>NC_141535.1:206372500-206972500 GCF_021556685.1 Rattus norvegicus | reverse complement strand
TGCTTGGTTAAAGTCACACCGAGGTACTTTATATTCTTTGGGTCTATTATGAAGGGTGTCATTTCCCTAATTTTTTTCTCGGCTTGTTTCTCTTTTGTGTAGAGTCAGGCTACTGATTTATTGGAGTTAATTTTATACCCAGCCACTTTGCTGAAGTTGTTTATCAGCTTTAGTAGTTCTCTGGTGGAACTTTTGGGATCACTTAAATATACTATCATATCATCTGCAAATAGTGATATTTTGACTTCTTCTTTTCTGATCTGTATCCCCTTGACCTCCTTTTGTTGTCTGATTGCTCTGGCTAGAACTTCAAGAACTATATTGAATAGGTAGGGAGAGAGTGGGCAGCCTTGTCTAGTCCCTGATTTTAGTGGGATTACTTCCAGTTTCTCTCCATTTGGTTTAATGTTGGCAACTGGTTTGCTGTATATGGCTTTTACTATGTTTAGGTATGGGCCTTGAATTCCTATTCTTTCCAGGACTTTTATCATGAAGGGGTGTTGAATTTTGTCAAATGCTTTCTCAGCATCAAATGAAATGATCATGTGGTTTTGTTCTTTCAGTTTGTTTATATAATGGATCACGTTGGTGGTTTTCCGTATATTAAACCATCCCTGCATGCCTGGGATGAAGCCTACTTGATCATGGTGGATGATTATTTTGATGTACTCTTGGATTCGGTTTGCCAGAATTTTATTGAGTATTTTTGCGTCGATATTCATAAGGGAAATTGGTCTGAAGTTCTCTTTCTTTGTTGGGTCTTTGTGTGGTTTAGGTATAAGAGTAATTGTGGCTTCATAGAAGGGATTCGGTAGTGATCCATCTGTTTCAATTTTGTGGAATAGTTTGGATAATATTGGTATGAGGTCTTCTATGAAGGTCTAATAGAATTCTGAACTAAACCCGTCTGGACCTGGGCTCTTTTTGGTTGGGAGACCTTTAATGACTGCTTCTATTTCCTTAGGAGTTATGGGGTTGTTTAACTGGTTTATCTGTTCCTGATTTAACTTCGATACCTGGTATCTGTCTAGGAAATTGTCCATTTCCTGCAGATTTTCAAGTTTTGTTGAATATAGGCTTTTATAGTAAGATCTGATGATTTTTTTGAATTTCCTCTGAATCTGTAGTTATGTCTCCCTTTTCCTTTCTGATTTTGTTAATTTGGACACACTCTCTGTGTCCTCTCGTTAGTCTGGCTAAGGGTTTATCTATCTTGTTGATTTTCTCAAAGAACCAACTTTTGGTTCTGTTGATTCTTTCTATGGTCCTTTTTGTTTCTACTTGGTTGATTTCAGCTCTGAGTTTGATTATTTCCTGCCTTCTACTCCTCCTGGGTGTATTTGCTTCTTTTTGTTCTAGAGCTTTTAGGTGTGCTGTCAAGCTGCTGACATATGCTCTTTCCTGTTTCTTTCTGCAGGCACTCAGAGCTATGAGTTTTCCTCTTAGCACAGCTTTCATTGTGTCCCATAAGTTTGGGTATGTTGTACCTTCATTTTCATTAAATTCTAAAAAGTTTTTAATTTCTTTCTTTATTTCTTCCTTGACCAGGTTATCATTGAGTAGAGCATTGTTCAATTTCCACGTATATGTGGGCATTCTTCCCTTATTGTTATTGAAGTCCAGTTTTAGGCCGTGGTGGTCTGATAGCACGCATGGGATTATTTCTATCTTTCTGTACCTGTTGAGGCCCGTTTTTTGACCAATTATATGGTCAATTTTGGAGAAAGTACCATGAGGAGCTGAGAAGAAGGTGTATCCTTTTGCTTTAGGATAGAATGTTCTATAAATATCTGTTAAGTTCATTTGGCTCATGACTTCTCTTAGTCTGTCTACGTCTCTGTTTAATTTCTGTTTCCATGATCTGTCCATTGATGAGAGTGGGGTGTTGAAATCTCCTACTATTATTGTGTGAGGTGCAATTTGTGTTTTGAGCTTTAGTAAGGTTTCTTTTACGTATGTAGGTGCCCTTGTATTTGGGGCATAGATATTTAGGATTGAGAGTTCATCTTGGTGGATTTTTCCTTTGACGAATATGAAGTGTCCTTCCTTATCTTTTTTGATGACTTTTAGTTGAAAATTGATTTTATTTGATATTAGAATGGCTACTCCAGCTTGCTTCTTCCGACCATTTGCTTGGAAAGTTATTTTCCAGCCTTTCACTCTGAGGTAGTGTCTGTCTTTGTCTCTGAGGTATGTTTCCTGTAGGCAGCAGAATGCAGGGTCCTCGTTGCGTATCCAGTTTGTTAATCTATGTCTTTTTATTGGGGAGTTGAGGCCATTGATGTTGAGAGATATTAAGGAATAGTGATTATTGCTTCCTGTTATATTCATATTTGGATGAGAGGTTATGTTTGTGTGCTTTTCTTCTCTTTGTTTTGTTGCCAAGACGATTAGTTTCTTGCTTCTTCTAGGGTATGGCTTGCCTCCTTATGTTGGGCTTTACCATTTATTATCCTTTGTAGTGCTGGATTTGTAGAAAGATATTGTGTAAATTTGGTTTTGTCATGGAATATCTTGGTTTCTCCATCTATGTTAATTGAGAGTTTTGCAGGATACAGTAACCTGGGCTAGCATTTGTATTCTCTTTGGGTCTGTATGACATCAGTCCAGGATCTTCTGGCCTTCATAGTTTCTGGCGAAAAGGCTGGTGTGATTCTGATAGGTCTGCCCTTATATGTTACTTGACCTTTTTCCCTTACTGCTTTTAATATTCTTTCTTTATTTTGTGCGTTTGGTGTTTTGACAATTATGTGATGGGAGGTGTTTCTTTTCTGGTCCAATCTATTTGGAGTTCTGTAGGCTTCTTGTATGCCTATGGGTATCTCTTTTTTTAGGTTAGGGAAGTTTTCTTCTATGATTTTGTTGAAGATATTTACTGGTCCTTTGAGCTGGGAGTCTTCACTCTCTTCTATACCTATTATCCTTAGGTTTGATCTTCTCATTGAGTCCTGGATTTCCTGTATGTTTTGGACCAGTAGCTTTTTCTGCTTTACATTATCTTTGACAGTTGAGTCAATGATTTCTATGGAATCTTCTGCTCCTGAGATTCTCTCTTCCATCTCTTGTATTCTGTTGGTGAAGCTTGTATCTACAGCTCCTTGTCTCTTCTTTTGGTTTTCTATATCCAGGGTTGTTTCCATGTGTTCTTTCTTGATTGCTTCTATTTCCATTTTTAATTCCTTCAACTGTTTGATTGTGTTTTCCTGGAATTCTTTCAGGGATTTTTTTGACTCCTCTCTATGGGCTTCTACTTGTTTATTTATGATTTCCTGGAATTCTTTCAGGGATTTTTTCGATTCCTCTCTGTAGGCTTCTACTTGTTCTCTAAGGGAGTTCTTCACATCTTTCTTGAAGTCCTCCAGCATCATGATCAAATATGATTTTGAAACTAGATCTTGCTTTTCTGGTGTGTTTGGATATTCCATGTTTGTTTTGATGGGAGAATTGGGCTCCGATGGTGCCATGTAGTCTTGGTTTCTGTTGCTTGGGTTCCTGCGCTTGCCTCTCGCTATCAGATTATCTCTAGTGTTACTTTGTTCTGCTATTTCTGACAGTTGCTAGACTGTCCTATAAGCCTGTGTGTCAGGAGTGCTGTAGACCTGTTTTCCTGTTTTCTTTCAGCCTGTTATGGGGATAGAGTGTTCTGCTTTCGGGCGTGTAGTTTTTCCTCTCTATAGGTCTTCAGCTGTTCCTGTGGGCCTGTGTCTTGAGTTCACCAGGCAGGTCACTTGCAGCAGAAAAGTTGGTCTTACCTGTGGTCCCGAGGCTCAAGTTTGCTCGCGGGGTGCTGCCCACGAGCTCTCTGCAGCGGCAGCAACCAGGAAGATCTGCGCCGCTGTTTCCGGGAGCTTCAGTGCACCAGGGTTCCAGATGGCATTTGGTGTTTTCCTCTGGAATCAGTAATGTGTGCAGAGTGCAGTCTCTTCTGGTTTCCCAGGCGTGTCTGCCTCTCTGAAGGTTTAGCTCTCCCTCCCACGGGATTTGGGTGCAGAGAACTGTTTATCCGGTCTGTTCCTTCAGGTTCCGGCGGTGTCTCAGGCCCAGGGGTCCTGCCACTCCTGGGCCGTCCCCCACGGGAACCCAGAGGCCTTATACAGTTTCCTCTTGGGTCAGGGATGTGGGCAGTGGTGGGCAGTGTTGGTGGTCTCTTCTGCTCTGCAGCCTCAGGAGTGCCCACCTGACCAGGCGGTGAAGTCTCTCTCCCACGGGGTCTGGGAGCAGAGAGTTGCTGCGGGCCCGGATCCGCGGGTGTGGGACTCCCGGTAAACACAGGGAGTGCCCGGTCCTAGAGGAATTCTGCCTCTGTGTGTCCCGAGTTCACCAGGCAGGTCTCTTGCAGCAGAAAAGTTGGTCTTACCTGTGGTCCCGAGGCTCAAGTTTGCTCTCGGGGTGCTGCCCACGAGCTCTCTGCGGCGGCAGCAACCAGGAAGATCTTGTTTTGTTTTTTAATGTCCAATCATTGCCTTGACCTAACTTGTGCCAGTCCTCACCTACATATAGACATCAATCTACATAACGGCAATCTCATGAATTCCAGTTTCTCTCTTCTGGTGGGCAGATGTAATGCAGACAAAGCACCCATATGCATAAATAAGTATATCTCTTTAAAAATACCTTAAAAGTCAACACAAACATATAGGATGATATTCACTGTGGGGTCTAAGTAGCTGTTGACTACAATAATTGTTCAATGAGATTATTGTAAACCTGTCATTCATCATTATAGGAGAATGACAGAAAATAAAAAGTGATCCCTTTAGATCACCTTCCAGTCAAGGCCAGAGATCAATAAAAAACAGAAAATGAATAGAAAACAAATTTACTATAAGACAGGGTGCAATACAAAAACAAGGTAGGATGGAAGAGAGTCGTGAACGAGGGCTTATGAGAAAAGTGTGCCTTGAAGTACATGTTGAACATGGGTATGAACACATTGCAGGATATTTGATCATACTGTCAACCCTGAGATTGTGTTGTTTACTCAATAAACCCTGTTTTTGTGGTGCGGCTCAGCCCTTAACATACACCTTTAATCCCAAACTATGATGGTAGAGTTAGTTTGTAGAAGGAAGCAGCCCTGTTTCAAAGTAGTGACTAGTTGAGTGGCAGATAAAGTGATGAATCAGAGAAAGATTTGATAGAACAGGCTATGTCCAACTCTCACAAGAAGAGAGAGGAAAGAGGGAGCAGTGCAGAGAGAGGGGTAAGGGGAGAGGAAGAGAGAGGAGGCAGTTTTTCCGGAGTTTTACAGAGACAGGTTGCACAAATAAAACAAGCTAGACACAGGTGAAGACAGAACAATCAAGGGAATGAGAAGGAACCAGAAGACTGGAACAGATTGACAGAGATAATTTGAGGTCAAGCAGAGCAATTCAGCTGGAAGCTGAGAGCAGTCAGATTGAATCAGTCAGCTTGGAGAGAGAACAGTTGAGTTGAACCAGCTAATCAGAGCTCAGAAAGAATGAGAAAGGGTGAGCTTATTCAGCAGTATGTCTCAGATGCTGAAAAACATTCTAGGCCTAGATTAGACTTTACAGAGACTAGAAGCTTCCAGGACTAAGCTTAGGTTATCACGCAGAGGTTATAAGCCCCTGAGACAATTACATCAGGCAAATAAAAGTCAGAGTCACAGGTAGCCATGCTATCTTCAAATCCCCCTTTCCAAATACATTTTAATCAAATGTATGCTTTAATGACTCCAGCATGTTTCTTGGTAACCATTCTGTTCCCGGAGACCACCTTTCTGCTGCTGAACTGGAAACTGGTCATTTCCTAGACTCTTCAATAGAGCTCACAGAGACTTCATTCCGTTGATTCCTTGGGTTAAATTCCTTCCAGAAATGTCTAGACCCAAAATATACATTGGCTTCTTTTTCTGATCCAAACTCCAGTGGACACATGGCAACTCTCCTCCAAATTCAATCATTATGCTACCGTGACAGCTCCAAGGGGACCTCCTGGTTCTGAAGTTCAGACAGCAGCAACCATCTGTATCTGATAAACAATACACACCCCTTCTGCTTACAGGCTAAGCAGTTTCTTCTATTAGCTCTCCTACAGTAAGCTCACCTTTGACTGTAGCAACAAACACACATGCATGCATGCATGCACGCACAAAAACACAAGAGAATTTGGCACTCCTCCCAAGGAAAATGATGCTCTCCAATGACCTGGTCTTGACAAAACCCTGAACTCTTTTGGGCTTCTCCAAACCAATGGCAAGCAGGTATGAGGCCTACTCATTCTTTCTTTTCATTATACCAAATTTGCCCAAGAGACCAACCAGATGAGTCTTATGGGGCAGTGGTCCATGCCAGGAAATTTGGTAAGGTTGAGTAGGTTCAGAGATCCCAGTACCCAGGTACCCATCTGAGGATGGTAGACATCTCCCTGCTCCCTACCAAGATTCCTGACCGGGAACATGTGACCCACAAAGGGACATGAACAATGGCCATGTAGCCCAGATCAGAGTTCTCCATGCTAATGAGGTGTCTAAGTCCCTTGGGGTTTAACCAATAAGCTTCCCTTCCAGACATTCCTTTCAGTGAATGGCATTTAATCTCTGCTCCACCCTGAGGAGGTGATAGGCACCCATTTTCCACAATGAACAGTCAATAAACAGTGTGGACAACCATGAACTGCCTCTTTCATCAAGAACTGCCACGGGAAACATGGAGGAAGCGTTTGCCTATAAAGCCTAAGTCTCCCTCAGAAGGCCCCTCAGCATTCCTGGACTCCTCACTAAACTAAGCTAGGGTTCCCTTCCCCCAACCCCAGGCTCATCCTCCGCCCACTGGCCCCCTTCATTCCTGACTCTGGCTTCCAGCTGTGACTGGATGCCCAGGAATCAGGGAACCCTAACTTGGGCCTCCACCAGTGTCATTTCTCACCAAGGTGAGGCCCTCAACTCCAGTTGCATTCTCCCATACCCAGAGCTGTGCACTGGCACTTCCCACAAGCCCAGCACTAGATGAGGTGGCATAGGTTAAATGCAGTCTAGTGTCTCCCATTTCACCAGGCCAAGTTATATTCCCACACCCCAGTGGCGAGGCCTAATGCAGGACCACAGCTCTGCTAGAGAGATTTGATAGATTCCCACCATGGGATGTGTCTGGGAGAAGAAATGAGACAAAAGCAATGGGTCTGGAGTAGGGTCCAGCTTTAACAGATCCCTTTTCAGCAAGCATGACACCAGGGCAGTGAGACTGCATACTCAGGTACAACTACTACTGGTACAGCAGCTGCTGTGGAAAACTTAAGATAGGACTTAACCCACATATAGACTGTAAACATAGATGAGAAACACAGAGACATACACACTGACACACTGAGTGGGGGAAGTATAGATAAACACATAGATAGATAGATAGATAGATAGATAGATAGATAGATAGATGATATAGATAGATAGATGATATAGATAGATAGATGATAGAAGATGGATAGATGATATAGATTCATTCATAGACATACATATGTACATACATACATACACACAGTTACATTGATACATAGACACATAGATACATAGATATAGATACATAGATAGGTATTGAGGTATACTCCCATCTTGAGTGAGACTTTTAAACAAGACAGTACAAAGCATGCTGATCAACCACCCACACCCACACTTGCTCAGAAGTGCTGACAGGATTCCCAGAAGAATAAAAGGAGGCCTTTCAGGGAAACAGCAGGCTTGCTGCCAATGGTAACGTGTAGATTGCAGGGCTGTGTGCTATAGAGCACTAAGGACAGATATTTTCACCAAAGCTTTAAGATCATTCAACTTCGATGTATTCTTAAAACTTAAATTTTTAGTGCTGGAGATTGAATCTAGGACCTTGCACAAGGTTTCCCTCTCTCCCTCTCTCCCTCTCCCTCTCTCTCCTCCTTCCCCTCTCCCTCCTCCCCTCGTGTGTGTGTGTGTGTGTGTGTGTGTGTGTGTGTGTGTGTGTATCTGTTGTGTGTATACCTCTCTCTCTAATATCAGGGTTTTTAAAGGAGGTTTCACAACTAAAAATAACTGGGTTAACACGGTGTTCTTCCCCATGCACAGGCAGCCTCTGTCCACCTAATACAGCTGTCTGTTGAAGTCTGCCAACAGGACATTTAAAAATAGATGGCTAGTCTCCCCAGTAAGGGTGTTGCATGACTGATTTATATGTGTTCCCTACTTATTTGTCTATATTAATTATCTCTAAATACCCTTGCTTGTATTCCCTTAAATAAAAATTGAAAAAGTATATGTCCTTCACATTCTTCAGGATGGCCACTTACTATTTTTAATACATTTAGATGATTGAAAAGTTTATCTGTCCATGGGTCACTATTATGTTATAACATAAATGAGTCAGGATTTAGGTGTTCCTGCTTTCCAGTCATATTTTTAGTACCAAAAACAAATCTTTGTCCTTACAGTGGAGATGAGAAGAAAAGCATTGCTAGAAGTTTCCACCCTATACTTCCTACCTCCCCTCTCCTCTGGATCCACTTCCTTTTTGTTTTTCACTAGAAAAGAACAGATCTCTATAAAGTCTATAAAGGTCTACAAAGTTCTAGGTCAGCCAGAACTGTGTTGTAAGGTCCTGTTACAAAACCAAAAATGCCACGAAATTAAAGTATCTGTAACAAGAGAAAAAAATCACATAATTGTTTTATATTTCTATGAAAGGTGTCCTGAGGCAGGGCTATCTGATGGAGACTCACTCCCATCTACTATACAGGAAATAGCATTCACTGTGGTGCTCTGACCTTACACATGTGACAGCACTCTTACAGCTTGAACTAACTTGGCTGGGTTTTTGTGCCAGCTAGAGGAGGCAACCAGAAGCTAATTGGTTACCTAGAGACAGAAAACACAGGACCCCATAGTTTCTGGAAAACAGAGAAACAAAGTCATCAGTCTCACAGGAAGCTGAACTCAGCTGCAATTTCTCCCACCGCTTGCAGGGCCATTCCTGGTTCCAGATGACACATTGGTTCAAATAGCTAAGGATTAGCCGCTGGGATCACTTAGAGAGGGGAACTGCTTGTAGTACAAAATCTCACATGACATTCAGTGGATGGCATTGTTTCCAGAATCTTCCTGGAATAAGGTCTCCAATATCAATGAGAATAGAAGAGAGGAGATGTCATCAGAAGACAGAAGCCAAGTCAGCTTCTGAAAAGCCTTTAAACCCCCTACATAACAAAGCAGGGAGTCCACTTTGCATTTTTATTTTATACCTTTACAACCACAACATGGGCAGGCAAGCAGGATTGGCCGGCAGCAGAAGCTTCCGGCTGTCGGCAGGTAGTATTGTTTTAGCTGGTTTTCCAGGTCATTCTCTTCTAGGTAGAACATGATGCTTGACAAATGGGCAGAACGAGCAGGGCCTTAAGTAAGTCAACCAACCAATCAGTATCTAATAATTGGTCTTTTCTACCTGGTTCTACTTCAGTATGTCTGCTAATGTGTTCAAAGTGCCTTTCCTCTTACCGGTTGCTTCACGCATCCTGTGTGGTCTGAAGAGACAATGAAGAAACAAGCGATATGGTTTCAGAACGAAGGAGTCTTAGGAAACAGGCCACGATGTTGGCGTTTATCAACCAAAATGGCTTACGTTTAGTTCGCACACATATTTCTGAATGAGATTTTGGAGATCAAAGCACAAACGATGCAGAAACACTTAAATTCCAAGACGGCAGTGGGTTCCGCCAGCATTTCTTTCTTAAACCCCATTTGTAAGAAAGATGATAAAAGTAGGGAAGAGAAGCTTCGGTGGAAGGAGGGGACCTGTTCCACAGGGTTATGCTCTGTCCTCTACATGTGCCGGATACCATGACCCCTACACATTAGAAATATTAATAAATGAGAAAATTTAAATACCAAAGCAAAGTGGTAATTTTTTATTTTATTTTTTTAAAGATTTATTTATTCTATGTATGTGAGTACACTGTTGCCTTCTTCAGACACACCAGATGAGGACATCGGATATCATTGCAGAGGGTGGTGAGCCACCATGTGGTTGCTGGGATTTGAACTCAGGACCTCAGGAATAGCAGTCAGTGCTCTTAACCACTGAGCCATCTCTCCAGCCCCCAAAAGTGGCAGTTTTTAAGGAGATTGTTTTCCCTTGCCCAGCACAGCGATACATGTCTACAATAGCAACAGTTCGAGCGCTGGGCCAAAGGAGTGCAAGTTCAACACCAGTCTGAACCAAGCAGGAATTTTCACATGAGCCTGGGCTAAATCCTTCTCTCCAAACACAAAAAAGGAAGGAGAGTGGGGAAAGTTTTTCTTTAAAAGTGGTTTGCGGGGCTGGGGATTTAGCTCAGTGGTAGAGCGCTTACCTAGGAAGCGCAAGGCCCTGGGTTCGGTCCCCAGCTCCGAAAAAAAAGAACCAAAAAAAAAAAAAAGTGGTTTACATTTATAAAACAAAACAAGAAAGCCCAAGGTTGAAACACAGGAAGCATAGCAACTGCTGGGAGGATATTTCTAAGGTTCGGAATTCCCATGATGTTGTAAAACATCAAAGAACAAAAATTAAATTGTGACTGACACAGCCACAAACAGGCTCACGTAGAAAATAGAACCTACCAAAAAACCCACCACATTGAAATTAGGGACAGCACCACATTCTCTGATGGAATTCGGCAGAACCTTGACACACAGGTGCTGTTGAGGGAAGTTCCATGGCCCAGAAAGAACCTTCAGGATGGTCAGAGGGCAAGGGTCTCCCCAGAAAGCCAAAGTGAGGCTTTGTTCCCACAAACAAAATGTATCTGGACAGTGGCCTAAGTTAGCCAGAAGGAAGATGGCTGAAGAGGATGAGGAAGGAGGATCTCCATTACAAGGCCAACCTGGGCTACACTTTTGATGCCAGCTGGGAGGCTGCTGCAGGGAGATAGCCACAAGTCAGACAGTGTGGCCCCACATAGTGATTTCCTTAGATCTAGCATGAGAACGTGTCTCCCAAACAAAGCAAAACGGAAGCCTTTGAAGAGAAATGTAAAAGCTATGAGGAATTTAAAACAAAAGTGCATATCACCGAGGCAAAATAAGAGAGGGACAGCTGTTTTAAAAATGACACATTTTAGAATTAAAAACAAACAAGCAAACAAACAAAACCCCCTCAGCCTGTAAAATGGTCAGCAGAGGTCAGGAAAGTAGAAAGTTAAGGTCCCTAAGAATGAAAATAGGGGTTCAGCAAGATGAGTCATCAGGTAAAGTTCACACTACCAAACCTGGCAACCTGAATTTCATACCCAGGACCCACATGGAAGAAAAGAACTAAGTTGTGCAAATTGTCCTCTGACCTCCACACACATGCTGTGGCACACAAACACATACATACATACATACATACATACATACATACATACATACATACATGTAATTTTTAAAAAATGAAGTATAAAGAAATATAAGCTGAAGGCATAAAGGCCTGCCTAGTGCCAGTCACACAGGACTGTTACAAATCCTCTGAAGATGTTGTTAAAATAGACTTTGACTCAGCAGGTGGACCATCAGGCCTGGAATTCTACGTTCTTATCTCTGTGTGAAGGTGGCAGGTCACCTGGAACTGGGGTTATAGATTGTTGTAAGCTGCCATGTAGATCCTAGGAACTGAACCCAGGACTCTGGAAGAATGGCCAGTGTTCTTAACCACCAAGCCATCTCTCCCGCCCTGGGATTATGCAAACTTCCAAGTGGTGTCAGTGCTGCTGGGCCCAGGATGACACAGAAGGAGTAGCAAAAACCTGATAACTCCCAACTTATTGCATCACCCTGGGAACCCACATGGAAATTCTCTGCATTCAACTATGAACTGTATAGGCTCTACCAAGGTTAGGAAGGTGGGGGGCAGGGGAGATAATTAAACCTCCACGTGTGAGTCATTAAGCTAGTTGTTGCTTTTCTCTAATCTCCATAAACGTAACTCTGCCATGAGAATACTTGTGCTATTTCCTAGATAGCCCAGTGTGTGCTCAACTGGTGACGTGCCATGAGAATACCCATGGGATTATCATAAAATGCAGTGGCACATGTTTATACACATTTAACATGGAAACTTCACAGTGGTAAGTCAGCGGGCTTACATGTGTAATAGTGCTTAAGTCTCAGATAAACCACAGACTTTGTAATTTGAACCATTGTACCCAGATGCCAAAAGATGCATTTCTTGCTCTCTGCCCTCTTGTGCTCTGTCCATCATGGAGGACTAAAGACATTTGATCAGCATACTGAGCCCAGCCAATAAGAGCCTGGAATACGTTAAGGAATCTAGAACCACCCAATTTCCCCACCCCCTCCTGCATCAAGCATCATGCCTGGGTGACATCCACAGCCTATTAAGCAGAAAGTCTTCTTTCTAGACTTTACATCTATGTTCTCACTTGGAAATTGAGTAACCATGTCAGTCCTAAATTGTATTTCAATTCTGCAACTAAGTTTCAAGAGTAGCAAAGAACCCGAGACAATGTGACTTCTGATCCCCTAGTATTATACCCAGTCCTTGTAGCCCCTTCCCAACCTCTTCCCTCTAAATGCTGTTTGCATCTGTTACCTGTGATCTAATGCCAAGCCTGAGAACAAAGATGGCCACATTTGTCTAAGTGATGAAACCTAAGGCTGGCATCATCATGTCAGATGGAATTCTTGCCTGCGTGTGCCAGCCTTGGTGAGACCCGTACTGTCTCTGACACTATGCTGTTTAAGTTCACAAAAAAATTAATCAGCCTGATCATTACCCTTCAGGTCTACGTATTTCCAGAATACCTTTATGACCATGCCAGGAGTTTAAGAAATCTGATTTCTAGTTCTCCATCACTCGTGACTAGCCACTTTGTAGTCTATACCTCATTTTTCTTCGTGTAACATGAGTTGAAAAAATCTTGTCCCTTTTACAAGACTGTAGTGATAATTAAACCATAAATATTACAACACTCGGGAAATCTCTAAAGTACTGAGTATCAAATAGTGACACTAAGATCACAGGTTTAATTTAGCATTGAATAAACTACTTTAAATAGCAACATCTTCCAGCCCAGAGAAATGAAATAACTGTTAGCACCCTATTATATTTCTTGATCCCCAAGAACTAAGGGAACTACTTGATATCTAATAAGGGCACCAAATAAAATGTAACAAATGTGTGGGTCTAGAGAGGGCTGGCTTAATGGCTAAGAGCATATACTGCTCTTTCAGAGGATTCAAGTGCAGTTCTCAACATTCACATCAGGCTCACAACTGCCTGTAACCTCAGCCTCGGGAATCTGATGTCTTCTTCTTGTATCTCTGGGCAACTGCATTCAGGGGCACATAAGCACACACGCATAATTAAAAATAAAACAAATTTTCTTAAAAAACTCTAACAAGCTTGTATATGCAAATTTTCCCTCTTGTAGGCGCCAGTACTGCTGACCAGGTTTCCTTGAGGGAAAGCAAATTCTGTACTGTCTGCACTTGGACTCTTCCTGTGTTTGATATGATAGATCAACTAGGTTGTTATAATGTATAAGGTAATTAAATTCACTGAGGAACCATCCAGTAAATAGACAATAATTAAACTGTCAAGGAAATGGCCAGCCCAGAGATGATACAATTTATGGGAAGTTTAAAATATGAAAAGGATAGTTTACTTGTTTAAAATTTAGAACATAGATATAAAAATTATAAAGTGCCCCCACAATACTCATGAGCTGAAAGATTTAATATTTTTCACAGGATCTAAGAAATTCCATTGTTCTGTTTACAATAACTCAGATGAAGACATGCACACAGGATACCCAGGGGGCTAGGACTAAAACGTTGCATTTTATTTGTTTTAGCTTTTGAGAAACATGTCACTGTGGTCAGTGAACAGTGAACATGATGGACTGGCATTCATCAGGTAGCTCAGGGTGGCCTCAAAATCAAAATCCTCCTGCCTCAGCCTTCAAGGTCCTGGGATTACATATATAGACCAACACACCTGTCTCTAGGATTATTGTCTTGAGAGTAGTGAACAGAGACCCTGTTCAGTCTCTAATGAGAAAAGGGATAGCCGTGAAGAGCATCTTGAAGCTTCCCACACTGCCTGATCTGTGGTGGAGGATTTGCAGCTCACAGGAGAGCTATGTGAAAGAAGACACAGTGCCTACACCAGACTAAGGGTCAGACCTTCCATCCAAGGCTCCAGGATTTCTGTAACTTCTACAGGAAAGGGGACTTGGTGGGAGGACTCTCATATCCAAGAAATCTTCTCTGTGCCTTCTTTTCCTGATGAGTGGGAACACGTCTTTTTTTTAAATTTTTTGAGCTACTATCCCTTAATTAGATTGTTCAAACTGCTCTTCCCCGCAAATCTTTCTGAATGTAGTATTGTCACTTCTGTGCATCATGGGAATCCCTTTGGTTTTTGAAAGGGGGACGGTCTCTGTGCATTCCGCTCCTGGTCCTGATTTTCTGTGGTTTTTTTTGTTTGTTTGTTTGTTTGTTTGTTTGTTTGTTTTGGTTCTTTTTTTCGGAGCTGGGGACCGAACCCAGGGCCTTGTGCTTCCTAGGTAAGCGCTCTACCACTGAGCTAAATCCCCAGCCCCCTGATTTTCTGTTTTTGCATCCTATATTTGGAGTCATCGTGCTGGGCTAGGTGTGGTGGTATACATCTTTAATATCAGCACTCATTCAGGAGGTAAGAACTCAGAAGGCCAACCCCATCTAGTAGGGACAGGAGAGCTGGGGCTAAAGAGTGAGACCCTGTCTCAAAGGAAAAATCATTGTGTTGATACAAAATAAAGGCCATCAGAGTGGCTTGTCTATTCAGCTAGTGCGTGGGTGGGTTCTGGGATTGTTTTTCTGACATGTACTCTAGTGTTCTCCTTATGCCATTCTTCCTTTTACACAGCACAGAATTAGACACAACAAAGTTCCCTGGCCCAGTGAGTTTAATGCTAATGTAAAGATCTAACACAAGGAGGGCAGGGCTGGAGAAATAGTTCAGCAATTAAGAGCATTTGTTCCTGCAGAGGCCCTGGGTTTGGTTCTCAGAACTTACATGACATTTTGAAACCACCCATAACTCCATTTCTAAAACATTTCGATACCCTCTTCTGACTTTTGTGGATTCTTGGTATACACATGCTACATATACATACATACAACCAAACCATTGACACATTAAAAAATAAATCAATAATTTAGAGACATAACCAAAAAGAAGTATAGTGTGCCTCAAATTTTCATTGCGTTTTAGATTTTATTTTATTTTTTCTCCAGAATATGTTTTCTATTTTATTTATTGTCTGAATTTCTCATATATGTATACAATATATCTTGATCATATCTTCCCCTCCATCTCTCCTAAGAACCCCCCAATACACGCAAACCTCATTTCATGTCCTCTGTCTACAATGTTTTTTAATTTTTAGATTTATTTTGTGTGTGAGTGTTTCGCTTGTGTGTGTATACATATATATATATATATATATATATGTGTGTGTGTGTGTGTGTGTGTGCACTGTATGCATGTATGGGAGGTCAGAAGAGGTCATTAGATACCCAAAAACTGGAGTTATAGATGGTTGTGAGCCACCATGTGCATGGTAGGAACCAACCCAGGTCCTCTGCAAGAATAACAAATGCTCTTAACTGCTAGGCAATATCTCTAATCCTGTACTTGTTTATTTTTAGCCCACTGAGCTCAATTAGTGCTGCCCATATGTATATGTGTGTGAGGTCATCCACTAGGGCATGGTAAGCCTATAGTGACCACACTCCTAAGGAGAAGTGACCCTCCCTTAGCAGTCACCAAGTGCCAATAACTCTTCAGCTGGGGTGGGGCTTTGGGGCCCTTTCCTCTCCATGCTAGAATTTTTAACCAATTTGATCTTACGCAGGTTTTATATAGTTTCTATAGGTGGTATGAATTTACATGGGCAACAGCATATCACATCCAGAGTACAAATTCCCAAGCACTCCTCCCCTTCCTCCAGCTCTTACCTTCGTTCTGTCTCCTCATTTCCTCTGAGCTTTTTGGGGGAGGTTGATACAGATGTGCTGTCTACTTCTGAGCGCTCTCAGTCAGTCATCCCCAGCGCTTTCAACAGGAATGCGTCTCTGCTTTAACTACCTCGCACTGGAAAAAGAAACTTCTCTGAACCAAGTCTGGGAGCAGCGCAAATCTATGAATATAAACACAAATTTTAGAATGCCACTTCTCAACATGACCATTTGGAAAAGTAACCTCAGTAGACTCTCCCCTAGGACCTGACTTCCAGAGTCGGGCTTTTGATCAGCTTACAGTACCAGGCATAAAAGCCCCCCTGAGGGGGCGCTCATACCCAATTGCAGGAGCATATGATGACCCCCCCCCCCACTAACTATCTTCCCTCTACTGCATCAATGGACTCATCTGACCTGCAGCTTGGTATTGCAGCATGCAGGGTTCAGTGCTGAGTCAGACCATTGATGACTTTTCTCTCTCGGCAGCCCACACAGCACCTTGAAGTACTAAGAAAGCTAGCCATCAGGGAGCGTTCAAGAGTGATTTTTCTGTGTCCTGCAACCAAAGTTTGTGATGTCTTCAGCAATAGGGTCTTAGCATTTTAGTTAGGGTGGGCAACCAAGGGCAGTGGTTAGAGTCTTTATTGAAATTTTGTTTTTGCAATGTCAAAGAATTAATTGGCTTGAGAAAGGAAAGATGGATCAATATGGGCCCTAGGGAATATTATAAGTAGATGTGGCATGATTAACAAAACATGCTCAAAGTCTACATTTTACACTGGTTCAGTATGTAATGTGTATTTCATACATTAGTCACCAACTTAGAACCTCATACTTGTAAAAAAGCAAACAAACATAACTTCATTGTTTGGAACTCTACAATCCTCCCAATAACGCATTAAAAACGTATTAGTATCTTTTTAATGTAATCAATGAGCAATAATGTACCTGAATAGGACATGTGACCCATGCTCATGGAGTTAACTTTTCCTTGTGCTGATTGACCTAACTTAATGTTTTGCTGATTTTTTTTTTCTCTGTCGCATTGAACATCCACCAACCCTTAGCCACTGTGTAAGCAGGAAAGTGCCTCTTACAGGCACAGTAAATTGAGAAGAGGGCTTTTTATAAACCTCTGGAAGGTTAAAATAGATTGGCCTTTGTGGTTACACCACTGACCTTTTCCCAGTTTGCTTGACTGGTAGCGAACTAACCCTGACAAATGCTCTGTGAGTTAACTTACTCTGACCATCAAATCACGTAGCAGGTGTACCACTAACAGATTATACTTGATCTAATTTTATTTTCGTATTATATAGTATGTGGCAAGCTGCATAAAACAAATGTCTATGTTGAGTAGTACCTTTAGTTCTAGTTCTGGCTTTACATCCTGTTTTCCTATCCACTGGTAGTTAGTTTATCAACTCACCCATTAAGGTTTGGATAATTCAGGACTCTGTATTGCTCTGAGGGGAGAGAGCGACTGATAATTCCATGGTGGAAAGGGAAAGTACAGTCCTCCCTTACAATCAGTCCTAAATCTTTCAACAGTCTGGAGCTTACTTTGGCATTATTCATAGAATTCGATTTCATATTTATATTTCCCAGTAGTTAAGTATGAAACACACCGAGTTTGATGCGTGACTCTGTGGGATAGAGAGGGGAGGAAGGGCCAAAGCCAGTACAGCCAATGCTGTTTGATTCATTCCCAAGAGGTTAGGTGCTTGCTACACAGTAGCCTCTATTACAGGTAAGTAGACCCATGAGAAGAGAGACTTTGTCCTTTCAAGCTCACTCTGCCAAAGAGACAGATGCCTAAGTCAGGAAACCTGATGTACAATTCGGCCACGGTGGCAGTTCCCATCCTTCTAACCTGGGACAGAATCCGCAGGATTAGTTATTAAAATTATCTCCAAGTCATTTCTGTGAAAATTCATTTAAAACCAACCAAAATGATTTAGAAAGGTGCTACTTTGGAACACATAGTAAATGTTTATGGTTAACACTGTGCTAACCATAACTTTACCAGGAGTTGGACAGAGGGAAACTGGGAAATTCCCATTTACTGAGTAGGCCCTTTGGTTCTGTTGTGTGTTGCAAACAGTGCAACGTCACATCAGTGGAGCAAACAGATGGAGGAAGTGGGTCCAAAGGAAGGGTCCCCTAATAGTTAAGAAGATAAATCAGAGGTCAGTTGCAGGAAGGGCTAGCTTTTCATCTCTGGCATACAATTTAAGAAGCCATGTCTTAGTCCTTTCCTGATGCTGGGTTAAAACAGCCTACCAAAAACATCTTGGTCGAAAAAAGTTCCCAATTACAGTCGATCAAAACTGGGAAATCAAGGCTGCAGGAACTTAAATGATTGAGTCACATTCACAGTCAAAAGCAGAGAAAGAATGAAAGAATTCACTTTCTCCTTTTTTTATACAGTCCAGGACCCAACCCCAGAGAGTGGTGGGAGCACTCTTAAGCTGGGTCTTCCTACATCAATTTGCATAATCAGTGCGCACGCGCAACCTACTTTAGACATTTACTAAGATTTCTTTCCCGAGTGACTCTAGATTTTACCAAGTTAACAGTTTCAAGCTAACCATCACAATCTACCATGCCAGGCAACAGGGAGCTGACTCCAGCATAGGCATACGAACAGAGAAGGCATAGGTACACAGAGAGCCCGTAGGTATATAGAGAGCTCTACAGTGAAGTCAGGGAGGCTGCTATCAGAGAGGCTGAGGCACACGCTGCGGGATCAACTTACACTCTACTGAGGCCAAGAAAGAACAAGGGAGTTATCGGCTGTAGACATCAGTAGCTTGTGCTAACTGCACAGCCAGAAGCGTGGCTGGACAGGCCTCTTCCTATGATGCAAACCCCGGAACAGAGACCAGCACAGCCATGTTCATAGGAGGCTGCTCTCTGTGTGCTAGACACCTTTCCAGAGGGAAGCGGGCAGGAGAGCATGGAAAGAGAAGAACGATTCCTTCAAAGAGGCAGAGATAAAGAGATCATGTAAGCATGATGGGAATTAGCTTCAACGCAGATAAAGCCCAAACAGTTGTCCTTTCTGGATCTGTAGTTGGGGAAAAGGCAACCAGAATTTCTGTGTGTTCATGCACAAGCACAAGCCCCAGGCATCTGCCTATTTCTGTCTCCTTAACACTGGAGCATGTATCACTGTGGTCCTCATGAGTACCTGCAAGCATTTTACCAACTTAGGGATGATTTTAAGAATGAAATAGACATCGCAGGGCTGCAAAAATGGCCCAGTGGTAACAGTGCTTGTGGCACAGGCATAAAGACCTGAGTTCAAATCCCCAGCACCCTCATTAAAAGATGGGTGAAGGGTTGGGGATTTAGCTCAGTGGTAGAGCGCTTGCCTAGCAAGCACAAGGCCCTGGGTTCGGTTCCCAGCTCCGAAAAAAAGAAAAAATGAAGAAAAAAGATGGGTGAAGTTAGCCAGTGAGGTCAGCTTGGAATCCCAAGGCTGGGGGCAGGGGGAGGCAGAGACGGAAAGCCTTCAGGGCCAGCTCCAATTTCAGCAAGAGACCCCGTCTCAAGGGAATAAGTTAGTGATAGAAAAGAACACCAAATGTCCTCTGGTCTCCATGTGCACATGCATTCATACCCATACACCACAGAAATACACAGCTTCCCCCACATAAACACAAATTTAAAGAATAGCAGATTCGTTTATACCTGAGCAGTGTAAATACTTTTATAATGTTGCTGTCCTGATAATACCCGTTCCAAAGGCTCTTGCAGGAATGGATAAAGTTGAACAGACAGCTTGGGCAGAACACAGCACACAGGAAAGAAGCTGGAAGACTACCAGACCTACCCACGGGAGGAGGCAAGGCAGACAGACTTCCTGAAGGGGAAATCTTGAGTTGTCTGTCACGAAAATCCAGAATGTCCTTAGACTCGAGAAAGCAATCTCACTTTTGACACAGAGTGAACATACAAAGTCAGATCATCCTCTCTCAATGGGTGAAGTCTTTACTCATAGCAGGTCATGGGGATCCTACCAGTGCCTCAGATAAAGGGTTTACTGAACCAGAATCACCAGGAATGCTGTTGAAGTCACACTTGTCCCCTTGTTCACTAGGTGAACTGAAACAGGTTACTTGACCTTGGGGACTTTGATTCTTCATCTCGCAACCAAGAATGACAACACTGTATGTTTGGAGAATTTAGTCCATTCATAGAATGGACTCAGAAGAGTACCTAGTACCTCCTTCCTGCTCTTTAAATAGTAGCTGTCATTAAGTATATTATTTTTCAAAACGTTTCATGTATTTTAGTTTTGTGAACCTTAGAAGACCACTAACAGTTTAGGAGCCAGGCTCAACGAGGTGACACAACTTTCTCAGTGTTTGAGGACACTGTTTTTTTTCCTAACTGCTTTGCATACAGACCTTCCCTAAACATCATCCCAGCTCCTCTTTGCCATTTACTTCCTCCTCCTGCAAGGCAGAGTGACTCCTCTGATTGGTGCATTTTTGAAGGATAATGGTGAACCTGGCTCACCTCTGTCCAGTCCTTTGGGAGTCAGCATGCAGCAAGCGTGACTCCACCAGCTGGGCTGTGCCCGGTCAGTCAGTTGGCCACAGTTTAGCGTTAGTTTCAGCAAGGTCTTTTGACTAACAAATCTGAAACTGCTTCCCCCACAGGACATGGGTGAATGCATGTGGGTTTAGTGTCAGTGTTGCTTTGTAAAGGACATTCCCTAGTGGTCTTTCATTCCACTGTTGCAAAGGGTATCTTTTTGGTAAGAAAACTTAAAACACAATGCAAGCTGGAGCAGACTATCAGTTGTATGAGGAAGTCCCTTCTCTCTTCCTTTAACGAAACCCAGGCTTAGCTAGCCCCAGGGCTACCGTGTACGTCTGTCTATCTTAGAGAGTCTAGTGAGTCATAAACAGACATGTCATGCCTTTTAAAAAGAAATTATCTTTAAAAAGAAGCTTATTCTTTAATTTTTCTTCGCTCTGCCACATGAACTTGGCTATGATAGCCCCATCCCCATCACACTTAAGTGTAATTAAGATGTGTTAGTCCAGGAGGAAATTATGAAGTAGGAGTCTGAGTTCTGGATATCATAGAGGTGTTCCGCTAGCTTTGACCTCTTTACTCCAGACTGTTATGTTAGATGGGAATAAGCTGACATCTTATTTAACCTGCTACTCTTTTGCTTTTGCTGCACTATATCTGAAGTGACCGAGACAAATAGATGAGCAGCTTTGACACCGTCCACTTCCTGATCCCTTCTTCTAAAGCAAAATGCCAGCTGGAAGCCCTGAAATATGGAAAACGTGGAGTCAACGATTTGAACAGAAAGTTAAAACACTGTTTGAAAGGGTAAAAATGCTTGGTTTTAAATTAAGGAACACTTAAAAGATCTTTTATGGGGAGGGGAAAAAAACCAACCCAAACCGAAGCACACCTCTAAGTCCTGGTGTTTGCAAGTCTCTTCAGCTAATTCGTTGTATTAGTGCTTGGGAGTTTTTAAAATTATTTTTCTTTTTTTTAGACTTTTTTTTTAAATGTGTGTGTGTACCTCTAGGTATCTAGGTATATATGTGTATCCAGTTGCGTGCCTGGTGTCCACTGAAGCCAAGAGAGGGTGTCAGATCCCTTGGGACTGGAGTTACAGACAGTTGTATGCCTCCATGTGGGTGCTGGGAACAAAACCAAATCCTCTGGAAGAACAGCCAGTGCTGATAACAGCTGAGCCATTCCCTCAGGCCCTCTCTCTATATATTTTTAAAAACATATTTACTGACTAATCTAAATGTTGTTCTTAGTCTCCGTTTTTCCTGAGAATACATTTACCCTAATACCCCATCTTCTCAGAGTAAGAAACTTCCTGTAACCTTTTGTATCTGTCGTGTCCCAGGACATTTCATCCAGCTCACTGGACAGCATCATTGACCTAAGAGTAACCCCACCTATTTGCCTGACAAATCCCCCATTTAGAAATCACTCCCACACCCTCCCTGTTCCTGAGTATGGAAACCAGTATCATCCCCGAATCCAGGGCTGATCTCCTGAACTCTGTGTTAGGGGAAGACAGCCCATGTGCAAAAAGAAAGCTTGCTTTAATTAATCTGTCCATGGTTTGGGTAAGCAGTTTTTCTCCTCTCATCTGCAGGATTAACAGAAACTGAGATTGTCTATTAGAAGGTCCTTAAGGATTTTCTCCTGACAGCTACAAGGTGAGATTGTTGCATATATATATAGAGCCTGCACACACAGGACACCGCAAATGTGACAAACATCCATCAACATGCATGTGGTACTACGATGCTGTGGACTGCAATCTTTGGCATTCCGAGAACTTCACAGATAGCTCGTCCTTGTGGCTTCTCATTTTAAAACCTACCACATGACTTGTAAAAGTGCCCTACAAGGCATCTCTTACCAAAGCAGCTGCCCATCATTTAATATTCCCTTTATTTCACAAAATGAAACCTCCAAAGTGGAATTGACAACACTTGAAAACTTCAAGCACCTTCACAAGAATAAATCACTGCTTAAGGAATTTATGTTCTCAATCTGGTTTACCTCTCATATCTACTTGAGACACTGGGTGTCCCATGTGAGTTTTGCTAGAGGTGGGACAAAGGGAAAGGCTAGTTTGGGAGCCCTGGAGAACAGCTGTCCACTGGGGAGCAGCTGGCCATAGGATAGCATGATGAATCTGTACCAGATTAAAAAGTCAGAGCTGCGGCCATGTTCCTTTTTTCAGACGGATCAGAACACTTTGGTTAATCTATGTTTAAAAGAGAAAAAAAAATCAGAGAAACCCAACATACAGCACTAGAGTGTGGTATCTGGGTCACCAGCTCCCATTCTTCAACCCTCCCCATATGAAGACCTGCTGTGTTGATTAGTATAGCCGGAAGTCTCAAACTGGCGTATCTTATGGTCAAGCTATCTTATGGTCAAGCAGGAGTTTGTAGCCAGTTCACAGAGGGCACACTCTGGCCCCCGCACTTCCTAGAAACCCAGGAGAAGAGACACCTAAGGGAGCATCAAAGGAAGAATAGGGCAGGAGGACTTCCTGAAGGGGAAAACCTAAAATGACTCACAGAAGAACCAGAATGCCTTTATAAGCTAGAAAGCAAACTCAATCTCCAATTTACCAAGTCTTTATTGATATCAAGCCAAGGAAATAATGTCAGCCTCAGATAAAGAGCTTACTGAACAGAAAACACCAAGAACGCACTTGAAATCGCATACACTCCGTTGTTCATTAAGTGGCTTTAAACAAGTTACTTAACCTTTGGGGGACTGTTTCCTCATCTTTAAATCAATGGTAACAAAAGCAAAAACAAAAAGCATGTTTGCTGTGATAAAACCCTGACCAAAAGCAAGTTGACGGAAGAAAGTGTTTATCTGGCTTACACTTCCTGGTCACAGTGCTTTATTGGAGGAAGTCAAAGCAGGAACTCAAAAAAAGACCCAGAGGCAGGACCTCAAGCAGAGACCATGGAGAAGTGCAGCTTAATGGCTTGCTCCTCATGGTTTGTTCAGCCAGTTAACTTACAGAATCAAGGACCATCTGCCCAGGTGTGGCCATGCTTATTTTCCTCCCACAGCAACCATAAAACAAGAAAATGCTCCCAAACACATGTCCATAGGACGGTCTGATGGAGGCAATTCCTTAGTTGAGGTCCAGTGTTCCCAGTGTCTAGTTTGTCACAAGTTAACAGCAAAGCCAAACATCACAGAGAATTTTAAGAAACTTGGTTTTTCCTAACTTGCATTTTCTTTACAAAAAGGACAACCCTAACTGAACATTACCCCTGCTCATCTTCACTCCTTAATTCACTTAAGGAAAAGTGATTGTGCATCAGAGAAATGACCCCCTCAAACCCAGACCCCGTCATCCCCTCGCCTGGCCCACCTCTCGCGAGACTAGCTGTCTGCGCTAGCGGGAGCGAAGGCTCCCGGAAGTGGGCGGGGAGGCAGGGCCACGCCCCCTGGGCTTGTCCCGGGGCCCAGCGGAGCTCGCAAGTCCTTCGGCCGCGGGGGGCGGAGTCTCGGCGGCCCCGGCCTGTCACTGTCTCTTGGCCTGGGTCCCGGCTCCCCTCCCCGTGCCCTTCACGGCGCCCTGCCCTCCCGGGTGCCGCCGCTCGGCCCCGCGTTCCCGCTGTACCCGGCTCCCGCTCCCGACGCCGCACGTCTATCCCGCTTGTAAGTGTCTGGAATGCGTCCGGCTCTGGACGCGCATTCTTTCTATCTATAGCAGCTCTGTACATCGCATGCCGCCGCAGCTATTCCCGGGGCAGCAACTGCTTCCCTCTCGAATCACCTCCCTATTGGTGGCTTCAGACCCGAATTTGGGAACGGGGCGCTCTTCCACCTGTTCAGCAGCCTGATCTCCTGGAGGGTGCAGTGCCATTTGGAGCTTACAGGGCCCTCTGGCTCAGGGACGGAATTTATGCCACTGATCTCCAGGGTTTTCGCGGATGCATTGCTTTTCTCTGAGAATGTTTTAAGGGGTTTTTTGGTCTGTTCTGTTTTGATCAGAGTGTAAGACTCTACGTCTTTGCTTCAGGCTTTCTTATTCTGCTCCAAGAGAGAAGAAACTTCTTGCTTGTCGGACTTTACTGACAAGATTTCATTCTTTCTCTTTGCTCTTCTTGGCTTTAACCATATCTAGGACATGTAAGTGCCGCTGTCAACTCCGGAGAGTTTTAGGTCATATTTCCTTTTTTTCTAATAACTCCACTTTGTTTTATAGGGGTAACTCATTCCACTTCGGAGTTCTTTTAATTCTACGGAAAGAGTTCAGATCCCCCAGAGGCCAAAATGGAACACAGTAAGCAGATTCGAATTTTACTATTGAACGAAATGGAGAAGCTAGAGAAGACCCTCTTCAGACTTGAGCAAGGTCAGTCACCAGTTGTTTGATGAGTTCTTTTTATATCTTTTAATGCATTAACACTCTATTAGATTGTTTTAAGCTTCAAATTAGAGACTGGGTGTTGGCTGGCATAGCTCAGTGATAGAATGCATGCTTAGCATAAATGAGGCTCTAGATTCAGCCCTTTGCAGAACTCACAGACACACACCAAAATAACTTTACGTTAGATGAAACTTCATAGATCTTGATTTGTGCCAAACTGGCACTGTGTCCCACATCAGTGGTGAGTAATGAATGTTTATGTTGATTAAGAATAGATCTTTCCAGTTAGCACAGTGATAGCACAGTTCACTTTGTGGCAGACTACCACCTAAGGGACAGGTTATAGGAAGTCCCTCATGGGTAGAACTTGTGCCTAGTCTGGATTCAGGCCCTACCCACGGAGAAAAAGAAGTGGTAGTAAGTACATATGCAGTTAGAAGACCGAGCGTGCTATTTGTAATAGCACTTATTGTTACAACTTGTGAAATCATATGGAATTTAGCTTTGCATATATCTGAGGGGTGGCTTTTTAGAGCACAGGCTTTTCATTTGTTGAGCTTAAGCATTGGTAAGAGAGTACAGCAGAAATCACAGTAAGCCTGCTTACACTACCAGAAGCCTCTCAAGCGAGTAGAAGATGAAGCCAAATACAGTGAAAATCTGATCAGGTGATGTTGGAACATTTGAGCTATCGTTTAAAAAACTAAACTGAACTAGGGCTCTAGCTAAGTGGTATAATACTTGCCTAATACAAGCAAAGTCTTGGGTTCAAACCCCAGCATCACAAAAATCTGTAAATAAACGTAAGATCAAAGATGAATTTGTAGTTCTGTAAGACGTGTTAACAGATGCTTCACATTCAGTGTGAAAACAGTCCACTGATGATTTATAAATATAAGCTGTAAAATACAAGGACAAAAACCAGCCCTCTGGGATATACTCAATGAACATTGTTAAACATCTTGAAGAATTTTTCTTTAATGTTTTAAAAGTCAGGTTTTTGAAAAACCATCTACTGTGTTGCCTTGCTGCTGAATGGTCCTCGTCTTCCAAGTTTGTTTGGGGTTTTGGATCACTGAGTTCTGGCTCCAGCTTGGCTCTCCTGACTCTGCACTTTCTGGTGTTGGTTTGCCCTTCTCTGCTGTCTTCAGTATTCCTGTCACTTTGGTGTCTCTTCTCAGGCTCTGTCTTCCTCATTCCAGTTAATGGCCAGTACCTGCCTGGTTCCCTTCTTGCTCTGTTCATCTACCGTCAGATACCATGAGTTCTCACCATCTGGGCTCTTGCCTCTCTGCTGAGGCCTCTTTGAAATAATGGCCTCAAGTGTCACCTTTTTCTTGTAAGCTTTTAAATCAAATATAATGACAAAGGTAGGGAGGCAACCTTCATTCATTCATTCACTCACTCATTCAAGCTATTAATGGACAAATTTCATTAATTTTTAAGTATTAATTTCCTTGTAAATATATGTTGTTCTCCTGTGGAGTTTAGTTTTAAGATTGTAATCTAGTAATGTTGAGCTTTGTAGCAATAGAGTCGTAAGTAGCAACAATGTATTGGTCTTTCTGCTTCTCAGTCCACTCCACAGAGCTTAGCTTTGTTCTGATACTATTCTGTAGACTAGTTATAGGGTAGCTATGCTAGGCTATACTCTCATCCCCCTTTACCAATTCTTAGTGATGTCTTCTGTCTTCATATTTTTGCAGGCTAGAATCTTCCTATGATGTCACCTCTTTGTCATCTCTCTTTAAACTCAATTTCTTTCTCATATCCCTCCCTGTTTGTCTCTTCCATCTAACCAAATGTGAGAGTCTAAATCATCTTCTTATTCAGTCTTTTCCCTTTTGATCTATGGGACCTCTGCCTGCTTCCAAGACATTCTGAATGGGACTGCACTTTTTCCTGCCAAGACTGAATCTCTCTGTTCCCTGCCTTTAGTGTCTGAATCTAGAGTTCTACATTCTGTCCTGCTTACTCCCATCTCAAGTGTCTTTTCTCGTGCTGTGCTTACATCTCCACTCCTGTCAGATCCCTCTGTATCTGTTGTACCTTTAACATTCATTCTGTGTTTTCAATATCCAGTTAAAGTGCCTTAGTGAAGACTTCCTGTAGTTTTTCACTGTCTCCTTGATTTGGTCTCCAGGTTCACAGTGGACACAGAGCAATTAAGTGCTGAACAATGAAGCAGCCGCTAAAGCTTGCTAGGAATAGTGAGGTTTGTGAGGACAGGACAGTTTACAGACTTAGAGCTATGCGTAACACTTAATAAATATCCACTAACTAATTCTTTTAAAAATCATTTGTTTATTTTCTGTATATGAGTACACTGTAGCTGTCTTTAGACACACCAGAAGAAGGCATCAGATCCCACTACAAATAGCTATGAGCCACCATGTGGTTCCTGAACTCAGGACCTCTGGAAGAGCAGTCATTGTTCTTAACTGCTGAGTCATCTCTCCAGCCCCCAGACTAATTCTTAAACCCAAGCAAAAACTAATCCAAACTGGAAAAGCTTCTAAGTTGCTTGAAGAGGCAAACTGAATAGTATCAGCTGGACAGTGGTGGCACACACGTTTAATTTCAGCACTCAGGAGATAGAGGCAAGCAGGTGTTTGAGTTCAAAGATGGCTTAGTCAACAGAACAAGTTCCAGGACAAGCTATACAGACTCTGTCTTGAAAAAAAAAAACCCAAAAACCCAAACAAAACGAAAGTTCAAAGAATAATGTTCAGTCTATACCACTAAGTAAATCCAGTAAACCCATCCATTTTTTTTTAATAATTCGTGATCATATTTTTTGAGATCAGTGGTTTTCAGCCTTCCTAACCCTGTGACCCTTTGACACAGTTCCTCATGTTGTGGTGACTCCTAACCATGGAATTATTTTGTTGCTGCTTCATAGCTGTAATTTTGCTAGTTATGTTATGAATCGTAATATACATATCTGCTATGCAGGATACCTAAAATATGCGACCCCAAAAGGGTTTGTGATGAACAGGTTGAGAACTGCTCTTTTAGAAGGTAATTTTTGATGTGAAAGAAATATTGAATAGAGGGAACATTGGGATAAGAAATCATTGAGAAGACCCTTTAAAAAAATCCTGTCTATTCTATTTACATACCTTTAATGCCAGCACTCGGAGGCAGAGGCAAGTGCATCTCTGTGAGTTCTGGACCAGCCTGGTGGTGTACATAGAGTTCTAGGCCAACCAGAGCTACACAGTGAAACCCTGTCCCCTCTCCACCTTAAAAATTGTGACTGGGCTGGGCGGATGGCTCAGTGGATAAAGCGCCTGCTGGACAAGCACTCACTAAGAGCTGGGTGTACCTGGAATCCTAGCATTGGGGGTTCAGAGACAGGTAGATCTAGGGGGCTTGCTGGCCACCCAGTCTGACCAGTCAGTGAGCTCCATATTCAATGAGAGACCCATCTCAAACAAACAAACAAACAAACAGAAAAGTAAGGATGACTGGAGAGATCTCAGTAGCTGAGAGCTCTTGCACTCTTGCACCCACATGGCTACTTACAACTTCCTGGAACTCTAGTTCTGGGGTGTCTAACACCCTCTTCTAGTTTTTGTGGGTCACACACACACACACACACACACACACACACACACAACACATACATACATGTGAGCACTCATACATACACATAAAATAAAAATAAATAAATCTACTTTATTTTTTTACTCTTAAGACAGAGAAGAATTATGGAAGACAACCGATGTCAATCAATGGCTTCTGCAAGCACTCTCAGCTGCACACACCTGCACATACATTATACACAGGAAAATAAAGAAAACAGTCAAACAGTCATACCAGGTTAAAGATGAGACTGAACAGTATCAGAGTTGAAAAGGGAGACAATAAGAAAACTCATAGACTTGGTGACAATTAAATGTGAAGAAAAACACTGATATTTGGGTTTTTATATTTGACTCAAACCCTTCTCAGCTTTTATTTTTTCTGTAAGAACCAGTTATAATTTTCAACACTGACATCCTATAGATTCCTCAGACTCAAGTAAAAGTCCCAAGTAATTATCTGTTTTAATCAAATTAGAGTCTTTTAGTTTTCCTTGTCTCATTGTGTATCAGAAAATGAACAAATTTAGCATTCCTCAAGCCTGAAATTGATTCTTCCATCTTTTGTATAGGTCGATTTACAATTTACAGTTTTTACTATATTTATCATTACTGTGTGACATGTATATGCAACATGTGTGGGGTGTGTGTGTGTGTCTGTGTCTGTTGGGGAGAAGGAAGTGTGTGACTGCAGGCTCACTCATGCCAGTGAGAATGCATGGAGAGCAGAAGAGCTTTTGGGAATTGGCTCTCATCTTCCACAGAGGTATTCCACAAGGAACTCAGGTTTGTTAAGCTCGGTGTCAAGCATTCCAGGCTTGGTGGTACACACCTTCTAGGACAGCCAGGGCCACACAAAGAAAGCCTGTCTTGAAAATAAATAAATGAATAAATAATAACAACCAAAAAAAACCCTAACATCAACAAAAATTAAATAAAATGTGCATTCGCAAATGTTTTCTTTTTTAAAAAAGATTTATTTTTCATTTTACGAGTATGTTTGCTGGCTGGCATGAGTTTATGTGCAGCATACACATATATATATGCAGGTGCCCTCAAAGACCAGAAGGTATTGAGTCCCTTAAACTGGAATTAGGTGCGGTTGTGCGCTGCCTGATGTGGGTGCTGGACAGGGAGCCCAAGTCTTCTGTAAGGGGGACAGGCACTTTACCTGCTGAGCCATCTCTCTAGCTGCGAAGCTTTCTTTCTTGAAGCCATCGACCCACGCCCAATGGGGAATTTTTGTTTACAGTAGTAATTTAATCCTTTATCCTCCTAGCTAGCTGTCTACAAGATGTCTCTGTCTGTCCAAGTAAAGCGTTGTTAGTGTTAACGTTAACCAGATAGCCACACTGTGTACTGTTGTGACCTAAGCTAATTTTAGCAGAGGTATTTCATGTACTACAGAAAACCTGCTCAGGTTCAGTGATTTGACTGAGCAGTTTAGAGTGGCTTTGAGCTTTGGGGATACTTCCTAATCCCCTACTGGGATAGAGAAATAAAAGATAACATCTTTCTTTGAAAAGAATTGAATTTGATAACATATGAATGGACACTGATGCTCTCAGTCAGTGAATTGAAAACAAAAAGGAAGAAGGTATAGTCTAATGGAAGCTCACAGGCCCCTCCTTATTTGTTGTAGTGTTCCTTGAATTGCACCTGTACCTAACTAGTGGATAAGTCATAGTGTTTTAAATCATACAGATTTACGTTGTAGCTTCATAGTAGAGCATTAATGTAACATGCTCAAGGCCCTAGATGCCATCCTTAACCCCACAAAAAAAAGTAAATGAAAATTTACAAGTTAGAATCTTTCAAAAATTTTATAACAAGAGGAGAAATAACTACGAACATCGCTTTTACGTCTTAGAAATTGTCGAACCTAGCCAAGCATGAAGGTGCACTTAGAAGGCAGAGGCAGGTGGCTCTCTGTTGAGTCCTAGGTCAGTCCTGGCCTACATAGTAAGTAAGACATAGACAGAAAGCAAGAAGTCAGGGAAGCATGGTGGGGTCGGGGTAGGGGGCATGACATGACAGTGAGATCGACTGACTTAAAGATGAGCTAGAAGGGTTTGAAACTTACTCATTCAAATTTGTCCTTTTTAGAAGTTCTATCTGCCTTTTATCATGTGAAACTTAGAAAATCTCATTAGAAAAGACCCCAAAACTTTGTGTGACTGCTGAGGCAATGCAAGTGAGAGCTTTGAAGCTGAGTGTGGAGCAGAGTCAGGTTTCCTGTGCTGTGCAAGTGTGAGACCTTTAGAGCTTTTCCATCCCCTGCTCTTCTGTAGCTAACCAACTCTGCACTGGGACACGAAAGCAGCCAGACAAGACATAAACGAAGTGGTGTGCTTGTGTTCCAGTAAAACTTTATTTGTAGAAATGTGTTGAGCCAGGTAGTTTCCCTTATTATTGCCAAGCGTTCTGATTATTTACTTTAGAAATGCTTTTGTTATTACATGATTTTATCTATATAAGGGAATACCTGCCACCTTTACAAATTTTCTAATCTATTTCATCTCTTGTAAATAAAAACTTCACTTGGTTTTCCAAGTATAAATATAGATTAGCTTGTAAAAATAATTACTAAGTGTCAGGAAAAATAGATATTATCCAACCAGATCTTAGCAAAAGTCTACATAATTGGCGAATGGAATTCACAATTAAGGTCAAGTTTTAGTATGTATAATTACCAAGAACTCCTTTTTTAAATCTATGTTTGGATACGTGTGTGTGTGTGCGTGTGTGTGTGTGTGTGTGTGTGTGTGTGTGTGTGCGTGTGTGTGTGTGTATGTGTGTGTGTATGTGCATGTGTATATGTGTATGTTGTGTGTGTTTGTGTGTGTGTGTGTGTGTGTGTGTGTGTGTGTGTGTGTGTGTATTGAGGCTCAAATAGTTGAGGCTATTTAAGCCATTTGCCAGCATAAGCAGAATTTGTAATATTTAAATTACATGACTACAAAATTTAAAGTAAGACTTTAAAAAATAGTGAATCTTGCAGGGTTGGGGAGAAGGCTGAGGTGACTTGTGCTTCCTGCTTGTACAGACAACTTTGGTTCTCAGTGCCCACATTACTGCCCGTCACCCCAGTTTCAGAAGATCTGGCCTCTGAGGACACTGGTGTTCATACGTGCATATAGCCACGCACATATACACACATATTACAGATAACCAGAGTCTGAGAGGTGTCTGAGGAGGTGAGAGCACTTGCTCCTCTTGCAGAAGTCCAGGTTCAATTCCTAGCACACACAGGATCATACAAGCTATCCGTGATTCCAGTTCTAAGGGATCCGATGCCTTCTTCTGACCTCTGAGAGCACCAAAAGTGCATGTAATTTACATATACATATGCAGAGGAAATACTCAGACATAAATAAATGAAAAAATATAACCTTAAAATTGTAAACTAATTAAAAATAAATCTTTAAAAAATGGTGAACTTTTAAAAAGTAATAAATATTCAGCTATATTGTTTCCTTGATGGTGTCTGCTTTATATGTATTAGTATTTTGTCTGCATGTATACATATGTGTACTTTGTGCATACCTGGTGCCCATGGAGGCCAAACAGGGTGTTGGATTGCCTAGAGCTGAAGTAAGGTTATTGGTATTGGATATGGAAAATAGGTTTCAGCCACTTTGCATTTGATTTGGGGTTACTTAATTTACACAGTTTATAAGAACAGTACCACATATACACACAGTATTTGAAGAATATGCTCGAGAGAGATACCCCCATTACTCCAAATACTGTTTGAGAGAGTCTAGGTGAGTTTTAACCTTTGTACTACAGTTTCTCTGAAGCATTGTGTAATTACTAAAGCAATATTTGTATAAACTTAAGAAACAAGTTGTTTAAATATCAACAATGCCTCTGATATCTGTGCATGTTCTAAATGTTACTACTTTTCCTGGTGATAAATTTAATTATTCTTAGAAAGACGTAGAAATTTATAATCTTAAACATTGTAATTTTTTATTTCATTTGTTAATTGAGATGGATCTTGCTATGAGATGATTTTTTTTTTTCTGATGACAGTTCCTAGCCCTGGCTGACCTGAGCACACACATATACACATTACACGTACACCTTCCTACCCCCCCCTTTCTCCCTCTCCCCTTCCCTCCCTCCCTCCCTCCTGCCCTCCCCCTACCCTCACAAGAGAGCTTTTGTTTTGTTTTTAAGACAGGATCTCATGCTGTGGCCTAGTCTGGCTTTGAACTCCATAGTTTCCAGGTTGGCCATGAAACTGTGATCTGGTTGCCTCAGCCTTCTGAGTTCTAGGAATAAAGGTGTGCAAGTGTGCAGTGTGTGCTACCCCAGGTGTTTTAATCCTCTGTGCAGTTATTTTCTAAATCTATGTCATTATTAATACATCTTTAATTTTACAATTATTTTCTCAAGTACAAAATGATAGGAACATCTTAAAAGTATCAGAAAAATGTTGTGACCTATTTGTGATAATATCATACTATATATTTTCTATTTGTCTTCTTACTCTGTTTTAGCCATATTCTTTTTTCCCAGAAGGATTTCTTTTTCTTTTCTTTTTTTTTTTTTTTTTTTTTTTCAGAGCTGGGGACCAAACCCAGGGCCTTGTGCTTGCTAGACAAGCACTCTACCACTGAGCCAAATCCCCAACCCCTTCCCAGAAGGTATTCAAAAGGTGCCATTGATAGCATCTTATCCACAGTAGAATTTCCTTCAAAATGGGCATCAGTCTTCTCAAACCCTGTGCTTTTATCAGCGGATTTACAGACTATCTAAATCCTTTGTTTTCATGGCAAAACCTGCATTGGCAGCACTGGGGCATCAGAAGCAAAAGGATCCCTGCCCACTTGATACTGGCCTCTGATCAGGACTGGTAACTTTAGGGCAGCCAGAACTACAGAGTAAGACCTTACTCAAACAAACAAACAAATGAATAAAATTTAGACTTCATTCCCTAAACGTTTATCCTAAAGCTGTAACAATCCAGGCATATCTTTAGACACTGTTGTTCTGTATCTAATTTTTCTACCAAAGTCTTCACACTGTCACAGCTGTCTGTGAGGAGTGAACTCAACCTTTCCCAGTTCATGTTATTGTTATTGTTAGCACCACCGTGAGTCACAAATACTGTTAATGGCATCTGGAGTCCACCTGACACGTTGCTATTGATGGCACTGTAGTCTTACACACTGTATTCCTTAAATAGTAAATATGTGACAGTCAGTTTTACCCCTTCATCCTCAGGCTACAGACATTAAACAAGTTATATTAGCACCCATGACATTAGTCTCAGTTTAAGTTTCTTCCTGCCCTCTTGGGTGATCTAGTTCATTGTCAGTAAACTCTAATAGTTTTAAAGGACCCATTTTTTTCTGAACGTAGATATCAGAATGCACTAAAATACTCAGAAAGCCTTACTGTAAGCTCTCATCCTGGGCGTGTTGTTTATAGATCATAGGAAAAGTAGATTTCATCTAGTCCTGTAGAGTCACCTGCAGGCACTAGCTGCACCCCCACTCCTGAGGGGCTCAGCCTGTCCTCTGAAGCATTGGGGCTGGGCATTACCTGTCTGGTGCTATGGAGTCCTCTGTCCATCTTGCTCTAATGTAAGACTCTCAGCTATACTGAAAAATCCCTTGTCTAGGGGCCACTCTTGGAAGTTACCTGAACCAGATCTGCAGCTTCTACATTGGCATTTGCTGTTTCAATGTGGAATTTTTGTATTGGAGAGGTGAATTCCTCTTCTTAAGTCAGATGAGCTAATTTCTACTGCCCTCCGCAGCTTCCTCACTTCCCTCGGCTGTCAGAATTGAAGCCACCAAAGGCCTTGCTCTAAGATAGGCTTTTGCTTCAGGGAATGTTTGGCTGTGTCCGTTGTTGATGCGGACCACTAAGTCATGCCAGCAGTGCACTCACAGGAAGAGCACCCCTACGTACGGCTCACTAGGCATGCGCTGAACTTTAGCACACCTCCCTTGTAATGTACCTCCTGTGCTGATTCAAAAGGAGAGGCAGGCCGCTCTGCTTTTCTCCTGGACAGTTAAGGCTATTGATTATCCTAACAAAGGCACCATCATGCTCAGGAAATTGGGTGGCCTGAGGCAATGCGGAAGGACGGAATCAGCTGTAAGAGCAGTCTTAGCGACAGGTTTGGCAGCTACATTCTGCATTTTAAGTGGGTGTGGTTCATGATACTATAAAACAAATTAGCATCAAAGGTCACTGATGCAGAACAGCAAATAGAATAGAAATGAAGACAGTTGAAATTGTGGCTATATGAACATGCACTGCTGTTCTTCAGAATGATATTTATGTCTGTATATGTGTACGTATGGATGTCCAAACATATGCAGATGTACATGTATGTGTGGTTGTTTATGTTCATGTGAAGGCAAGATTAACCCTGGGTATTGTTCCTCAGGATGACTGTCTCCTTTTTAGAGACAGATTCCTCACTGGACTGGGACTGACAGTGAGGCTAGGCTGGTGCCAAGGAGCCCTCTGTCTCCTTTATCCCAATGTTGGGATTACAGAGTGGGCGCGCCTAAGCCCAGCTTTTTATATGGATTCTCGGGATCAAACTTGGGTCCTCACACATGGATGGCAAGCACTTTACAGGCTGACTTATATCCCTCATGCCAGAATGGTTGTGCATGTGCGTGCATGTGTGTGTGTGTGTGTGTGTGTGTGTGTGTGTGTGTGTGTGTGTGTGTGTGTGTATGCATGCATGTATAAATGTGGAGGTAGTCTTACTGAACCCAGAGCTTACCTATCTGGCTAGACAAGCTGGATAGCAAACCATAGGGATCCTCCTGTTGCCGCATAATCTTCTTTTCTTACTTATTTGCTGTCCATTGCTTATGGTGACGACCACTCTAGAACTGAAGCTCAAGGTGAGTGAGATGGTCCTGGTAAAGGCCCCTCCTACCAAGCTCCATGACCTGAATTCAGTCCACGATCCACACAGCGGAAGGAGATAACTAACTCTTGCAAGTTGTCCTCTAACCCCCTGCCATGGAACATGTATGCACACAGACTCATAGGTTTGACAACTAAGTTCTCCAACTTTAGTGGGCATGGTTCATGATACATGATAAACATATAAACATTTTGAAAGAATGTAAATCTCAGGAGTCAGCTGATTTATTCATTGTTACAGGATAGGTTTTCATTGTATGATTTTTATTAATTTTGTTGCATGTTTCATATACATTATAACTACTAGTATATTCTCCTTTTATTTGTCTTTCTTTTCTTTTCTTTCTTTCTTAATTTTCTTTCAGACAGGGTTTCTCTATGTAGCCATGGCTGTCCTGGAATTCTGTAAACCAGGCTGTCCTTGAACTTACAAAGATCTGCCTGCCTCATGCACTACAAGGCATGCACCACCACACCCAACAGTGTATTCATTCTCAATAAGCAAGTTCATTAAGCTTTAAGAGTTCTACTCAGAACCTTCCCCACCTTCTTCAGTTGTGTTTGCCCATCATGAATTGAGATACATCTATATATACATTTCATTTTGTTTTTTAATGGGTCTCACATAGCTCAGGCTGGCCTTGATATTGCTTTGTAGCTAAGAATGACCTTGAACTCTTGATCCTACCAACTCTATCACCCAAATGCTAGGACTCCAAGCATATGCCACCACAATAAGCAATATGTAAAACTTGCATGGATATAGTCATAAATCTCACATTCTGATCATCGTAAACAAATCTGAGCTGAACAAGGGTGACATCAATAGATAAGCCAGTGTGGGAGGAAAAAAGTTCTCGAGGCCTCAGCCCTACAGAGAGAACTGCAGGCAACTAAGAAATGCTGAGAGCAGGAGAAAAAGTCTTCCTCAGAAAAAAGCATACCAATCAGTTATCCAGTACCCAGTGATCAACCCTAAAAACATATGTACAATTAATATCATACAGGCTGGGCAGTCTGTATTTATGTTTTTAGGAATATGTGTATGTATACATGTGTAAAAAATGAAAAAAAGGCCATGAATTTGAAAGAGAGCAAGGAGTGATATATCAGAAAAGGAATGTTAAATTATGTAATTATGTAAACAAACATAAATTTCCCTGTTGTGTAAACTGTAATTTTAACTGTAACATGTGTTTTTTCCCTCTTATAATACAATAGTTGTCACTCAGAAGTCTCAGCTATATTTTCATAGAAACAGCCTAACTTTGGTAAAACGGGGGATATCTTGACTTTCAGGATCCACAAAGCTTTAATACTTGTGAGATGGGTGGATAGAGGCAGTAGTGTGTGGCTGCCGCACACAGACTCATTAAGAATCCACTGCACACATCCCTTCCCAGGTCTGAGCCCCGTGATAATGTTTGGTAGCTTTAGATCATCCGTGGTGGGGTCCTTCTGTAAGGAAGGCGACAGATACTGCAGGCTGGTGCTTCCCATCCCCAGGGGAGGTTGTCAGGCCACACTACTGTGCTTGAGCAGGGGTAAAGATGTATTGCAAAGCTTCCAGAATACTCTTTAGGACACTACAGTCTGCTGAGCTTTTCTGTGCTAAGCTGTCCTGTGGCATTTCCCAAGTTCTGCATACAATCTTGTTCTCTGGTGGAGTCTCACTTTCTTCATTTTGGTCTGTGAAATAGTTCTCCTCAGGTACCACATCTGGGTGGTTGGTTGAGGGTTGACAGGAGGGATTCAGAACGGAATGGTGGAGGGATTAGGGCCAACCATTGGGAAAGAATCTGTACAGCTCACAATTGTGTGAATAGGAATCAGGTTCCAGGGAAGGGGGAAGGAGGACGCCTCAGAGAGACAGTTCTGGAATACTGATTATATTTGCTAAAATATACAATTCAGCTAAATCAAAATGCCAAGTAGTTCCAAAAGTAATATTAGGTATGACAGATTATCTTAAGTATATTTGAAAATTCATACGTTTTTATAATGCTTTAAGTTAAACATCTGTTTGAATGTTAAGTCCTTCAATTACTTTATTAAAGTAATTTATTCAAATGTGCTTCTTGTTTAGGATTTGAACTACAGTTCCGATTAGGCCCAACTTTACAAGGAAAAGCTGTTACTGTTTATACAAATTACCCATTTCCTGGAGAAGCATTTAATCGAGAAAAATTCCGTTCCTTGGATTGGGAAAACCCAACAGAGAGAGAAGATGATTCGGACAAATACTGTAAAGTTCACCTGCAGCAGTCTGGGTCTTTTCAGTACTACTTCCTTCAAGGGTAGGCCCAGTTAGCAGTCTGTGACTTTCGTTATCTGACCGTGCTACCGACTGAGCAGTGGCTGTGCAGTGCTCACAGTGCTCGCATTTTATTTTTGTTTTTCTTTTTTTGTTTTTTGTCTTTTGAGACAGGGTTTGGAGATCTGCCTGCCTCTGCCTCTTGAGTCCTGGGAGTAAAGACATGCACCACCACTGCCCAACTACACTGCTTTTTGGGATGTAATTAGGCTGTGATTCTTCAGTTTTGGGGTCATTATAGATCCCATTCCAGATTCAAGTTAAAATTCCAAGGTTTTCCTGCCATTGGTTTATAGGATACTATTTATTTGAATAGTATTGTTACTGATAGACATTATCATATTATTTTCTAATGAGTCAATATTACTGGATGTCATTTTTTACTCTATTTAGATATATAGTAGGTGAGAAAGGACACAAAATACCTGTTGTGGACCTGGTCCAGATTAGTGATGAAGAACTTGAATTGCTCTTGTTGAGGACCCAAGTTCGGTTCCCAGCCTTCCCATGAGATGGATCACAACATTCTGTAACTCCAGCTCCAGGAGGTCCATTTTCCTCTTCTGCCTTCCATAGGCTCCCAAGTGTGCATACCACACACTCACAGACATGAACACATGCAAGAAAGGAAGGGAGGAAGGAGGGCAGAAAGGAAGGAAGGAGGGAGGGAGAGAAGGAAGGAGGAAGGAAGAAAATACCTGTTTTGTTGTTTTGTTGCAACCTTGTAAAATGACTTCTATATACTTAGAAATAAACATATTTCAGCCATGTGTGGTGGCACGTGCCTGTATTCCATCCCTGGGTATACAGAGGCAGGAAGATCTGGACTTCAGGATCTTCTTCAACTACATAGCCTGGGCTACATGAGACCCTGGATGAAAGGGAGGGAAGGGTTTGAATGGGCAATTAACCTTTCAGAGAGAATCAGATCGAGTTAATGACTTTTCCCCTCTGACTAATTAAAAATGTTTTGGTTTATTTTTCCTTAGACAGGAGAAAAGTGGCGGAGGTTACATAGTTGTGGATCCTATTCTGCGAGTTGGAGCTGATAATCACGTGCTACCCTTGGATTGTGTTACTCTGCAGACATTTTTAGCAAAGTGTTTAGGACCCTTTGATGAGTGGGAAAGCCGACTACGGGTGGCAAAGGAGTCAGGTAGTGTTGGTGCTTGTTTTTTCTTTGTTTGCTGTGATACCGTTCTCCAAGGCTGGCTTTCTCCTTTTTAATTTGGCTTACTAATGTACCAATAACAAAAATCTACAATGTCCACAAATACCAGATTATGTTGGTCAGGTTAACAAAAGGAACACTGGTCATAAAATAAGATGATTGTCATTTGTAAGATTTTATTTGGCACATGAAAGTCAGTAATAAATTATTAAAGGAAAATGAATAAAAATTGTGAAGGAAAATGTATCATTATATAGTTTTTATTAGCCAATATTGATTATCCATTTTCTACGTAAAGGCACATGCTACTGGACATGCCAAGAGTAAAATGAAGCTAGGCTGTGTTTTCCTCTGAAGTAAGAGTAGCCTGTCAATGTCCAGGTCAACATTCTGCTTTCAAGCTAAATATTTTATGAAGAAGGGAATGACAGCTCATTGGTGTAGCTATGATAAATGCAAGTCCCGTGGGACATTTAAAGCACTACCCTTGTAGGAAAGCCTGTACAAGCCGCTCTGTGCTGTCAGCAATTACAGTTGAACCTGGTAGTGGCTAAGGCTGTGCTGATGGCTACCACGGCCTTCATGTCATCCCTCGCTTCTCCTAGATGAGGACAGTGAGTGCCTGAAGGCTTGCGTAGATTTGCAGGCAGTCGTTACTAAATCCAGGCACTGAACCCTATCGTGGGTTCCTTTTCCAGTCATGGCTGTCTCACTGCTGGTGAGTACTGAGGACGCGCATGGTTACACTCAGCTAGGCTGTGTGTTCGCTCTTTCATACAGTGGTCTGTGTTTTCTCCCTTGTAGGCTACAACATGATTCACTTCACCCCGCTGCAGGCTCTCGGACTGTCCAGGTCATGCTATTCCCTTGCCGATCAGTTAGAATTAAATCCTGACTTCTCAAGGCCCAATAGAAGATACACCTGGGATGATGTTGGGCAGCTAGTAGAGAAGCTGAAGAGGGAGTGGAACATTCTTTGTATTACCGATGTGGTCTACAATCATACTGGTATGAGCTTCGGCAATTTCAGTGTGAATATTAAATTCTTACTATTTTATTTCTTAATATTTTAATTTCACTTTACATTATTATTGTTAGAAGTAGTAATGCTTTGCAGTATGAGAAATTGATTACTGGCCCTCATAAATGCTAAACTAAGCAAGCTGTTTGCCTCTTAGCCATGTCCCCAGCCCTTTATATAACATTCATTCTAAAGATCAAAAAGACAATTAAGAGGCCTTCAGAGTTAAAAGCCATTTTATGGAATAAAACCTTTTTACTTCCAAGGAAATAGTTAGGTGAGCATATAGTCAATGTGTAAGTACTTGATGCTTATAAAAATGGGAGGATACATAAAAGGGACATAGGTCATATGTTTCCACCTGAATATAAATGGCAGTGTGGAAAGTCTGGTGACCACCTCTTTACATATGTCAACAATGGGAGTTGTGGGTGGTGTCATTTAAGGACATGTGGTTGTTTAATGAAGTCTTTCCTAAGTAACCATAGAAATTAAGAAGTTATTTAAAAGCATATGCATATAGTTCACCACTATTGGTGATAATCTCTAATAGAGATGGCAAATAAAGTTGGGTTTTTAAAAAGACACTTTCCAAAATGTGATGTTTCTGTATGTAACTTGGAGCCAGGCTTCAAAGTTTACAGTGAAAACTATGTATTTCAGTAACTCCATATTTACCACTTGAAAACTGGCAGTATTTAAAATGACTTAGACATCCATGGTATTCATATCAAATTAGCAAACCACATATGCTACCAATGATAAGAGTTAGAATACTGCCTAGGCAGCTCATTAAGACACTTAATAAAACCCTGGATTTATTCCTTTCAGATTCCAGATTAGAGTTAGCTCAGTCGTGATGGGGAGCCAGGTTCTTTCTTCTGGGTCACTCGGTCATCTTGTAGCCTTTGCTTCCAAGGTTTAATCAAATATGGCTGCTCTGCCTCCTGTTGCTACACTTGTGGAAATGGGAAATCATGTCTTTAAAGGCACAGCCTCATGTTTATGTCACTTGTGTCCGCTTTGCATCACGTAGGAGTTTGTCTTTATCACACCTAGGTACGTGGGAAACTTGTAGTAGTGTTAGGTTCTGGGGTTTTTTGGTTTTTTTTTGTTTTTGTATTTGAGATAGAGTCTCACTTTGTAGCCCAGGCTGTCCTGGAAATTCCTTTGTAGGCCAGGCTAAGTTCAAGCTTTGCGTAAGCCTTAAGCTTTTGGTAATCCTGCCTGGGCTCCTAAGTGCTGGGGTTATAAATACAAACCACCAAGCCGAGAGGTGCATGCCTTTAATCCCAGCACTCACATGGCAGAGGCCAATCTCTGTGAATTTGAGGCTAGCCTGGTCTACAGAATGAGTTCCAGGACAGCCAGGGCTACACAGAGAAACACTGTTCAAAAACAGTACAATAAGTTAATTAATTAATAATTAATCAATGCTGCCATGCCTTGCCTGGTCTAACTTTCATTATGAGATTCGTGCTCTTGACGTGTCCTATCTTCACCCCAGTGTTTATTTATTTTAGGTACAACTAAACATTAAACAAGTTACTAAATGAGCAGTAGAGAGAGAGAATGGTGTTTGTAAAGTCCAACCTAAATACAAAATATGTTTTTTCCTTCTCTTTAAGCTGCTAATAGTAAGTGGATCCATGAGCATCCAGAATCTGCGTACAATCTTGTAAATTCTCCACACTTGAAACCTGCCTGGGTCCTAGACAGAGCGCTCTGGCATTTGTCCTGTGATGTTGCAGATGGGAAGTACAGAGAAAAAGGAGTCCCTGCTCTAATTGAAAATGACCATCACATGAACGTAAGTGTGTGTTCACCAACTTCCAAAGAGTGTGTGTGTGTGTGTGTGTGTGTGTGTGTGAGAGTGTGTGTGTGTGTGTGTGTGTGTGAGAGAGAGAGACAGAGAGAGAGACAGAGAGAGAGAGACAGAGAAAGAATGTGTGGAATATGGCTTAAATCAGGTCAAATATATTTTATGTTGTTTTTACCTTGAAATTTTTCAGTGCATTCGGAAAATAATTTGGGAGGACATTTTCCCAAGGATTCAGCTCTGGGAGTTTTTCCAAGTAGATGTTCAGAAAGCGGTTGAACAATTTAGAAGACTGCTCTCTCAAGGTAACAGCTTCACACTAGGCCGTCCTCTCTCCTTTCACTCTTTAAGAAATGTAAAGTAACTCTTGAAGGATGACACCTTCTCTCCAGTTAACATCGTCATTAAATCTTTATTACATCATATTGTGTGTTTTATACACAAAACTCCAATTTTCCCTGGCATAGTGATGCATGCCTTTAATATCAGTCCTTGGGAGGGAGAAAAGCACATTTGTATGTACATAGAGCAAATCCCTCTTCCTCAAATCTTAAAATTACTTATTAGTACTTTCTTACGTTCTTTTCAAATATTTCTCAAGGAAAGTCAGAATTTATCAGTAGTTTAATATAATTTTCTCTATAATGTATACATGTCTGTATTAATATCAATTTAATATAAAATTTAAATATTTAATATAAATAAAAATTTAATATAAAAATAAGACTAGAGACTAAACCTTACGTTTGATTTTTTTCATTGACAGTATGAGTTTATTATTTTGTTTAACTATTCATACTCTTAACCCCTACTAGGCAGTGTGTGGTTTTTAAAGTATCTTACTTTACTAGTGACTTAGACAGATTACTTGAAGTGTGTTCACTGTTCACTCGTTAGAACATGTGTTGAACCAATCCGTGTATGCTAGAGACCTTTGAGGTAGGGGGATTTAGTGGTGACCAGCAAAGCTGAGCTGCAGGAATCGTGGGTTTCCCTCTTTAACAGTCAGGCTCTCTTCTTATGTCTCTCCCTGAGTCTGCAGGGGATGTATGTGTAAGGAGGGTAGGGAAGGGAGGAAAGATGCTTGCTAACTTTTTACATTTTTTTCTATAAACAGCTATATACTAAAAAATTGAAAAAGTAACAGTTATAATCTTTTATCAATATTTACATTTAAAATACCTTTTTTTTTTCCTTTCAGAAAACAGAAGAGTAACTAAGTCTGAACCGAAAGAACATCTTAAAATTATTCAGGACCCCGAATTCAGGCGGCTGGGCTGTGCTGTAGATATGAACATTGCTCTGGCGACCTTTATACCACATGAGTAGGTTATGTATTTGCCCTGTAATTTTACTCATAATCATTAATGCTGACAACCTGAAAGTGATCCTCAGAACCCCACAGTGAAAGGAGAGAATCCACTCTCAAAAGTTTCCTTTGACTCCACACACATTGTAGCATGCATGTGCATACACACACACACACACACACACACACACACACACACACACACTCCCTACACACATAATGATATAAGTAAACAAATAAATAAATGTAAAAAACGTTTTTAAGTAAAATAAATAATCTGCCATTTCAACACCCGAAGCACCCTTTTCTACATTCTCTGTCAGTCCGTTCTGCTAAGCCTGTTTTAAAACCCTTTACAATTGAAAATGTAAAAGGTTGAAGAACTCACTCGTCACTCAGATTGAGTTTTTGGTGACACCTGGAAATGTTTAGTGTGGGTTTTTATGAAAGCGCTGCTGTTTGTTTTGCTCCATCTGTGCTAGCAATGGGCCAGCTGCAATTGAAGAGTGCTGTAATTGGTTCCGTAAGAGACTCGAGGAGTTAAATTCAGAGAAACACCACCTCACCAGCTGTCATCAGGAACAGGTTCGCTGAGTTTTGAATTGCTGCTTTTCTGTTTTTGAATTTGAGTATCTGTTGTCATTGGCGTTGTAACATGATTCAATGTTTTCTAGGCCGTTAATTGTCTTTTGGGAAACGTGTTTTATGAACGGCTGGCGGGCCATGGCCCTAAACTAGGACCCGTCACCAGGAAGTACCCTTTAGTTACCAGGTACTCATTCTGTCCTTAGATTGTCCTCTCACTGACGGTTAAAAGCTGAGAATATTTGACTTCAACTTAACCTAAATGTTTCTTTAAAGGTATGACTTCAATACGTTTTCTTGAAATAGAAATTTTGGTTCAGAAATAGGCTTAATACTGATTAAGGAGAATGTTTAATTAGAAAAACCATCACCAGTTTGAACCCATTTATATTTGTTTATATTATATTTCTGGAGGAATGCATATTTAATGTCAATCTGTTTTCTATTGCTAAAAGAGAATAGCAGGGATTGGGTAATTTATAAAGAGTTTAATTTGGTCGAGGGTCCGCAGACCAGGAAGTCCACGAACATGGCACCATATCTGCCCTGCTCATCTTCTGGACAGGACTTTGGGCTGTGTCAGCTCGTGGCAGAAGGGCAAGTGAGAGCAGATGGAAGACACAAAGCACAAGACGGCGTCTGAAAATCCATCTCAGAGCTATGCCAGGTCCCCAAGAACAAGAACTCACTCAGGAGATAGTCATCCTAACCCAGGCAGCTGCCACTGGGCTCCATCTCCCAACACTGCTCCTGTAAGGAACTAAGGCTCCACACCTGCCATGGTGGACAAGTCTGTGATCTGTAATCCCAGCCATAGGGAGGCAGAGATAGGAGGAGTCCAAATTTACAGTCAGTCTTGCTACAAAGTAACACTGTCTAAAGGAAGGAGGTGGAAGGGCTAAGGTTCCAATAGAAGAACCTTTGAGGATGCACTATAAGAACAACACTTAGCAGTAAATTCAGTGTCAGAGAGCAAGCCCCTAGCTCCTCACGTAGAAGCATGCAGCATAGGGCCTGGAGGGGCCTGGAGGGCCTGCTCAACGGTGTGGGGCACTTGCTGCTCTTTCAGAGGACCTGGGTGCGGCTCCTTGCATGGCAGCTCACAGCCCTCGTAACTCCAGTTCAGGGGGTGCATTGGCCCCTTTGTCCTCCACGGGCACCAAACACACACACAGGGCACGTAATACATTCAGGCAAAGCATTCATACACAGAACATAAGAGTGATATTTCTTTATAAAGCACACAGCATGTGTGTAGGTTAGGAAGGCCTCGATGGTTTCTCTAAAATATTAAGAAGTTGTAAAGTTTATTTAAAATGTTAGCCATTTTTCAAATCCTACTGATTTATTTAAAAAAAAATCCACTGGTGATCTTTGCTTTCTGTGAAGTTTATATTGTACAAATGGGGCCAAACTAATTTTATCTATCCTACTCACTAGGGGATGTGTAATGTTTCTACTTCACATTGTCTTCAAGGAGTTTCCTTGTGTGGACCTTGCTTTACTTCCGTTTCCCTAGGTATTTTACTTTCCCCTTTGAAGAAATGGCCTTGTCTGCAGAAGAGTCCCTGCTCCACCGCCCAGATAAAGCTTGCTTTCTGATGGCACACAATGGCTGGGTGATGGGCGATGACCCGCTTCGGAACTTTGCTGAGCCAGGTGCCTGATTTTTCACTTCTCTGGAGGCAGGGAAACAAGAGCGTGTGGAAGGCCACCTTAGATGTAATTTTAGTCAGGAGGCAGGAGAACCGGCTCTCAGTGTGAAGCTTGCTCTTCCAGAGAACATGGGTTCAGCTGCCAGCACCCACAAGGTGGCTCACAGCCATCTGTAACTCCAGTTCCAGGGGCTCAGACACTCACTTCTGGCCTCCAAGGGCAGTAGGTACACAGACATACATGCAGGAAGAACACCCATACACCTAAAATAAAATCATAATTTTTAAAAAATTTAGCCAGATATCATTTATGGGAAAAACGACACAATTTAGAAGCAGCGCTGTTTCCTTGAGGATTTTTGTCATTCAGTTTCCTGCTCCACTGAAAGCAGCTCTTCCTCTTTAACAGGTTCCAACGTTTATTTAAGGAGAGAACTTATTTGCTGGGGTGACAGTGTGAAATTGCGCTATGGGAACAAACCGGAGGACTGCCCTTACCTGTGGGCACACATGAAGAAATACACTGAGATCACTGCCACTCACTTCCAGGGAGTGCGCCTTGACAACTGCCACTCCACGCCTCTCCACGTGGCTGAGGTACGGACACCTCTGTTGACAGAGAATGGCAGTGATACCTGTAGCCTCCAAAGTCCCTGCCATGCTGGTCTAGTCAGCCGGCTATGGATTTGATAGAAATATCGACACACATGACAGCTTAGCCAATTCTAACAACCCGACACAACTGCTGTAGAAAACTAGGCTGTGATGTGTTTACTAAGTTAGCTTTTAAGTTTAGATCATGTTGTGTAATGGCATGCATAAAAAGTGTTTATTGGTAATAAGTAAAATGCTAAGTGGTCTTTTAGGTTGTTTTCAGTATAGATTGTTAGCAGTGTAAAATTAAACGGCTTTACATAGTCCAATGATTGTTCAACTCTGCTTTCTTTTCACGTTAAGGGTACTTGAAGCAGTGTACATTTTAGGACTGCTCTGTTCTACACCGAGCTACACCCCAGTCCTTACTGTGCACAGTTAAACTCTAATACTCTGGCATCCTGAGGCCACACAAGGGGGAAGGAGCTGGCATTTGTTGTTATTTACAGGAACAAGTTTAGCCTAACCTTTACAGATTAATTCATCAGCATATATAATTATCAGTCTGACTTACTAGCCACCAAGAGATCAGTAATCTTATTAGAGCCACTAAAAACAAATAAAAAGCCGGGAGGAGACTGCAGAATTGCAGTGTTACTGGCTGCAGTTATAATGACACTAACTTTTCCTTTTTCTTTCTTCTTCCCCTCTGTCCCTATGTCTTCAAAATCTAATCTCCCTTTTCTCTGATGCTCTCTGTAAATCCTCTGGTCCTCCGTGTGTGGCTCTCTTTCCTGTTCCCTTACATGTGCACATCAAACTTTGTTTGGAACTTCCTTTTGCATCTCTCTGCTTTTGTACCTATCTTATGCCAAATCCATGCCCAGTCTGTCCCTCCTTCCCTCTGTCCTGCTCTCTTCTTCCTTTTACATTTGTGACTGTGCTTTTTGCAGTACATGCTGGATGCTGCTAGGAAATTACAGCCCAATCTTTATGTAGTGGCTGAGCTGTTCACAGGAAGCGAAGATCTGGACAATATCTTCGTTACTAGACTGGGCATCAGTTCCTTAATAAGAGGTAGGAAGTGCATTTCCTATCTGAGATGCTTCACTTTTGTTTAAGTAAATGACAAGGAGTGTAATAGCCTTATGTGCAATACCTAATATAGCTGAGTCCCCTTTTAACAGTTAAAATGTCCGATTTGTAGCATGACACTCATTTCAGAGAGAAAGACCACTGAGGCCAGATTCAATGATCTCCCCCTGTAATCTCACCACTAGGAAACTGAGGCAAAAGGATCACATCATTAAGGCCAGCCTTGTCTACATGAGTTTCAGGCTAGCCTAGGATATATTTTTTTCCCCCAGATTCTATCTCAAAAATAAAGAGTAAAAAAGCTAATGTGATAATTCAGTGAGTAAAGGTATGGGGGACCCAAGATCTGAGGTAAGTCCTCAGAACCACAGGGTAGAAGGAGAAAACTGATTCCTCAGAGGTGTCCTCTGATGTCCACACGTGTGCTGGCATCCGTGTACCTACAACATGTCCACAAAATTAATTAATTGATTTTAAAGGGTAAAGAGGGAGTGAACTACTGATTAAAAATATATTTTGAAATATACAAATCTGTTTTTAACTACTATATGATACAGGCTTTAAGTATTTTTCTGTAGATTTGATATGATAAGCATCCCAGTGAACAGCTATTGATCCTTTTTTCTACTCAAGCTGTTTCTTCAGCTAAGTCGTAGTTAAGTGTTGGTCACTTGTACTTGGTGACACTGCTTAATTACTTAACTCTCACTTTTCATAATGTTGATAGGCCTTGAATGTCAGTCATGATAAGAACTGTAACCTTCTCATGGGCATTTCTGAGTAGCAGGATTGCTAAACTTTGCTGTGCTGCTCTGCAGAGGCAATGAGCGCATATAACAGTCACGAAGAGGGCAGATTGGTCTACCGGTACGGAGGGGAGCCCGTCGGATCCTTCGTTCAGCCCTGTTTGAGGCCTCTTATGCCAGCTATCGCGCATGCCCTGTTTATGGACATCACCCACGATAATGAGTGTCCAATTGTGGTAAGCAACATCATGTTTCTTGTGCTGACCTATTTTGCTAAATGCTTCAATATTTAGTGGTCTGATGCTTGATGACTGTAATATCCACATACTTTTTAAGGGATTGAAATACGTGGATTTTAAGACACCTTACAGAATGTATCTGTACTTGTTCTTTTGCTCCATTATGCTAATGAGGTATGAAATGTCACTTTGCGTTTTAGGAAACATAAACTTGTGCTTTCTTCTTTTCTAGCACAGATCAGCCTATGATGCGCTTCCAAGTACCACAGTTGTCTCCATGGCGTGTTGTGCTAGTGGAAGTACAAGAGGCTACGACGAGCTAGTGCCTCATCAGGTGTGTTTAACCTACAGGGCCAGCACACCAGCCACTCTCAGCCACAGTCCTTGCCGTTAACCTGCACACGTGACCAGGCTTTCCTCTCTTCAGATTTCAGTGGTTGCTGAAGAACGGTTTTACACTAAGTGGAATCCTGGGGCATCCCCATCGGATACAGGAGATGTTAGCATCCACAGTGGGATTATTGCAGCCAGATGTGCCATCAACAGACTCCATCAAGAGCTTGGAGCCAAGGGTTTCATTCAAGTAAGAAACGAAAATCTTAAACTTCTCTCCCAACTTTCCATTTCAAAGGAAGACCTTCTGACCTGAGCACCCTTTCCGAATGGGGCTCTAAGCCGGCCTGGTCTCTCCATTTCTCAGGTGTATGTGGATCAAGTGGATGAAGACATAGTGGCAGTAACCAGGCACTCACCAAGCATCCATCAGTCTGTTGTGGCTGTATCGAGAACGGCTTTTAGGAATCCCAAGACTTCATTTTACAGCAAAGAAGTGCCTCAAATGTGCATCCCTGGTAATCTAAGACAAGCACAGTAGAGTTAGCCGTGAAGCTATGCTCACGCAGTGTCTCTATGCATACAGAGCACTGGCATATAAACGGAGTTGAGAAAAGTTAGGATACGGGCCCTTTCTCTGCATGGAGTAAAATCTAGACAAAAGTAATTGAAAGTATTAACGTTGTTTGAGTTGTGAAATACTTTTGTTTGCATTTTAATATATTCCCTTTCTAAAGTATATATGTGCTTCCTTATACTGTGGGCAATCTGTATGTATGCCCATTTATATACTACATATGCATAAATATACAAATATATACTATATATACATAAATACCCATATGTGGTTCAAAAAGGCAAATATTAAGACTGTTCATAGTCCGTCCTCATCTACCATCCTAGCCGTCTGTCAGTCTGGCATTCAGCCAAGTAGATATTTTCACTATTCTCCAAGAAGTCTTACCCACCCACATATGAATATTTACAGCATTTGAGGACTAAAGTTCTACTTTTTAAAGAAATCTGTAATTATAGAGTAAGGTCTCTCTTCTAAACATTATGGCATTTCTACAGTCTGTTTCTCTTTTGACAGTTATGTATCTCTGGGATTTTCCCTTACTGTTGGTTGATTTTTTTTCTAGATGTCTACATTTTACTTCCTACGGTAGGTAGTGTAGTATAACACAGCATAGACCTATGCACACAGGAACTGCTTGTTACCTGAATAAAGAGTCTCAAAGCTCCCATCATACGTGTACATCTGTATGTATATGGGTATGTGTGTATGTATGTATATGTGTATATCTGTATGTATATACATACGTTTTTAAGGTAACAGGACCGACCACAGTCATACAGGGCTAGCCTGTCCACACTAGCCCTGGACTGACAGTTACTGACCTGTCTCAGATTCCCAAATTGTAAGATTGCAGATATAGACACCCATGCCCAACCCACATTCTATATTTCTTGGTAATTGCTAAATATCATGGCTTCAACTTTTAAAAATTGTCAACCTAAAGAATTTTAGGGTTAAATATTCATTACTTGTGTTAGCTGAATAAATTTATGTTTTAATGATCTAATAAGGTCTTCTTGCTAATATTTAAGTTATTTTTGTCTAGTATGTTTTGGTATTGGATATTAAGCCCAATACATGCCAAGCATACATTATACTGCTGACCTACATGCCCAGGTCCTCAGTTTCTCTCCTAGAACTCACTCACTGTGCAGTGTTAGCTGAGGCCTGGTGTTGATCCTGATCACCCTCAAACATGGCCACTTTTCCGGTCATTACTTGTAATGTGATTTTTAAAGAGTATTATATTTTGAGTATATATTAAAATAATCTTTGTTAAAATGTTTTTATTTTCCTAGGCAAAATTGAAGAGGTAGTTCTGGAAGCTAGAACTATTGAGAGGAATACAAAACCTTATAGGAAAGATGAGAATTCAATCAATGGAATGCCGAACATGACAGTGGAACTTAGAGAACGTATCCAGGTATTTGGGAGTCTCGGGTTTTACTGTGCTTAGTATTTTAAGGGCATGTAAGATACTTAATGAATGGATTTTCTGAATTCTTTTCAAGCTTCATGAAAGTAAAATTGTCAAACAAGCTGGAGTTGCCACAAAGGGTCCCAATGAATATATTCAGGAAATAGAATTTGAAAACCTATCTCCAGGAAGTGTTATTATATTCAGGTAAGTTCATTAGAGTTTAGACTGTTGACTTGACTGTATTGAAAATAGTTTGGGTGGTCTGGAGAGATGGTTGAGTAGCTAAGAGTCCTTCCTGATCTTGTAGGGAACCTAAATTCAGTTCCCAGGACCCATGTCAGGTGGGTCTCTTATAACCACTGCCAGTGATCTGACGTGCTCGTCTGTGCTCTCTGGGCACCTGAACACATACAATTTATGCAGACAGAGACATGTACTCACTTAAAAAAAAAAAACTAGAGAAAATAGTTGGTATATCCTTTTAAGTTTGGATAACCTAAAAATTACCTACTTCTTTATCAACATTATGCAGAGTTAGCCTTGATCCACATGCGCAAGTTGCTGTTGGAATTCTTCGAAATCACCTGACCCAATTCAGCTCCCATTTTAAATCTGGAAGCCTTGCTGTTGACAACTCGGATCCTATATTAAAAATCCCCTTCGCTTCGTAAGTATTCCTTATTTTAGAGTCTTACCACTTGAACAAAACGATGAGCTGGCCCGATCTGGGCAGTTTTAAGGGTGCTTTCTCTCTTTGGTACCCAAAGTATGGGACTGTCCACTGCTGTCATCGTCAGCCCGTTAGCTTTCCACTCCATCACTTGATCATTTGCATGTGTGCTCACATGTGCACCTTTTCATGCCTGTGTATTCTTTCTCTATAGACCTTACATGTACACATGCCATCACATGCACATGAGCGTTCTAAGCTCTACAAGATGAAGTTGCTTACATGATACTGCTTACCACATCATTTTAATGCCAACATATTGCATTAAGTACAGCTATGTCACAATAAATTTGGTAATTATCCACTTCGAGACACCCAGAGTGCTTCTAATTATTCCCTGTTTTGTGTCTCGGAACCTCGATTCTTGCTAAGTTTTTAAATGTCCCTTTGCTTCGCAGCAGCACACAGTACTGAAGAATATCCAGTGTAGACCTAAGTTTAGCTTCAGCACTGTCAGCATGATCTTGGCCACGTTATTTAAATTTCCTTCTAGGATTCTCATCTAGACAGAGGGGCCAATAATAATACTTATTTCTTAAATATTGTAAAGATTAAACAGGGTAACGTGTATCCCTACCTCGCTCACCCACTTAAAACAGACATGACTACCTTCCATCCCAGCCAGTGGCGAGGCGAGGAGCATAGGTCTGTCTGCACTGACCTGCAGGCCTGGTAAGGGAGTGATCCCACTCCTGCCAATCTCAGGACATAACTCCTGGGTTTGGACACACCTCGACCTCACTCTTGCTCCAAGACTGCTCCTCATGAACCCATGTCTCCCCAAGCATCACAGTAACACATGAAAAACATGTGATGCATGCCTCTCACCTGAGAGCTGCTTAGCAAGCCGTGGTCACTGACACTAAGCTCAATTCTCAAAATGGAATTTGGGGGCTAGAGCGAATCACATATTTGAAGTTTTTAATACATACTGTAAAGTAACCTCTGGGAACTACTTGATGGGCATGTAAGAGTGGCGTCTTTTCCAAGAACGAGTAAATATGACATTGTAATGTCATATTTAAGAGCACTCAGTAGGTAGAGGTAGGCAGATCTCTGTGTGTCTAGCCTGGTCTACACAGTGAGTTGCAGGACAGACAGGGCTATGTAGAGAGACCATGTATCAACAGGAGTAACATTTTGCACAAGATACAATTAGAATGCCTTTTTCATTTGTTTGAGTTTTTGTTTCTTGTTTTTCCATACAGGGTTTCTCTGTATATCCCTGGGTGTCCTCTGTACACCAGGCTGACCTTGAACTCAATATTCACCTGCCTCTCAAGTGATAGGACAAAGACATGTAGACCAGGCTTTTTATAGAGTTACAAGAATTATTTATGTAAAACACCTGGCACAGTCTTTGACACATAGTATTTGATCATGATTACTAAAATCCAACTAGAAAATATAAAATAAAATACTTTAACATTTTATTTTAAATATTGATTAAGCTAATGTTTACCCATTGGTATTTATTTGGCTAAATGTTATTTTATTGCAGTAGCCTGTTTTTCTACTACATTCAATATTTTGGTTGTTTTGTAAGAGTTTGTATACACTAAGGATATTAATTCAAAATATTTTAGTAAAGCAGTTACCTACTCAAAAAAGTCTGATGAAATAGCTGTGTATGGTCTACAGAATGTTATATTAAAAATAACTTAGACCAACTCAGAATATTTCAAGGTAAGGATAAAAATGTGTGAGAGAAGGATAGGTAAGGATAAAAATGAGAGAGAGAGAGAGAGAGAGAGAGAGAGAGAGAGAGAGAGAGAGAGATCGCACCAACCAGCCAAGCACTGAACTTAGCTTACGAATGCCTAGGCCCACCTCCAGTGGAACACGTCCCTTCCCTTCCAAGTTCACACTGACCCTCCAGTGGAACGCTCCCCTACAAGTTCACACTGACCCTCCAGTGGAACGCTCCCCTACAAGTTCACACTGACCCTCCAGTGGAACACGTCCCTTCCCTTCCAAGTTCACACTGACCCTCCAGTGGAACGCTCCCCTACAAGTTCACACTGACCCTCCAGTGGAACGCTCCCCTACAAGTTCACACTGACCCTCCAGTGGAACACTCCCCTACAAGTTCACACTGACCCTCCAGTGGAACACTCCCCTACAAGTTCACACTGACCCTCCAGTGGAACACTCCCCTACAAGTTCACACTGACCCTCCAGTGGAACACGTCCCTTCCCTTCCAAGTTCACACTGACCCTCCAGTGGAACGCTCCCCTACAAGTTCACACTGACCCTCCAGTGGAACGCTCCCCTACAAGTTCACACTGACCCTCCAGTGGAACACTCCCCTACAAGTTCACACTGACCCTCCAGTGGAACACGTCCCTTCCCTTCCAAGTTCACACTGACCCTCCAGTGGAACGCTCCCCTACAAGTTCACACTGACCCTCCAGTGGAACACTCCCCTACAAGTTCACACTGACCCTCCAGTGGAACGCTCCCCTACAAGTTCACACTGACCCTCCAGTGGAACGCTCCCCTACAAGTTCACACTGACCCTCCAGTGGAACACTCCCCTACAAGTTCACACTGACCCTCCAGTGGAACACGTCCCTTCCCTTCCAAGTTCACACTGACCCTCCAGTGGAACACTCCCCTACAAGTTCACACTGATCCTTCTAAACAGTGCTAATCCTGGCTGTTCTTACTTAAACTACCACCACTATGGCCAACTGTGCCTAGTTACATGGTCCCACTGCTCAGTGAACAAAGGGACATCACAGCTGTCATAAACAGTTCTCTGTCCATTATCAAGAATATGTTTCTATGGAAACCCAATTTTCATAAATAACTGAAGCAAGGAGCATTGCATCACAGAAGGAAGAAGTACCAAGAGGAGAATGCGAAGGCCGGCTCTGTGCTCTCTCAAGTGCTGACCTTTAAGCTGTCTAATTATTCCTTTATCAGTCCTTGAGAATTTTTAGTTTAAGATAAATAATATAGGGCCAGTGACATGGCTAATATATAAAGTGATATTCAAACAAATCAATATAAATGGACAAGACCTTAATATTTAAAGTGGGATGTTAGCCAGGCATTGGTGGTACATGCTTTAATCCCAGCACTCGAGAGACAAAGACAGGCAGATTTCTGAGTTTGAGGCCAGCCTGGTCTACAGAGTGAATGCCAGGGCAGCCAGAGCTATATGAAGAAACCTTCTCAAAAAACAATAAAATGAAATAACATAAAATAAAATGAGATGTTAAAGTATTCTGTATTTACCAGTTTGATTAGGATAGCAATCATGTAGTAGTTATCAAATACTGTTCCAAGAGTTTTACATGAAATTCTTAAGACTGTATAAAAGCTACTATATCCAAGGGAAAATACTAAATCTAATAAAGATTTTTAAAAGTGAAAGGGCCAGTATGATGGTTAAACACAGCTAAGTGCTTGCTTCACAAGCCTGACAAGCAGAGTCCAATCCCACAGCCCACATGAAAAAGCAGATGCTTGTGACCCTAGGTCTCAGCACTCCCACAGGGAGGTGAGAGGCTCACACAGAGACTCTCCCGCAGGCTCAGGGCCCACTAACCTGGAGTACCAGGAAACAAGAGTGGAAAGTACCTGAACAAGGTAACAGAGAAAGAACTCACAAATCTGCCCTCTGATTTCTACATATGCACCATGCAGTTGCACAGGGCTCGCACGCACGCATATATGCACGCGTGCACACACACACATGTATGCGTGTACACACACATATTCTCTTTACAATAACAACAGTAATAAACAATATCTGCCTAAAGATCTAGTTCTTAATGAATAAAATTGACACAGAGCTAGAGACCTGATTTATAAGCACTTGCTGTTACAGAAGACCAGAATTCAGTTCTCAGCACCCATATTGGGTGGCTAACAACTGCTTCTAATTTTAGCTCAAGAGGATCCAGTGCTTACTTTGGGTCTCCATAAAGTTCTGCATACACACACATACAAACACAGACATAGATAAGTTTTTATTTTTAGCTGTCACTGGATTTTTTTAATTTAGTTTAAGTGACATTAGCTCTTATTTAATTCCCAGCACATTTTGCTCAATTATGACTTGTGATCTATTATGATGTGATGTTTACTGCAGTGATTAGTTTTTAGAACATAGATGTACTAAGTAGTTTTTTGTCGACTTGGTACAGCCAGAGTGGCCTGCAAAGAGGGAACCTCAGTTGAAGAATTTCTCAGCAGATTGGCCTGGGGATCAAGTGTTGAAATCTATGCCTCTGAGGACCTGTCTCATTCAAACCACCACAGACTCTGGTTGGTTCTGGGCAGAGTGTTACCATAGCAACAGAAAAGTACCCAGAACCAAGCGTTTCTGAGACATTTAATATTTATAATGCAGATTTTGCTTTTGCTTTTACTCTCAGAAAATGAAATGACAGTATATTTATTTTCTAATTCTTAGCATTGCCTCTAAATTGACTTTGGCTGAGCTAAATCAGGTACTTTACCGATGTGAATCAGAAGAACAAGAAGACGGTGGAGGTTGCTATGATATACCAAACTGGTCGTCCCTTAAGTATGCAGGTCTGCAAGGTAGGTCTATGAGGATAAAGGTTGTTTGTTTTCTTTAGTGATCATCTTTATAGAAATAAGGAGTGTAAGCCTAGATACGACACCTGAGCTCAGATTATAACTTATGGCTTCTTGTTGGTTGCCACTAGTAAGTAGCATAGCATTCTGAGCCCCTCAACCAAATAAGAATGATAGAGCCAGGCACGTGGTAATGCATGTTTCCATTGTTTACATTACTCTATTTTATGGGTGTGTTTTGTTTGCATGTATGTATGTATGTGAAAATGTGCTTGTCTGTTACCTACAGAGGCTAGAAAAGGGTATTAGAGCCCCAGCAAGTGGATTTTTGCCATGCGGGTACTGGGTACTGAACCCAGTCTTGGTGTTTACAAGAACACCAAGTGGTCCTAACCACTGAGCCATCTCTAGTGCACATCCGTAGTTCCAGCACTTGGGAGGCAGAATTAGGCAGATCTCTGTGAGTTCAATGCCTGCTTAGTCTACTTAATGCGATCCAGGCCAGCCAGAGCTCTACAGTGAATCCCTTTCTCAAATGAAACAAAACAAAAAAGTATTAATGATAGCCAGGCAGAATGGAACAAGACTGTAATTCCAACTACTCAGGAGGCTGACACAGGACAGTTGGATATTTGAGACCACCTGAATTATAAGTAATGTTACTTAACTAATTGAAATCATTCATGTGAAATAGTAAAGAAGAGTGTGACAGAGTATTCAGTCAGTAAGTATTCCCTAAAACTGCCAGCTCTGTGCAAAGACATGTGTCCTTAGAGACATGTATCCCCCTTAAGCATTAACCTCGATAGATATTTCTTGTCTTGCTTTGTTTATCTATTTATTCATTTTAGTTTCTTCAAGACAGAGTTTCTCTGTGTAGCCCTGGCTATCCTGGCACTCACTCTGTAGACCAGGCTGGACCTAGATCACAGAGATCCACCTGCGTCTGCCTCTGAAGTGCTGGGATTAAAGGCGTGTACCACCACTGTCTGGCCTTGTCTTGGTTATTATGAATGTCCTTGACATTGAGTTTTATACGTGTTATGCACTTTTGAAAAGTCAAATGAGCCAAAGTTCTAAACAAAGTATTTAAATGGAACCCTTTTTTTGCATATTTGGTTTATCCTATATAGTTAAAATATATAGCGTGCTTATAGAACTACCATATGAACCTGATGCAGAGACAGAGAAGTACGTCTTAATTTAGAATCCTCATATCATGTAACTCTGCCTGTGTGAGTCTAGCTTTTTTCACTTAACATAGTGCTTCCTAGTTCAGTTTTCCTATAAAGGACGTAATTGTGCTCGGTACTGTTGAATAAAGGTCCATTGTACGTGTATTGCACTCACACCCTGGCTCGAGGGAGTCGTGCTCCAGGGCTTGTGGAGGTGCAATGTCTCTGTGGCTGACTTAAGGTTCTTTCCAGGATGAACCTGCATGGTGTGTGTCTGAGTCATAAGGCAGCTGTAGTTTTAGCGTTTTTAGGAAGCTACACACTGATTTCCATATTAACTGTGCCAGTTTACATCCCATTAACATGCCCCACACTAACCTCAGAGACACTATTTTGCTAAGGATAACCTTACTCTGATCCTCCTATCCCCACTCTTAAATACTGGGTTACATGCATGTATGAAGCCTTTTTTTTTCTTTTTAAGATTTATTTGTTTTATGTATATGTGTACACTGTAGCTGTCTTCATGCACATCAGAAGAGGGAATCAGATCCCATTACAGATGGTTGTGAGCCACCATGTGGTTGCTGGGAATTGAACTCAGGACCTCTGGAAGAGCAGCCAGTGCTCTTAACCGCTGAGCCATCCCCTTCCCCACACCCTTTCCAGCATTTGTTGTTTATTTTCTAGTTTAAATTAGTTTTACTGTTATTATGTAGTGTAAATGTGGGCACATGGATGTCTTTTACCCCCTTCTCCATTTCCCTGGACCTGTTGTCTATTTTCTTGATGACAGTCATTCTGACTGGATGTGATGGAATTTCAGTGTAATTTTAATTTGCATTTCCATTATGACTGAGTCTGAGCTTTCTTTAAAAACTACCTTATGGGCTGGAGCAATGGCTCACTGGTTAAGAGCACTGCTGTTCTTCCAGAAGACCTAGGTTCAATTCCCAGCATCCGCATTGTGTTTACAACCATCTGTAACATCTGCTGCAGGAGATTAGATGCCCTCTTCTGGCTTCTGCAGGTACATACATGCACATGGGAGATATATATATAGATATCCATATTCAAGCAAAAACATCTTTTTGAAGACCACCTTATTTTTTGTCTCTTCTGTGAAGCCTTTCTTTTGGAGACAAGTCTCACATGCCCCACACTAACCTCAGAGACACTATTTTGCTAAGGATAACCTTACTCTGATCCTCCTATCCCCACTCTTAAATACTGGGTTACATGCATGTATGAAGCCTTTTTTTTTCTTTTTAAGATTTATTTGTTTTATGTATATGTGTACACTGTAGCTGTCTTCATGCACATCAGAAGAGGGAATCAGATCCCATTACAGATGGTTGTGAGCCACCATGTGGTTGCTGGGAATTGAACTCAGGACCTCTGGAAGAGCAGCCAGTGCTCTTAACCGCTGAGCCATCCCTCCAGCCCGACACTTTTTAGCAGACTTTAACAGCCCTAAGTTTAATCCTACCTAAGCACTGCACTGATCTTTTCTTGCCATGAGCACAGTTGTGTTCCCACCTCTTACAATATCCATGTTCTGCTAATTTGGAATCTAGGAACCTTTGTTGCTGTTCTGCTCCAGATTCTCAGCAGCTTGGTTATTTTCAGATTCTGTGTCCCCTCCGTGTGCCATTTCCTTTGCTCTCCACAGTTACCGCCCATTCTAAGACTAAGCGCTTTCTACACACCAGCTAGCCAGTCCTGCATCCTACACAAGCCCTCAAGTCCCACTGGCACTGCCAGCTCTGTTGGCCGTCACACTTTTTTATTGTCATTTCTTTTTTCTTTTTTTTTTTTTTCGGAGCTGGGGACCGAACCCAGGGCCTTGCGCTTGCTAGGCAAGCGCTCTACCACTGAGCTAAATCCCCAACCCCCATTGTCATTTCTTAACTCAGCACCAGCACCAGTGAGTGCTGAGTAGTGATCCTTCCCTGAACATATTGGGGCAGAGGGAGGTCGTCTGTAACACGTTATTTATGCAACTTGTCCTCCCTCTCCTTTGGAAAATTACATTTACCGAGAATTCTGAACTCCAAGAGAGAAAGAAATCCTATATCTTAAATTTGTTGTTTTTAATTTTTCAAAGCATGCTACACACATAAAATCCATTAAATTCTAACCAAATGAATTTACTTAAAATGAAGTCAGTGGAGCCACTCACTGTTTTAAGGTAGAAAGTATTATTTTACTTTTAGGTGAACATGTAGTCGCTCTGTGACAATTGCAGAATCTGCTCTGAGGATGCAAAGGAAGGCTAGTGACTCAAGAGTGTCCTTCATAGTCATCATATGCCCAAAAGCTCACTTAGCAACCTTATCCGGTCCTAAGTATCTCCTGTTGTATTTCAAAGGCTGCTTCTGAATCAGGCTTCATTATCATCTGCCATCGGTGATCTTGCTTCCTCTGAAACGAGTTTTGTGATTTAATTCCTTCCTAACTATTAATCTACCACTTGCTAACACAGAAACACTCAAGCTTATCTGCTTGATGCCCCGGGGTGAGAAATCATGGCAGTTGCGTTCACATGGTCCCATATTAAATACAAATAAAGAGCAGTCTCAGGGACCCTGATTCTCAGGAAGCTTTGTTTTCTCACAGCAGCAGATCCTCCTCTCCTGCTTTTCCGTCCTTGGTAAAGTAGGCACCCTGATATTTTTCTCACTCAGCAGCTAAGTGCTGCTGTGAACTGCACGGCCTTTATGTCTGTCTGTGTGGGGAGACACACACACACACACACACACACACACACACACACACACACACACACACATTCATTCACCCCAAATCATTAGAGACTGGGCGTAAGCTTACCAACAAGAACATCTTGACTCTGTCAACAGCTCAATAATGTCTGCATTTTTAGGATTAATGTCCGTGCTGGCAGAAATAAGACCAAAGAATGACTTGGGGCATCCCTTCTGTGAAAACTTGAGGTCTGGAGACTGGATGATCGACTACGTCAGTGGCCGGCTAATCTCACGATCAGGGAGTATTGCTGAAGTAAGTAGGGTGGTGTTCAGTCTGAACGACGGAGGGGATTGTTTGAACTATTAATTATGTTTATTACCCTGTTGTAGGTAAGTTATAGTTTCCTTGACCAGTTTCCTTTCTTGACCATCTTTGCGTTCTAAGGAGTGGTCATCTGGTTAGTGGGTTACTGGCCAGCAGAGTCAGATTGAGCTTTAACTCTTAGAATAGATCTAGCCTATAAACACAGCACGTTAACTTTTCAAATTATTCCTGTAACAGGTTGGAAAATGGTTGCAGGCTATGTTCTTCTACCTGAAGCAGATCCCGCGATATCTCATCCCATGTTACTTTGATGCTATATTAATCGGTGCATATACCACTCTGCTGGATGTAGCCTGGAAACAGATGTCAAGGTACGCCCAGCACAACCTGAATGAACGGGCACAGTGGGAGGCTATAGAGTCATTTTATACACGGTCTTAAAGACCAAACCCGAGGGGCTGTCAGACTCAGCTGAGAAACTCCTCAGACGCATCTGTTAGTCTAGAACGTGCAAAAGCAAATGGAGAGTTCGACTGGGGTTTCTTCTTGTTTTGAGATGGGGTCTCATGTCTTGAAGGCTTCAACTACACTATATAGGCAAGGATGAACTTATGCTGATCCTCCTGCCTCCACTCCCAAATGCTGAGATTACAAGTGTGCATCCAGTTCATAAGGTGCTGAAGATCAAACCCAGGGCTTCAGGCACACAGAAAAGCACCCTACACACACACACACACACACACACACACACACACACACACACTGTGTCCACATTTTAAATTTGATGGGGATGCTTGGGTGTCTAGCTCAGTAGAGCATCATTTGCCTGGCAAGAGAAGGCCTTGGGGCAGTCCCCAGATGAGGGGTTGGGAGTAAGGGGTGCGGTTTAAATCTAGTTTACAAAGCCTGTAAAATATGATATAGAGGGCTGGAGAGATGGCTCAGAAGTTAACACTGACTGCTCTTCCAGAAGTTCAATTCCCAGCATCCACATGGTGGCTCACAACCATCTGTAATGTTATCTGATGCCCTCTTCTGGTGTGTCTGAAGAGAGCTACAGTGTACTCACATAAATTAAAATAAATAAACCTTTTTAAAAAATATGATATGGAAAAACAGTATTATTTTATATTGTTTGTTTTATTTATTCATTAATTTGTTAAATGACACCCATAAAGCTATTTTACCAGTTTTACACATTTCTATAGAAAAATCAGCTGGCAAAAAGAATGCGTAAAGAGCTCAGAAGGTCATGTTTCCATTTTGTTACAGCTTTGTTCAGAATGGCTCGACCTTCGTGAAGCACCTGTCCCTGGGTTCTGTCCAGATGTGTGGAGTCGGGAAGTGTCCTTGTCTGCCGCTGCTTTCACCCTCACTCCTGGATGTGCCGTGCAGGTTAAATGAGATCACGAAGGAGAAAGAGCAGTGCTGTGCTTCCTTGGCTGCAGGTGAGGACGGTGTGGAGGTCAGAGGTCAGATAGTAACAGCCTCCGTGTTCAACAAAGAAACTCGTGGGAAAATGATGTTTTTTTAAAATCCATGATATTATCCAAGATTTTTATGCCATTGCTTAGTAAACTGCTCACTTAATAGCCTCTCACTCATAATAATTATTCTTACTATTTAACTATAACTATGTTCTAACCTCTTCTGTGTATTTTTTATTGTGGTTAGGTAATCCTTTCTTCTGCAGGTATCTGTTAAATCCCATTTCTTGGCATCTTAAATATCTTCCATTATATTTAATTTAATACCATTTTCCCTGTATTTCTTCCCTGGTTTTTAAAAGTAAACCAACCTTACAGTTATTAAGAGATTGCAAGTTATGAAACACAAAACATGTTAAAAAAGATTTTTTTTTTAAAAAAGATTTATTTTATTTATTATATATAAGTACACTCTAGCTGTCTTCAGATACACCAGAAGAGGGCATCGGATCTCTTTACAGATGGTTGTGAGCCACCATGTGGTTGCTGGGAATTGAACTCATGACCTCTGGAAGAACAGTCGGGTGTTCTTAACCACTGAGCCATCTTTCCAGCCCAAAAAAGATTTTTTATCATATGCCTTTATTGTTATCAAATACTTTAAGTCATATTTACTGACTTTTTCAAGTAGGTCTCAAACATCCAAGTAGTCAGAATATGCCTGACTTTTCTCTTTAATGAACTCCCAGTGTGTGTTTAGAAAGCATGGAGGAGTCGAGGCTGCTAAAGTTTAGACATTCCCCTTGCTTCCCGGGCTCTGGTGAAGTGAAACCTATCATTTACAGCTCTCCAAACTAACCTGAAAACTCTAAGATAACAACACTAAGTAGTAATATGGTCTGCCTAGTTTCCTCTGCTGAGTTCAAGCTTTCAGTTTGCATTGGCTCAGCTGAGATTAAAGACCCGTGGCATCCAGTGCACTCCCTGTTCCATTAGAGTGATCATGACACTCTGAGGGCTAAGAGACGAGTAGTACCTAGTCAGTGCACGGCCCTAAGAAGTTCAGTTCCTCAGCATTACACACACACATACAAAAATTGTTTAACTAAGAAGAGGAATCAAATGAGAGTCCACTTTAATTCTCTAATTGTGTTTCAGGATTAACTGCTAGTTCTGGTAGCCATCATTTCCCGAGTGCAAGCAGGTGCTCAGTAGATAGAGATGGGGCAGTGGGGGAACTCGGGATTTAAAGCCATATAAACTAATAACTTCAACCTTTTAAACTGTGCACTGCTACTAGAACACATGCATTTACTCATATGCAGTTTATCCAACAGATATATGGCATGTAAATAGAAATAATGGTTCTAATATTCTGATGTTTTAAGGGAGTATTTTGCCTAATTTATTCTGGACAAAAGTAAAATGTTAAGCAGATTTGCCACTAGGTTTCTGTTTGTTTTAAACTGATAGAAATGCTTCTCTTTGTAGTAGTATTGAAAAAAAAAAAAAGAAGTTAATGTTTATGATAATTGACAACATAGAAATTACCCCCAAAATACTTGACCTATAAGTTGTATACTCATAGAGAACAAAAAAAGGGAACATAAAGAGTCCTGTATATCAGTGCTAAGGGCTAAGGACTTTCACTTTTCATAGTTGTTGTTAAAACAAGATCTTACTCTGTAGCCCAGGCTATCCCCAAACTTGACATCTGCCTGCCTGCACCTCCTGTGACTTTGGATCAGGTTTATATCACGACACCCAGCTCGTGATGTTGAGTTACAGCACTGGGAAGAGCTGCTGACATTGTAATTGGTGCCAAAAACAGCTTTCTGTCCAACGAATAAGGTGCAGTGTGTCTGAGGGCATTTTGAACATCATTTTGTAAACAGTCTGTTTTATCTTTCTTGGAATATTCAAGTTAGTAACACTGAGGTCTTTGGTTCTATCTTCATAAATTGTTTATATAAAAGTATAAGACTTAAAATTATTTCCTACATAACTACACACACATACATACACACACACACACGCGCACACACACACACACACGCACACACGCACACATGCACACACACGCACACACGTAGTATGTGGCAAGTACAGCACTAATAATCCATTGTAAAATGTGGAATTTGGTGATAAGCTTTCACTGTAGATAAATCAATAACCATTTAATTAGATATTGTTGAGCTAATCATTTCACATTTATATTAATTTATAGCCCTTAGAGTCAGGGCAGAATTTTTTAATGTATTTGAAGTGATATCATATCACTTTATATATTAAATATGTGATCTCTAATTTTAAGCTTTTAAATTTTTAAATGCAAAGACAACTAAGATCTGCTTAGAATGCCCTTCTTAGGTTCTTAGGGCTGGGTTGAAACTGAATAGCAGAGCCCTTACTGAGCGCCACCTTTAGTCTCCTTTGAGTCACCAATGCCTTTCAGAATCTGATATCACATAAAAGCTAAGTGCAAATGTACATTTTTGCTACAGAGGATTCTGGAAGATTTACAGGCCTTCTAATTTTCCCTTTAGTCCAAACCTGAAGTGTGATTAACACATGACTTTGTGGTCTTTGGCAGGCTTACCTCACTTTTCTTCTGGTCTTTTTCGCTGCTGGGGGAGGGATACTTTCATTGCACTTCGAGGGATGCTGCTGGTTACTGGTCGCTACCTAGAAGCCAGGTAAGAGCCTTCCCTCTGACCCATCTGCTCTCAATGCCGGAAAAGTGTGATTTCCTTCAGTGTTTTTTAGTGTGTGTGTGTGTGTGTGTGTGTGTGTGTGTGTGTGTGTGTGTGTGTGTGTACACATGTGTGTATGTAAGCACAGGCATGCCAGCATGCACATGTGAGCCAGAGAATGGCTTGCTGGAGTTTTGCTTTCATTCCACCAGGTGGGTGCCAGAAATCCAGTTCAACATTAGACTTGGTGGCAAGTACTGAGCTATCTCACAGCCTCCAGATTTTTAGGTTTTATTTTGTGTGTTCTGATTTAGTGGGTTTAGAAAATTGTAAAGGAAAAGGGCAATTTGAAAGTTACTATATTTCATGCTAGGTCAGATAATCTTCACTGTTCAGAAGTTTATTTTTTAAAAATTAGAGGGGTTGGGGATTTAGCTCAGTGGTAGAGCGCTTGAGCACAAGGCCCTGGGTTCGGTCCCCAGCTCCGAAGAAAGAAAAGAAAAAAAAATTAGACTCATTTTCATAAAGAGTATTGCTGACTCATTTTAAAAAGGAATTATATTAAGTTTTCCTCCATTTCTTGTCAAGCTTACAACCCCCAATTTGATTCTTTCCAGTGATGAAAAGTTGAAGTGATGTTTTCTTTTATCATGGAGATAGGAATAAATTTATTGCAATTAAAAAGAAGTATAAGCATTTGATCCCAGGATGTGAAGGCAGAGGCAAGCAGGTCTCTGTAAGTTGAGGCTAGCTTAGTCTACATAGTGAGCTCTAGAATAGCCAGGGCTTCAGAGAGAGACCCTAGTTTCAAAAATCCTAAAAAATACCCCAAAAAGTTATACAATAGTGCCACCTTTAGTGTGTTCTACAAGTTACTGTCACAGAGCATCACCAGCGGTGACCTTGCTGAACATGCAGGTGCTTGGTGCCCAAGCCAAAGCCCCTCCGTCCAGACCTGGGGATAGGAAGGTGTTGGAAGGCCAAAACTGTTTCCACAGTGTCTCCAGTCATTATCAGCAGCCTGAAACTAGTTTAAAAGCACTGCTCTGTTAGCTAAAATTTTTAACGTAGAAGCATTTTATGAAACTTTATTTTTATGCTATCAGAAAAATTACTGGTGTTTCCCTCTTCAGGTGTTAAATTTTATTGATTTTTAAAATTGCTTATTTTTAGTTATGTGCATGGGGGTGTCTTAGTCAGTGTTTACTGCTGTGAACAGACACCGTGACCAAGGCAAGTCTTATAAAGAACAACCTTTAATTGGGGCTGGCTTACAGCTGAGAGTTCTACATCTTCATCTGAAGGCTACTGGCAGAATACTGACTTCCAGGCAGCTAGGATGAGGGTCTTAAAGCCCACACCCACGGTGACACACCCACTCCAACAGGGCCACACCTTCTAATAGCTACTCCCTGGGCTGAGCGTATACAAACCATCACAGAGTACTGATGCTCTGCAGGACCAGAAGAGGGCATTGGTTCCCTGGAGCTGGAGTTACAGGCAGTGGTGAGCTGCCCAGTGTGGATGTTAGTAAAACAGGTCTTGTGCAAGAGCAGTACATGCTCCTAACCACTGAGCTGTCTCTCCACCTCGCTTTGGTCATTTTAAAATTGGTCTAGGTGGTTACCTAAAATGAACCGCATCTTCCCCTTCAAACCTAATATAAAGTATTTTCTAATTGAGTGGTGGCAATTATGCAGCTTACAATTTGGGGCTGGCTGAGTATGGTGGCACACTCCTTTCATCCCAGCACTCTGGAGGCAAAGGCAGGCAGATTTCTTACCAAGGCAAGCCTAGTCTACATAGAAGGTTCCAGGACAGCCAGGGCTACATAGTGAGATGCTGTCTCAAAATAAATAAGTAAGCAACAAATAAGTAAACAAATAAATAGTAAATTGAGGGGCTCACAAGATGGCTCAGCTGGTCAGGGTGCTTGCCCTGCAAACCTGGAGCCCACATATAAAGGTAAACGAAGGGAACTGACTCCACAAAGTTGTCCTCAGACCGAAACACTCATACTGTGACACACACACAGACACACACACACGAGTAATGATGGTGATGATGATAATGACAGTTCTTTTAAAAAACTGGGGGAACTAGAGAGATGGTTCAGTACTTAAGAACACTGGCTGTTCTGGAGGACCCAGGTTTGATTCTTAGCAAACACACGGAGGCTCACACCATCTGTAACTCCAGTTCCCAGGGATTTGACACCTCCTTCTGGCCTCAGCTAGGGCTGCATACACCACCAGGTAGACTGGCATACATGTAGGCAAAACATCATACACATAAAATAACAATCTTTTAAATGAATTTGGAAGGCTGTTTGCTTCTGTATCAGATGCCTTAAGCAAATGATTTACAAGTCAGATAAAAAAAATAAGTCTGCTTGAACACCTTTAATCCCAGAACTCTGGAGGCAGAGACAGACAAATCTCTGAGTTCAAGGCCAGCCTTGCCTACAGAGCTTATTTCAAGACACAGGGCTACACAGAGAAATGCTGTCTTGAAAAACCCAAAACCAAACAAACAGGATTCAGCAAAACACAGTGGCAGCAACCTTGGCCTGTGTCATGGACAGCTTCTATCGCTGGCTCACATCAGCAGCTGCCAGCTGCCATCCTCCCTCAGTGCTTTCTGTGGGAAGGCCAGAGTGCTCACCTTACTGAGTGTAATGACTGCTGCAGTTAATGGGCCTGAAAGGCTCTCTGACACAGGGCACACACTCGGGAAAGGTTCGGGGGTTAAATCATCGCTACAGTGCTGGTACAGTAGTGGTCCCATCCTCGGTCATCACTCTGTGTTGCTCTACAAAGTTCTGTCCTTCATTTTACCTTTGGCCATCTGGATCCCGGGTTGTCATGCTGTGTTCTGTGACCCTTTGTGTGACCTGTGAGCAAAACTAGAATAAAAGCCTCCTATGGTACACTTAGGAGGCAAGTATTAAACTGAGACAATAAGGACTAGACCCTTTCAGTGACCTTTCCAAGGTTAGACCTCACCTGGGAAATAGAAGCTTTGTAGCGTGCAATGCCATCTCAGACTAAGTTCTCATTTGTATTGCGGTAACACCACAGAACATAAACTATCATCTGTCAGTTAATAATGTGAGTCACGGTTGGGGTTTTGCTATTGTTGTTTTGGGGTTTTGTTTTGTTTGTTTCTTTGTTGTAAAACAGGGTCTTACCTTGTAGCCCTAAATAGCGTACAACTCATATAGGCCAGCTGGTCTAGACTTCAGATACCTGCCTGCTGCCGCCTGTGTGCTGGGATGAATTAGAGTTTTCAAGGCCAGCTTCTGTCCATTGTCTTCTATGTATTTACTTCGTTCTTGATCTCTACTAGGTAAAGTAATAAAGTCCATATTGGAGGATTACTTAAATACCTGAAATGTTGAAATACCGTAGATTTCAAAGACAGAAGCTAGGACCTGGAGAGATGGTTCAGTGGCTAATGGCGCTCACCTCTCTTGAAGGGTTCAGTTCCCAGAACCCACATGGCAGGCATACCATTTTAACTCCAGTTCTAGGGGATCCAGCATAGTTCTCACCTCCGTGTGGAACTTCACATCATACACTTAGACACACATAAACAAAAGTAAGAACATCTTTTTTACATATAGAAGTCACAGCACTCCTTATAAATTCCTGACTGAGGACATGACTCCAAAGATACAAACCTGTTACAGAAAGGGAGGGCTCCCCAGGGTGCTAGAGAGAAAAGCTGGGCCCCGGAAAAAGCAGCCTTTTTTTCCCTTTGTTTTTATAGGAGTTTTCATCTCAAATGATCCATTTGCTTCTGTTGTTTCAGGAATATTATTTTAGCATTTGCTTGTACCCTGAGGCATGGTCTCATTCCTAACCTCCTTGGCGAAGGAACGTATGCCAGGTACAACTGTCGTGATGCCGTGTGGTGGTGGCTGCAGTGCATTCAGGACTATTGCAAGATGGTTCCAAATGGTCTAGACATCCTCAAATGCCCAGTTTCCAGAATGTATCCAACAGATGACTCTGCACCTTTGCCTGCTGGGACTCTGGTAAAGATCATTTCTTAAAATAATTTTGGAGAAAATGTAACTTTATCTTTTAATGTAAAATATTAAGGCTCCAAGTCATAAGAATTCAAATATCAAAAAGTGTCAAAATCAATATTCCTTTAGTGTCAACACAGTGAGAAGTTACAGAGATAAGACTTGCTTGCTCCTTACTGAAGCACAGAGTGTGGGAGCATAGGAGCTGCTGCTTTTCCCGGCCCCACCCCACTCCCCGTTTCTTCTCCAGGGGAAAGTATTTATCTACATTCCTGGAGTTGAGGGATTTAGGAAAATAAGAATGTAACCCATTCCTAACGGCAGAGATGACCTGCTGTCTCCACAGGATCAGCCTTTGTTTGAAGTCATACAGGAAGCTATGCAGAGGCACATGCAAGGCATTCAGTTCCGAGAGCGGAATGCCGGTCCACAGATCGATCGAAACATGAAGGATGAGGGTATGTAATCCAGCGCCATGGGCAGGACTTACCAGTGCTGTCAGAGTAACCCTGCTGTGCCTTGCAGATGCTTGTGTGCGGTACTTGAAGCTATAGTTGAGAAAGTGAACATTGTTCCTGATCTCTCCACGCTTGTGTTGCTAAGGAAAAGATAAAAGTTTGTATCTTTTGTCAATTTCCAAGGTAATACTGACATTATAATTTATTTTCTGTAAATGAAGTTTTTACCTGCAAGTATGTATGTGCACCATGTGCATGCTGGGTGCCTGCAGAAGAGGCCGTCAGACCCCTGGACCGAGAGACTGAGGTGGCTGTGCACCTCCGGTGGTCCACAGAGCAGCAGCATTAACCACTGAGCCACCTCTGTGGCCCTTAGTGCTACAATTTTTAATCTCAAGGCTAGTGTTGCCTTTTTGAAAACCAGGCATGATGGCCCATGCCTATAATCTAGCACTCAGGAGGCAGAGGCGGGACTATCATGAGTTCAAGACTAGTCTGAGCTACACAGTGAAACCTTGTCTCAAACATAAGAAGGACCCAGCATTGTGGTACATGCCTTTAGTCCCAGCACCGGGGAGTCAGGTCCCTGAGTCTGAGGTCAGCCTGGTCTACAGAGTGAGCTCCAGATCAGTCAGAGCTACACAGAGACACCTGTCTCAAAAATTAATTAATTAGCTAACTCTGTTTTTGAGAATTGAGTGTTAAGTGCCAGGCTTTGTGATGATGGCTTTACCATTGTCCTTCCTCATTAATTCCTGAAGACATTAAGAATGAATTACACTGGGCTTGAGAGATGGTGACCAAGTGAGAGAATCAGGACTCAGATCTCTGGAACCTATGGAAATGCCAGGTGAGCTCTGCTGAGGGCAGAGGCATGGTGTCCAGGAACGGTAAGCCAGCCAGTGAGACTAGTGTGTCAGACAGAGAGCTCTGGGTCTCACTGTATGAACAAGGTGGAAGACGGAGCAAGGAAGATTTGACGCCAACCTCACACGTGGGAATGTAGCCGTCCTGGCTCTCCCTTGTAAACCAGGTCAGTCTGGAACTCACAGTGATGGGCCGTCTGTCTCGACATCCTGGGTGCTGAGATTCAAAGTCTGGGGCACACACCCGACTTTGAAATTTTTACATAAATTGAGTATCAGTATGTAATGTGTTTAATTTGGCTGATCAATAAATATGCATACACACTACACATCCATACATCTGAAAAATGTTAGTTAAGTAAAGACTACATTACATTATTCCCATTTTCACTAAATGAGAGAACTAAAAGTCGGCTTCCCAGAGCTGCTAGGGGGCAAAGGGAGGATGTCACCCATGTCACCCCGTTGACCCTGCCACAGTGCTTTATGGTATATCACCTTAAAGTAGACTCTCTCAGCTCACTTTGGGCTTACCACGTCCTCACGCTGAGACCTGCCAGTGCAGGGTTAGCCACCTCATCACCCCTCCTTTATACTCTGGGGAAGGTTTTGGTGACTCTGGTGTATATTTACTTTAGCCTTATAAATAAGATATATGTGAGTTTTTAGTTAAATTTAAAAAGAATTGCAGATTCATAAAAAGTTGTAAAGTGATACTTAGGGTACAGCACCCTTCAACCGTTAGGATGTTTAATGTAAGTGAGGTAGAAGATCAGAATCCAGCTGTGGCCCGTTCACTTCTCACCGCTCTCCACATCACCTCATCTGGACGAGCCATCAGCTCTGTGAAGTTGGAACCTTGTATAGGCTCATGAGACCACTACCATATAAAGACGTAGAGCTAGTCCATCAGCACAGACATTTTATGGATCCCACATACCCACTGCAGCCCCACCCTGGGCTCACTACTAATCTCTGCCTCCCTACACTGTCGTTATTTCGAACATATTTCTAAATGCATTGTTTCATTGCTTTGAGATCAGTCTCTGTAGCTGTAGCTGTCCTGGGTCTCCCTTGTAAACCAGGTCAGTCTGGAACTCACAGTGATGGGCCGTCTGTCTCGACATCCTGGGTGCTGAGATTCAAAGTCTGGGGCACACACCCGACTTTGAAAATTTTACATAAATTGAGTATCAGTATGTAATGTGTTTAATTTGGCTGATCAAGACAGGATCTCCCTATGAAGCTTTAGGTGGCCTGGAACTGCTAAATAGACCAGACTAACCTTGAAGTCATGATGCTTTATTAATTATAATAGTGTAATAGTATGTGGTATAGTAGTAATACCCAAACATTAGCTCACTAAGTTAATTGGTAACAGTCACTGATACACTTCTTTATCCTTCCCTCAGCGAAGTCAATGGAAACAGCTTTAGTATCCAAAGGACATTTTTACGGGATCTCTGAGATATTTTAGGGTTAACTGTTGTTGTTGTATGAAACATTTCAACTATAAGTAAGCAAAATAATTTTTACCTTTGAAGCTGGTGTTGAAATTAAATGTATTGATTTACTATATTTCTTCATATCTTTCTGTTTTACTTTGAAAAGAAATAAAATATACTACATAATCCAAAAATTCTTTTTTATTTTTTAATTACTTATTAGAATTAATGACTAGACTGTAACTGGAGTATACTGTTTCCATGTATATTTTTATATTTTATGCATTTATATATGTTTGAGCATGTATAAATTAGTTGTGATATATATCATGAAATATAAACTCAATGTATTATATATTATATGATTATATTAGGTTCTTAAATCCTATATTCTATACAAATATATCAGATGTGTAAAGAATCATAGATGAAAATCTGCATTTTAAGGTTTTTATTTGCTACCTTCTGCAATGTGTTTACTACATCATTTTGTCTTAGGGACCCATTCATTTTGTTCCATAGACATCCAGTTTGTTCACTTCAAGGACAGAGCATGTCTTAGTGTATATGATGTTAAGGCCTTCCTCTACTGAGTAGACCTGTGATTTTGCCAATGTAAGCAGTGCTTTAGAAACAACATCGTGATATGCAGTTCTGGATACACACAGGTGTCTTTGGAAAGAGAAATGAAATTTATATGTTTTTACCATAAAACTGAATGATTTTTAGTTGTTTCAAAAAAAGAGTGTCATATGAGGTTTACCTGGCTTTAAGCTCACTGTATGAGCCAGCTTCAACCTCGTGTGTGATCCTCTGCATCCTGAGTGCTAGGACTGTAGACCTGTCCCTCCGTGGCTGCTTTCTAAGTGTCTCTTTTTGCTTTTTCAGGTTTCAACATAACCGTGGGGGTTGATGAAGAAACAGGATTTGTTTATGGAGGAAATCGCTTCAACTGTGGCACATGGATGGATAAAATGGGAGAGAGTGACAGAGCTAGAAACAGAGGGATCCCAGCCACCCCAAGGTAGAGTCCATGTCCTGATGCTTCTGCACATGCACTTTTAATTCACCGGCTCCCTTTTCAAACACACTTACTCATGGCATCTTTTGTTTTGCTAACCACTAACCATGGTCCTCATGGTGAATCCTTCTAGGTCTCTCATTCCCCCCACTCCTTCTCTGCGGTTTCCTTTTCCACTCATTCCTTCCTTGCCTCCAATAAAAAAAATAGAACAGCCTTCTCAGTGTAAGTAACCTGTTCTCATCCGGGAGTCTCATGATTTTTGCACCTCTACAAGAATCTCAAAATTTTTATGATTCATTACCCCAATGGTTAAGACAACTTTAAAATAAAAACAATAGTTACAATTATTTGTGTGGGATGTGTGTGTGTGTGTGTGTGTGTGTGTGTGTGTGGCAGCAAAGGCCTCTCTACCTGCTGTACCATCTCACCATCTCTCTTTAAGACATTTCTTAATCTGAACTTCATACAATGTGAAGATTTTATTATACCAGTCTTTACAAGTTTGGAAAACAATTAATCAAAGCCTTTTTAGCTCTAACTTTGTTATCAAGGGGTTTTCTTTTATGTGTTATCAACAAATATCACAAGTTCTTGATATTGATTTATGCTTGGAAACTATTTTCTTCTTTAAAAATAAATTAAGTGTCCATTTGGGAAGGTGCAGATAAATACAGGTGCCTTTGGAAGCCAGAAGAGGTCATGTGATTCTCTAGAACTGGAGCTACAGGCACTTGAGGGCTGCCTGCTATGGGGGATGGGAGCTGAACCAAGGTTTCTATAAGACCAATAATTGCTCTTAACCAATGAGCCATCTCTCCAGCCAGATGTTGTTTTCTTATTAAAGATTTATCTTCAAACATATCAGCCAGGACTAAAGAGAAAGACCGTCTCAAAAGATGCAAAAACAAAGGAGTACGTTAGAAGAGGCTGAGAGATGGCTGAGCTGTAAAGAAAGTTCACGGCTGCTGCTCCAGAAGGCCGAAGCTCCCTTCCCAGTGCTCACCCTGAAGGGCACACAGCCAAGTGTAACACGAGCTGCAAGAGATCCAGGGCTCTTATCTGCACATCCACACGTGTGGCACGTGTTGATAGAGATACACGTGGATATACTAAGTAAAAATAAGTCTTTATAATATATTAGAAACAAAATCAATGCCAAAGTAGTAAGGGAGGAGATTTCTTATATGATATATTACTCATGATGTGAAGATGTGGGCACAGGTAGTTGCTTGTATGATGCATTAATTATAATATTCACTAACATCTATTGGTGGTGGTGGTTTGATTTGGTTCTATGCTACCAAGAGCCTTCCTTATTGCTAGATATTCAACTCTGAGCTACATCCCCAACCCAGAATTACTTACTGAATGCCCTTTTAAATCATGGTTAAACAAGCTCAACACAGAAAATAAATTTTTTTAATTTTAGAGATGGGTCTGCTGTGGAAATCGTGGGCTTGTGTAAATCTGCTGTTCGTTGGTTGCTGGAATTGTCCAAGAAAAACATTTTTCCTTATCATGAAGTCAGAGTAAGAAGACATGGTAAGCTGATCTGTTTTACAAGGAACCTATAACGGAACTAGTGATTAACCTTTGTTGCTGTCATTGCGTTCAGCCAATAATACTAGAAAGTGCTAACTTTTAAGAAGAAGGAAAAATTGTTAATCCCAATATGGAAATCCTAACAGAGCCGTTCCTACAGCACCAGTGAGCTGAGAGAAGAAGGCGACGTAGTGCCTGCCTCCGTGCCCTCTCCCCTTCCTCTGAGCAAATTACATCCCATAGGCAGTCTAGAAATCTTTCCATCCCCTTCTGGATGAAACAATTTTGAGCTACCTGTAAACTTTAAACTTCTAAAAAGTAAGAAGTGGGTAGCGAGTTGTATGTGCAATCAGTCCACTGTTTGAAATGCTGTTTGGCACAGTGTCATGGTGTGAGTCGGTCTCGAGCTGTCTTTCATTCTTTCGGGGGCAGTATTTTGTCTTTGAATTTAAAGCATATCTCCATCTGAAGTAGCCACATTTTCTAAAACATGGGGAATTTACTTCATAATTAAGCTAATATGAGTTTTGGCAACAACAGACACTTAAATGTTCTGAATATTGACAACTGCCATTCTTTTATCCCTTTTCAGGAAAGGTTGTAGCAGTCTCCTATGATGAGTGGAACAGAAAAATACAAAACAGTTTTGAAAAGCTCTTTCATGTTTCCGAAGACCCTTCAGATCCTAACGAGAAGCATCCGAATCTGGTTCACAAGCGGGGCATCTACAAGGACAGCTACGGTGCGTCAAGTCCTTGGTGTGACTATCAGCTCAGGCCCAACTTTACCATAGCAATGGTCGTGGTAAGTGATGTATGTAGCCCTCAAATTTCAAAACTGTCATGGTAGCTCTACTAAGGGCCTTTGTTTCCTGTTTGGTTTTAAGTTCCAGTTAACCATGAGACATTATTGCCTTCTGGGTAGTTTTCTATGGTTTCAGTAATTAAATATGCATTACCACCTCTAATCTGAAACATTTAGTGTCAAAAACAGGAAACAGTGGATGCTGAGAAACAAAGGGCCCCAGAGTCACACATGCCACAGTACCTATTGCCTGTGCTCAAACTGCACTGAAGAGACGAGGTCTCAGGCCAGTCCAGCTGCCTCACTCAACCCTCACCCTTTCCTCCTGAAAACTCAGGACATTTGTACTGCATAAGCTCATGCCACAAACAGCTCCCCAGTGCACTAGTCAGAGAGTTCTGTGCTAGGGAATGCTCACCGGCAGCGTATAGTCACATTCTGTCTCCTTTGTGTTTTACTCTAATTAGTTCTATTTGGCTTTAAAAAAAAAAAAAGGATTTTATCATTTTATTTTATGTGGGGGGGGGGGCAGGAGAGTAACCTGCATGTTATTTTTTTTTTTTTTGGTTCTTTTTTTCAGAGCTGGGGATCGAACCCAGGGCCTTGCGCTTCCTAGGCAAGCGCTCTACCACTGAGCTAAATCCCCAACCCCGTAACCTGCATGTTATGTATGTGCAATGCCCCCAAGAGGCCAGAAGAGGGCATCAGATCCCTGAGACTACAATTACAGACTGTTGTCAGTCACCCTGTAGGTGCTAGAGACTGAGCCTGTGTCCTCTAGAAGAGAAGCCATTGTTCTTAACCACTGAGCCATCTCTCCAGCCACCTCGCTAAGAATTCCTGATCCCCCTTTGTTGTAAAATCTCAGTCTAAAAATAAACTCTTAAGGACAGTGGACTAGGAAGGCTCTGTGTTTAGCCATGCGGCCCTGAGTGTTTGACTCTTGTCAAAAAGATTACTAAGCAGAATGTTAGTAATTGTAGTGGTGTGAAAGTGCAACCTTGCGGACTGGTTCATTTCCCAGCACCCACAACTCTCTATAACTCACACCCTCACACAGACATACATGCAGGCAAAACCCACCAGTGCACATAAAGTAAAAATAAATAAATTTAGAAAGAAGGAAAGAGAGTGCAAGCTGGCACAGAGGCAGTATGGGTTTGGCGCCTTCTCACTTCCTTCTCTAAATGGGTGCAGATTTTCACTCTTTCCCCATGTCCCAGCACTTGTGCTGTTGGCATACAAGTTCTTCTGAACTCATTATCACCAAGAAGAGAGGGAAAAGCTTCAGGTACATTATAGGGCACTCCGGCAGATCTAGGAATAAAGTGGCAGGTTGAGGTGGGCTTACCTTTATTGTAGCTGCGGCTCCCGTTTGGATCTGGTAATGGTTCCCAGGTGTCCCGTGAGCTCTCCCAGCCTCAGCTGAGAGAGGAGACTCAGAATCAGCCTCAGAGGCTTAGATCCATCAGGCTCCACTGTCAGATCTGACCCACACTATATTCTTACATTTGTTTTTCAGAGTTTATAGTTAGCAGAGTTACATGGGTAAGGACTAACTTTTCTGCGATATTACAATGTTTCTTCTGTGTTTACTTTCTTCACTAGGCCCCTGAGCTCTTTACTGCTGAAAAGGCTTGGAAGGCTTTGGAAATTGCAGAAGGAAAATTGCTTGGTCCCCTTGGCATGAAGACTTTGGATCCAGAGTAAGCTGGAGTATTAGTATTAAGAAGGTTGTTGAGCTGGGCGGTGGTCGTGAGTGCCTTTCATCTCAGCACCCGGGAGGTAGAAGGGCCGGTAGCTCTGAGTTCAAAGCCAGCCTGGTTTACAGAACGAGTTTCAGGATGGCCAGGGCCATACAGAAAAACACTGTCTTCAAAACAGAAAAAAAAAAAGAAAAGAAAAGAAAAAGAAGGCAATTGATACTGTGTTTAACCCACATAGATTAGTATTATCCATTCCATGGTTATTTACAAGTAACTTCTGGAAAATCACATTCAAACTTCTGAAAACATCTACCAGTTTACTGTGTACGAGTGTTAAATGTACCTCTGGCATGCTTTCATTCTTCATATGCAAAATTTTGTATGCAAATACTTGTTATTTTCTCTATGTTTGCATGTTCAGAGAAGATTAAAAACTGCCATGTGTGGTGGTACACACAGACTATCTCTGAGAGTTCAAAGCCAGCCTGGACTACTGAGAAAGTTCCATGTCAGCCAGGGGCACTGCATTTATACCCTATTTCAAACTCTCAGTCCTCAAAAGCAAACAAAAGATCTGCTGATCTAACTAAAAGTTAATGATAATGGTTCACATGGCCATTTTGTATCACTAAACAAGATTTTAAAAGTTACAATTTGGGCTGGAGGGATGGCTCAGTGGTTAAGAGCACTGACTATTCATCCAGAGGTCATGAGTTCAATTCCCAGCAACCACATGGTGGCTCACAACCATCTGTAATGAGATCTGATGCCCTCTTCTGGTGTGTCTGAAAACAGCAACAGTGTACTTCTATATAATAAATAAATAAATCTTTTTTTAAAAAGTTGCAATTTAATTAAATCTTACTGTGCATAACTCATCTGCTGGCAGTGTTTGTGAGGCTGCAGGATATAACTTTGTTAAGTAATGTGCTGATGCTGGGCAGGCTTACTCTACAGAGGAAGAAAGAAGATGGTGATTTTTCTTGCCTTTGCTATTGAAATTCTGATGCCTCTTGTATGACACCTGACCCTCCTTTACTGACCTCGAACTCCACTCGTTTGCAGTGACATGGTTTACTGTGGAGTCTATGACAATGCCTTAGACAATGACAACTACAACCTTGCCAGAGGTTTCAATTACCACCAAGGACCTGTAAGAATTCACTTTCTTTCCAGAGTTTTCAATTTAACTTATTTTTAAATAAAGCTAGATATTCATAATTCTTTTTCTCTTTACTTTTAAATCATATTTTAGGAGTGGCTATGGCCGATTGGGTATTTTCTTCGTGCAAAGTTGTATTTTTCCAAAATGATGGGCCCAGAGACTGCTGCGAAGACTGTATTTTTGGTTAAAAATGTTCTTTCTAGACATTATGTTCATCTTGAGAGGTAAGTCATCTCGTGACTAATGTCCAACCCATGGATTAGCTACCAGATAGACAAGGTTTCCTTAGGACTCGTTTTCCCATGCCCTCTGCTTCTTCGTGGGACCCACCCTGTGCTCTATACCGTAATTTCAACTGTGGAATTTCTACCTCCACTAGGTATTTTGCTTCTTATATCTTATATAAGTATTTGAGATCTTATATTTTATGATCTGTACTTGTATAATAGTCTTTAATTTTCAAGATAACTGATAATTTGGATATGATTAAGATAGATTAAAAAATACTTGAAATATTCAGATTGGGCCTTGTGAGTTGATTCATTTATCAAGTAAAAATATTCATTATTTTTAAAATATTAGTTGGTCTTTTGACTATTACTCCAAGTGGTATTTCTTGTACTCTTTGTCTTAATTGTTAATAAATTAAACACTGTCGATATTGTATATTTTTTCTAAGATGGCATAAATTCAGCCAAAGACTTCCTTGATTTCTTTAAGTCTAGATTATCTGAGTGCACTGCTGCTGATGGCTTAACTAAACGCATAAGTGGCATATACTGCCTCACTTCCTTACGTGAGCGTCGTCAGGTGCACTGACAGTCTGTGATGCTGAGATTTGCCACTGGTTATTAACTTCTGTACGTCCCTCTTCTCTCTTTGCATGTAGGAGTAGTTACTGCAGTTACCTCATGGGTTTCTGTCAGTACTAAATAAGATTTGTACATAACGTACTAAGTATTAGAAGATATGTGTATAATAAATTTATATATTAACTTGTAGAATAAGAAACAAATTGGCATTTTCCTAATTATAACTCTCAGTGTCTCTATATTTGGGTTTCTAGTTCTACTAAGTTCACACATGGAACACTTAGGTGTTTATAGCTTGAGTCCTAACCTTACTCTCAAAGCCTTAAATCATTGCCAGCCTGGAGGTGTCTTCCTATAATCCCAGACCACGGGAGCCATAAATAATAAAGATTTTATACACACACACACACACACACACACACACACACACACACACACAACCTTTAGAATATTGTTTTTTAGCAAATGACTTATGACTTTGAGTGATTGCTTCTAGAGTTAAAGGCAAAGCCTTGGGACTTGCCTACTTTATTCATGCACATAAGACTAAAATGCATTTGCTTTTCTTTGTTTTCAGATCCCCATGGAAAGGACTTCCAGAGCTTACCAATGAGAATGGCCAGTACTGCCCTTTCAGCTGTGAGACACAGGCATGGTCGATGGCTGCTGTTCTCGAAACCCTCTATGATCTATAGTTGGCTCGTAGATACTTAGTAATTGTGTGAACACTTGACATTATTGAATGCAAGGTCATAAGGAAATGTAAGCTCAACTCATTTTAAAAATCCCATTCATAGCCAGGGAGTGGTGGTGTACACCGTTGATCCCAGCACTCGGGAAACAGAAGCAGGCAGATCTCTTGAGTTCGATAGAGGCCAGCCTGGTCTACAAAGAAAGTTCCTGGACAGCCAGGGGTACACAGAGAAACCCTGTGTCGAAAAACCAAAAATTAAACAAACAAAAAAAAATAGATTTTTTTTGGCTTTTTTTCTTAAAGAATATCATGTGTACTGGGGATTACACGAAGGACCTCATGTATGTTAGACAAGCATTCTACCAACTGAACTTCATCCTGTGTCCTATTTTTTCTATATTCTTTTGATTTGAATCGAAGAAAAATGATCTTTTCCCATAGAAGGTTACAGGGAAAAGTATTCTTCAAAGCAGGGTTTAAAAACAGTGTATTATCTTCAGTTTAGAGGAAGAAGTCCTGCTGTCTGTTGGCACACTCCACAGGCTGTGTCATGAATGCTCTAACGTTTGCTACAGCAGTCTTAATACCATGCCTAATGCAGTCAGTGCACACTTGTTAAATGTTTTATGAATGTGGAATTATGGAAGTTTCCACCCACAGTATATGTTCATAGCTGGAGCACAGAGCTTCAAAATGTGCTTTATTTTTCATGGACAAGTTATGTTTTTAATATAGTAAATGCCAACTATACTTAATATAGCCTATTTGTGTTAAAGAGTAATTGGTCGTAATAAAACAGACCACTAGAACATAAGACAATTCTGTAAAATTAGTTCTAATTTCCCACTATGAGATAGTTTACATTTTCAAAATGGAAATTACTGGGCATATTTATGAAATTTTTCAAGGGGGAAAAAAGCTTAGAGCTGTACTTGGTGACACAGCTTGCTTAGCATGGTCAAGGCCTTGAGTTCTATCCCTAAAACCATCAAGAAAGGAAGGAAGGAGTATAAGAGGGGAGGGAGGGAGGAAAGAAAGAGGGAAGATTTAAAATAGAGCCATATTAGGTTATCAACAATAGGGTCACCATCCACCTCAGAAAATCCTTAGGGTACAGTGCTTATACTGAGGACTGTTGATGAAAGGCTGGTGCTGTGTTGGGCATGGTCTATGTGAAAGTCTAGGAGGTGTATTTTACCTTATCCCAGCCACAGTAATTAGACTGGAAAAGGATAATGGCCATTTGACTGAAGAACTCTTAGGTGCAACGCTTCGTTCCTGTGTGATGCTGCAGAAAGTTTCCCAAACGGTCCGTGCCTTGGTTTGTCACATATCAAACCAATCTTACTCTGCTAAGTGAAAGGTAAACTTAGCAGTTGAACCAGCATGCTGTGGTATTGTAGTGAGTTTTCATAGATGACTGAGGAGGCAGGGAGCCTGTCATTTAGTACATCACCTAAGTGGTAATCATTTCCACTGTGTCCTAAACGGCTCTGAGTACTGAGCAAATGTGTATATGTCTGTGTGTCAAAATAAAAGTTTTTTTTTAAAGGACTCTCTTTGCTTTCCTTCGTCTTCTTTACTGTAAATTTTCCCTGTCCTCATGAGTGGTGCTCAGAGATTTACCTTTTATAGGATATAGGAGCAGGGAGAGGAGGAAGAGAGAAGGCTGTCTGGAGATTTATTAAAGTAGCCATGTGTAAATTAGGAGTGAAGTAAGCTTTCAGTGTATCCCTAAGTCTGTTAGCATCTGTACTCCTTTGATATATCTTGAGTACAGTGAATTTTTATTTACATTTTACCAACTCACAAATATAGTAACAAATGGATGTGAACATTTACTTTCTGAAAAAGCCAGACAATTTTTGCTTTATTTTATTTATTTATTTATTTATTTGTTTATTTATTTATTTATTTATTTTTGGAGCTGGGGACCGAACCCAGGACCTTGCGCTTGCTAGGCAAGCGCTCTACCACTGAGCTAAATCCCCAACCCCAGATTTATTTATTATATATGAGTACAATGTAGCTGTCTTCAGACACACCAGAAGAAGGCTTCAGACCTCATTACAAATGGTTTTGAGCCACCATGTGGTTGCTGGGAATTGAACTCAGGACCTCTGGAAGAGCAGTCAGTGCTCTTAACCACTGAGCCATCTCTCCAGCTCTGCTTCATTCTTTTATACTACAGATTCTATGTCTTTACTTTTAGATAGAAGGTGCTAACATAAGAATCTATAATTCCACGTTGTTCGAAATGGATCAGTCAGACTTGCTGCATTTACTTACTTAACCCTCCATACACCAGTACCGGGAAGTCAGGGAATCAGGGTAGTTAGCTTTTGCTGGTTTTTTCTATTTCTGTCCACCCTGGATTATAAAGGAGTGATGACATTAGAGCTGATGCTTCTTTAACTGGGTCTCATGTGATCCGGACTAACCCTTACAAACTCAGTGTGAAATTAAGTCAATAAACTCTGCTACTGTTCTCCTGAGCCTGTGTGTGCCTCTGTTCACTCGTTTAACTCTTGCCCCCAGTCTGCCCCACCCATGTTGTTGTAAAAATATATAAAATAGAAAGGAGTAATTGTCTTTTACCCTGCTAGGTCCTCACTGCGGTGCCCCAAGATATCTGCTAGATATCTTGGTGGAAACACATCCCAGCCGCACACTTTCCTACACTCAAACCGTCACATAAAAGAACACACAACACAATAATCTTTGACCCTATTAGTAAGATATAATTGCCCACTTAAACATACAAAGCCCGGTACCATCCATCCCTTGAGAACATTAATAACAACCTGTAAATACACAGAGCAGAATCTTAACATCACCTGCCATCTTGTCCTGCCATGGTTTCTCAGCCCCTCTCCTCCTCCCTGTCTCCTCCTCTCTCCCCTAGTCTCCTCCTCTTCCTTCAAACTTCTCTCCCGCCCATCCTTCCTTCTCCTCCAATGACAGGCCTCCTTCTATCCTGTACCTGCCTCACCTGTGACATCATCCTACACACCCCAACCCCATTCCAGTGACTGAACCCAGGGCTTTTTGCTGGGAAAGTGCCTAGCACTGAGCTAACTCCTCCCCTGGGTTCGCTCTTTGGTTCAGTGTTTGCTAACCCTTTCCCACTCCCTCTCATCAGACCCTACTTTCGTTTTCAAAGCCGTGCTCCACACTTGTAGCTATTTTGGTTTTCTTCAGTGTTTTTCCGGGTCCCAAAATTGTTAGCCGTTTAAATTAAATTGTGTGAACACTATAAATAAATTCGATAAGCACCAACATTGACAATAATTAATTAGTCTTGTAGCCTAAAGACATAGGATGCCTAGGCTCTTCTTTTCCTTAACTTCCTAGTTCTTCCTAGTGTTTATGTTGTGGGTTTCTGGGATCAGTTTTGGCTCATCTTAGTATTAAACCAGTTGGTTTAAGGGTCAAAAAGTCCCTCCTTTGTGACTGACAGGTGTATCACAGTCATTACACTTATTTTCTAAGTCACACAACCAGTGAATCACTGGGACCAAACTCAGTCCTTATCTCCAAGTCAGAAATACTATAGATCCTTGACATTGCAGCAGGATGTGCTTGCCGTCGGGCTTCCTTCCACCACACATTCATGGGTCCCTCTGTGGCTGTTACCGGCTGCCCCTGACTGTGGGAAGCATTGGATCCTGTGCTGATGGAGCCTGGGTACCCCCTTCCTATCATCTGGTCAAATGTTCCTAACCTGTGTCTCTGGGTAAGTATTCGGAATGGCATTGTCAAGGACAGGCTAAGTCTCACCACTTTGCAAATAGAAGTATCATATCAAAGATGGCAGAAAGTCAGAGAAACAGAACAAGAAACAGAACCGCTAAGAGATAGTCCAGTGGTCAGAATTGAGACTAGAGAATTTTAGCCAGAAATTACATCTCATGCTCTGTGTGCTTAAATAAGGGAGGAGGGAGCAAGTTCTGCCTGTGGAAGCTTCCTAGCAAATATGGCGCTCAATTCTGCCAGTGTTCAGGTTAAGCAATTTAAGGCAGTTTGCGTAGTTTGAAAGTAGGGAACTGTTGTTTTTCTTTGAGACAGGTCTCACTTTATAGCCCAGGTTAGCCTGGAACTCATTTGTAGCCCAGTCTGGCTTCAAACCCACGGCAATCCTCCTGCCTTAGCCTTCCAAGTGCTGGGATCATACACAGAAGCCACAATGTCCAGATGCTGCTCAGTTTTAATAGATACGATATAGGAAGGAATGCTCTAAAATGATTCGTCTTGTAATAACTTGAGCAGAGCTCAGATGGGCCTGTCTGGGTCATCTCCGCTCTGTCACTCAGGGTGAGGACTGCTCAGCTGCTCTGCCCTGGCTGTGAGGATAAAGCAGCAGTGTTCAACCTGTGGGCCACATGTCATGTCTACACTATCATTCATAGCAGTGGCAGCCTTACAGTCGTGGAGCAGCAACAAAATAATTTTATGGTTGAGGGTCCCCACTGCATGAGGAACTGTAGTAAAGGGTCCCAGCATTAGGAAGGTATCTGTCGAGGAGTCTGCTTTTCTCTCTTGATTTTTTCTTTGCTTCACTTGGCTCCGCTTTTGCTACTGTTCCCCTCTTACACCTGGCAGCATTTTCTCACTATAGGAACTGTCAACATGAACCCCACTCCTGCATGAACACCTCTCTCTCTCTCTCTCTCTCTCTCTCTCTCTCTCTCTCTCTCTCTCTCTCTCCTCTCCTCTCTCCCATCCAAAAAAAATCTACTCATAAGAAAACTAAGGGTTTATTAAATTTAGTAATGTACAGAGAATTTTTTAAAGCTTGTTTAAGACCTCTGGATATGAATACCTATTACAAAATATTTGACTTTTTGTCACAAAGATAGGACTCCAACCGCCTTCAAATTACTTCCTTCTGGAGTAGGAAGCCGAGTAAACAGAAGAGAGTTACTTCCTTCTTGCAAAATGTTTGTATTGGACGTGTTGAAAGGCCAGCTCTGTGTTCTCGGGACTGGAAGTTATCTAAGCATTTTAGTGGATCGTGCTGGCTTACTTTCCTCTCTCTGGTTAAAAAGAAGTGCAGTTGTACATGTTGCTTGTAAGTGACCTTGAAAAGGAGCCCTGCTTCACTCAGGTCTTCAGGGCACATGTGCCACAGAAGTTTTTGAAAGTGTGCGACTTGAGCGAAGGGTGTAGCTTGGTAGTGGAGTGCTTGCCCAGAATGTGTGAAGGAGCCCTGTGTATGTGTTTAAAATGTACTTTTGAAGAAAACTTTTTAAAACTATTATGCTCTTGTACATAGAAGTGCTCGCCTTCACTGTATGCCTGTGCACCAGGTACATCCGTGGTGCCCACAGAGGCCACAAGACCACATCAGATCCTGAGGAACTAGAGTTATGGGCAGTTGGAACCTGGCATGTGGGTCCTGGAAATCAAACCCAGGTCCGCTAGAAGAGCAGCTAGAACTTTTAACTGCTAAGCCATCATCTCCCCAGCATTTTCATTGTGTCTGTCTGAGTATGAGTTTGTGCCTGTAAAGGCTGTGTTCATGAAGGATAGAAGAAGGCATCAGATCCTCAGGTCTGGAATCAGAGGAAATGGTAAGTCACCCAACTTGGGTGCTGGGAACTGAACTCTGGCCCTCTATAACTGCAGTAAATGCTCTTAACTGCTGAGCCACCTCTCCAGTCCCAAGGACCCAGTGCTGAGAGAGAGAGAGAGAGAGAGAGAGAGAGGGAGGGAGGGAGGGAGGGAGGGAGGGAGGGAGGGAGAAACAGACAGACAGACTATAAGCATCATCCTTTTCTCCTGGAAGAATTCTGGTATCCAGCCTTAGCAAACAAGATGTGTAAAAGAAGGATTGCCTTAACATCAGTCTCTACCTAACGTTAAAAAGAAGGGAAAAGAAATCCTAGGTATGTCTGAAGGATTGCTTTGTGGGAAGAAGGTTCACTGTGAGGAGAAAACTGTCACCTGTTTATTTCTGGGTAATAGAGTCTAGCCGGAGGCCTCTGGGGGAGTCCAAAGCTACCATGGCTGCTACCTCTTGAAGGCAGAGAGAATAGCAAAAAGGCCAAGAAGAGAGCAGAGAGCAGTGTATAGCTCTAGAGTGGGAGTAATCTGGGACAGCCTGGAAGTTTAGGGGCAAAAGATCCTGGTGGCTTTGCTATGGGTTACAGGTACGTGTTGTTGGGTACTAAGGAGCCTGGAGACTAGTGTACAGCTTCGATATGCCTTACAGGTATGAGCTAGAAATTATTAGCTTGTAAGAATTACTTCATGATCACTTGCAGAATACAGAACAGAACAAACCCCACCAGAAAAGCAATCCTTCGAGCATACCTAGGATATTTCTCTTCTCTCTTAACACTAAGTAGATCTGATGTTAAGAATGATTTAACAGAGGTAGCGGGGAATAGAAGAGGCTCTTCCTGGCAGGCAGAGAACTCTGTCACAGGTTTCCAAGGAATGCTAAGTGTCATTTTGGAGTTCAGGGTTTGGGGCCTAACAATCACAGACTGCTCTTGCTTTTCCAGCCAAGTCTATTTTTTTTTTAATATTTACTTGTTTATTTGTTTAGTGTGCATCAGTTTTGCCTGTATGTATGTCTGTGTGAGGGTGTTAGATCCCCTGAAACTGGAGTTACAGTCAGTTGTGAGCTGCCATGTGGGTGCTGGGAACTGAACCCCAGGTCCTCTGGAAGGGCAGCCAGTGCCCTTAACCACTGAGCCATCTCTCCAGCCCTCCCTCCACCCCACCCCCAGTATTTTTTTTTAATAAGAACTGTAAAAGCAGGTTCTTGTCAAGGATTCCTTTTGTATTCATATCAGGACTTACTGATAACACCGATTATCAGCACTGAGTGGACAGAGATACCTGGGCATGGGTATTAAGCCCGGATTACCAAGATTTCCTATTATCAGGATATCTCCTTCCTCGTTTCACATTAATTGAGGAGCTTAGACCATATTCTTCTGGGCTACCACAGATTCTAGGCTTTCAGGACCTGCCAGCAAGTGACCTTTCTGCTCCATAGTAAGGCTAGGGACACTGGAAACAAGGTACCCCAGTTTTTCTTTAAAGTAATTTATTGGCTTTGTGAAGACAGCCTTGCTTCCTGGAAAATAAGAATACTTGATTTAAAAAAATGCTAAAGGTATCAGGTAGAAAGAAAAAGAAAGTTTTATTTTTAATTTTTAATGGAATACAACCCAAGTACCATAAGATATAGACTGCTATTGTTTGAATGTGTGCTCCAAACCTCTCATGGAAATGCAGTTGGTGTGGTAATGCACTCATTAAGAGGTAAGATGGTGAGTGTGTGTGTGTGTGTGTGTGTGTGTGTGTGTGTGTGGAGGGAGAGAGAGAGAGAGAGAGAGAGAGATGCCTGTGGGTTCTATGTTTATGTGCATGTATGTGTGTATGTGAACATAAGATCTTCAGTTACTTTCCACCTCATTTTATAAGCTGAGTCTCTCACTGAACCTGGAATTTACTGGGTCATCGGGGCAGCCAGTGAGCTCCTCCGTGCTAGCCTCCGGACAAGTGTTGCTGCACCTGGCCTTCTTTTGCGTATGTTTACATTAGCGGTAACCTTGTAAATGCCATAATGTCAATATTTAAAAGTGAGTCATCACAGGAGAGAGGGATGATCTGAGCCACCATACTCTTCCCTCACATTTGCTCATTTGCCCTCCGCCGTGGTACGACATGCCATGGTACGACATGCCATCGTGACCATGCGCCTGCATTTTAGATAGCAGCTTATTGGACTAACAGCTGTTTAGGTTGTTGGCATTTCGTCTAGGCTCCGCCCCACGGTTACCCGCAACAGCCAGGTGTGCCTGACTCTAGAAGAGGCTGCTTGCCAGATCCTCTCTCTCTTGCTCTCTTGCTCTCTTGCTCTCTTGCTCTCTTGCTCCTTGCTCTCTTGCTCTCCCTCTGTCCCCTGCTTCTGTTCCCACCCCCCCCAAGTGCTCATGGCCGGCCTACAACTCCTCTACTCTCTCTCTCTCTGCCTTTCTCAGCCCTACTACCCTCTCAACTCCCCTCCCCGTGCCTTGAATAAACACTGTTCTGTACTATACCTTCCTGTGGCTGGTCCCTCAAGGGAAGAGATTCCTCAGCATGGGCCCACAGAGGCACCCCTTTTACCCACACCTTACTGTTCCTCCACCAAACATATTCCTTCTCCCTTTCTTTTTTTAAAACACAACATAGATGGCTCGTGAATCGTGGTTTATTGGATGTGTCTGTGACAATGTTTCCAGAATTGAAAACTATGTAGGCCAGCAAATTCTGACTTGCGTGTAGGGAGTTCTCTGTTTGCTTGCTCCTGGTTTTCTGAATTAACCTTTCCTCCACTCATGTTCTGGAATTCTTACATAGCCCAAAGATCTGATCCTTAGAGTTTCCAAAGTCTGTCCTTTTCAGAAACGTTTCCAGAACCATTTAAAAAGGAAACACGTTGGCATAACAGGTACTTGCGGAAGCTTTCAGGAACAAATAATCATAAAACAAATTTGCTATGTGCAGGTGACAAAAGACTCAAAACGACCATGGGTAAAGACCAGATGGGAGTCCATCATGGTGGGCTCACGAGGGGACCTGCCTATTTCTATGTGTTGTAAGAAACAATAACTTATTATTAACATGGCATTGTTAAGAGTATTAGAACTATGATTGCTAACATTAAACTCAGACACCAGATGTTTATGAGGTTTGCACAATCTTTGTAATATTCCTACCACTAACACACACATAAAATACATAGAGAAGGACGAACACCATTCATTAGACAATCTTTCCTGTGAAGCTTATCAAACAAACCTCAATAATTTAATAATGAGGAGAGAAAACAAACCCTTTGAGATTTTCCACGGGAGCCTTTGGAAAACGTTAGTTAGTCTGAGGCCGACTCTGTTCAGCTAGGCGTTACTCTCCTGTGGTCCAGCTACTTGGGAGGCAAAAGCATGTGGACCACTTAAGCCCTGGGATTTGTGGCCATGCTAAATGACACAGTGAAGCCCAGATGATAGACTGTCCCAGGACAAGTTAGCCCAGCCAGCCAGCTTTGGTTCCTCACACCAGTCTGTTTTATCATATAATTTTATGTGCTAGGAGGAAATGGGCACACCAGACAATATGGCTGACTCCAGCTGGCCAGGGAGATGAACGAAGCAATATCTATGTGTAACTTTCCCAGAGAAATGTCCGGCACACCCGAAATGGTGCTGGGAGGTCAGGACTGACTCATGCAAGCCCAGGTTGCTAGGGAAACTGGCTCATTGCAGGATCTAATGCACTGATGGGTGATTTCAGAAGGTTGTACTTGAACTCACCAGAGTCTCACCCACCGGGTCCTACTTTATGATATTAAATCTAGTACAGAGTCCATGTAGACCTGGACTATTGTCAAAACAAACAGGACTGTAGGCTCAGTCCAACGGTCTGAACAAAATTAGACAAAATTAGATTTTATAAAAGTCATGTGTTTTTTGTGTTCTCTGTCCTCGCCCTAACCACAGATTCTTCTAGCCTTGGTGAACACCATGTGACTCTAGGAAGATTACTTTGCTGCAGTATGGCGTGTAGAGAAACTAAGGGTAACCTGCTGCAACATCCCACCCCTTCCTCTGGCTTTCAGATTATCCTTGTCCCCTCCTCCGGGATGTTTGCGGATCCCTGGTGGGGATGTTACATGTCCGCCTATTGCTGTCTCCGAGTTTAGATCGCAGCAGCGCCAGATGTGTACTTCTGGAATGACACAGGTACCAACACTGAGTTCCTGACTCCAGGAACCACATAGACAGCCTGGGAAGTGTGAAGAAGTGTCCCAGTCTGAATGGCCTATGTCATTAATACCTCCTGTAACTGGCTCCAAGCCCTTTTATTATCTCAGCTACAGACACAGCATGGATGGAGGGGACCAGTGAGGGCACAGGGGTCTCCATTGACAGTAAGTCTGTCCAAGAGCCGAACCCAGGGCCTTGCACTTGCTAGGCAAGCGCTCTACCACTGAGCTAAATCCCCAACCCCGAGCATTTGTTTTGTAATATTATCCTTTCCACTTGTTCTTTCTCCTCATTTGGCAAGAATATGCTTTTGTGGGACATGGTAATACACACCTTTGATCCCAGCAAGGAAGAAGGAGATCTCTGAGTTTGAGACCACGACTAAATAGTGAGACCATGGAGGTGAGAGACAGGGAGGAGGAAGGTGAGAAAAGAAGGAAGCTATTGCTATTGGACAACAGTTTGAGAGATTCATTAAAGAACATTGAGACCAATTTGATAAAATAACTGGGTTTTGGGTGTAGCTCTTGGTAAACCAAGTACTTAGCACAAATCAGGTCCTGTTTTCCAACATCAAAACTTACATTGATAGATAGATAGATAGATAGATAGATAGATAGATAGATAGATAGATACATACATACATACATACATACATACATACATGATGGATGGATAGATCTCTGTGGTAGAGTGCTTACCTAGCATGTGGAAGGCCCTGATCTGTTTCCCAGAAGTAAGGGGAAGTGGGGAGTGTTGGGGACTAAAGTCATGACTGTTCCAAATTAGTCTAGGCAGTTACCTGGCAACAGCCAGGTATGCCTGACTCACTATAAAAGGGGCTGCTTGCCCCCTTCTCGCTCTCTTACTCTCCTCTTCTCTTGTTCTTGCTCCTTATTCTCTTCCCCCTCTCTCCCCATTCTCCTCACTGTCTCTCTCCAAGTGCTCCTCTATTCCTCTTCTCTCTCTCTCTCTCTCTCTCTCTCTCTGTATCTACAACCCCCTCAACTCCCCACCCCATGCCCTAAATAAACTCTATTCTATATTAATATCGTCCTATGGCTGGTACCTCAAGAGGAAGGGATGCCTCAGCATGGGTCCGCAGAGGCACACCCTTCCCCAACACCTTACCGAGCCTCCACTAAACATATTCCTTCCTTCTTAACTTTTTTCCTTCTTCTCTTTTTATAAAACACAACAATGACCCATATCACTATTTTGTTTTCTTAAATTTTTCCCTTTAGAATGTCTGTGTCCACATGAGTCTATGTGTGCCACATATGCACAGTACCCATAGAGGCCAGGAAAAGAGTGTTGAATTCCTTAGAGCTAGAGTTATAGGTAGTTGTGAGCCATTCGATGTGGATGCTGGAGACCAAACCCAGGTTCTCCACAGGAGCAGACCATTGAGCTATTTCTCTGACCTCTGTTTTGTTTCCTTCTCAAACAAAGTAGCACCGAGATGCTGATAAATAGTAGTATCTCAGGGATGGACAGAGACCAACAAATCTCTAAGAATTTGTAGAGCATAAAGTGTCTACATTTTTTTTTATATTAGTAGCATTGTAATAGCCTAAATCAAATACCTCTTCTGTCTTGACAGGCACACCATCAGCAGTAGCATATTGAATAAACCTATTTGTTTTAGTAACTTTTGGTTTTTTTTTAATAAGAAAGAACAATGTAGGAGTTTTCATATGCCTTCTAAGAAATCAGTTTTAGTTACCCAGTGTGTGATACAAGGTTTGCCTTTGGAAAGGTAGGCAGAATGTCAAAAGCCAGTCAAGCAGTTTGAACCCTTGAGTCACTAGGAAACAATACTTGGTTACCCATTCAACCAAATGATAATAAAAGATTTAGAAAGTACACACAGGGGATAGCATGACTGTAAAGAACCTTTGTTCTTTCCAAAGTGGGAAGTCTTTGTCCCTTTAAATACTCAAGGGCACGATAAAGTCAACAAAGAGCCTAGGAAACTATTACACAGGGTTTTTGTCCTACAGAGTGATTATTTAGAACATAAAAATTTCTTCCAACCTCTTCTTAATGCAGACAAAGAATCCTAAGAGATTTTTAAGTTATTTATTTGTTACTATAGTTTTCCATTTGCTTCTTTTTTATCATTTTTTATTACTTTTATTTTTTAACAGTCCAGTCATTATTCCTCTCCAGATCTACCCTCCAACAGTTCCTCATCCCATTCCTCCTCCCTCCTGACTCCAAGAGGATGTCCCCTCAACCCTCCATACCACCCCCTCACCTGTCCCCAGCCCCCATCCCCACCAGGCCTCCCGAATCCCTGGAGCCACAAGTCTCTCAAGGGTTAGGTGCATTTTCTTTCTCTGAGGCCAGACCAGGCAGTCCCCTGCTGTGTATGTGTCTGGGGGCCTCATATCAGCTGGTATATCCTGCCTGGTTGTTGGCTCAGTGTCTGAGAGATCTCAGGGGTCCAGATTAGTTGAGTTTTCCTATGGGGTTGTCCTCCTTCTCAGCTTCTTCTAGTCCTTCCCTAATTCAACCATAGGGATCCTCGACTTCAATCGGGTGTAAGGATCTGCCTCTGTCTCAGTCAGCCGCTTGTCAGGCCTCTCAAAGAACAGCCATGCTAGATGGCTCAGCCACTAAAGGCTAGGCTCTTAACCAAAAATTATTATTATATTTTTAAGACAACCGCTATGTAGACCAGTCTGGCCTCCAACTCACAGAGATCTACTTGCCTCTGTCTCTTAAGTTCCTTAGCCAAAACGGTTTTATACTTTAAACAAATAGAAAAAAATTATTCAAAGTTTACATCAGTACTATCTAGTTGATGGTAAACATCCTGATATTATTAATAAAACCATCAAACTTTAATCATCTCTGCCCACTATAAAAGGAAATTCCTTTTCCATGAATCGTCTAAAGCTTTGCGTATCCACATGTAGTTTTCTTACACTTTCCTCTTCATTATGAAAGAAAGATGCATTTCACCCTAGCTCAGGGTTACTCCATCTTACCTTGCTTACAAACGGTCCTCTCTGCCATGTTGTTCTTTCAAGGGCTTATTCATATACATTGATTGTGACTGCTGTGTCCAGAGACAGTGAAGCAGTATATAATTGTGACTCTAGTACACAAGTGTTCTTACCAAAGCTTATAGATATATATGTCATAACTTCTACAGTAATCCACTTCCAGAAGGCACAAAAAAAAATGGGCACATTCATTACCAGATCCAAGTATATAGCTTCTCTTTATTACATTAAAAGGGAGACAAAGTCTAAGGTCTGCCTAAGTCAGGTTCAATGGCAGGTTCAAAGCCAGCTTAGGCAACTTAGAGATACTTCTTTTTAAAGTCGTATTTATTTTATTTTATGTATGTGAGTACACTGTAGCTGTCTTCAGACACACCAGAAGAGGGCACCAGATCCCATTACAGATGGTTGTGAGCCATCATGTAGTTGCTGGGAATTGAACTGAAGACTTCTGGAAGAGCAGTCAGTGCTCTTAAACTCTGAGCCATCTCTCCAACCCTTAGATATATTCTTATCTCAAAATTTAAGAACAAATATTAAGACATTTTATATGTAGTGATGGCATAAAAATAGAAATGAAGTGGTCTGGGAATTATTTTATATATATTATATATTATACATTATAGTACATATAATATGTTATACATAACTATATGTTGTATATAAATAATATAATTTGTATATATTATATATACAAATGTATAAATTATATATACAAATTATATATAAAACATACAAATGTATATTACATATACAAAACTTTGTATATATTATATATAAAAATAATATAGCTTATGTGACACATTGCAATTTCTAATGCCACTACAACAAATGAATAGTCAATGGAGAAGGGGGAAAGATGGAGGAATGAAGTGGTGGGTACACAAGAGAGGTGGAACTAGAGACAAGACAGAGAAGTAACTTGTCAGTGCTGAGTAGGGCAGACAGAGTGGGGTGCAGAAGCCCAGACCTTGGCTTGTGCATACTCAGCACGCGTGCGTGCACGCGCACGCACGCACACACACACACACACACACACACACACACACACACACACTGCCCAGCTGCATGATCACCCTGGTTCTGAGCAATGACAAAATGTCCAAGATGAAGAAGAATGGTTCATTTTCTGGATTGGACCTCCTCAAAAGACTTCTATGGTCCATGCCATCCATGGAGGCCACTTTTGTATCTGTGGTCCACTGCCTACTCCCTGTTGAAGCCAGGGTTCATGTGGATGTCTGGGTCTTTTTTTTTCCCCTTTTCTTTTTTTCGGAGCTGGGGACCGAACCCAGGGCCTTGTGCTTGCTAGGCAAGTGCTCTACCACTGAGCTAAATCCCCAACCCCGGATGTCTGGGTCTTACAGAAGCCAGGGACTATGTTGATGTCTATGGCCCATATTACCGTCTAAGGCTATGCAGCTATCCATGGTCTGTGCTGCTGCATGTACCATGTTGATGTCCATCACCCTTGCTATCACCCAGAACTGAAAGACCTCCAAACTTGGGGAGACTCACGCTCCAGTCACGGGTTGGGGTACCCCCAGGAAACACGAGTAGCCGGTCTTGATTGTAATCAGCAAGAGGCAGTTTTATTTACGAGATCTCGGGCTGACACATATCCCACACAGGAGATTGAGTCAAGCCCCGAGCCTCTGTAGGCAGGAGCTTATATAGGGAAAACCAGGGGTTTCATGTGGATACACATAATTGGCTAATACAAAGGGTGCACAGTTACTTTTGGCACGGAGTTACATCAACAAAGCATACGTGTAATCTAGCATCTCAGCAATGTGGGCAGGGCAACTCATCTCACTGCAGCAGGGAGTGAAGGAAGGGGAGGGGGTGGCTCCAGATGGCCAGTGTCCTTGGGAGCTGATAGTCGGGCCAGTGAGCCCTATCTCAAATTCTCTCAGGCATGTCTGGACTTTGTTTGAGACTAACTTTTTGAAATTTAACTCTTCAGAACCATGTTGATGTGAGAGGAGTGTGTAGCCAACTGAGGCCATAATGATGTCCATGGTTCATGCTGCTGCCAAGGGCCATGTTTGTGCCTGTGGTCCTGTGGCAGTTGGGAGCCATGTTGATGTCTGACTCATGTTACCACCAAAGGCTGGCTGTTTGAATGTCTATGCCATGTTGATGTCCTTAGATTGTGTTGACCGAGGACTCTGATGGTGTCCATGGCCCATGCTACGGCAGAGAGCTGTGTTGCTGTCTGTGTTCTGTACTCTCACAGAGATCATGCTGAGGTCTGCAGCACATGCAGATGCCAGAGGCCATGTGGATGTCTATGGTCTGTGCTGTCACCAGAAACCCATGGAAGTCCATGATCCATGCTCCCACTGACTGTAAAGAGCTAAGAAGATACTTTCGCAGTGGTATCGATGACTGCAGACTCACAGTTGGACACAGAAATAAAAGAGAAAGAGGGACACAGAATGCTTCTGTGACAACCCCACAACCCCCCAAAAGTAACAGCCTAGACAGAAAGCCATTGAAGAAAGCTCTTAAAAATTGTCATAAGGATGCTGAAGTTGTAGTTGTCCACAATTGATGGCTTCTGACAGGGTTGTGGATGGGGAAGGACTCATTTTACTTTAAGGGACTGGCCACTGGGAGTTTGACCATGCTCCAGTGAGCATATGGGCAAAATAAATTGTTTTTCTTTCTTCCTTCCTTCCTTCTCCTCCTCCTCCTCCTTCTCTTCCTCCTCCTCTTCCTCCTTTTTCTTCTAAAAACATTATGAAAAGGAAAAAAATAGTTTGCGGGCTGCACAGCTGGCGCAGCAGTTAAGAGCACTACTGGCTACTCTTGCAGACGATCCAGATTCAGTTCCAGTACAGCACCCTCATAATAGCTCACAACCATCTATAATTCCAATTTCAGAGAATCTGACACCTCCTTTCCACCTCCACAGGCACCAACATATTCATAAAATAAAAATAAATACATCCTTAATGAAATTGTTAGAACAATGACTTGATTTTGGTTATTACCAAGTGAACATTTTCACAGTCTTCAGCATCTTCCGTTAGTTTATTTGACCCTCAAGTCCATGTAAGTTTAGGAAGAATATAGCTAATTAAAATATATGAAAAATAAATTTGAATGTATGGTTAAATTCTACTTAGGATTGGTATCTCAAAAAACAATGAGTTTTCTTTTGTTTATTTTCATCTTTCTTTTTCCTGAAACTAAGTCTTGGCTGGCCTGGAACTCACTATGTAGACCAGGTTGACCTTAAACTCATAGTATTAATCGCACCAGGCAAGAGTAAGACCACCACCACAATTTTTTGAGCCAAATTTGAAGCAAAATCTATTAAATACTGTCTAGGATGATGGATATTGACCAGGTCCCTACCCCGGAGTCCCAGACAATAGCTATAAATTACATCAATCAGTCCTACTACTGAGCTAAAAATAATTTTATAGTCCATTAGAATTATTGGCAAAAGCATCTTCTAAATTTTCTAGAATTTTGGAGGTTATTTCAGTAAGGCTTATTCATCTCTAAACAGTTTGAACAGAATTCCTGTAACCAACTTTTATTTCAATTTGGTAATTTTTGGAACTGTCGCAGACTCACAGGCATGTACTGAAGGACCATGGGAGCTTTCACCAGCCTTACACCCACCTCCTCAGATCAAGATTAGGCCAAGTTCCATTCTCCACCCATAGTTCTCAGGAGAAGCAGGGACATTCTTGAAAAATGTACTGACTGATAGTCACCTGACCCTCTGCTCCAGATAGAGTTCTAATGCTTGTCATATGCTTGCTAAACCAATAAATTCAAAGATCAATATGCTTAGCCAATAAGTTTAAACTATAACCTTGTTGATGTAACCTGTACCCCTAAAAAGTATAAAGACGGCATGTTATAGCCATTCAGGATCACCTTCTAGTCACTCGACACAAGGGGCTGATTGAGGGCCGACCCACTGGACACGCTGGAAAAATAAACCTCTTGTGTTTGCATCGAACTCTGTTCTCCTGTCTCACTTGGGGGATTTCCTGGTACTTAACTCACTTGGAGCCTTACAGTACATGTGCATCTAGAATTAGAGAAGTCTTATTTTAAATCTTCACCCAATTTTGTATTTTAGCCAAGCAGAAATACAAAACTCAGTGGAACAGTTCTCCCACTACCCTGTACAAACTTCTAATTGGTCTGAGTTTAACACTAAGTAAGTAGAAAAAATTGAAAAGAATAACAAACATCTTAGACAAGGCCCCTAGAGTCATCTAAGTAGTTGACAAGGCTCACCGTGAGACAGACCATGAAGTTAAAAGAAGGTGGCATCTCAAATCAACCAGCACGCAATAATAATCAAATCTTTACTGTGCCACCCATTACGAGAAGCAGAACACAAGAACAGGAGTTGCTCCCACCCTCCATCCCCATTGGATCCCTGAACTGCCAGTCAAGAATGAAAAGCCCCAGGGCTCCCAAAGACCTCATACCTAGGCAACACAAACAGAGAGCCCAGGTCAGGTCCAGGCCAATCCAATTCAAAGTAGGAAGTAGTATATACTTTTCTGTATGTAGAGCTAGTTTTCAAGGAATAGGCTTCAATCTCAACAAATTGAAAATCACCAAGCAGGGGTTGGGGGTTTAGCTCAGTGGTAGAGCGCTTGCCTAGGAAGCTCAAGGCCCTGGGTTCGGTCCCCAGCTCCGAAAAAAAGAACCAAAAAAAAAAAAAAAGAAAAAAAAAAAGAAAATCACCAAGCAGACTGGACTCTCAGGGTCTGTGTCTGGCCTTGCCTACAGGACTCTAGAACAGAGAGACTTGTAGGTTAAAAAAGTCATCCATGATGCTACGGGAACAGCAAGTTAGGCAGCCGAGTATAACTTGAGTTGTATGGGAAGAATAGGTGGTGGTGCTTTGTTAAGGGGTAGGTTTTGAGATAGGGTTTCTGTTAGGGTTGGGCTATGGAAGGCCACAAAGTCACGCCATGGAACAGACCTCATTAGAGAGATTTACTGGGGGGGTTTATAAAAAGGCCGCCTCTGAGTAAGGGTAGAGGAGAGAGAGAAATAGACAGAGTAGGTCGAGATGGTGAGAACCTTTTATAGGGGTATATAGCACATTTACCTAGGAAGATGCACTACTCATGGCATCAATGGAAATGTGTCCCACTTGATGATGGAATTCACAACTCAAATACATTGTCCCTATACAACAACCTGACCACTAGCTTGACAACCCAGTGGGATGTCCGGAAGCCATCTTCACATAACCACAGGTAGGAGCAGTGCAATAGGCCGAAAATGCTGTTGCCTAGCAACTGTGATTTTCTTGTTGATGTGTGTGTGTGATAAAGGAGAGCTGGTATGAGGGGTAAGAAGGATATTTGTGAAGGTTAGATGTGAGAAATAGAGAGATGACTAAAAATCATAAAGACCACTGGGAGATAATAGTTAATGTCAAAGGTTGTACATTTATAAAGGTTCACATTGGCTAAATTATAGGGTGGTATTGTTTTCTCCAACAATCCTTAGTCAATTAGTCCACTGGAGTGAAGGAAGGAGGAAAGAGATCATTGTTTTGATCTGAATTAGAGCAATTCTGCAGGAATGCGCAGAACTCTAAGAGTACACAGCCACAGATGGCAGTAGGAAGACTCACAGGTGGGGGGTGGGGGAAGGGGTTGGGAGGTTGTGGGGAGGAGGGTTTCAAAGCTGTACAGACAAAGAGTTAAGACGTGAAGAAGAGGAAATAACAAAGGGACTGGAAATCCTGAAGGAGTCAGTAACACACAGTGGGAATAAAGAAGCGACCCAGCGATGTGAACCAACAAAATGAAAGGAGGTTTAAGATAATTGCCACACTGTAAGGTTTCATGGTAGTGGCCAGGGCATGGCCATGGCTAGAATGGATCATAGCAGACAGGCACTTAAATCACACACTAAGAAATATGGACATGTGGCTAGCAGATGTCAGGGATGGGAAGGAGCCCAGAAGTGTAGCAGTGGAGAAGGAAAATTCACTGGCTTTGGTAGTCAGGGAACAATGGTTTGCTTGATGGTGGTAGCATTGGTGAGCACAGATGGGGAGGGCCTCTTAGTTCCATGCCTGACCTGAGAGCCTGAGAGGGAGAGACCAGTGCTTTTTAGATACACAATTAATTCCTAAATGTCTAATCATTCTGTTGTTAAGAATAAAAGCAAGGGTCTGATGGCATAGCTCATTGGTAGAAAATTTACCTAATAGCATGCATGTGGCTTTAGGTTCAATTCCAGTCCTTCAAAAACAAACAAAAAACCCCAAACATCCAAGCACAGGGCTGAATGTGTATGAATTGCATATGAATACAGACATGCATAACTACAACTACAAAACAGTATTTATTTCTTTTATTTTACTCACCAAAATAATAGACCAGAAAACTCCACACAAACCTGTTTTGATCACAAAGGTTTATAGCTTTTGGTGTAAAGTTGTTACACACTGTACGCTGTAATGTTTCAGTGCACACTGAAATCCACCCAATGTTCAGTTTTAATAGTTTCAGTGCCTGCATAGCTTATGTAGACCCGACTTCAGTCACGATCCAGAACAACTGCCCAGCCCCTGACTACTACTCATCCACCATTTGTTCCTATAAATTGGCTTGCTTAGAGTTTTAAAGGGTTAGTCCCTGATCACCATGGCAGGAAGCAGACAGGCAGGCTAGGTGCTGGAGTGGTAGCTGAGAGCTTTACATCCTGATCTGTAGGAGCGGGAGGAAAGGACAGGAGAGGGGAGGGGAGGGGAGGAAGGAGGGGGAGGAGGAGAGGAAGGAAGGAGAGGGGAGTGCGGGGGGGGGGGGGGGAGAGAGAGAGAGATCCTTAAACAACTCCACTCCTTGGTAACTACAGATTCAAAAATATGAGATTATGGAGGTTGTTCTCATCAAACAGGTTGTTTCCAGGGCTTGGCCACTGTGAATACTCCTGCCATTGCTTTCCAGTACAGGATCTGGGTAAAGATGAGGTTCCAGTTCTCTTGAGTAAATATCTAGGAGTTGGATTTGTTCCCTTATCTTTATGCATGTATGTATGCATGTGCATCTGTTTGTAGCTGCAAGCAGATGAGCCCTCATAGGCAAGAGGTGTTGGATGTCCCCGGTCTGGAGACGCAGGCAGCTGTGAACTGCTCCACCCAGTGCTGGAATTGAACTCTGCAAGAATCCTAAGTCCTTTAACTGCTGTGCTCTCTCTCTAGCCCCAAGGTCTTTTGAACATATACATTAACTCCATAGGAAGGGATGGGGAGTGACAACAGGAACTGTCTCAGAGTGACTGCATGAAACTGTGCTCCTACTAAAAGTGTATGGTGTTCTAAGCTGTTTCACATCTTTTCCAGCAGTTCATAGTGCTAGCTGTTCAATCCTTTGTGTAGCCATCCAAAAAGCAAGTAATGACACCTAATCGGGTTATCACTTGGCAGATGTGCCCTCGTATGCACCTATCTGTGGAGGCCAGAGGTCAACATCTGGAGTCTCCCGCTGATGTGCTCTACTGTGTTGTTTGAGACAGGATTTCTCAATGAACCTAGAACATACTAATTTAATTCAAGCAGAGGGTCCTGTCCACACCCTCCATGTGTGCAGCTAACGCAAGGGCCAAGCACTCTACAGCGGAGCCATGTTCTCTGCTGTTCATTTGTTTCTTCTTCTTCTTCTGAGATAGGATCTTGCTATTTTAGCACAGGTTGGCCTCAAACTGGCAAACTTCATGTTTCAGTTTCTTAAATGTCAGAGTGACAGGGATGTGCCACCGTGTCCAGCTTTTGGTTATGATTTCAGTTCATGATTAGTTCAGGTGAATGATTCAGACCATCTTTTTATGTTTGTTTGTCACCTGTACGTTTTCCTTAGGGAAATATCTGCTTGAATTCTTTGTCGTCGTCCCCCAGAATCCCCCCAGGTACACCCCAGAATCCCCCTCCCCCTAAGACCCTCCTTCCCCAAGATCCCCCTCTCCCCAAGGTCCTCCCTTCCCCCATCCCCAGGTCCCCCCTCCCCCCACACTCCCCCTCCCCCAAGTACCCCCCTCTGCACTCTCCCCTTCCCCCTCAATCCCCCCCTGCCCCCTGCTCTTCCAAATCCATTTTTATTTTAGTGCTGGGGATTCCTCCCAGGACCCCATGCCTGTTAATCACACACTCTGTCCCTGAGCTATGTTTCCAAGCCATTAGTTGGCTTTTTCATTTTTTTTTTATTTTTGAATTTGAGTTTTTTTTTCTTCTGTTTGTTTGTTTATTTGAGACAGAGCTTCACTGTGTAGCACTGGCTGGCTAGGAGCTAGCTCACTATGTAGAGTAGGGTGGCTTCATTAGGGTGTCCTCTTAGAGATCTTCCTAAGAATCCCAATGCTCTGTCTCCCAAGCACTGGCTTTCAAGGTATGCGCCACATCCAACTCTTGGAGTTTTTGTTATTGTTTTCCTTTTTTTCTTCAATTTTTAATTTTTTTTAATTTGAAACAGGATTTCTCTATGTATCTTTGTCTGTCTTGGAACTAGTTCTGTAGGCCAAATTGGCCCAAAAACTCACAAAAATCTGCCTGCCTCTGTCTCTTGAGTCCTGGGATTAAAGGCATGTGCCACCACCACCCAGCTTTTATACATTATTATGTGTAAGTTTGTGTCTGGGGAAAGCCCCTGGTTTCTAATATTCCTCCCTTCTGTTTAATATAAAAGGTGAGGAAACAGGAAGGGAGAGAGGCAGGAATGGAGAGCCCTGTGCTCTTTAACTGCTTCCTGATGGCTTGGAGGTGAGACAAAGGGGTGTAGCCCTGTGCTCTTTAACCGCTTTCTGCTGTTAAAAGGCATTGACATCTTTGGGACCCAAGAAAGCTGGGATGTTGGCCAAGTCCTGGAAGAGCAGACTATTTGACTCACTGTGTAGGCTCTGCAGGACCTTCTGGGTCTCAGGATGTGGAGGTGGAAGCTATGAGGCTGGACCACCTGGTGCTAGCTGGTTTAAAGCTATCCAGGATGCAGATTTTGGAGGGAACACAACAGTACTTATCTGGAGACCATTTGACCGGTGAAGAGATGGATTCTAGTTGACTTACTGAAGCTTACAAGAATTTTTAAGTTTACAAAAAAGGGTAGGTTTTTAGATGTGTTAGCATCACCACCCTTTGTAATCTGTACTGAAATCCACATTACAGAAAGGCAGGAGACTCATCATGCCTTTGAGCCATAGTAAAAGCTTGGGAACCCAAAAATGACTTGGGGTTAGAGGTGTGAACTGGGTGCATAGAGATTAGACAGATGCTGGAAGCACAATAAAAAGCACTTAGTTTAAGTCTATAGTTAGAAGACAATCAAAGGGAATTTAAAACCTTGTGCTTGTGACTATTATAGTAGTCAGTGCTTTCTAGAGCTAGATTAATAGCCTATCAAAATTCCATTGCTTAGTGTTCAAATTCTGAATTTTTGAAGTCTTAATATAACAATAATATATGGAGAGAAAGAACTTTGAAGCGTTTCATACACTTTAAATCATGTTTATGCCTTTCCAAAGTGTCTTTGCACACCTTAAAATACCTTTTTCAGACTTTATAACTTGTATCAAATCTTAAACTTTTTTATTCAATTCTTTACCAGGAGACACAGGTTGTTGTAAAGCAAGGAGAGCAGTTATTGTAAAGCAAGTTCCTTTAAATAAAGGGACAGTAAAAAGTTACCTTTTAACTCTGTTCTGTGAGCTTAGCTCTTTTCTAAGTAACAAGATAAACTATTAGTCTTTCAGTAGTAGCTCTCCAGTGAGGCCTGAGGCTTGATTTTTTTTGTGTGTGTGTGTTCAGCTTCTCATTTTTAATATTTGATTAAACAAAATACATCTTTGTAAACAAACCCAGCACAAGGCCAACAAAGAAAGGGAATAAAGCAAGAAAAACAAAGCCTAGGGTTGCCCTTGCTGGGCATCAGGGTCAGGATGCCCCTTAATAGGAATGGGGCTTTTTGCCCTTGGGCATCAACATGGGTCCCTGTTCCTAAGCACCAGAATTGGATATGAACAGAACCAGCCCTGAAATGCTTAGGCATCTTTGTACATCCCACCAGCTCATGGGCTCCACGTGCGTGGGACTGTTTGCAGTGCCATTTGCAAAGCTGAGGCTTGATTTTTATATATGAAGAGAACAGAGAAAGCAGGGGAAGTCTTGGTTACTGCTGTTAAACTCACAAAACTATCATTAGCCATCAGAGATCTGACAAGGAACAATTTCACCAGAGCAAGCAGGAAGTACCGAGCAAGCAGCTCCCGAATCTATTAAAAAGCACAGAGACTTAATAGCTACCTGGACAGTCACCTTAGATTCATCAGTGGTCGTGGGGAAGAGGGGGGCGGTCAGAAGTCCCAGGGCAACTTCAGTCTTCACTGCCAGGCCCGGGAGATCCGACAGACTCCGCAGCATCCTGCTTGCCCACAGTTTAGACAGGGGGCCTGGCCGAGGTCAAGGTGGTGGGCAGTTTTTCACCCAGCGACCAACTTTGCCACATTTAAAGCAAGCTCCAGGCGGCGTTCTTCTGTGCCTACCATCTTCTTTGGAAGGGACCTTAGGGTGCTGGCAGGAGCTAACACTTGTCTCTAGCATGAAAAGCTTCTGTATCAAGCATTTCAAATGCCATATTCAGCAGATCTCTGAAGAGTTTGAGGACAATTAAGTATGTATAGACAAGTTTTGTTTGTTTTTAGTTTCTTGTTTTAGGCTTAACTTGGAAATCATATACAGGAGGCTAAATCAGACTTGTGCCTGCACATGAGTACATGTATAGTTCTGAACACATTAACCAACTTGGTCATTTATAAAGTGACTATTAACTGGAAGGCCTTAACTACCTTACCAGTTTAGAATAAGTTAGCAGCTTTTATATGAGTAGGACTTCACATTTTTTTTTATTTTTTTTAATTTAGAGAATACTTTATTAGTTTTTGTAATCAAACCCACGTATATAAGACCTTACATATTTAATACAGTGTGTTACCCCTGTACAAATGGAAAAAACTTAAGTTCAACATTTCTAGACCAATATGGCTGTTAATTTCTGTACAGTGCCAACTCAACACAGTAAACGGGGATACTTTTTTCGAAAGTTGACAGCACAGGTAAAGTTTCAAAAAATTCAAATTATATATCTGTATATATATATATTTATATTTATATAAAAAGACCAATAATAGCAGTGTGTTATGCATCAACAGCAGCAACAGCTTTTCCAGGTTCTGCAGTCATCTGAACAAAACTGTAGAGACATCCAGCACACTCCATTAAAAAAAAAAAGTAAAAAAACAAAACCCGAGAAAACACCACAGTTCTGTTACTCTTGTGGTACCTGGCACCATTTTTTTTTAAATTAGCTTCTCAATCATCATCTGGAAAGAAAACATTCTGAGCAACATCATTAAAAACAGCTCTGATAAAGCACGGTCACTACTACGTATCATAAAGCAGGTACAAGCTATTTTACATCCACAGAGGTATGATACAGTACTGTCCTACATCTATAATACTAGAGGATACAATTTAAAAGGCATTATTTGAGACTTGATTCTACTTTTCCAGCAGAGGGCCCAAAGGATGGTGTGACACAGCTTTGTAAAGAAACATACTCTAGACAGGATTTCCTTTCACTAGTGGCACACTTCTAAGGATTCATTCTCTCCATGAATGTCAGCTAAAACCGTTATTAAAAAAATGAAATATCCCTAGAACAAAACCGTATAACCACCGGATTCACATGAAGATGACCTAGTGGAGACAAGCTGGACCTCACCTTACCAACAAGCTATCAAATCTGTTATGTTTAAACAGTGAGACCTCCAAGGAAGGAGATGCCAAGTAGTGCTTCAAAGCTTCGGTCCACAATCAAACACAGCATCCTTTTCAACAGAAGCAGAAGCTCATCTGAATATGCTCATGGATGCTGACATCAACATTTAATCATCTCCTCACTCATCCAGGAAGAGGGGGAGATCAGTTACTACTGTACTTTATTGTGTTCAACCAAATCACCATGTTACAAAAATAGCAAGCTGCCATAATAAAAAATAAGGCTCCTCTATCCAGCACCAGATAGCATCATTTTACTTTCAAGCCTAGAAATTGCACACTTGTATATAAACCAATCGAAGATGAGGATTGAGAGTTCATCTTGGTGGATTTTTCCTTTGATGAATATGAAGTGTCCTTCCTTATCTTTTTTGATGACTTTTAATTGAAAATTGATTTTATTTGATATTAGAATGGCTACTCCAGCTTGCTTCTTCTGACCATTTGCTTGGAAAGTTGTTTTCCAGCCTTTCACTCTGAGGTAGTGTCTGTCTTTGTCTCTGAGGTATGTTTCCTGTAGGCAGCAGAATGCAGGGTCCTCATTGCGTATCCAGTTTGTTAATCTATGTCTTTTTATTGGGGAGTTGAGGCCATTGATGTTGAGAGATATTAAGGAATAGTGATTATTGCTTCCTGTTATATTCATATTTGGATGTGAGGTTATGTTTGTGTGCTTTCACTCTCTTTGTTTTGTTGCCAAGACGATTAGTTTCTTGCTTCTTCTAGGGTATAGCTTGCCTCCTTATGTTGGGCTTTACCCTTTATTATCCTTTGTAGTGCTGGATTTGTAGAAAGATATTGTGTAAATTTGGTTTTGTCATGGAATATCTTGGTTTCTCCATCTATGTTAATTGAGAGTTTTGCAGGATACAGTAACCTGGGCTGGCATTTGTGTTCTCTTAGGGTCTGTATGACATCTGTCCAGGATCTTCTGGCCTTCATAGTTTCTGGCGAAAAGTCTGGTGTGATTCTGATAGGTCTGCCTTTATATGTTACTTGACCTTTTCCCCTTACTGCTTTTAATATTCTTTCTTTATTTTGTGCGTTTGGTGTTTTGACAATTATGTGACGGGAGGTGTTTCTTTTCTGGTCCAATCTATTTGGAGTTCTGTAGGCTTCTTGTATGCCTATGGGTATCTCTTTTTTTAGGTTAGGGAAGTTTTCTTCTATGATTTTGTTGAAGATATTTACTGGTCCTTTGAGCTGGGAGTCTTCACTCTCTTCTATACCTATTATCCTTAGGTTTGATCTTCTCATTGAGTCCTGGATTTCCTGTATGTTTTGGACCAGTAGCTTTTTCTGCTTTACATTATCTTTGACAGTTGAGTCAATGATTTCTATGGAATCTTCTGCTCCCGAGATTCTCTCTTCCATCTCTTGTATTCTGTTGGTGAAGCTTGTATCTACAGCTCCTTGTCTTTTCTTTTGATTTTCTATGTCCAGGGTTGTTTCCATGTGTTCTTTCTTGATTGCTTCTATTTCCATTTTTAATTCCTTCAACTGTTTGATTGTGTTTTCCTGGAATTCTTTCAGGGATTTTTGCGATTCCTCTCTGTAGGCTTCTACTTGTTCTCTAAGGGAGTTCTTTATGTCTTTCTTGAAGTCCTCCAGCATCATGATCAAATATGATTTTGAAACTAGATCTTGCTTTTCTGGTGTGTTTGGATATTCCATGTTTGTTTTGGTGGGAGAATTGGGCTCCGATGATGCCATGTAGTCTTGGTTTCTGTTGCTTGGGTTCCTGCGCTTGCCTCTCGCCATCAGATTATCTCTAGTGTTACTTTGTTCTGCTATTTCTGACCGTGGCTAGACTGTCCTATAAGCCTGTGTGTCAGGAGTGCTGTAGACCTGTTTTCCTGTTTTCTTTCAGCGAGTTATGGGGACAGAGTGTTCTGCTTTCGGGCGTGTAGTTTTTCCTCTCTACAGGTCTTCAGCTGTTCCTGTGGGCCTGTGTCTTGAGTTCACCAGGCAGGTTTCTTGCAGGGGAAAAGTTGGTCCTACCTGTGGTTCCAAGGCTCAAGTTTGCTCGTGGGGTACTGCCTAAGTCCTCTCCGCGGCGGCAGCAACTGGGAAGATCTGCGCCGCTCTTTCCGGGAGCCTCCGTGCACCAGGGTTCCAGATGACGTTTGGTGTTTTCCTCTGGCGTCTGGATGTGCACAGAGTGCAGTCTCTTCTGGTTTCCCAGGCGTGTCTGCCTCTCTGAAGGTTTAGCTCTTCCTCCCACGGGATTTGGGTGCAGAGAACTGTTTATCCGGTCTGTTTCCTTCAGGTTCCAGCGGTGTCTCAGGCGCAGGGATCCTGCCGCTCCTGGGCCCTCCCCTACGGGAACCCAGAGGCCTTATACAGTTGCCTCTTGGGCCAGGGATGTGGGCAGGGGTGGGCAGTGTTGGTGGTCTCCTCCGCTCTGCAGCCTCAGGAGTGCCCACCTGATCAGGCGGTGAGGTCTCTCTCCCACGGGGTTTGGGAGCAGAGAGCTGCTGCGGGCCGGGATCCGCGGGTGTGGGACTTCCCAGGACTTCACATTTTTATCTCTGATTGGTTTAGACTTTAAAATAATTTTTTTTCCAAATTGAAGCTCTCCTAGCATCAAAACAAAACTTTTAATCATAGGTATATGATTAAAAATTATAGAAAGACTGGAAGCTTATCCTTTTATAGTGCACCATTATAAAATATTGCAGGTGTTCTATATGACTAGTTTATCCAAATAGCTAAAGCTTGGTGTGCACAAAGACAAATATTAGTGTGGACCTAAGTAGACTATTGGAATTTACAAATATCGATTATCAAATATAACTTATTTATCAAATATATGTTGTTAGTTATCTAAATTTTCTAGCAGTTTGGAGTTGAACAATTAGCAAAGACATAATTAGTCAGGCTTTTGTTCATCTGAATAGACCTTTATAAACTTAAAATTTAACACCATATACAGTATATTATAAACCAGAGTTGAAATCCTTAAAGTTTTACCATCATTAAAAAAAAAATCCACACTGATCCAAAATATTTGAGGTTTGTTGCTTCCTTAATCTAAGAAGGAAATACAACAACAGAGAATTCTTTAGGACTAAGAAGTTTTATAATTGCTGTTTTATGCCATGTGGTCACCTTAAGCTAGTGAACTCACATGACATTGGACTCTTTAATCTTAGAGAAAGAAGATGGCTGCCAGCCATGTGGCTGCTTACATCCTGAATGAGCTCACCAGCCAAGATGGAGGAGCGCTACAAGGTTGTTGCTGATAAACATCTGTTTTCCTACTAGATTTGTTTTTAAAATGACAGTTGAATCTAAGGTACATACATATACATACACAGAGTTAAATCCAAGCTGCACCAACACACACACACACACACACACACACACACACACACACACACATCCTGAACAAGAGTTGAATCATGTATAGACTTTTTTAACTCATTATTTTATGTGCATTGATGTTTTTCCTGCATGTATATCTGGGTGAGATTGTTGGAGCCTCTGGAATTGGAGTTTAGACAGTTGTGAGCTGCCATGTGGTGCTTGGGATTAAAACCAGGTCCTCTGGAAGAGGAGTCCGTGCTCTTACCCACTGGGCCATCTTTGTACCCCCAACCCCATGTATAGATTTTTAGTTATAAGCCTTTTGTTTTATGTTTGAAGCCAAATTTTGTTACAGATTTTATAGATTTTTTTAAAAAAACCATACCCAGTGAGCAACTTACAAGTCCTGAGATGAGGGTTTATAGCATAGCCTTAAGAGATTTTTTTTTTGACAGCAGAGATCATGGCTGGGAGTACCTCTGTGTAGCCCTGGCTGTCCTGGAACCACTTTATAGAGCAAACTGGTCTCCAACTCCAAGATCCACCTACCTCTCCCCAGTGCTGACACTACCACTGCCCACTTTGATGAAAGATTTTTAAGGGTGGAGAGTAGAGAAAGTAAAGAGCAGAGCCGGTTTAGATATAGGCCATTTGGGGATCATTTGTACAGTAGCAATTGTTATGATTTGTGAGACTTTCAAAACCAAGTTCACTGGTTTGGGGCCATTGATCTATACTGAGGTCAGGCTGTTGTAATAAAATCTGAGTCCCCGGGGGGTGGGGGGGGAGAGAGTTGCAAAACAAACACCACACGGGTGTGTTCCTATTATCTCTGAGAGGGACCTAGGAGCTGAAGCTGCAGGAGTGCAGGCTGGAGCCAGAGACAGCGAGGAGAGCACAGGGGGAAAGGGACATTATTTTAGTAGAAAGACCCAAGCAAGTGTAGAAGGACCAAGCTGAGAGAGAAAGTTATCCACTTGGTGGGAGCCCCAAGGATGCCAGTGAGACACTGGGGGGGGGGGGTAAGGAAGGGAGAGGGAGGAAGGGAGAAAGGGAGGGAGAGGGAGGAAGGGAGAGAGGGAGGGAGATGAAGGGAGAGAGGGAGAGAGGAGAGGAGAGAGGGAGAGAGAGAGAGCTGTCAATCGAGCACTTTGATGACAGGGACCTTTTAAAGGGCACCCCTGTTAAGTAGGAAGAATACTTAACTCTGACTCAGTGGAGACAATAGACAGTGTCTCATTTGAAGGTGGGCGATGTCCTGGCTGCAGGCACCATGTGAGTGCCTGGGGGGAAGGGAGGGAGCACCTGGTTTCAGCCAGGTGTGACCTATTAAAGTCTGTAGGGTGCATCGCCTTATGAATATCTGCATCAGAATTAGTAGCTTAAAAGTAAATGTTTTCTGCTAAGAAGGACTTTCATCCTAACTGTGTTTTCACGGACTCTGACAGTGCTTAAAGGCACACAATAAAAGTCCTGTCTGATTCACACCATACGATCAAACTTGTGCTTCAAAGCACCAGGGAGCAGAAATTATTGTCCTATTCAAAATAGCTGAACGTACGTAACCTTGAGTGTACAAGAGCTGTTCTGCTACGGAAGTGTTTTTATCCACATTGTCTCACAGCCGAGACTATTGTTTTAACTTGCTCCAAAGAACACATAGGTATGTTTGTAGTGGGAGACATCCCTACATTAGTTTGAATACTGATCTGAGCAGGGTAGTGCGCACTTTTAATCACAGCACTCTGGAGGCAGAGTTCAAGGACGGCATGGTCTGCATATCAACCTCCAAGCCAAGCAGAGCTACACAGTGAAACTTTGTTTTTTAAAAAAAAGTAGAACAAAATAAAATAAAATAAAAATAAATAAATAGGGAAGAAGGACAGGGTTCTTGAGCTCAGGATTCAGCTTTTTAGTCTCAGGCTAAAAGTGAATGTTGCCATACCTTGCTCTCTTAGATCCTTTATTACGATCACTCTGTGAGTCACAGCGCATGTTTTATAAGGTATTTCTCTGGTTGATTTAAAGGAAGTGTAGTAGATAACAGATGCATCTACCCACATCTTAGTTTGATCTCATTTAACATCATACATATTATTATAGAACATCAGTTCTCATGGACTCATTGGTCCCACGTGTTGCCATTATAGGACAGAAAGGACTGGGACTATAGGTCAACCATAGGATGCTTATCTATCACAGGGCAGGACTGAGGACTGAAAAAAGGGAAGGGGATTATGGTATGGGACTACAAAGATGGCTCAGTACAGAAAGTGCCTGAGTACAGATCCCCAGCACCTATGTGAAAAGCCGGTGAGGGGTTTGCCAGGATGGCTTAGTAGGTAAGCATGTGCACTGCTGTTGTAGTGAAAGACCCCTGGAGCCAGGAGACCCTCACTCAAGTCTCAGGATGACACGACCCCCCCCCCCCCCAAGAACACATGAGAGACCATCCTTGCTGTAATCATACAAGGTTTATTGATAGGAACCAGTGCACTGGGGTCGAGACTCATATCCCAAGCAGGGGTAGAGGAGTTCGACCCCGAGAGGCTGGGAGAAGAGATATTTAAAGGAAGAAACCACAACCCAAGGGGGTGGGGATGGAGTCATTGGAAAATGTCGAGAATACATTGGAAAATGTCGAGAATACCAGTGAAAAATCACAAGGAGAAGCTTCCTGTTTCTCAAGATTGTTTTCAAGATTGTAATCTAACTTTATGGTCAGCTAGTACCTGGGAGAGAATTGCTGAACCGGCTGGTGTAATTCTTCTACTCTAAACTTTTGTCTTAAGGCGGGGGCAATCTTAAAACCTCTACCTTTCATTCCCCACTTCTTTTTTTTTTTTTTTTTTTTGGTTCTTTTTTTCGGAGCTGGGGACCGAACCCAGGGCCTTGCGCTTCCTAGGTAAGCGCTCTACCACTGAGCTAAATCCCCAGCCCCTCATTCCCCACTTCTTATAGTGGCTAGTTTTAATCATAGAACTAAATTTCAGTATCTTAATAATATTTTTTTGACCTTGTAAAGCGCTTATGTTGGTGGCATAATATCAAAATCTGAACAGCACTTACTCTTTCTCTAATGAAGGTAACTAGTTTATTTAACACATATGGACCTATAATCAGAAGCAGAAGCAAAATTAAGAAGGGTCCCATAAGGGAAGATATCATAGTAGTCATCCAAGGAGATCTACTAAACCAGCTCTTGAACCATCCCTGATGTGCCCTCTGTCTCTCTGTCTTTTGTTTAACCTTTTTTTAAGTTTACTCATGGAGTCTTTAATTACTCCTGAATGGTCTACATAGAAGCAACATTTTTCTTTTAGTGTAGTACACAGACCTCTTTCTTTAAGTAATATCAGGTCTAATCTTCTCTTATTTTGAAGGACTACCTCTGAGAGGGAGTTTAGGGATTCTTGGAGATCAGTTAAAAAGTCTTTTTTACTCTTTTATATCTAAGTCAATGGCAGTTCTGAATTCTGTATAATCCTTGTGTTGTAGGGCAACAGCAGATGTCCTTGTAGCTGTCCTTGCAGCACCTAGACTCAGCCTTAAGATAGCCCTAAGTAATTCTCAACTCTCTTTTGTGTCTTACTAAGTCTTTAGCATCAGGATTCCAATCTGGACACTATCTGAACCTACACACAAAAGTCCTGACTGCCTTTTAGAACTTCTAAACTTATACAGGTTGTGATTCCTGAGGCACAGTCCCAAGAAGTGTTAGGAGTACTGACATATGCAATGCCTTCATAGTAAGGGGATGTTACATCATTTGCAATAGAAATCAAGTCTACCCCAACACCTGCAATTGGGGGACCTATCTCGATGGAACCCAGGGCAAACATGAAATTCTTGTTTCTAAAGCACACTCTTCAAGTGAGCATTACAGCAACCTCCCAGTCACGTCTCTGATGTATCCACTTATCTGACGTGCAGGTCCAGGGAGCTTTTTGACGATCTGAGTGTCCCTCTAGGTCCCAGCTCCCAGCCCCAACAGCTGGTCCACAGCTGGTGAGGGCTGAAACTTGACGGCTGTCAGGGTGGTCAGCAGCACCAGGTATGGTCCTTTCCAGCAAGGCTCGAGTGTCTGGGCTCGGGGTCATCATATGTAGACCAAGTCTCCGACCTGGAACTGGTGAGATGTCTCAGGGGTCCCCAGGGCATAGGCTATTGCCAGCTGTGACCAGACTTCTTTCTGTATCACCTGTAGGTCTTTTAGCCTGGCATACAAATCATTATTACTATGACATGTTGGTTCAGTAACATCATCTAATACAGTCAGAGGAGCTGAGGCCCCTTATAAGATCTCAAAGGGGGTAAGGCTGAATCTGGAAGGGATATTTCTTGCTCTGATGAGAGCAAGAGGGAAGGAGTGCCACCCAGTCTGTGCCAGTCTCCATGGTCAATTTGGTCAGGGTCTCTTTTAGAGTTCTATTTATTCTCTCTATCTGTCCTAAACTTTGAGATCTGTAGATTCAATGTGATTTCCAGTTGACCTCTAAATACCTGGCCACACCCTGGCTTACCTTGGCAATGAAAGCAGGGCCATTGTCTGACCAGATTACCTTGGAAACTCCAAACTGGGGGAAGATTTCTTCCAGCATCTTCTTGATAACTACCGAGGCCATCTTTTGCTTGGTGGGGAAAGCTTTTATCTATTCCTGGAAAGGTGTCTACAAGCACTAGGAGATACTTGTAACCATATTTTCCTGGTTTTATCTCAGTGAAGTTCACTTCGACTTCCCACTAAACTCCCTAGGTCTCTTTGCCCTGTTTGCTTACTAAGCATTCACTTGCTGACATACCTTATACTTTTCTACTATCTCTCTGGCTAAAATCCTAAAGTCTATTACATATACCTTAAGTACTTGGATAAGCTTCTTATCCCCTAAATGAGTCCATTAATGTATTTGGCAAAGTGAGTCTTTTGTTTGTTCTCTGGGGAGTATAACTTTCCCCTCAAGTGTACCATTGTCTTTTTTCTTCTAAGCAATTTGGGCCTTTTCTTCTGTTGTACATTCTAAGTGAGGCCATCCCTTAGTCTGATCCCAGTTCCCAGTGGCTCTCTTGTGCAGGCTTGCAGCTAGGATAGGCTCCTGCATAGCCATTTCTCGAGCCTCTTGATCTGCTTTGTTACTGTCCCATGCCACTGAATCTCTTCCCTCCTGACGTCCTGGGCAATGAATAACACTCACAGTTGCTGGCTTCATCAGGGCACCCAAGAGATGGCAAAGGCATCTGCGGCACTGATGTGCTGGGGGGTTGATGTTCAGCCATCCCAGATGACATTGTGTTGTCCACCATGGCAGCACCCACTATCTGACCTTCATGAAGAGAACTGTTCCTGTCTGTAGACAAGGTGGCCTCGGCTTTCAACAGGGGTCAATCGTTCAGTCGCGGAAGTCCTCCCTCCACCCATGGGCTTCTGCCAGTACTTGACACTCATGCTGTGGTGGCTCCAGGTCAGGATTGGGCAGCACGGTGACCAGATTGCCCCAACTGGTGGAGATTCTAGTCCATGTCAGCTGATCAGTGGTCCCATCCTCTGGGACATTCCATTTAAAGGCAAAGCATTTTTGACTTTGGGGTACCCAGATCAGGCAGAAGAAAGAAGTCCTGGACTGGGTGATAATTGTTAGTGCCTGGCTGGCAGGAGCAGTGTGTTCCAGGCAGAACAGCACTAAGCCACACACACACATCTCCCAGCATCAGGTACTGGTGCACTGAGACAGGTCTTAAACTCCGCAAACACAGTCTGCAGATATGCATACACATGGCCTCACCCAGCCATTTCAGCCCATGCAAGCCATTTTGGAGAGCAAATTTCTCATGAGCAAGGGATAGGGGCAGTTAGGGATGACCGTGAACTAGTGGGTTACCTGACCCATGCCAAGGTCCACTGTTCTTTGGGTAGTCCATAAGTATTGTTTGTTGCCGGTAGCCTCCTGTACCCAAGGTCTTTTGATGGACACTGGCCCACTTGGGCATAGGAACACAAAGTGTTGGGCCTCTGTATCCAAAAAACACTGGGTGGGCTTCCCTCCTATCCTGGGGCAATCCCTGACCCAGTGCCCCCCCCCCCTTTTTTTCTTACAATAGGCACACTGATCTTTAGCCAGGATTTTCTTCTGTTGCCTGGTACTGTATAACATGGTGGTAAAGAGGACTGTCTTCCTAGTCTCTCTAACTACTGTGGCCGGTATAAATTCTTTTTTTTTTTTTTTTTTTTGGTTCTTTTTTTTTTCGGAGCTGGGGACCGAACCCAGGGCCTTGCGCTTCCTAGGCAAGCGCTCTACCACTGAGCTAAATCCCCAACCCCTCTCCTGTCTTTTATTTCTTTTTAGCTCTTTAGCTTCTTCTTTCTGTCTTTTTACTTCTTTTTTTTTTTCTCAGTCTCTCTGTTATGATATCTTCTGCATCTTCCTCTACAGCTACTAGGCACTATCTACTTTTGTTCACAGACCCTGAACCACACATCAACCTTACTTTCTCTGCAACTTATATTAACTCTCTCAGCAACTTAGCTTAACCCCTCAAGTTTCTTTATATGTTTTTCTTACTTTAGCCAAATTGGTGGGGCGTTTTTCAGCCCCTCAGAGACCCACCATTGGAGAAAGACTTATAGCATTCTCTACCTTCAGGCGTATTGAAGTCAACGGGCAGGAGTGAGGGTCTTCCATCCATGTCTGGAACATTGTTTCTGGCCTCTAGTAGGATTTTGTATTTTCTTGGTGGTAAAGAGGACCTGTAACAGCTACTAACAAGCATCTCAAGTGGGATGGTGAGAAAACAAGAAGAGAGTCCAGAAAATAGAGGTCCGCCGAAGAGGACAAATAACATTAGTCACACAGAAAGACAATCAAAAGATTAACATCAAAAAACAGAAGTGCGCACAAAAACAAAGAACAAGTGGCCACCGTGAGATCACCACAAAACTGAACTGATTCAGATGGGGGCTTCCATGAGCTCACCAAAGACGAATGAAGGGGAGCGGATTTCACTTCATTCCTCCTTCCCAGTGGGACACCAAAGACAAATGGTAATAACATGAGGTTTATTGATAGGAACCAGTGCATTGGGGTCGAGACTCATATCCCAAGCAGGGGTAGAGGAGTTCGACCCCGAGAGGCTGGGAGAAGAGATATTTAAAGGAAGAAACCACAACCCAAGGGGGGGTAGGGATGGTGTCATTGGAAAAATGTCGAGAAAACCAGTGAAAAATCACAAGGAGAAGCTTCCTGTTTCTCAAGATTGTTTTCAAGATTGTAATCTAACTTTATGGCCAGCTAGTTCCTGGGAGAGAGTTGCTGCTCTAAACTTTTGTCTAGGGGGGTCAACCTTAAAACTTCTACCTTTCAGTAGAAGACTCCAGTTCCTAGCACCTAAGTAGGGCACCTCAGTCACATGTAACTCCAACTCTGATGCCTCCAACACACACCTGCACTTATGTGTACTACCTCACATGCAGACCCACTCATGCATATAGTAAAAACGAATATTAAAGAAAAAATTGACTTTGAGCTGAAGTGATTGGCTCAGTGATTAAGAGTACTCGCTGCTCTTGCAAGAGGACCTAGATTCTCTACCCACCATCTACAATAGGTGTCTCATGACTGCCTATAACTCACACAGGGCCAAACACAAATTTTCTTTCACCCTTTTCCATTCCCTTTCAACCCCCTAACACTCAATAAGAGAGAAAAGAAGGATTGAGAGGAAAGGAAAGAGATCCCTGAATAAAGTCAGGGGTCAGAAAGGGGGCAACATCATTATTATCTCGGGGATCCAACACTTTCTTTGGGTCCCCAAGGGCACCTGCACACATGTAGCATGCACATGTACACACACACACACACACACACACACACACACACACTTAAAATAAATAAAAGTAAATCTTAAAAGAATGTAAAAATAGAGAGTTCAGCAGAAAACATTGGTTGCTTTCCCAGAGGACCTGAGTTTGGTTCCTAGCACCAGCGTGGTGGCTCACAGTCATTCATAGCTCCAGGTCTATAGAACTTGTATGCAATACATACATACATACATACACTTCTGTTTGGTTTCACACACACACACAGACACACACACATACACCCCCGAACATGCACCAGGGACTTAAGTACATATTTTACATATCAAAACAGACTTGACCTCTAGGTTTTCCCAGAATCCCTCAATTTCTACCTGGCATAACCTGCCTGCAACCCTGAATTTCCAGCCTAAGAGCTGGCCTGCCCTTCCTCCAGAGGTTACTTCCTATATAATCCAGATATTTTGTTCTCTCTCTCTCTCTCTCTCTCTCTCTCTCTCTCTCTCTCTCTCTCTCTCTCCTTCTTTCTCTGAGCACACACCCTTTCTCTCCTCACCCCATGCATGGTGACTCCCCTGGCTTTAATTGGGGGCCAGTGAACTTGCCCAAGAGCAGCTTCCCAATAAACCTGCCTTTGATATAATCTAATCTGGTTTGCATTGGCTCATTTCACCAGTGGAGAAATAACCGATCAACTCCTACATAGAATAAAAAAACCTATTAATTTTTTTTTGTAAACCAAAAGAGGCTAGATTGTATACCACTCGTTAATCAGTAATTTGTTCAAAAAAAAATCAGCTGCCTTATAAGAAAGTAACTGGGTGCAGTCACTGAGTATCCGTGGGGAAAGGAAATCTATTATACAGAAAGTGAACGGTGGTTAATGTTTAAGGAAATTTGGTGTTTGGCCCTGTGTGAAGGTGAGCCCCTATGCAAGAATGGTTCTGTGTAGTCACTCTTCAGCTACTCTGTGGGTTCTTCTTTCTTTCACCCTTCTCCATTCCCTTTCAACCCCCTAACACTCGCTAAGAGAGAAAAGAAGGATAGAGAGGAAAGGAAAGAGATCCCTGAATAAAGTCAGGGGTCAGAACGGGGGCAACGTCATTATTAGATTATTTCCTGTTTATTAGGGGTTCCTTGGGGCAAATTTAACTCTAATTTTCCTAGTATTTGGATTTATATTTAACTTCAACTCTGAGATAAAAACCAGTTCCTTGACTCTCAAACGACTTTAGAGACTGTATTGGGTAGTAAACAAGCCCTTGGGTCAGAGTCAACAAGCCCTGTGGTTACCAGTAATGTAGGCCATCTTCCTCATGTTCTGAATATGTGGTGGCGTGGGGGGAGGAACTGACCTCCTTTCTAACCCAGAGTTACCTGAATTATAATAATTATAATAAAATTATAATAAAAATAAAATAAAAATTATAAATAAAAATTATAATAAAAAAGTCAAGAAGATCAGCTCCAAGGACAGCAGGACCCAAACAAGCAAAAGTGACCTGAGGGGTTTGGGTGCAGCCTTTCTGGGCAAAGGAACAAATAAGAAACAAACTCATTTCAAAATGCTAACGGGGCCAACACTTAAACTGAAGGCTCACAAGACTACACGTTGTTCTTTTTTATATGTAAGTGACTTAATTAAAATGTGTTTAAAGAAAAACCGTGGACCAGAAGACAATAGTGCAACTCTTTGAAGCTTTACTCTTTGAAGTACTGGTTCTTTCCCTTGAAGAACCCAGAACAAGCCTCGGTCAGCCCACTTGGTACCTTGAAGTAAAAAAAGCAAGACAAAACTGGTTTTTCTTGTTCTTGAGCTGTACTTTCTATTCAATAGCTTTAAGAATTATAATAGCCAGATGGTGATGGTTCACACCTTTAATCCCAGCACTCAGGAGGCAGGTGTGTAGGGGATTGCTATAAATTTGAAGCCAGCCTGGTCTACAGAATGAGTTTCAGAACAGTCAGGGCTACACAGAGAAACCCCATCTTGAAAAACAAAACAAAACAAAACAAAACAAACAATTATAATTGTATAGAGACAAAATATGTTGCAAAATGATACCTGACCATCTGAAGCTTAATTCACTGAATTGTGTTCTTTCTGTGTCTCTGTCTCTCTGTCTTTCTCTGTTCTTCCTATAATTTATTTTGAATACAAATCCTTAAAAAAACTATTATTATCTTTTCTCTTTCTTCTAGTATGCTTTCCAACCTCTGACATTGTCAGTGAAATTCATAAGCCACCAACAGAGGCTCTGCCTTAAGATACTGAACTCTGTGTACAAAACGCTTGCAGTGTGGGCCATACTAGGCACTTCAGCTCCTGTGGTGCAATAACACATCCATGATTGTTCTTGGGTGTGTAGGCCAATTAAATGGGAAAATTAAATTTTTTAAACTAGTGCACAAAATAGCGAATTTCTTTATGGTGTTTTTATACAGAGTAGATTTATTAACTTATGTGTCTCTTTATTTTGGTTTTTCAAAACAAGGTTTCTCATGTAGCACTGGCTGTCCTGCAACTTGCTCTGTAGACAAGGTTGGCCTTGAACTCACAGAGATCTACCTGCTTCTGCCTCCACAATACTGGGATCAAAGATGTGTCTGGCTGTTTACTTGTTTTTGTTTTGAGACTACATCTCACTGGCTAGTCCTAGTGGCTGGTCTAGAACTCACAGAGATTCACTTGCCTTTTCCTTCTGAGTGAGTGCTGGAATATCAGGTGTATGACATCATGCCCGGCCCTTTTTTTTTTCTTTTTCAAGACATAGTTTCTTGTAGTTCAGGTTGGCTCCAAACTAAGTACATAGCCAATGGTGACCTTGAGCTCCTAATCTTCAATTGTATGCCTTATGCCCAACTCAAATTAGAATTTCTGATAATGGGGGTTGGGGATTTAGCTCAGTGGTAGAGCGCTTGCCTAGGAAGTGCAAGGCCCTGGGTTCGGTCCCCAGCTCCAAAAAAAAGAACCAAAAAAAAAAAAAAAAAGAATTTCTGATAATGAATTTAGCAGAAGTATATCCCAAATATTGTATAATCAAACAAGAATTGTTTATTTGAAATTCAAATATAACAATTCCTGTACTGGCTAGTTTTGTGTGTCAACTTGACACAAGCTAGAGTTATCACAGAGAATGGAGGCTCCCTTGTGGAAATCCCTCCATGAGATCCAGCTGTAAGGCATTTTCTCAATTAGTGGTCAAGGGTAGAAAGGCCCCATTGTGGGTGGTGCCATCTCTGGTCTGGTAGTCCTGAGTTCTATAAGAAAGCAAGCTGAGCAAACCAGGGGAAGCAAGCCAGTAAGTACCATCCCTCCATGGCTTCTGTATCAACTCCTGCTTCCTGACCTGCTTTAGTTCTGGTCCTGACTTTGGTGATAAACAGCAATGTAGAAGTGTAAGTGAATAAACCCTTTCCTCCCCAACTTGCTTCTTTGTCAGGATGTTTGTGCAGGAATAGAAACCCTGACTAAGACACAGATCATCTGGTTGATTTTTTTGTTTGTTTGTTTTGTGGTATTTCCAATCAAATATCTCAGAAATACTAATTTGTTTGCCACTGCCTATTCTTAAAATGATTTCTTCTGTCTAGAGGATTTGTGTCTTCAGGATTATAAAAATTTGCTCTTCAGGTCAGATAATGGGGGGGGGGGGGGGGTGGAGAGATTGTTCAGTGTTTAAGAGCCCTGGCTGCTCTTCCAGAGGTCCTGAGTTCTGTCCTCAGCACCCACAGAGCAGTTCACATCTGTCTATAATCCCAGTTCCAGAAAATATGACATCCTTTTTTTATGGCTTCTTTGTGTACTGCATGCATGTGGTACACAGACATACATGTAAAAAATATACACACACATACATACATACACATGCACTCATGCACACACACACACGCACACACACACACACAGAGGGAGAGAGAGAGAGAGAGAGAGAGAGAGAGAGAGAGAGAGAGAGAGAGAGAGAGAGAAGAGAGATCAAATGGTAAAGAATCCAAAGCTCCTGGCACAGTGTACTAAACTGCTGCTTCTCTGTCTTCATTCGTGCTCTTCTGCATTATTCACTGTCAAGACTTCGTTTCTTATTTATTCTGTGCTCAGTTTCTCTTCTGCCCATTTTGAAATTTGTAATGTCTAGTTTCTCCTACCCCACAAGCTCCATGCTGACTGTGCTACCAGGCCCCACCCAGGTTCCCTTGGATCCATGGATGAAAGACACACACACACACACACACACACACACACACACACACACACACACACACACACACGATCATTTTTAACCTGCTTTATTGCTCAGTGGCTGGGCTCTTCTGAGCCTCCCTCGTGTGCCCTCTTCTTTACTGCTTGCTCAGCACCCCTGAATCTGCCCTCAACTTAGTTGTCCCGTTACCTTCTCCTGTTCAATGTGCCCTAGCTTAGTTATGCTTCTAATCTCCCGCCTGCTACCTCAGGCCCAATGAGGACGTGGCCAATGGCTACTCTACCTCACATGGCTGGTGACTCTATCTTCCTCAGAAGCATCACAGATCTCTTTCCTCCTCCTCTGTCTCCTAGCCTACCTGTACAGACCTGAAAGTCCTCTGGCTCTTCCACCCAGCCATTGGCTGCTGGTATCTTTATTGAATGAGCAAGAGCCAATTGGGGGACAAGACCTTCAACACTCACAAGCAGATTCCCAATCAAAGCATCAGAACCACCCCCCTACATCTCACCTATTCTGTCCAATTTAAAAAAAAAAAACTTCTCTGAGACATAAATTGAACAAAACCATAACAATCATGTAAATTATAAAGTATGATATACAATTAATATCTAGTCCATATTTTTCAATCTTATAAAATACTCTACCATCATTACTAACCTAAAGTGTTATAATTCTATCACTGAATTATGTTTATATTTTTACCTGTAACACCATCTGAAAACCATGTCTTCTGCCCTACAATTTCTCTCTTAATGCTAAACAACTTGAGTTTGATTATGAGACTATAACTAGTCTTCAACCCTGTCAGAAATCAAGAACTAATTAAATATTGCCTGATTGTATAGGAAGCACAAAATATAGCTTCCAAAACTTAATAAATATAGAACAAATTAAACAAATATATAAACAGTTATCTATCTGGACAGCCCCTAATTTCCCATAAGTTGGAGCATCTGTCTTCAGCCTTTGGGTCCAGAACCATCTGGCAGAACTTTGATGAAGAAGGAAATATGAAGGACCATCTTACCCTGTTTTGGCAGAGCCTAGTAGTCAACTATCCCACCTTTGTTTGTCCCTTTCAACAATCTATTGTCTGCAGATAATATAAGCAATTTTTTTTCCAGTGGTTACCTTGCCACAATAAGCAACCTTGCCTGGAGGTAAAGATATTTGATTCTTTGATAGGGAATAGGGAAGCTGTCAGGAGCAGACATGTCTCATGGTCAAAAGAACCTTACTAATGAAATGACATTAAATCTCACATTCTGTGGCTTTCTGATGTTTCTAAAGACTAAGTAAAGTATTCTCTGAACTGTTAAACCTTAACTACTCTTAGCCATTTCTATTTGAGTAAACTGAAAACACGTTATTATAATTAAATCAGAATCTAACATAACAGTGAGTTTTCTATCTGGCCCTTACCTTGTTTTACTTAAACAGTTTGCAAAGTATCTATTAGAAGGTCTGGGTCTTAGCCTTGTATTCTTAAGTTGTACAGGCACAGTGCCTATCTAAGAGTAACAGTATTAATCTCAAATTCTGTATCAATATAGAAATTTATACCAATGAAATCCTTAAATCTGAACCAATATAAATTCTGTACATAAGAAGTTATAACTTCAATATGCATCAATTATAAAAATTTCTATCAATTAAGATTATGGCTACACAATACTTTGTTCAAGGATAAAATTTAGTAATTCATCCCATTTCCCCCCTGTTCAAAATTATGACTATTTCCAAATTATCTCTTTAAAAATGACTATGTATAATTTGAAAAGTAACCAGACACTCACACCAAGGAAATTGGCCTGACAACTCTGCACAGCTATTTCCTGCTGAATAGGAGCAATGAGAAATTCTCTAAAGGGGTGAAGGAGGGTAGGAAAATTAGAAAAACTGGTTACACTTAAGAAAGCTAGCTTTAGCATCTGTTATCTGGTCTGTGCATATTTGGAAGGTTCAGAGCTTGACTGAAGTTCTGACCTGATCCATCTGAAAGGTTTGTTGAGATAAGATGGTCTGTAATCAGCAGCAGTCCTAACACTGTTCTGGAAGCAAGTCTTTGGACAGCATCAGGAAGCAGGGGTCTAGAATAGCAGGTCAATTCAGCATCCCAGTGGATAAATCTTGTCAGAGCTGTACATGATGTCATGCAGTGTCCCGCGCGTGACTTTCCGCCGGCAAGAAGCACGCGAGACATAGAAATTCTTGCTATGAGTGATACTTTATTCCTATCTCATGGAGAAGCCCTGCGCGCCAGTCAGGCGCGCCTATTTAACCCTGGGGCACGCATCAACGCCTGATTGGTTGTTTACTCATGATCTCATCAGGCACGCCCCGGAATGGGCAAAGACCTGGCAGGAAGGCACTCTTGCACATGCGCATAGTTAACTTCCTGATAGGGGGGCCAGCTGGCGCAGGGAAGGCTGGCGCCATCTTGACTGACTTGGCCTTCCACGTGGGGCGCAGTGGAAGCCAGCGCCATCTAATGGTCGCGCATGTTATTGCGGCCCTCTACATCTCACCCTTATAATTATAATTTTATAGCAGAAATGATCACCCTATCGCGTGCAATGAGGAAACCTCAGCGATGTGCAAGGGCTGATCAAAGGAAATCACTGAGTCTCTCTCAATCCCAGTGCAATGGATCCACAGATCCATGGGGTGCAGGAGCAGAGAACTCAGATACAGAGAGTATCCCTCTCCTCCCAGTGCAATGGACCCACAGGTCCATGGGGTGCAGGAGCAGGGAACTCAAATACAGAGTAAATCCTGAACAAGATAACCAAATTCCAGGTGAGGCCCTTTGTTCAAATGGCTGCAAGTGCTTGAGTGATAACGGCCTTGTCATGTTACTGTTGAGATCTGAGTTTGTAAACCAACCATAGTATGAACACCGATCCACAGCATAGGGCTGCATCAGACAGAGCCACTCCCGATAAGTAGTGGGCACCTCATATGGTCCTCCTCAGCTGTTGCCACCAAGGGCCGTGGTCAAGCCACTCCTATAATGAAATTTAGAATTTCCAATTGTTAGTAACTACTCCAGAAAGTTCACCCACTGTACTTGTCTAACAATAGATTGGGGGAGGATAACTCCAGACACTGCAGACACAATGTCTGCGGCAGTAATGGCTGCTACAATAGCAGCGAAAGTGTCAAGGTCTTTTCCAGGACAGTTCAGGATCAGTCATTTTTCTCTGGAACAACCAGCAGACAATGGAACCATTTCTGAGATCTGTATAACCAGGACAGAGGTCTCCAGTCACTGTAGCTTTACACAGGTAGCTTTCTGTGAAGCTATAGTCTGTAAAATGACAACACCAGTTACCAGTTAAGGCAGCAAAAGTCACCAGGGAAATGAAAGGACAGGGGTAACAGCTAGAGTTCAGTCTTCTCCAGGAAACAGCAGTGTACAGAGTCTGAGCGTAGGCCACAATGGGACGGGAACACGTGGCGGTAACACTGACTGCAGCAACGGCAAAGTCTCTGTGATGACAAAGGATGAAGGGAAATCTTCTATCTTCCTCTCAGGGCAGAGGAATGACTCCAGGGACCCGAACCACGAGAGCTGAATCTTCATGCTCCCAGGATCAGCATGTCTCACCAGACACTCAGGCAGCTGGCACACTCCTGTAGCATCCTGTAGAAAAAACACAAACATTCCCTCTTCCCCATATAAAATATCTGGACAGGAACATGTCAATAAGTGGATCTCTCTATTTCACCTAGGCAGAAGTATGCCTAGTTGTAGGGTGCCATAAACTTTGGCATCCAAATTTTTAAAATTGAAATATTTTAAAATTGAAATAAAAGGAGCATTATTTAGCATACAGGGATAACTCCCCCTTTTTATTTATAAAGATATAGTAAAGATATTATTTATTAAGGTAAGTCCTCGAGGAATAAGTTGAGGACACTGAGCACTTGTATTTATAATTGACTTGTATACCAAATTATTGTCTCTAGCATAATTGTATTGAATATATAAAGAATGAGATTTTTTGACTAATTGTTCCTATGTAAGGCCTATAATCTGTCTGGAATCTTGTCCTCCCTTGTTAAGGAGCCCAGAAAATCCAGTTTGAGTTTTTAAATGTCCTATAAAGGAACAGTATATAGTGCTCTTAACCACTAAGCCATTTTTCTAGCACCTCACAAACTTTATTTACCTAAACATAAGCATTAATTAGAAATGTCAAATCTTGTAAATATTGTCCAGATTTAGTCTTACTAGAAATCTCTGAGCTGGAAGGGTGAGGCTGGGAGTTGAAAGTAAACAAATGGAGTCTTCCTCTTTTCGTGAGGGTGTGTTATCAACTCTATTACCATTTTTAAAGAGCAGGGTCTATGGTTTTGTTTAGTTGTCTGAGCCAGAGCACTGAAAGGACAATGAGTTGTCAGACAATTCACATTGAAATCGTCACTCACTGATTTCAAGTAGAAAACCTGTCTCTAATAAAGCATTAAGTAATTGAAATCAATTGTAAACCACAAGCCACACATTGGCTATCAGTATATGAATAGAAAGCTTGATTTAAAAACAGTGGCTACAGGACGTAATCTAATAATCTGTGCTGAAGCAACAGAAACTCAAGAGAATAAACAAGTGATCCAATCATACATGTAGCCTTTTCATTAGATGAACCACCTATAAATACAGTAAGCGCATTTCCTATGGGTTGTACGTACAAATATACAGGAAATACAAAAACATGTAAAGAATAAAATTATCAATTTTGTCTGAAAAATTTGTATATGTGATAGGCCAAATATCAGTATTTAGTAGTAACCAATTAATTGTTGTTTGGAATAAGATATGTTTTACCAGGTTTCTATTTAAAATACTTCCATGACTCTAGTCCACAACTCTGTACTAACACAGCTGAAGCTTTATCTCCAATGTGCATAACAAAGACCTAAGTCCTCTGGTAAGGTGAGGTACTTAGCCAATTAACATATCTTTAGAAGCTTAAAATTAGCTTCAAATATTCTTTTCTGGAGTAGGGTAACAGCTACTCCCCAAATATTAAAGCTCATTTTGAGAGCAAAGGTTTGTAGTAAACATTTCCATATACATAGAAAGATTTAAGTTCTAACTTCTTACACTGAAGAAGCAACAAAATTACCTAATATGAGGCTGTTAACCATTCTTAATGATATCACTTTATGGGCTCTCTGAAACTATAAGCAAGCTCACGAAATGAAAACTCACAATTGTTATGACGAAAACAAATTGTATAAAATCAATCCTCTAAATCTGTCTTGAAATGGCAGTTGGAGTAAGGAAACTGGCTGTAATGCTCTCACAAGTTCTAAAACCTCATCAATCCTTATAAATCCTGTAACAATCTCTACCTGTTTGATTTTTCCTTAATTAAAAATAAGTTTGAGTTAGTCAATGTAACACTGGCAATCCTAAATCACAATCTTTAAGTTCTCTTTGTAACACCAGAACACAGCCACAAGGTCACCTGAATTCTGAGTACGTGACTAGGCAGCTGTTCTCCCGGCAGTGGAAATTAACATTAAAATACAGATAACTTCTGTGCAAGCCACAACTTTGGAAAGTAAAACTTATTAGGCAGCAGTTTTTGGGGCAGTGGAATTAGCATTAAAATACAGATAACTTCTGGGCAAGCCACAGCTTTGGAAAGCAAAACTCAACCTCCAACAAACAATCTAGTCTCCAAGGCACCACAGGTCTATCTATTATGTTACAAAGTTTGACTGTCAATTCTTACATTTGGACTCACAAAGGTGTGGCCTCCAATACCTCAACCAGGGACAATGTCCTAAATTCTTTTAGAAGCCTGGTTTCTAGCATAAGAATTCCATAAAAACATTACCTCAATTTAGACCTGTTTCCCTAGGTTGGCCCATGTCACACGCTATCTAAAATGACTCCATCCAGATTACTAGCTTTATGTCAACTTTCTGTTACCAATATTATACTCTTTTAACCATATCCAATAACTTGAAAGCCAATAGTCCACAACCAAGGCAAGTAGAGCATATTTATACATATAAAACCAATAAGAAACAAAATTGAAATGGCTACACCTATCTTTAATATTTAGACCAAACACCATTTTTACCCTTTTGTTATGATTTTAGGAGAAGCACCTTGTCACCTGTTGAGTCAAGTAATAAGTCAGGGATTTTTTTTTTTAAGAGAAACAGCTATCAACTCTTGTATGAAGAAGCTGTTGGCGCTTTTAAGATCAGCTCCTGTAGACGCTTAGCTTCTGGTCAGCTTCTCCAGCTAATCTAGACACCTGGCTCTAGGCACAGGGCTTCAAAAACCTGATTGAAACTGTTTTTTATTCATTTGTTCCTTTTTGAAACGAGTTAAAACCAAGTCAAGGTGTGCACGACCAGCAGATAAAGTTTTTACCATTTTTTTTCTTTTGACCACGAAACATAAAACATTTAAGCAACGAGAAACAAAAACCACAGACATAAACTGACAGACATGGACAGCCTGGTGCACCAGAGACAAACAATAGACAAAGAGGGGAAAAAGCCAGATGGTGTTCACGGCGACTATCCATTGAGTGGAGCTGATATGGGCGATGGATTGTCTCAATTCCTGGACTAGTCCACCAACGTGTTGAAACCCAATTCTGTAAGAAACTGAGAGATATCTGAACAGTATACCGACATTCGCCAATGGTATGGAAGTGAAACACAGCCCGGAGTATTTTTACTCACAACCCAATTACATTAACTCTATCAGGCTGTGCACGGGGACTGAGATGTCCTTTTGTTTGATTCTCCTGAATAAATTTTCAGGCGGTCTGCCTCTATCAAATCTGATCAGTATGACTCTGTAAAGCTGTCGCGTCAGCACCCGGATGCCGCAGCATCCCCAGAGCCGGCGCGGGAGCTTAATTACACCTTTCATAAGCACTAAGACAAAGTTTTTCTCCCAAAATACTGTGTTCCTTTTACCTCCTCCCTTCTCACCCGGGGCATTCTTTCCCCAATTTTTCACCCCTGGCGGTGGTAAGACCGCAGGGGGGCCTGGTGCTTGAGATCGATCAGGATCCTTTCCTCGTTGCAACTTTTCACTATCCTCTGTTTCTGACTGACTGTCTCTCCCTGCCCCCAACGCTCTCCGCTTTGCTGTTACAGCTGGGCAGTTCCCACGCGACCTCTGACGCCGTTTGGCGGTAGCTAGAAACTCAAAGGTCAATAGAAAAAGCCCGAGGGTTGCCAGAGCAACCACAGCGGCACCTGCCGCGTCCGGCAGGGGACTGAGTTGGAGCAGATCAAGGCTAGCCATGGTCTCTCAGAGTTTTTTACCTGTATTCCATAGCTTCTGAATTTCTTCCGTGAAACGGAGGCCTCTCGTAGCGCCGGCGATGTTTTTGTCCCGGGTTTCTCGGCACCAAATGTCCCGCGCGTGACTTTCCGCCGGCAAGAAGCACGCGAGACATAGAAATTCTTGCTATGAGTGATACTTTATTCCTATCTCATGGAGAAGCCCTGCGCGCCAGTCAGGCGCGCCTATTTAACCCTGGGGCACGCATCAACGCCTGATTGGTTGTTTACTCATGATCTCATCAGGCACGCCCCGGAATGGGCAAAGACCTGGCAGGAAGGCACTCTTGCACATGCGCATAGTTAACTTCCTGATAGGGGGGCCAGCTGGCGCAGGGAAGGCTGGCGCCATCTTGACTGACTTGGCCTTCCACGTGGGGCGCAGTGGAAGCCAGCGCCATCTAATGGTCGCGCATGTTATTGCGGCCCTCTACAATGCAGCAAGGCGGGTCTAGGATAAGGCAAAGCCTATCATTGGATGAGAAGGAAGGGTAAGTGGGGAAAAGTCTAGGAAGATGAGGATTCAAGATGGAGAGGATGGAGGAAAATGATTCTGATCCAGGTGGTCTAGGTCAATTATTTTTTCTTATCTGGGTGTGAGGTTCCTATCTTTATTAATTGTCAGTGAATATATTGTGTTTTCCAAACTGTTTAAGAATGCAAGGGCCCACAGAACAAGATGTGTGTGTGTGCCAGGTGTGGTAACTGCCACCTAGGGGACCAGGCAGAGAAAGCAGCTGACAGAAACAGCCAGAGCACAAAGCTCCCACAGATCCACACCAAAGGAGAACGTGTGGGAACCGGTTCTGCCGCTTCTTTAATCTTGCCACAACATTCTGTAATATATGAATCTCACAACCAAAATTTTAGTACCATTAGGATTTTCATATAGATTGTGCAGGGTGTACAGATTAATTAAGAATGAAATTCTGCTCCTTGTTTGAGCAGGTGAAAACCAACTGTCTTTTTTGTGGGTTAATTTTATCAATAACCAATTGTAATAAGTCTTCATTCATGTCATAAGAAAGATGACATGATGAATCTTTACCTGTCCTGTTTGATTTTCTTGAGCTTTTATAGTTCTTGGGGGGTGTCTTCTCCTGTCATATCTGATTCATATCACTCTGCAAGGAGTTCAGAGCCTATTCTCCTTCTTGTCAACACAAATGTAGAACCTTTCTTCCAAAATAGCATGTCCTTGGTTCAGTAACAATAATTCATTAACATTTAGTTTGACCTCTCTCCCAGAGGAATTCTAATATAACCACCAATCTCATAACCACAGTCATTTTGATAAATAAAACAATTCAAAGCAAATAAAGCAATCTAAACAAATATTTAAAGCACACACACACACACACGCACACACACACACACGCACACACACACACACACACACACACAAGACCAGACAGTGCTTTTCCTGTCTCCTGCCTTGACCTTCATGAGATCAAGGCCTAAATTTCTACTGTCTGAGATAGGTTAGGGTCCCTATCCCCTGCTTTTTGACCTAATTTTTAAAGTTCAAAAGCCTCAGTTATTTATTATCTATATCTACTTTCTGTTCAGCCTATTTCCAGGCTCTATTTTTGCCATATCTGTCAAAGAAATTCCAGAAATTCCATGTAGACCATGTTCAAAGATCCTGAGTATTTGCTCTTGCAAGACCTTTTCAAATCTTCTCTAAAGCATTTTTTCATTCAGTTTTCCTAACTTCTCCCTTCTGTGGAGCTTAATATCTCTGTATCTTTAAGAACATTTAAACAATTACCATTATACTCCCTTCTATCCTTAAAAACAATTAAATCAAATTTTTGTTTATCCCTATCCTTTGACTATTTGCTTCTAGGAAGCAGGCTGCTTCTATCATCTGACCCTCTGCCCCAGTACATCCATCCTGTCTCTTTGTACAGCAGGGGCTCCCAGCATCTCAGCTAAGGCTCTCTGAGGTGGCTAGAATCTTTTTAAAAGGGTCTGGGGGTAAATCCCCGCAGGTGGCTGTGTTTCTCTGTTTCAGATTTAAGCACTGGAGTGATGTAACTGGACTCTGCTTTGCTAGAGCCAGTTCTCCCCCCTTTAAACTCTATCATTGTGTGTGTGTAATCCATTTGAGAATTTTTAAATTGATATTGGATTCTCACTTTCTACATTGTGTGCTATCGTTTACCCAGCTCATTGGCTGCTAGCATCTTTATTAACCAGTCAAGAACCAATTGGTGGAACAGGACCTTCAGTGTTACAGGCAGATTCCCTACCCAACCATCAGAACCACCCCTATCATTGATTCATCATTATTGTGGCTTACGTGTCTCCGGCAAGGTGTTTTGACAAGTTGTTTGAACTGTGTGAAATCTCTCTTCTGGAGACAAGTTATTCCTCAGGCCGACCCAGGCTTCATTATTTTCCTTCTCCCAGTTTGAGATTGTCATGAAAATTGTAATATCTTAGGAACCATTGTTCAAGGAGTCTGATAGGTGGAGGGAAGGAACAGGTATTGTAAGGTTTGAAGTTAGTCTTAACCCCAAAGTGAGGCATGAAAATGGAGTTCATTGCAAACGCAAGAGGTTTATTTTTCTGGTGTGTTGGTTTGAACCTCAATCAGCAGCCCCTGTTGAGTGAATAGAAGGTGACCCCAATTGGCTATTACAAGCAGTTTTTATACTCTTTAGGGGCAGAGTTTACGTCAGCAAGGTTACAGTTCAAACTCATTGGCTAGGCCTATTGTCCATTAAATCTATTAGCTAGCAAGCATGGTATGCATTTGAACTCTACCTGGGACTTTTCAGAGGGTCAGTCAGTACATTCTGAGATTTTTTTTTACTCAAGAACGTTCCTCTAGGTGGAGAATGGAACTTGGCCTAGCCTTGTCCCCAGGTGGGAGGGGGAAGTTGTAAGGAGGGTATGGGACTGGAAAAGCCCTTAGGGTCCCTCAATCTCCTTAGAATATCCTTATTCTTGACTGGATGTTTTTGGGACCACAGGTGTGTTCTATTGTACTTGGCATATGATTTTATGTGTTAAGCACTTGGCTAAGATGGTGGAAATCCAATAAATAATTAGGATAGTACTGAACTCAAGAAAAAAGTTGAGGAAAATACCCAATCATAGTAGAAGAAAGTTATATACTGAAGTTATGTAGTTATGTGCAGGATGATTTGAGATGTTAACCAGGACAATGAAAAGGGATTTAGGCCCTTAGGAGAAAAGGCCAAATAGGATGATGATATCTGAGTTGAATGGGAGGTCACCTATAAAGACGACTGAATAGAAAAGCATACTAATACTAATGTTAGAGAAGGACCAAGGGGGGGGGGTTGTATTGATCAAACACATTCTGTACACATTGGAGCAGATTATGTATTGTACCATAAATTGTGAGGCTAGGAAAAGCCATTGACAAGTATTACTTTTTTTTTAAATTAGAAATAAAGAAATGTTCCCAATTAACAGAATCAGGAAGGAACACAGAAACATTTCAACTGATACAAACGAAATTCAGAATAGCATAAGGGGACACTTTAAAAGCCATGCCCTCCATTTTCTTAACTCTGGCTTTATTGCTCTGAAAAGACATAATAACCAAGGCAGCTCAAGCAGCTAGGGGTGCAGTTGCATTTCTATACCACACAAGGCTCATGTCTTTACCTCAGGCCTTACTTGGAGTATGTTATAGAGCTAATCCTCTAGTTTCACTGTTTTAGGTCATTTTTCAGTTTTATGCCTTCCAGGGCAACAAAGCACATGTCACTACTTCATTATTGGAAGTGCTTCCACTTCTATTTTTTTTTAATTTCCTGAAAAATAAGAGGAAAAAAATCTTCCATTTCTCTAACCTGTGTATTTGTGACACTGAGCAGAGTGGTATCTGCCCATGATTCAAGCAGTCAAGAGGCCAAGGTGAATCCTAAGTTTATGACCAACCTAGGCCATTAGCAAGTTTCAGGGCAGCCTGGACTATATAAGGAGACCTTGTCTTTAAACCAAAATAAAACAACAACAGAAAAGAACTTAGGTTATAAGGTATATTTTTCTTGCTAATATATTTTTAATGTTCTCGTTCCTTTACAATCATACATTGATGGAGTGTTGACTGTTGACTGTTTTCTGGGTATCTGTATGCACACGCACTGAAGGGACACACACACACACACACACACACACACACACACACACACACAAACACATAAAAACACTTCACAGTAGTGCCAAGGTGTAATTAGCATGTACAAGAGATATTAAGTGTTGGGCTGGGGATTTAGCTCAGTGGTAGAGCGCTTACCTAGGAAGCGCAAGGCCCTGGGTTCGGTCCCCAGCTCCGAAAAAAAGAACCAAAAAAAAAAAAAAAAAAGAGAGATATTAAGTGTTGTGTTTTATATAAAAAAAAGAGCCGGGGCTGGGGATTTAGCTCAGTGGTAGAGCGCTTACCTAGGAAGCGCAAGGCCCTGGGTTCGGTCCCCAGCTCCGGAAAAAAAAAGAACCAAAAAAAAAAAAAAAAAAAAAAGAGCCAAGGATATGTTCATAGAGTCAGGAATGGTGAGATAAGGGAGGAGTGTCTTGGAGGGCCCATGCTGAGGCACCCCACTCCAACTCCCACCCCAGGTACCCAGGTACCAGGTATAGAATAGAGTTTATTTAGAGACATGGGAAGGGGAGTTGAGTAGAGACAGGGAGTGGGAGAGAGGTTGAGAGGGGGAGGGGTGGGGTTGGGCCAGGAACAGGTGGAGAGAGGGGGGAGGGAAGGGGAGAGAAGGAGTAAGGGGTCAGAGAGAGAAGGCAGAGAGAGTAAGAGAGCTAGAAGGGGCCAGACAGCCCCTTTTATATTAAGCCTGGCCTACCTGGAGACATTCAGGTAACTGTTTGGTGGAGCTTAGAAGGAATGCCGACATTAAGTTTCTCTTTTAAAAAATGGAAAAAGGGCTCAGTGGGAAGTACATGAGGTACAAAGGCTTGGGGTCAGTTTTTCAATAATAGATCTGACTGCTGGAGCCTTTGATCCTAGCTAGCACAGAGTGGGTGAGACAGGATGGCTGCCAAGAGATCGAGACCTTCAATGTCAGCCTGGAGCTTAAACAAAACAATTAAGAAGGCTTAAACAAAAACAATTAAGAAGTATTGTAATTATTAATTTCTCCTTGCTGCCTCGACAAAATGCCTGAGAAAATAACATAGGAAGGAGGACTTATTTGGGTTCATGGTTTCATATACTTTGGTTCATGGTCACTTGGTCGCATTGCTTCTAGGACTCTGGTTGGAATTTATGTACTGGGTCGGTTTACAAAAAAAGCATACAGGCTGCAAAGAGAACCTGAGGAAAGGCCAGGGAAAGACACACGCTCAGCGATCCACTTCTTCCAGATAGGACTATTCCACAATTTATGCCATCTCCCAGTAATACCCTCAAAGATTTAATACATCAGTGGCTTAGGTCAGAGCCTTCACTGTCCATTCGCTTCCCCCAACACCAAAGCCCATTAGCTGTCAACCAAACTTTTATGGCATGATGAATCTTTGGGGGTCCCTAGCAAATATCAAGATCTAATTTACATGCCATCATCCAGAAGTTTTCTGAAGCCCGGATTACACAAAAATTTAAAGCAAGGCATCAATTGCTAAGTCATCTAATTTTATTTTTCTCTGTTGTTTTTCTAACGATGCTTCCCTAAGGCATGGTTTAGTCATTTGCAACACGAAGAAGCATAAGCTTAATTCTAGGGCCATTGTGTTCACAGGGACGGGATAATAAATCTGCAGTATCCGATGATCAAACCGGTCCAGAATATTACATTTCAGTCTGTCCACAGCCAGCAATGACTACAGTGGTTGGGAGCTTTTCGAATACATTATTAGACTGAAATGTAATATGCATGAGATCCTTGCAGACAGGAAGAGGTTAATCACTCTCCTTCTCTCTGCACCTTTCCCCTGTTTAGTGACACTAAGCCCATTTTGCGTTCCTGACACTTTATCAGGGTGGGGGCAGGGGTCATTCCTAACTGAACCAGCTGGCTCCTAGACTAAGGTTGGTAACCTGCACCAGGGATAATCTTGTTTTCAACTCATCGGTGGTCATTTTCAGGAGCCAAGATCCGCCTCCGGGTTCTCTATCAAGAGTTCTTTGGCCCAAAGGACTTTGCCCTTCCTTAAGTGACGGTTCATCCTGCCACTTTCTGCTGCAGGATTGGGGGGTGAGAGACACCTTCCCACCACACTCTCGGGCGACCGTGAGACCGTCACGGGAGCTGCGCGAGGAACAGCCCCATTGGGGTCGCCTCAGAGACGCGGCCGGCAAGCGTGAAGCTGGGGCCACCGGAGCCGAACAGGGAACGGCGTTTGCCGGGGCCGAGGCGGAAGCCGGATCCTTTGGCGGACCGGACCGCGGGAACCCGGAAACGCCTGGGCCTCAGAGAGGCGGTCCGGGAGACAGAGCCCGCGGGAGCCGGCAGCGCTGCGGGTCAGCGGGCGCGGCGGAGCCGGCGGGCTCAGCAGCCTGGGTCGCCCGGCGTCGCGGAGCCTGGAGCTCCAGTGCGGGCAGCTGGCCGAGCCGCACGGCGGGTGAGCGGAGGGCACTGACCAGGCGCTGGCGAGACGCCGAGGCCGGGGCTGGGATGGCGTGGGGCGGTTGAGGTACAAGGTGCCTGGGCCACCGGGACCGCAGCAGAGGGCTGCAGCACTAGTTCAGAGGGAGCAGATGAATGGGCGCCTTGTACCTCTGGCTTGGACGTGCTGGAACGTTCTGGGTGGAGGAGGAAAAGGTCCTGAGAGGAGGGGTGTGTCAGTGTGCCTGCGAGCTCCAGACTGGCGGGCCAAGTGCCTTGGGGACCAGGCTGGCGGCCAGTCCTTTCGTGGTCTTCTCTGGAGCTCTGGCCCAACCTGTGACCCTGGGATAGGGACGAGTCTGCTCGGTGAGGACTGTGTGCTCAAGAAGCTGCAAGGACTTCAAGAGATGGAAAGGGAGCCGGTGGTAAGGCTAGACCGAGGTTGTCTAAAACCATGTGAGGTTCCCATCAGTGTGTGTGGCGAGAGGTTGTAGGGGTTCTAAGTACTGAAGAGTGGAGGAGCTCAGGGAACATTTTATTTAAGCTAACTCAAGTTTCTGCTAGTTCAAATTAATTGAGGGATATTAAATGAAGTAACGGGCCTTAACTGTAGCAAGGCACTTAAATTGTCTTTCCTTTGAGGACCATGCCCTTTATTATATTCTATTAAACACGATATTTGAAGATGGCACCAGAGTTGAGTCTTTAATGCATCTATCTTTGGTAGTTACAGGTAATGTTTGGTTGTTTCTCACATCTTAATTCCACCTTAATAATTCAAGTTGTTTGCTTTCAAATGAATGACTTCTACGTTTACGTTTCTAACTTAACCCCCTTTAAATTTTTTTCCTACTGTATCTGCCCCTAGTTTCTGGCCGCTTCCAGATGCATCCTACCATTAACTTCCAAATGGAACTTGATGCTTTTAAGTCGCTCTACCTTGCAACCTCTTCTGGCCTGATAGTGTGCACATGCACAGGAGCCCCTCTCTTCTCTGTCTCCCAATCTCCTGGTTCTCTTCATCTACCCCCCCACCCCAATCCCTTCCACTCCCGCCCCCACTTCACTGTGTGCGGCTGTGCTGGGAAGTGAACCCTGTGGGAATATTGATGGAGCACTCAGTCACTGTAACTTTAGTTCTTTGTGATCTTTTTTTTTTTTTTTTTAAAGTCCGAGATGTAATGCCATTCTCTGGCAGTTCTCTCATAAATACTCAGCGGCTGTTTACTTATTTAGTGGTTCTGGGGATGGAGCATTGGGCATAACTAAATGCTAGGTAAGTGCTTCGATACTGAGAAATGCCCCTAACTAAGAATAAATTTTAAATAATTTAGGCAGCCATTAAAAATTCTTCAAAATTTAAACCACTCCACAATACAAAGTAATGTAATTCTTTCATTCTTTTTTTAAAAAGTTACTTTATCGAACATATTGAAATGTTTTTTAGGTAACCATGGGATTTTTATTTATATTTATTTGCTTAACTTGAGATAGGGTTTCTCATCATAGTCCTCCAGGCTAGCCTGGAACTTAGTAGTAGTCCAGGATAGCCTGTAACTTGTGGCAGTCTTCCATTGGATCTTAATTATCTCTGAAGTGGACAAACATCATTAGTTTCATTTAGATGACTACTGAAGGTCACACAGGTCAATTCATTTGCTCTTGGTCTTATGTCACTTGAGTTTGACATGGATATATGTACTCAAGCATGTGCCCTTTAAGGAGGTTAATATCCCAAATGAATGTGGAGAGGTGAGAGACTCAATGGAAATAACTTCTCAGTTAAAAGCAGCATTTTATGATTCAGTAATAGGACCAACTAGTATGATGATTATAATTCAGTAATTAGGAGCTTCTTTTCTTAAAAAATTTTTGAGTTCCTGTTTGATGCTAAATAATTTGCCCCACCCCCCGAAGTTCATATTAATGTGCATTGGTAGTAGATTTCAGTTTTAAAAACAGCAAGTTTATGTTAAGGCTATTTGGCTTAGTTGTCTCCATTAATGAAAGAATATTATACTGCGTGTGTATTCTTTCTTTTCCTTCTTTTTGTTTTTGTTTTTTGTTGTTGTTGAGACTTGTCGGGATGTGTGCAGAGTTATATCTTCATGAGGGTTATAGGCTTCTGTCACTGTGCCTGCTATGTTTATATATGTGTGCACTAAATTTTATTTTAGTTAAAAAATCTCTTATAAAGCTTATTTTCTATGTGTTTTGCCTGCATGTATGTATGTGTACCATGTGCATACAGTGCTCTCAGGCCTGAAGAAGGTTCTGGATTCTTAGGAGCTGGAGTTACAGATAGGTGTCTGTAGGCTGATGTCAGTTGTATACCAATGCTAGGAATTGAACTCTGGTCCTCTGCAAGAGCAACCATGCTCTTAAAACCCAGCCATTTTTCCAGTCCTGTTAGATATTTTTAAAATGTGTTTTGTCATTGGTATTCAAGGCAGTGATTTTTGAAGCTAGAGCATGAATCAGCTTCTCCAGTTTTCTGCCCAGAACTGTTTATCAACTATATTGAAGATACCATCAAATGAAACCAAACCAAACCAACAACAATAACAATAACAATAATAATAGAAAAATTAAGGTATGTGACTATATCCTAAGTTAGGCAACATTGTAGAAATTAGAGTTAATCTAAAGTTGAAGCATTAGGTTACATCAGATAAAATGCTTAGAAACAACTTCATTCCACAAAGAAAGAGTCACATACGACTTTATACTCTGTTCCCCTCCCCCCCCTCCCCCGCCTCAAAAGTTAGATAAGATATATTTTCAGGAGTCAGTGAGCTGGCTCAGTGAGTGTTTTTATTTTACATGCATGGGTGTTTTGTATTTATATCTGCACCATTTGTATGCAGAGGTCAGAAAAGGGCATCAGAGCCCCCGGAACCGAAGTTAGTATTATTATTTTATTTTTATTTTAGTGTTTTATGTGGCCGAGTGTTTTGCTGGCATGCGAGTGCCTGTGCAGCACAAGCATACAGTACCCTCAGGGACCAAAAGAGGATATCAGATACCTTGGAACTAGAGTTACTGATAGACTTGAGTTGCATGTGGGTCTAGGAATTGAGCTTGGGTCCCCTGCAAGATCAGCCACTGTCCTAGTTGCTGAGCCCTCTCTCCAACTCCAGAATCTTAAACTGCAAAAGAAGTGATAACTTCTTTTCAAATTAAATCATATTTAAATGAGAAAATCTGTATGTAATGACTAGCAAGAAACCTGACATATCATAGGTGATCAAGATTCTTAATTTATGAAGTTGTAGTTTTTAGAAACTGTTAAGTGAGGACAAGTTTTGTCCCTTGTCTGTCTTCTGTGTACAGAAAGACTTGTCCAAAGGTATACCACCCTGAACCCCGAAAGCTCTAGATCCCTTGAGAAAGACTTAGTTCTCAAAGAGATCATTCTTTCTGGAGGATTTAAATGCTGTGGATTCTATCTATTGTCAAGCCTTTTGCAAATCCTACACAGAGCAAGTGCTTAATCTGACAGGTCCTGCTGGTGAGGCAATACAGGGAAATACAACATTGAAAAGAAGAAAATCTCTACTGTGTTGCCTAACCTAGGATATACCACAGTTGCTTATCTTAGTCATGATTCGTTTGTTTGGTCCTTTGAGATGATATCTTCTGTATGGCTGGTAAACAGTTTTGGGATATCAACTAGAGAAACTGATTAACGTGTCTTCAAGTCTTTGGTCATGGTGTGCTCTTACAAAGATAAGCATAGAGGGTAGGGGGAGGGGTAAGTTGCTAGAAGACTGCAGGATAGTTTAGTGTTAGCACACATACCCAGCATGCAGCAAGTCCCAGAACAATCTTACAGGACTCAGAATACTGTCCTCTCTTAAGTCATGTTTCCTGAGCCTTCCAGGAAAGAGTTTTTTTTTTTTTTCTTTAAGAGACAAATATTTGTTCAAAAAAAATTACACGAAACAATGAATGATTTGAGATAGGCTGTAGTTTATGACCGGAAATTTAGCTTAGAGTCTCACTATGAAGGGCTGTGTATCCTCTATTTGGTAAAGGTGTCAGTTGAATTTTACAGACAAGGAAAGAATGTGATTAAATGTATATTTTCTTAAGATACCTGCTTATGGAGGTTAAGTTAGGGTGGGAACAGTCTGAGCCTGTCTATATAAGTTAGCAAGCAGTGTGATGAAGGACTTAGCCAAGCATAATTAATGTAATTTATATTTTACTGAGTTTAAGCACATCAGATTATAATGTTTCTAAGCTTCAGAGACTGGAAGATTATCTGTGTAGTGGGGGAGGTCGTTTTGTCTGCATTATCTGTGCAGCTATTTTCTTCATCTAAAATGCATTTTTGTTTTATTGAAGTATATTAACAAGTAGAAATTGTATATACAAGGTATACAGCGTAATGATTTTATGTATATCAGATAGTTTCCTCAATATAGCCATCATTTTACATGGTTATCATTTGTATGCATTGGAGGAGTGCTACTCCTGAGACTTACTCCCAGCAAACTCCAAGGAAAGCTGTAGGCAGAGAAGTGTGTTTTCTGTGGATTCCAAGGCTTCTCTGTCTGGGCAGACTTTATTAAATGCGTAGCATGACAGAAGTGTGTACATATACTGGGTGGGTGGGCAAGAAATCTGGGGACAGGTGTGATCTTCAACCCTGACAACTCTTCAGCTGTCTTTTCATTTCTTAGATTGTACAACTAAATTGTGGGGCTCTCTCAATGGCACTTTGATAAAGACTTATTGATTTGGCTGGGAAGAAGGCTCAGTGCTTGAGAGCACATGCTGCTTTTATGGAGGGTTCGGTTTTGGTTTCCACCACCCACATAACAGCTCAAAACTGTAACTTGAGTTACGGGGTTACAGGGGATCTGACACCTCTTCTGACCTCCACATTTCTGCGGTCACATGGTGCATTTCAAGTATACACATAAATAAAATAAAGTAAAGTAAAGTACATTTTTACTCAAAACAAAATAACCCTTTCATTGTAGTATCTGGACTTCACACCGTCTTTACTGCTCTCTGTGGAGATTCTCTCTTCCTCACAGTAAGGGAGAACCAGGTACATTTCTCTGGTGCTAATGAAACTACCAGAGCCATCCAGCTGGGAAATAGAAGCTAAGGAGTTCACCCTTGTTTTAGAATTTGTAAACTGACCCCAAGTGTATAACTTGGGGAAGTAGAGGAAAAAATGCTGCTGTAGGACTCTTTTTTAAAAAAGATTTATTTTATTTATGTCAATACACTGTTGCCCTCTTCAAACACACCAGAAGAGGGCATCTGATCCCATTACAGATGGTTGTGAGCCACCATGTGGTTGCTGGGAATTAAGACCTCTGGAAGAGCAGTCAGTGCTGAGCTATCTCTCCAGCCCTTTTATCTGTCTTTTTCCCCCCACTTCTTTGAGACAGGGTTTCTCTGTGTAGCCCTGACTATCTGTGTAGTCATTTGTGAAACACTGCCTGTCCTGAAACTTACTTTGTAGACCAGGCTGGCCTTAAACTCAGACAGATCTGCCTGCTTCTGCTGGGATTAAAGACACATGCCATGACTGCCTGGCATTTTTTACTTTTTTTTAATGTGGAAAAATAAATAAAATGTTGTATTACTGCAACCAAGAAGAGAGCTTCTGTGTATAGCCTGCTACCTAAAGGAAGACCACAGTGCGTCTAGTCACTGGGTGGCCAAATCTATCTTTGGCCTCTGATCTCATGGAAAGCATGCAATCACTTGTATACCAGTTCACACTGGTCCTGTAGAGCACATGGGTCTAGAAGTAAAGATGGCTCCAAAGGGACTCCTGGCAGCAGGGCTTGTGCTCGAGGCAGAGGCAGGCAGATCTCTAAGTTCAGGGTCAGCTTGATCTACAAAGTGAGTTCCAGCACAGCCAGGGCTCCACAGACAAACATACAAATAGTGTGGTTGATTGTGTTGTATACTAGATCCTCACGTATTCTCTTATGTCCACTCTTTTTTGAGTTGGTATCTCCCTATGAATCTGTGGGAGGCCTGAAATTAGCTACATAGGCCTAGCTAGCCTTGTACTTGAGGTGATCCTCCTGCCTCTGCCAAATGCAGGGATATAGGTATGCACACTTGGCTTATCTTAATTTCTTTTGTTGTTGTTTGATTTTTGAGTCAGGGTCTCATGTAGCTCAGGCTGGCCTCAAATTCACACCTTAGCAGAGAAAACCTTGTACTGTCCCTGATCCTGCTGTGTCCACTGCCCAGATGTTTGGATTATAGGCATGTACTGTCATTCCTAGCTTCCAGATTCTGAATTTCACCTGCATGTGAACATAGAAAGGGTATCCATAACCTTCACCAAGTAACAAAGCAAGCATAGGTTCCACAGGCCAGAATGGTATTTTGGGGGTTACTCATCCTAGTACAATTTTTAAGGCATTTTGATGTACTGAGCACAGAGATTGTAAAATTATGCACAATATCATCCTGAGATTCTGTAAGGTTTTAAATTCAATTAGCCTTTTATTTTGTTCTCCCATAGGATCAGACTGGATTTGTTTCTCAGAAATGCCAAGTTTGCTAAATGAAGTATGGTTTTGTTCCAGGGCAGTGGTAGAAAGTTTCTAATTCTGTTTGGTTCTTGGGCTGTGAATTTAGGGCCTTGATGTCATTCTTTATCTGAGTTTTGTAGCTACTTAGAAGCTACCAGCAAAAGCTCTGGACTCCCATTGCCAATACAGGGGGTGGTGAACCAGGCCTTCATCACACAACCTCCTCCATTGCAGGTGACTGTTGAGGAAGATGTAGAGAGTGTTTACTACACATGACACCAGTATCTCCTTGACCATTACATTGGAGAATTAACCCCAGATTCTTGTCATTATGATTCTCTTACCTATGGGTAAAAGGTAAGACCACATTTGGGTCTCAATAACTGTACCAATTAGGGCTCAATTAGGAAAGCAGAATCAGTCAGAGTCATGGAATAAGGCATTTAGAAAAGCAACAAGTAAAGTAAAGGGGAAAGAAGAGGGTATTGGGAATTAGTTAAAAATCTGCTAAGAAGCCCTCATGACACAGATGTGGGTTGGACAAGTCAGAGCTTCCAAAGAGGAAGTCAGCCATGTCTGCATCTTACTTCCAGAGTAAGACCATGGAATAAAGCTGGTGGGAAATTAATTGAGCTCTGTCATCTCAGTCAAGAGTCTGATGGAGGCTGAGGCCACTGCTACTTAGTTAGGAAAAGGGCTGACCTAGAGCGAGGAGAGGAGAGTACCTGCCAGTACTGTGTCGCCCTCACTGTGGTAAACAACCTTAAATGACATCTGTTTGCTTGTTTATTTATTTAGTGTGTCTGGGGTCCACGCTGTGTCACTTATATGGAAGGAAGTCTGGACAGCTTGTGGGAGTTGGTTCTCTCTTTCCACAATGTGTTCCAGGAATTGAACTCAGGTTGTCAGGCCTAGTGGCAAACACTACCCACTCAGCCGTCTCATAAATCCCTTCCTACATCTAACCCTGACAATCTTCAGTTAATATCTCTTAACTTACATGTGCCTTCTAAATCTTGGCATGCTTAGTATTTACCTGATTGTAACACAGAACCACTCACAGAAAGACTTTGGAGCTTTTCTAAGTTGACATAGCTTTCCTTTTTCCTTACAGTTTTCATGTCTTCTCTCTCTCTCTCTCTCTCTCTCTCTCTCTCTCTCTCTCTCTCTCTCTCTCTCTCTCTCCTTTCGTCCCTCCTCCCCCTCCTGCATGTTGGATTGTTTGAATGTATCGTCCTTGCTGAAGAGCAATGTGCATACAGAAGCAGATGGTTTAGATTGTTTTGATTTTTACTGTGTACCCAATGCTAACGACAGTGCTGACCATTCTAAGTGACTTGCAAACCTGATGGCTTATTCCAGTCTGGACAGCTAAGTCTTGTTTATATTTTTGAACTTTTGTCTCCCTAGTTTTGAATTTTTCATAGTGGCCAGTGTTTCTTGGTACCATCTGGCTTTTATTTATGTTCTGATCTTTGGAGAATGTCTTTAACTTTTGCCTTTATGGTGGGAAATGACCACAGGGAGGAAATGACAGCGCTGCATAGTACAGGCAGGAAATGGGTGTGTGCATTTTACTGCTGTGTGACCACACAATGGCAGGGTAAAGCTTCTCTTACTGGGCCATATCATTGTTTTCCCTATCACTGAATACTGAGCAAATCATACCCACAAATTGACATAAAATAGATTTTATATTTGTATAGCTGAAAAAATATTTGAGCATTTGATTTTGTTTCATTATAATAATGGAAAGTCTGTAATCTATGAGAGAACAAGTTAAAATTTGACAGAGCTGTAACTTACACCAGTGATGGCATCTTGTTTAAACAGACATGGAACACCTTGAGGAAAAAGAGCAATGAGAAACAGTGAAAAGGTGTTTAACTTGGAATATACTAGGAACTTTATAAGCACCAGTGTGGGGTGAGGATGTGGCTTGGAGGAGGAGTTCTTGACTAGTATGTGCAAGGCCTTTGGTTCTATCCACAGCATAGCAAAACCAAGTTATTTTCTCTAAAGGGTCATTGAGTTTTTCCTGTGTATCTAAAAATAAATCAACATACAGCATAATGACATCTATATCTATAATCACTGCAGAAGCAGTGGATTGCTGCTAGTTAGATGCTAGCGTAGACTGTCTCAAAACCACGGGATAGAGAGAACATAGACCAGATGACGAGAGCTCAATCCCAGCACCCATATTAGGTAGTTCACAAACCACCTGTAACTCCAGCCCCAGGGAGATCTGACACATCCAGCCTTGTGGGCACCTCCACTACTCACAAACACACATATATAATCAAAACTAAAGCCCTGTGTGATACACTCCTTTAATTCCAACACTTGGGAGGCAGAGGGAGTTGAATCTGTTGTTCAAGGCCAACCTGGTCTACATAAGTGAGTTCTAGGACAGCCAGGGCTACATAGAAACCTTGCCTCAAAAAAAAAAAACCAAAATTATTATTATTATTATTATTATTATTATTAAACAGCAACAATAATGATAATGGCAGGTAACTCTCCCATGGCTCTGGCATCTTCAACATTTTGGGGTTTCCAATCCAGGCTTCACCTTTACAGCTTCACATAGCGGCTGCTCTAGGCCTCCATGCAGGGACACTCCTGCCACATACCAGGCCTTAGCTACTTTCCTTAGTGGCTGATGTAGAGTCTATAACCCTACGCTCCCATCCTTGACTCTGAAGCTAGGACCACATGGTTGAAGCAGCCAGGTTCTGCTGCTGGGGCTGGAGCATGGCCCCTTATTGTCTTACATCACTACCAGCTTTCTGTTTTTCAGCTTTTCTGTTTTCTAGACCACATACTAAAATTCTCCTCTGAAACCTCTTGAGCTATGCCCCACAGTTCAAATCGTGTCAGCAGCACTCTCTTGCATTTTCCTATTAGTATGACCCATTGAGCCCCACTTAAAGCATTCCACTGCTTTCCTTATTTAGAATTCCAAACTCCACATTCCTCTAAACAAAAACATGGTCTAGCCTATCCCAGCAATACCCTATTCCTTGTACCAACTTCTGTCTTAGTTAGGGTTTCTAATGCTGGGAAGAGACACCATCACCACAACAACTCTTATAAAAGACATTTAATTGAGACTGGCTTAAAGTTTCAGAGATTCAGTCTCTTATCCTCATGGGGAGAAGCATGACAGCATGAGAGCAGACATGGTGCTGGAGTAGGAACTGAGAGTTCTACATCTTGACCACAGGCAGCAGAAGGAGACTGAGACCTCAAAGCCCGCTTCCACAGTGACACACTTTCTCCAGCAAGGCCACACCTTCTAATGTGTCATTCTCTATGGCCAAACATTCAAAGAGATAAATAGATGGGGGCCATTTCTATTCAAACTACCAGACTTAGTAAAATCATTGGAGGTAAGTCTGCAACATACAGATTTTCAGATTTGTCTATAAGGGCCTATCTACATGATTGGTGTATGGTACTTTTTGTTTTTGTTTTGGGCCAGAGTATGTAGTTCTGAGTTTCTTGAAACTAAACTGGATATCTAGAATAAGTTGTCTTTAAATGCACAGACATCCTCCCACCTCTGCCTCCTAAGTGCTGGGATTAGAGGCATGTGTCATTGTGTCTGGCAGCATATGGTATTTTGAGTATTTCAGAAATTAATATATATCTGTAATTCAACTGATGATCACATCTAATCACAGTAATCTTGATTAATTTGGGGAAAGGTAGTCATCGGTAATAATGGACAGTAATGATGTATATGCATTATGGCATGCATGTATGGATGGATGCATATGTGTGTTTGCATTGCCAGGCATTAAACCCACACAGCTTCATGCAGGCTAGCTCGGTGCTCTACCACTGAAGTAAACTACCAACCCTGTAGTGTATTATTATTTAACACTTGAGATAACTTACAATCACTTGTCAAATCTTTATAAAACAAGGATCTTTAGATCCTAAAGGAACCACTTTAATGAAAGTGAAGGACATAATTACCAGGTAAATATATTTATACTGTAGGTTCTGCTGTATTTGTAGCGTTTTTTGGTTGTTGGTTTTGTTTTGTTTTGTTTGAGAGGGTCTCTGAGCCATGGCTGGCCTGAAGTTGGCTATGTAGTTTTGAACTCAGAGAGATCTGCTTGCCTGCCTCTAGAGTGCTGGGATCAAAGGATGGACCATCATGCCTGGCCTCCCATATATTTGAAAAATCATTTTTTCTTTTCTTTGCATTCCTATGGATCAAACCCAGGGCCTCATATAAACATAGCAGGCAAGTGCCCTATCACTTAGCTATTTCTCTAGTCCTCTGTTTTGTTTTGTGTTTTTTTGTTTTTGTTTTGTTTTTGTTTTTTGAAGACTGTTAAATAATTAGTGAGAATCTCTTGGAATTTGAAAAAGTATGTTTTTTTGTCTGTTGTTCAAAATATAAAAGTAAGTTCTGATCAAGCCATCTGTACTCATTGAATCTCAATGAGTGGAATATAGATCAATTAATTTTGTGATATGTTTTCCCTCAAAGAAATGTAAAAGTAATGAACTCAACTTTATAAATATTAGATGCACTCAGCAATTTAGATGAAATATGGCAGTTAGTAAGCAAGTGAAAGATTTATTGATGAGGGCTCAGTGATAAAGAACTTGCCTAGCATGTGTCAAGGTCTGAGTTTGATCCTCAGTACATAGAAAAGGGAAAGGGAGGAGTCTATAAGAGAGCGTAACCAAACCTAGAGTCAGTTCCTAGCCCTAGGACACAAAGGACTTGGATAGATAGGAACTACATGATTGCTATTTACATCAGTGTGGTTTAAAAGTGAGAGACCAAAGCATTAATAAGCCCTTTATTGAAAATATATACACAGATGTGTGTATGTTTGGTAATGGAAAAGCAAAATTGTGAAAGTACATGCTGGCTTGGGAACTTATTGTTTATTTATTGAGGTGGAGTCTAACTGTTTAGCCCTGGGTGGCCTGGGACTCAGTTATGTAAACCAGCTGTTGTTGAATTTGTGGTGATCTCCGCAGCTGACTACCAAGTGCTGGGATTCCATGCATGCACCAACCACCATGCCTGGCCAGAAACTGACCTTTATGTTTTCATTTGCTAATAAATTGGAACATTGTTATTAAAATAGATATATTAATGATCTTGGTAGCACAGAGTAAGCACACAGAAACCTACTCTTAAAAATTAATATTTATATTTACTTTATGTGTATGAGTGTTTTGAGAACATATATTTTTGTGCACCATATGTGTTCATGGTAGCACATGTCTTTAATCCCATTACTCCGGAGTCAGGGGCAAGCAAATCTCTATTGAATTCAAGTCAGTCTACTGTACATACCAAGTTCCAGGCCAGTCAGGGCTCTGTCTCAGAGAAAGAAGGACAAGGGGTTGAGTTTCTGTAAACTTCAGCCTGACGGAGGGACTATCGATCGCTGAATCTGCTCAGCCATGTACTGTTTTAGTAGTAGTTGTGGGGTGGTTATTTATCTAGTGCTCTAAATATATTAACTGTGGGAAATATACTAGAAAAAGTTCATACAGATTTAGAGAATTTGAGTGGAAGATGGGAGCCATGGAAAAGAGAGTTTAGTAAAACCATGGAAACAGAATATGGCTGGCATTAATCCAAAGAGACCCTAGCCTGAACTAAAGCTACATGAAACCCTGGTGGGGAATGCTGTCATTTAGTGTGGCCTTGACCATTAAGTTTTAAAATGGGCTTAATTGAAGTTTAATTTACTTACAGTAAGATGTGCCTACTTTAACTGCAGTCCTGTGGTTTTTGATAAGTCAATATCATATAATTACTGCATTGTAATCACCAATGGAATTCCTTATTATGCGTGCCTTTGTAGTCAGCTCTCAATCCTAACTCTTCACTGTGATCAGTCTTAAGTTTATATCTATCAATACAGATTAGTTTTGCCTTTTTTGGAGAATTTTATATAATATAGCATATATTGTTTTTAAAATTATGTTTCAGTGTGTTAAGATATAATTTATATGTGTGCATGCATGTATATATGTGTATTTGTGGGTACATGTGTGCTATGGTATACATGTGGAAGTCAGAGAACTTCAGGATTTAATTCTCTCCTCCCGCATGAAGGCAAGATCTCTCTTATTTATTCTGCCATCCTGATTACTCCAGCCTAGCTAGCCAGTGAGCTTCTGGGTGATTCTCTTTGCCTCCCATCTGGCCATGGGATTTACAGATTTACAGATGGGAGTCAGTGGATTCCTTGATTCCCAGGATTGAACTTGGATCATCAGTCTTACCCAGATAGCATTTGTATTTTCTAAGCCCACACTTTGACCCATAGGTGATATTTTTACTTTATTTTATTGTAAAAGATTTATTTATTTATTATGTTTACAATGTTCTGCCTGCATGTGTGCTTGCAGGCCAGAAGAGGGCACCCCATCTCATTACAGATGTTTATGAGCCACCATGTGTTTGCTTGGAATTAAACTCAGGACCTCTGGAAGAGCAGCCAGTGCTCTTGACCTCTGAGTCATTTCTCCTGCCCCATAGGTGATATTTAAAAGAAAAAGAAAAAAGATTTTTACTTATTTGTGTGTGATTTTGACTGTGTGTGTGTGTGTGTGTGTGTGTGTGTGTGTGTGCCTACAGGCTCCAGAAGAGGGTATCAGTTCCTCTGGAGCTGGAGTTACAGGTATAAGCTTCCTAAAATGTGCTAGAAACTGAATTCAGGTCCTCTAAAGAGTAGTTTGCATTCAACCACTGTGCCACTGTAATGGCACTGGGGAGTAGGACCTTTGGGTGATAATTTATTATGAGAAGGGAGCCCTTGTAGACAAGGTTAAAGTCCCCAGAGAACTCTTGATGCATTACCATGTGAGGGTTCGATGTCAAGACAGTCATCTGTCCTAGAAGACAGACCTTACCAGAACCTGACAATGCTTCCATAGTTATCTGGAACGTCCAGTCTCTAGAACTAACTGTAGGAAATACATTTCTGTTATTCTGTTATTTATAAGCTACTCAGGAACAGGTACTGATAGCTGTCTGAACAAAGCAGGATATGTGGTTCTAATTCCGGACTGTAGTCCATTACGATGGCCCTGTGCTTACGGTGGCCCTGTGCTTACGATGGCCCTGTGCTTACGATGGCCCTGTGCTTACGGTGGCCCTGTGCTTACGGTGGCCCTGTGCTTACGGTGGCCCTGTGCTTACGGTGGCCCTGTGCTTAGCTTTCTAGTGGGTCTGGAAGCTCAGTAGCCCAGTATTTTATTGAATTCCTTTAACTTACTCTTTCCAAATCAATCTCTCTGTCTCTGTCTCTGTCTCTGTCTCTCTGTCTCTCTGTCTCTCTGTCTCTCTGTCTCTCTCTCTCTCTCTCTCTCTCTGTGTGTGTGTGTGTGTGTGTGTGTGTGTGTGTGAGTGTGTTTTAAAATAGGGTTTCTCTTTTGTCCTCCCTGACTGTCCTCAAACTCAGAATTCTGCCTGCTCCTGAGCCCTGGGAATAAAGGTGCTACCACCACCAGGCTTTCCACCAGGTTTTCATTGACTAGGTCCTTCACATTTGCATGTGTCTTCAAATCACCTTGTCAGCATATGACTTGAGCCTGGGCCAAAAAGGTTGATCCTAAAACAAAGCAACTCAAAAAGTATTATCTAAAAGAAAAAAGAAGTCATCCTTCTAGTTTCTACTAAAGGTGTCCTAGTCACTGTACCACTGCTGTAGAAAGACACCACAACCAACTCTTACAAGAGAAAGCATTTAACTGGGGGCTTGCTTACAGTTTCAGAGGTTTAGTGCATTATCCTCATACAGAGGGCGTGTACACACACAGCCAGGCATGGTGCTGGAGAAGTAGTCAAGCTACATCCTCATCTATAGGCAGAAAGAAACAGTGACACGTGGCCTTGCTTGGCCTTGTGAAACCTCAAAGATCACCCCCAACGACTTTCTCTAACAAGACCATACCTCCTAATACTTCTCAAATAGTGCTACTCTCTGACAATTAACCATTCATATAGGCGGCCATTCTTACTCAGTCCTCCACAGATGGCTAGAGGGTGTTCTGGGGATTGTATTGTATTTCTAAATTAATCTGAGGCACAAAACGAATATAACATTACGTTGGGTGGGAAATAGAGTGAGTACCATGCTTCAGCATGCTTATGATCTGTGTGGACTGTCTGCACGCCTGTTAGAGTTAGCTGAAACCCTCTAGTCCTTTTTTACCCTTCATTCTACCATATTTTTTTCAAAAGTAGGTTAAATACTTTTAGTTATGACTGGGTTTGCCTACTATTTTTCTTTTAGTTCTGATCATTTTGTTTTATGTGCTTTGAAGATACCTTAATAAGGCACATAAACATTTATAATGACTATAGGTTCCTGGTGTATTGATCCTTTTATTACTATGAAATATCCTTCAAATTTAGAAGTAATGTAAGCTTTTTGCCAGACATTAATGTAAGCCCTCCTATTTTTTCATAGTTTCCTCATGGTATCTTTATCCTTCCTGCCCATTTCTCCTTCCCACTCTTCTCCTTCCCTCAAGGACTCTCTCCCTTCTTCCTTTTTGAGGCTAGGCTTCATTCAGTAAGTCGCCCAGGTTGGTCTTGAACTCCTAGCCTTAAGTGTTCTTCCTGAATTAGTTTCTCAAATAGTTGGGACTTTAAGTGTCAAACTATTAAGATGGTCAACTTTTCATCATATTTCTGCTTTACATTTAAGGTGAGTCTATTGGGACTGGGCTGTTGCTTAGAGAAAGACAGCAAGCTTAGAATGTGAGAAGACGTGGGCTCACACCCTGGCATCACCAAGTCGTAGTAATAGTAGTAGTAGTAGTAGTAGTAGTAGTAGTAGTAGTAGTAGTAGTAAAAGTCTCTTGGAACAGTGTTGAAATATTTTATTGGACTAGAAGGACTTTGTGGTTGCTGTTATTAGGGAAGTTTAATTTAATTTTTTTGTTGTATTTTTATTGCTGTTTCCTTGAAATTCTTATCACACCAATATCTGGGGGTTTGTTTTTTTTTGTTTGTTTGTTTTTGGTGACTATACTCACTTTGAGTTGTATTTGAACATTCATATGTTGTGAAACTCTAGTTCCTACTTAAATCTCTTTTATTCCTAGCCACTTGTGGAAGAGTGGGAATTCTGTTTGCTGATAGTAAGTTTGTGTGTGACAGGAATGGCCAACAGGGCTCCACCTCAAAGTCCCTGTCTGTGGATCCTGTTGTGGGAGGAAGGGGTCACCACCTCTACTCTCCTTAGTTCAGGTGCTCATAGTTAAGGCATTCCCCACAGTTATACAGTACTCAGCTGAAATGGTCAAGGTTTTAGGAGAACTGTCTTTTGTTTGGCTAGAGAAACTGAATTTTCCTCGGCTGTTTTGTTGTTCTACACTGGTGGTGTTGTAGCACTTGAATATAGAATACAGAGATTGGCAAAAATACCCAAGATTTCAGTGCTGACGCATCCCTCAGACATCCTTCAGACCCAAGTCAGTTTTCCTCTATTTTCTTCAGCCTGAGTTTCTGGCAGATGCCTCTGTCTTTGGCCTGTTTTGTGGTTGTTGACTTTTTTTTTGTTGTTCTTGTTGCAGTTAGAAAGAAGATGCTTGTTTTGTTTGAAACCTCTGTCTCTTGTTGAATATTAGTGTCTGTATTTTTTAATTTGATTAACTTGCCCTGTTTATTTTGTTTTTCAGACAAATGAAGAGAAAACAATGTCTGCCAACCTAAAATATCTTTCCTTGGGAATTTTGGTGTTTCAGACTACCAGTCTGGTTCTAACGATGCGTTATTCTAGGACTTTAAAAGAGGAGGGACCTCGTTATCTGTCTTCTACAGCAGTGGTTGTGGCTGAATTTTTGAAGATAATGGCCTGCATCTTTTTAGTCTACAAAGACAGTAGTAGGTATCTAGGGTGATTTTTCCTTTTAATTTATGTGATTAGTTTAATTTTTATATATGTAAATAGAATTGTAACTACACATTTGATCATTTGCGTTATTTAATTTCCCTAGACTTAACATTCCAATATTTTTTAAAAAATTATTAAGATAGGGCTCAAGGGAATGACCCAATTGGTAAAATAGTTACTATGCAAGTGTGAGGACCTGAGTTTGGATTTTTAGCACCCACATAAATGGCTGTGTATGGCAGTGTGTGTTTGTCATTTCAGCACTGGGAGGTGGAAATAGGAGGACCTCAGGAGCCTGCTGGCCCACCAGTCTGCCTACTTGACAAGCTTGAGGTTGAGTGAGAAACCTTGTCTAAAATAAGCTAAAGAACCACTTAGAAAGACAGCCTACATCAACTCATATGTTCACGTACACATGCACACACACACTCACATACACACACTCACATACACACACGTACAATTGTCTTAGTACCAATATTGGTCTGTACTATTATGTACAGTCTGTAACAAAATCCATGGCTAGTTAGTGCTACGAGTATGAATCCTAGTTGCATTTTAGTGTATTAATTTGAGGAAAAGTGGGTTATAAATCCATAATAATTCTTTACTAAAGACTTTTACTAGTCACATTGACTAATCCAGCAATGAATAACTCATTTGGTACAGTTTAGAGGTTCCGTTGGGGTATAATTTATGTACTGTGTAGTGTTTATTCCTTGTGTCTAGAGATTGAGCCTTGGGCTTTGCATATCCTAAGCATATGCACTTGCTCTACCATTGGGGCACATTTCAGCCTCAGCTTAGCCTTCTGCAGGCAGATTTTTAGAGGATTCAATTGTGATTTTTGTTTTTCTTTCTTGAGACAGTGCCTTTCTATGTCATTCAAGCTGGCCATAAAGTCTTGATTATTCTATCTTAGCCTTCTATGATTGTTACCTGACTTTAAGTTGTGATAATGTGTGTGCAGGTGTGTGTATGCAAGTATATACGAGGTTTTGTTATTGTGTCAGTGCATTTTTACATTCACAATATTGTACAGCTATCATCCTTTCCAAAGCTTTCTAAATACAAATGAGCAGAAATTCTATATGACTATTAAGTAGTAACTCTTCATTCACCTTTCTTCCAGTTTTCTCTGACTTAGATTCTACTTCTGAATTTACCTATTCTAGATATTTCATATAAGGTGGATTATATAGTGTTCATTTTCTTATGCCTGGCTTGTCTCACTAGCCTAATCATTTTAGCGTATGTGTCAGATTTTTGTTTTTTTATACACTATAAGGTATACAATATACACTTTTTTTTAAATCACATGTTGGTAGCCACTGGTTATTTCTACCTCTTGGCTACTGTGAACCATGTTGGAAGAAATGGGTTAATCTGCAATAGCTATACAAGTAGATGTTGGAGTTTCTGCTTTCATTATTGTGGGGCTATGTGTTACAGCCCCTCCCCCACCAGAGCAGACTTGCTGGGTCATTGTCATCTGGCTGTTCTTCATATAAATCTTTTTAAAAGAAGTGTATTGCATATATGTGTGTGGTGGGTGTGCCACACATCACCATGGCATGGCCAAAGGATAGCCTGTGGGAATTTGTTCTATTCTTGTGCCATGTGAGTCCTAGGGTTTAAATGCAGGTCATCAGGTCTGGTTGCGAGTGCCATGACCCAGTGAGACATCTTGCAAGTCCTCTTTGTTTACTTTTTAAGGAATTATCAAACTTTCCACCATTCTCTTTTGTTGTATTAATTTTTCATTGCATTTTATTTCTTGTGAGAGGGAGGTATGAGTAGGTGCCATTGTGCAAGTGTGGAAGGTCAGAGGACTACATGTAGGAATCAGTCCTCTTCTACCACATGGATGCTGCAGCTTGAACTCAGACCGTCAGGCTTGGCAGCTGGCACCTTCACCACTACCCCACCTGCTGGGTCATCTTGACAACCTCCATTTTATATTTTTGTTAGTAGTGTAGGAAATTCCTATTTTCTCATCACATTTTTCTCCTGTTTTCTCCTGTCTATCATATTTCCTGTTACCTTGTGTGTGTGTGTGTGTGTGTGTGTGTGTGTGTGTGTGTGTGTATTCAAATCTACAGCCTCATATGTATCAGATAAATGGTTATACTCTGAGTTGTACCCCAGGCCCTGCCCATCCTTCATTATAGCCATTCTGGGGATGAAGAAGTATTTTATTGTGGTTTTGACTTGCATGCTCTAATCATTAATAGTGGTAAACATTTGATAGGACTTGACTAGTACATTATATATGTGAAGGTCAGGAAAGAGGGTAGATTAAATTGTTGTTTGTATAGGTATGGCAGTAAAAGATACAGGGAAGATATATTTGGTGATAAATCAAATGACTTCCTTTTGAGTCATGTAAGTTGGAAATACCTATACACTTAAAGTCAAGGATAAGACCAGATAATATATACATACACTTGAGGAAAAGACTAAAAAAATACCCTGGCTTGTTCCCAGCATTCAGAGGCTTCATTCACTCAGAAGGTGTCATCAATGAAAGATGACTATAAATGAGCTACCAGCAGGACTGAAAGTCATGACAATGTCAGGAAAGTGGAGAGGTTACTTTTTGTTGCTAAGGTCTAGATATTTATTACAAGTACCTACTGCATGTAGCACTGGAGCCAGGAAACTTTTAACAAGTTGCATTGTGGCTAGATGTGGTGCATCCAGCTTTCAGTTAGCTTAAGCATGACAAAGTGTCTGTACACGTTATACCAAAGTGAATTCCAGGGCTGGGAAAATTGTTTAGTTGGTACTTAATAGCTAAGTCGCAGGGGCTGAGGAGAGGGCTCAGGCATTTAGAGCACTGACTGTTCTTACAGAAGTCCTGGGTTCAGTTTCCAACACCCACAAGGCAGCTTACAACTGCCTAAAACTCCAGTTCCAGAGGATTTAATGCTGCATTCTGGCCTCCATGGATACAGGCACACAGATCGTTCACAGATAAACATGCAGGCAAATACTCGTCCACATGAAATAAAATAAAAAGCTGGTGTAAGCCTGACCTGATGAAACATGTCTGATTCTAGCGCTTAGGAATGGAAGGAGCAAGATCAGAAGTTCACGGTCACTCTTGACTGCATGGCAGTGTTGCAGGAAGCTAATCTGGGCTGCGTGAGGTCCTGTCACAAAAGGACAAACCAATTTCATGTGGCAGAAATGTTGACATTTTCATCAAAGCCAAGCTGAGCAAAGTAGCACATCCCTATAGCTCTAGTACTTGGGAGTTTGGGGGGAGAAGTATTATGAGTTTGCGGCGTCCCTGATCTACATTATAAGACTCCATGAGGGGAAAGAGGAAGAAAAGAATAAAGAAAAAGCCAAGCATGGTGCCTCACACTTATCAGCCTAGTACTTTGGAGAATGGAGTAAGAGAATTGTAGGTCCATGGCCAACGTAGGCTATGTTGTGATCTCCAGATCACCATGGGCTACATAGTAAGACCTACTTCAACAAAACAAAACAAACTGAAAACTCAGTGTGACCTTGGTACTGAGAATGATCTCAAACAACTCTAAAAGCAAACAGCCGTAAGTGCAGTGTGCTTTAGGGGAGCAGGAGTGCTTTTTGGGAGACACATCTTATGTATGTGAGTACACTTTCACTGTCTTCAGACACAGAAGAGGGCATCAGATCACATTACAGATGGTTGTGAGCCACCATATGGTTGCCTGGAATTGAACTCAGGACCTCTGGAAGAGCAGTCGTGTTCTTAATCATTGAGCCATCTCTCCAGCCCTGGGAGATACATCTTAAATAGAAAAAAAATGTATCAAATCAAGTGAAAAAATAAGCCATACACATAAGCAGTAACAAATGCCTAGAATTACAGAGAACTACAGCCCAGTAAGAAAGAGACATTCAGACATTAGAAAAAACATAAATGGGTAATTCTCAGAGGGGGAAACCTGACTGGTCAGTCTGGGGTGTCTAGCTTAGTGGCAGGTGAAATATAACTTTAACAAGCCAGCATTCTTCCATACCGAGATCATGTGTCCCCAAGCTGCTATATAAGTTTTAGATCTGGACCATCCTACATGAGACAGGTTGAGCTGGAAGTCCAGTTGTTGTATAGCAATGCCACTCTCTAGCTACTTTGTATTCTTTTAATGATTAATATGTTGATAATTGGCACGAGAGACTGGAGAATGAGTAAAATACAAAGTTTCATAAAGTTACTGCTATAAAAGAATACTTTTTTGATTGATTAATAATTTGAGGGACACTGGGTGATTTCAGGAAATCAAGTAGAAGAGAGGGAAAAAAGATTCTAGGAGCCAGAGGGTTCAAGGACACTACAAGAAAACCCACAGAATCAAGTAACGTGGGCCAGAGATGCTCACAGAGACTAAATCAACAATATGGGAGCCTACACTGTCTGACCTAGGCTCTTTGCCTATGTTTATATAGCTTAGTCTTCTTGTGAGACTTCTAATGGGGTGTGGGGGTGGGGGCTGACTTTTGAGTCTTTTGCCTGCTTTTGGGACCCTTTTCCTCCTACTGAATTGCCTTATCCAGACTTAATATGAGGGGAGTGTCTAGTCTTGCTGCAACTTGATATGCCATGTTTGGTTGATTTCCGTGGGAGACCTGCCCTTTTCTGAAGGGACACAGGAGGAGTAGAATGAGAAAGGGGTATAAAAAGTACCTGTGAGGGGTGGGGGTGGGGTAGGAGAGGAAACTGCTGTTGAGATATAATATGTGAGAGAAGAATAAATTTTAAAATTAAAAACAAATAAATTGAGCTTTGGTTTTCACAAATGCATTTGTATGTATATATGTACGTCCATAGTCAATATGGACATTTCTTTCCTGTATAATATTATAATTATATATACATAAATATTTATATGTATAATTATATATACATATACATATATATATATACATATATATATATATGCTTGCGTGTATCTCTGTGCATGTACGTATGTGCCTGCAGAATCAGAAGAGGGCATTGCATCCCCTGGAACTGGAATAATGGGTGGTTGTGAGCCATCACATAGGTTCTGGGAATAGAACCATGGCCCCCCTGTAAACAGAGTAGCCAGTGCTCTTAACTGCTCTCTAGGCCTTACATCGTCAGTCTTGTGCTTTTCCAGCACAAATGAGGGTAAGGATAATGATGTCAGTTTGCTACTCTGTAATATTTAACATTTGCACAGTTTGCATTAAAAGCATACTTTGTACTGAAAAGAATCCCTGTGTTGCTCATTCTCCTGTTTTTAAAGATTAATTTAGCCATGTGTGGTGGTACAGGCTTTTAATCCCAGCACTTGGGAGGCAGAGATATGTGGATGCGTGAGTGTGAGACCAGTCTGGTCTACAGAGTGAGTTTCAGGACAACCAGGGATATGCTCAGAAAACATGTCTTCAAAAAAAAGGAGCATTTATTATAAAATTTTAAGTGTGTGTGTGTGTGTGTGTGTGTGTGTGTGTGTGTGTGTGTGTGTACACCTAAGTGCATGTGTGCTCACGGAGTTCAGATTGTGGAATCCATATGAAGCTGGAGTCACAGGTGGGTTTGAGCCACCCAGTGTGTGTACTGGGAATCGAACTCTGATCCTTTGCAAAAGCAGTGCTTTCTGTCAGTTGTTGAGCCATCTCTCCTGCCCCATTTTTCTCTTCTTAAAGTGGGGAAACTGAGGCCTATAAAGAAAGAAAGAGCTTATGATTTCTGCAGAGAAACTTTAATAACTGACTCCCCCCCATTTTGTTTATTCTAGAGTGTAGTGTGAGAACACTGAATAGAGTGCTGCATGATGAAATTCTTAATAAACCCATGGAAACACTGAAGCTTGCTATTCCATCAGGGATATATACTCTTCAGAACAACTTACTCTATGTGGCACTGTCAAACCTGGATGCAGCCACTTACCAGGTACCTGGATATAGTTCTAGTAATTCTTTTAAAAGACAAACAAAAACCTCAAATGTTAATAACATTGCTGTTTTCTTTTTTAGGTTACATATCAGTTGAAAATACTTACAACAGCATTGTTTTCTGTGTCTATGCTGGGTAAAAAACTAGGCATGTACCAGTGGCTCTCCCTAGTGATTCTGATGGCAGGAGTTGCTTTTGTACAGGTAACTATTCAAGATAAGCATGCCTTTCATTTCTGCCACAGTTTGAAACCTGGTCTGTTTTGCATAGAAAGTATGGTTCTATTACCTGTTCAAGCAAGTAAATGCTGACATATTTTTATGGCTCCATGTAAGTAAATACTGTATTAAGAGTATGTGATATGGGGTTGGGGATTTAGCTCAGTGGTAGAGCGCTTGCCTAGCAACCGCAAGGCCCTGGGTTCGGTCCCCAGCTCCGAAAAAAAGAAAAAAGAAAAAAAAAAAAAAGAGTATGTGATATGGGGCTGGAGAGATGGCTCAGTGGTTAAGAGCATTTGCTGCTCTTCCAGACGTCCTGAGTTCAATTCCCAGCAACCACGTGGTGGCTCACAACCATCTGGAATGGAATCCGAAATCTGGAATGGGATCCGATGCCTCTTCTGGTGTGTCTGAAGACAGTGACAGTGTACTTATATATAATAAATAAATGAATCTTTAAAAAAAAGAGTATGTGATATAAGTAAGTAAATACATGAATTAATTTTTCATAGTAAAGAACTGAGCAGTTAGGCTATGGCATAGCTTTGGTCCTCAGTACCACACACAATCATGCATACACATGAACACACACACACACACACACACACAGACACACACACACACACACAGACACACACACACACACACACACACAGACACACACACACACACACACACACACACACACACGCACTTCTTTTTTGTAGCTCTGGCTGGCCTGGAGCTTCCCTGCAGATGAGTGTGTCCTCAAACTCTGGCATTCTCCTGCCTTCTGAATGCTGAGATTCATGAGCTACTGTGTCTTTTTTTTCCTTTTTAAATTTATTCCTGTGTGTCTGTGTGGGTCTGTGCATATATGCATAGGTGTCATGTATCACTCTTTGTCAATTACTTTAGGCAGGGGCTTTACCTGAACCCAGGGCTTGTATTTTCTTGGCTAGGGTGAAGGCAGTGAGCCCCATTGATCCTGCTGTGTCTGCCTTCTGAGCTGGGTTACAGGTGTACACAGGATGCACAGGGTCACGTGGGTTTGCTGACTCAGTGTGGGCCTCAGTAGTGCACAGCACAATGTCTAAACTGATAAACTGGCTCTACTACTGTTTTATTCATATGTTAGTAATTGTTTTCTTTCAAAGATTTTTTTTTTTACCTAGAGGGAGGTTTTATTTCATTTATTTTTTATTTATTTAAAGGGTATTTTATTTTATTGTTTTTCATTTTTTTAACATTTGCTTTATGACCTAAAGTATAATATATTTTAGAGAAAAGTATATAATATCTAAGAATCTATACTCTTTACCTCAATGTTCTTTTTTTTTAAACTTTTTTTTTTTTTTTTTGGTTCTTTTTTTCAGAGCTGGGGACCGAACCCAGGGCCTTGCGATTCCTAGGCAAGCGCTCTACCACTGAGTACCTCAGTGTTCTTAATGGCTGTACTGTCTTTCCAGCAGCTATAGTTTGCTTTTTCAGATAAGATTTCGCCATCTTCTGCTTCAGCCCCAAGAGTGCTAGGACTGTAGGTTTGAACCAGTACTCTTGGCAAGAGAGAGAGAGAGAGAGAGAGAGAGAGAGAGAGAGAGAGAGAGAGAGAGAGAGAGAGAAGGAACAATCCAACAAAATGAGACATAGCACAACGGAACTCAGCTTTAAAAGCAAAACCAACCAACCAACAAACAAAACAGAATGTACAGGAAATAAGTTTAAGTTTTATGAGAGCCTTGGACTCTCTGAGATCATCAGTGATCCTGTAGATCTCTTAACATCTACCATCTTTATTGATACTGGTTTTTCTAACTCAAGAGCTTTCTAATGATTCCTTTTCTCACTCTCCATGGAGTCATTGCCTTCCACTTTGGCATTCCTTTTTTATTTTGTGTGTGTTTATGTGTATGTTGTATGCGTTTGTGTGCTTGGTAGCCACATAAGATAGTGGCTACACTATTTGCAGAGACATAGAATGTTGCCCCCCTCAAAGAAAGCATATTGAGTACTTACATAGTAGAGGGCCCAGGGGGAAGTGGACAGTTTCAAGAGTCAAGGACTTTGTTGTCAGTATCATGTTGCTGCAGTGAAGGCAAATTGAATAGGAAGTGAACCCTTTTTGTTGTTAAAGGGTGTTTAAGCTTGTATGGTACCACACTTATAATTCCCCCCTTAGGAGGCTGAGGCTGGAAGATTGCTGTGAGCTAAAGCTGGCCTGGACTATGTAATATCACCCCCATACCAAAAAAAAAACAAAACAAAACCAAAAAACCTTACCATTGAAAAGTCTCTAGTAACTATGAAAAGCATGGTTTCAACACTACTAAAGAGGAAGAGAGATAAATTTAAATAGAATGAGGATGGATAGCTAACTCTAATAGATAGGTAGATAATTAATAAAAGTGGTCAACAGACTTCAACCAAGCATACTTATCTGATAGAGATACAGAATAGTCTATCTAAAGGTAAGGAGTACAGATTCATAGATATCTTGAACTTTTCTCCAAAATAGATTGTAGGTTAGATCATAAAACATTGTTAAAAACTTGGGTTGGAGAGATGGCTCAGTGGTTGACTGTTGATTGCTTTTCCAGAGGTCCTGAGCTCAATTTCCAGCAACAACGTGGTGGCTCACAACCATATGTAATGAGATCTGATGCCCTCTTCTGGTGTGCCTGAAGACAGTGTACTCACACACATGAAATAAATTAATCTTTTTTTAAAATGTTAAAAACTGAAAGACAAAGAATTAAAAACAAAACCAAAACCACTCAACTTTAAATAAATAAAAAAAAACTCCCTCTAGACCAAAAACTACAACAACAACAAAACCAAAAAAACAAAACTGATATGTGAGTAAAATAGCTGAGGAATATGTCAGTTACTGCTATTTTGAAACATAATTTATATGAAAGCACAAAAGACCCTAATAGCCAAGTCAGCCCTGAACAAAAATAGCAATGCTGGCCATGCCTGGTGGCTCACTTAAAATCCCAGCACTGAAGACGTTGAGGCATGAATTTAGGGCTACCTAGTGAATTCTAGGTTACTGTAGGCTACAGTGTGAGATCCTGCCTCCTGCCTCCTGCCTCCTGCCTCCTGCCTCCTGCCTCCTGCCTCCTGCCTCCTGCCTCCTGCCTCCTGCCTCCTGCCTCCTGCCTCCTGCCTCCTGCCTCCTGCCTCCTGCCTCCTGCCTCCTGCCTCCTGCCTCCTGTCTCCTGTCTCCTGCCTCCAGAGCAGTTTTGGAGGTATCACAGTACCTGTCTTCAAACTATGCTTTAGAGCTGTGATAATAAAAACAGCACGGCACAGGCACAAAACAGACATGTAGGCCCTCAGATGAGAAAGTCTCAGAAATAAATCCATGTCTTAGTATTTCTATTGCTGCAATGTAACACCATGACCAAAAAGCAAGTTTGGGAGGCAAGGGTTTATTTTGGCTTACACTTCATATCACTGTTCATCATCAAAGTCAGGAACTCAAAATGGCTAGAACCTGAAGGCAAAGGCCATGAAAGGGTGCTGCTTGTACTGGCTTGCTTCCCCTAGTTTGCTTAGCTTCTTTCTTAGAGAAAGCAATGGGCTGGGCCCTCGCCCACTGATTACTAATTGTGAAAATACCATATAGCTGATCTCATGGAGGCATTTCCTTACCTAAGGCTCCTTCCTCTCTAATGATGCTAGTTTTTTGTCAAGTTTACATGCAGCCAGCCAGTGCAGCATACATTAAAGAACAGCCTCTTCAACAAGTGGTGTTCAGAAGCTATGCATGTGTATCCACAGTGCAAGGCTAAGACTAGCCACATTCCCACCCAGCACAGAACTCGGTTGCAAATGGATTGAGGACTTTAATGTAAACCTTGGAGGATGTGAAAGGGAACAGGATAGCACTTAAGAGATAGCTCAGGGCCAGGACTCTTTGATAGATTCCAATTCAAGGAAACAGTAGCCAGAATTGCCAGATATGATTGCATGAAATGTAAAAGCTGCATGACATTGAAAACAGACCAAAGAGACCGTCAGGTGGGAAGAGGGTGTTCACTTCTTCCTCATCAGACAGGGTTAACATGCAGTTATATAAAGAACTGAAAAAAATAACCAACCAAGCATCCAGACATCCCAAGCCTATTAATAATCAGGCAAATGAACTGAGCAGATAGTTCTCAAAAGAAATACCAATACCGATACCATAAACACCTAAAATGTTCACCATTTCTGGCCGTTAGGGAAATGTAAATCAAAACTACACTGAGTCCATGTCCTAATTAGAATGGCTATTATCAGCAAAACAAACAACAAATAGTGGGGAAATCAATGTTACTGCTCCTCTGATTGGCATGTAATTCAAAGCAGCCAGTTAGAAAATAGAATGGAAATTTCTCCATGGGATTGAACTCAGGCTGTCAGGCTTGCAAAGCGAACACCTTCTCTATTGAACCATCTTGCTCAGTAAGTAAAAATATTCCCACGCGATCCAGCTTTACCATTTCAAAGTATATATTTGAACATACTACAGAGATATTAATATTTATTGCAGAGTTGCTCATAATACTTAAGTTATGGAACCAGTTTAAATGCCTATCTGTGTGTCAATGGATACTGTAATTTATATATATATATATGGAGATTTATTTTTATATGAAAAATGAAATTATGTAGAACTGGAGATCATTATGTTAAGCAAAATAGCAGAATTTTGCAGTTGAAAAATGAAGACCAAGGGCTATCCTGGTGGTTCACACCTTTAATCCCAACACTTGGGAGGCAGAGGCAGGTGGATCTCCTTTTAAGGTCATTCTGGTACAGAGCTAATTCCAGGACACCCAGGGCTACACAAAGAAACCCAGTCTTTTTCTTAATTAGTTAATTAATTAATTAATTATATGTAAGTACACTGTCGCTGTCTTCAGACACACCAGAAGAGGGCATCAGATCTCATTACAGATGGTTGTGAGCCACCACGTGGTTGCTGGGATTTGGACTCAGGACCTCTGGAAGAGCAGTCAGTGCTCTTAACCACTAAGCCATGTCTCCAGCCCGAAACCCAGTCTTGGAAAAACAAAACAAAACAACCCCCAAAAAACAATAAAAAGGAGAGAGGAAAATCTAGATTAAAAAATGTGGGAAAATCGAAAGGGGCTATTTTGAGAAAGAAATAGAGCAGTGGGAATGCAGACAGTGTAGTAATGATGGAGGAGAGGGTATAGTCAGAGAACATGAAACACATGTATGAACATGTCATAATAAAAGCCACTGTACATGGATATACATAGTTTAAAATGTATAGTTTCATTAGAAGTGGCTCAGTAAGACTCAGAACATCAGAAGACAGAGACCTTTAGCAATGGTTAAATTATTACACCATGGTCAGTAAACATCCAAATCTTATGGATACTATGCCCAGTCTAGTAATTTAACCGACTTTCATGTTTTGATGAACTGTAATTTCCTTATAGTGTTTGTGGTTCCCTTCCCACCAGCTTCTCTTTCTACTATGCTTGAGGTATCTTATCTTCTTCCATGTGTATGTACTTGTGCTGAGGCGGTACCACAATGTGGAGGTCAGGGGACAGCTTGTGAGAGTCAGTCCCCTCCATCCATCATGTGGTCCCAGGGATAAGACCCAGGTTGCCAGTGCTGGCTGTAAGTGTCTCTACCCACTGAGCCATCTCACTGCCCTTTTGAGTCTTGGTTTTGTTTTTATTCAGTGGCCTTCAGATTCTCAAGAGCTGAATTCTAAGGACCTTTCAACTGGCTCACAGTTTGTGGGCCTCATGGCAGTTCTCATAGCCTGTTTTTCAAGTGGCTTCGCCGGAGTTTATTTTGAGAAAATCTTAAAAGAAACAAAACAATCAGTATGGATAAGAAACATTCAACTTGGTAAGTTTTAGAAGCTTTCTAATATATATCTCTAAATAACTGTACCACTCATGTATGGTGGTGCACATCTCTGATCCTAGCACTCATAAGGCTGAGGCAGGAAACCAACCAGGCTACACAGGGAGACCAAATCTTAAAAAGAACCAGACAAGTATTATGTTCTTATATTTGTAGATCTCCCTAAGTCTTAAGTATATAGGCCTTGAGTGCAAATGCGATGTTGACACAAAGAACTGGTAATGATCTTGCCCTTAGAAAACTGGATTTGAAATGAATGCCTTAGCTCATGATATAGAAAAATAGGTTGATGATCGGAGAGTGTAGCCTGCCCCTGCCCTCAATTATGGAGTCTTAGCATGTGTGAAGATGCTACAACTAATTTACATATTTTACTCCTACAATGTAAGAAGTTGGAAAGGAAGCAATTTTCATCTCTTTTACAGTCGTGACATGCTGTTTTATTTCAGGGTAATGTTTTGTCTTTTTACCCTACTCCTTCCTAACTGGTGGCAAATAGCTTAGAGGAGAAGAAAATGTTAGCATCGGTTACAACTGTTTAAAAAAACAAGAAAACAAAACAAAATGAAAATATTACTGTCTGAATGAATTACTATTTTGATTAAGTATAACTAAGATTGTATTTTAGAAGACAGAGAGAAAATGTAAAGTAAAAGAGGACCCAGGGCCAAATTGCCTGGATTCAACTACTGAGTCCATTTCATCGCATGGACTTGGGGAGAAGTTTCCTCATCAAAAATAAGAGTCAGCCCAAGAGGCCTGTAGTATGTTAGTGTCGGTATAAAAGATATCTAATACTACTAGTCAGTGGAATATCCGGCCACTATGGGAATGTGAAAGATCTATCTATATATACTGATGTAACTCATATGTATTCTTGTATACTGCTAGACAGCCTTCTGTCACTGTGACAAACACAAGATAGATCAGCTTACAGAGATAATGTTTGCCTCCTCTTAAAATTTTGGGGCTTCGAGCTGATGTTCCATTGATTTTGGGCCTGTGTCAGGGCAGGACATAACATCAGAACATGCAAGACAGAGGAAGCTATTTATTTATGGTAGCACAATAAATAGAAGTGGAGAAGAAGAGGCTAGGGATGCACAGTCCTGATCATAGGCTTGCAAGTGACCTATGGCTTCCCACCAAGCCCATCCTCATCGTGGTAAAAAGACAGAGAATAATTCTTGAACATTTGGTGGTTTGGAGGACTTTTTAGCTCCAACATGTACTAAATATGTATTTTAGTAATTGCCACATTTTAATTTTTAAGTTAAATTTTAAAATGTATGCCTTTGGGCATTTTTTAAAAGTCACATGCCATGGTTAGCTTCATACTAAATGAGGCGCATTCAATGGTTGAGCTTGTACAAATGAACTTTGCATGGTCCTCACAGTCTTCCTAGCTATAGCTTTATTTAAAACCATCACACATACCCTCTTTGACTGCATTCATCTTGTGTGCCATAGGATGTGGCCCCTGTAGGTGTCTATAGGCCACCGGTGCGCCAGGTCTGGAGGCTGTGTTGGCACGTGGGATTCAGCAGTGACGTTCACTGAGCCAGTTCTATCAGTGAGACTCAAGCAGTAAATACAGAACCCGATGATGGCTTTGACCACTTCTTAACCTCGAGTTTCGGTTATCAAGTATTGTACTTAAAAAAATCTTTAAAAAATAAGATTTATTATTTTTAAAAAACTTACAGATAAAGAACCTGAGCTTATACACAATTAGAATAGGCATTTGGACAGAAGCCTTGGCACTACACACTGGGTTTTGCACTTTTACTATGAAGTATATTTTTATGCACATGTCCTCTACCAAAACCAAAATAAACAAAAATTCATGAGAGACTTAGAACTAGAAAAACAGCTTTATATTCTCTTTGTAATTCATGTTCATTGCCTATCTTAACAAAAATTTTACAAAGAAACTATGTCCTATGTGTTAGCTTTCTTGTATGTAAGTATGAATGTTACTCAAACAAATGTGGTTATAGCAGTAGGAAAACTGATGATACAGTGGAATACTACGCAAGCATTTTATAAATGCTTGAATGGATCATCAATCTAATAATTCAAATTCTGTAATTTAAATATTATTATAGTGTTTAACAGTTGCTAAATTATTTTTAAAAATATTTTCATGCCTATCTGCTTATGTATGTCTTTTGTAGTCATCATATAGTATTATGTAAAATTCATTGTTTATATATAAATCAAGTGATTTGGTTTTTTCCCGAGGCAGGGTTTCTCTGTGTAGTCCTGGCTCTCCTGGGACTTGCTCAGTAGACCAGGTTGGCTTCAAACTCAAGAGATCCACCTGCCTCTGCCTCCCTAGTGCTGGGATCAAAGGCGTGCACCACCACCACCAACCACTCAAGTGAAGTATTTTTTTAAAGTATTCATCAAAAAGAAATAAGTTGTGCAGCTTGGCGCAGGCCTGTAGTCCCAGGACTTGGGAGACCAAGGCAACAGGTATAAGAGCTCCAGTCCAGTTTGTGTGCTAAATCCCATGCTGTCCTCCTATGCAAAGCAGGACCCTGCCATTGGAGTGAGGAGAGGAGTGGGAGGGCTGGGGAGGAAACAGGATTGTCTTCAGAGAAACTGCCACATGACCTGGATTTTACTTTCTTTTAGGTTTCTTTGGGAGTATATTTGGATTAATGGGTGTGTACGTTTATGATGGAGAATTGGTATCAAAGAATGGATTTTTTCAAGGATATAATCAACTGACATGGATAGTTGTTGTTCTACAGGTAAAGCATATAAATCTTTTATTTAATACTACTGAATATTGCTTCAATACAGAGAATTAAAATGGGAACTGGTGTGTTGGTATTTAAGGGATACAGACTTATTGATTGAAAGATAGCTAGATATAGATATGAATTTGCATGCAAGTAAAGTATCTATATACAAATAATAAATTAATTAATTAACTAATAATAGTAATTTAAAAGAAGAATTAAATAGTGAAGCTGGGCTATGTTGGTGCATACCTTTAATCCAGCACTCTGGAGGCAGAGGCAGGAGGATTTCTGTGAATTTGAATCTAGCTGGTTTACATAGTGAGCTGCAGGACATCCAGGGATATATAGAGAGACCCTGTCTCAAAAAAATATTTAATAGTTAAAACTAAGGGTAACTATAATTTGATTTTTCTGCTGCAAGTATCATTGCATAGAAAAGCTATAGTCAGCCCTTTAAAGATGGAAAGAGCCTCTTGAGATAATTACGCAAGTCATTAAGCTTTATTTTATATTTACCTACGAGAGTGTTTCTGTCAAATTTCTTCAGTGTGAATGTGGCTTTTGTGAATTGTTCAAGAGATGACTAATTTATCTCCAAAAATACATCTTGATATTCTGAAAAATATAAAAATAAAGAAATCATTTTCCTTAAAGCATACTTTGCTAGAGTTATTTGAAGTCATATGGCTGAGGACCTGGAAAGTAGAGAAGTGTAAAGGATAGTGGTGCTTTTAAAGTAGGAAGGGTGTTTTCATTTTGATAAAAGGAGGAAAAGACACAAAGGGGAAGTCAGAGAGCATTTAAAGTAGAGGTGTGGTGTACATAGGGAACTCATATATATTTTTACCTAGTTACAGGAAAGCTGTTCTTTAGGAGAGGGCTAAAACCGTTTGTTTGCTTTAGAGAGGATCTCTCTCCACATAGCTCTTGCTGGCCTCAAAGTCACAGGGATGCTGGACTCTGCCTAATGGCTGCTGGAATTGAGGCGTGTGCCACCACGCAACACTTTGTTTTAAGTTGGTATAACTGGTGTGAAGACTCCAACAGGGAATAAATAGATGAGTATTTCCCTGAAATATTGATTCAAACATAATTTATAGTAAGTCCAGTGGAATAATTCATGACTTTTTGTAAATTAAACTGCCATCATTTTAGAAGGCAGTTAGAGTGGGTATGCTTGGTTTAGTTTGGAAGCAGATATACAGGGTTTGGTAGAAAACAAAGCCAGGTCATACAGATGGTCTTTTATCAGTTTGAGGTAATTAGGGTGTGAGATTTTGGAATATTTGCATATACATAATGAGATATCTTGTGACTGTGACTCAAGTCTACACAAAATTTTGTTTTATGTATGAGCATACACATAGCTTAGAAATAATATTAATACAGCTTAAAGTCTACCTGCATTGTATGATTGACCCATCAAACAGGGAAGGTGTACATTTTCCATTTGTGCATGAAAGAAGTATAGGGTTTTGGAGCATTTTGGATTTTTGTATAGTGAAATCTTGTGTGTGTGTGTTGTGTATGCGTGTGTGTGTGTGTGTGCTTGTGCTTTGTCTGGATTGAACCCAGTGCCCTCATACCTACTAGGCAAGTAATTTTCGACTGAGCTATCGATCACTCATTAAGGTTTTTTGTTTGTTTGTTTGGTTAGTTGGTTGGTTTTTTACATATTTAATTTTACGCATATGTGTGTGCGCCTGAGTGTATGCATGAACATGTAATGCCTGCAGAGATGAGAAGAAACATCAGAACCCGTGGAACTGGAGTCACAGATGGTTGTGAGCTGCCTAACATGGGTGCTGGGAACTAAACTGCAAGAGCAGCAAGCCCCCTAACCACTGAGCCATCTCTGCAGCCTCCCCCAGCTCCTGTGTGTAAGGAGCCACAATCTAGAGTTTGAGAGCGATTGGTAGACGGTTCCTTATACGCTGTGGGGATAGCTCAGAGAACTTAGCTATCGTATGATCGGTTAGATTTGGGGTTTAATCTCTAGCACTGCAGAATAATCACTCCCAAACCAAACCAAACAGTACATCCTGACAGCCATAAGTAGATTTGAATGTAGGGGGAAATTGAAGAATAAGGCTAAAGGAGAAGACTGTTAGAAAGGAATTAAAAAGGCATTTTTCTTCAGACTTAAACTTCATATGTATTTGTTTCTTTAGCTGTCCAAACAAGTGCTGTTTAATTATTGAATTTGATGAAAATAGACCATCTCTAATTTGATCAGCTTCTACTACAGCAAACTGTAGCTTGCTTTGATGGTCACATTGAGGGCTATGAAACAAAACTGGAAGTCTGTTGTTTTTAATGTTCATATGAATCATTTGCTGGGATGTAATTATATTTATAGAACAGAAGCCTTAAATCTTCCCTGAGAAATGAAATTGTTTTGAAAAGCAGTTTTATGTTCATTTTTAAAAAATACTCTATTAAAACTTTGACAGGCACTTGGAGGCCTTGTAATAGCTGCTGTCATCAAATATGCAGATAACATTTTAAAAGGATTCGCGACCTCCTTATCCATAATATTGTCAACAATCATATCTTATTTTTGGTTGCAAGATTTTGTGCCAACCAGGTAAAATACTCTTTTCTACTTATCTTTTTTTCTTTCCATTCTAATTCTTTCTTGTATGTCTTATTTTGTTGTTAGTATTTCCGTGATTCCATTTAGGTTTGCTTATTTACTTTCCAAAGGTTCATTAAGTGGCCACTCTGTGCCCACAATCTCTCTGCTGGATCTGGAAAGAAAAACAGCCTATGAATGAGATGGGCGTGTTCAAGAAGGTCATAGTGACTAGAAAACCGGACAGATAAATCCTAACATGGTCAGCATGTGAATGGCAGTATATGCGCAGCTCATTAAAAAGAGGGCTCAAGGGGGTTGGGGATTTAGCTCAGTGGTAGAGCGCTTGCCTAGGAAGCACAAGGCCCTGGGTTCGGTCCCCAGCTCCGAAAAAAAGAACCAAAAAAAAAAAAAAAAAGAGGGCTCAAATCATTGAAATAATCATAGTATGATAGATTTTCTCTTTATAATGAATAGAGCACATAGCTGAGCAGGGTAACAAATATGCAAATAATGTATCAGTCACAGTGTGATAAGTGGGGAGTGAGTCTGGGAAAGTAGACCTGAATCATCAATAAACACTTGTTGATAGAAAGAGAGTTGTGGTTGAGAGACTCGGGTCTTCCATGATAACCACTGTCAGGAAAAAGTACATGGAGTCAAACGGCCGAATTTACAGAAGGGGAGGGGGAGTGTGAAGGCTGATGTTGGACGGAGCATACTGGCTCCTGCCTCACTCATGAAGGCCTGGTGAAGCTGTACACGTTTGAGGCCAGCTTGGGCTACATGGTGAAACCATGTAACAAATAAAGCAAAGCAAAGCCTCTTGTCACAGGAAGGGTAAAGACCAGTGAGCCTGCTCGTCAGATTTTTTTGTTTTTAAGTTGAAGGTAATAACTTTGAAGCATTAATAAAAATCTTAAAGCCAAACCTAATCTATGACTCTAGCTGCATTAAAACTGTGTATAACAAGTTACAATTGTTGTCTGGGTTTTGTCCAGTTCTATGAAGTATACTGTATTTCTACATACATAGAATCAAGAGGAAAGCGTGGGATATTCCCTCCTCTTAAACACCCTGTAAACATTGGTCTTGAGTTTTATTATTACTTTTGATTTTGAATAAATTCATCTAAGTTTAGCATAAAATAATGAAATTTTTTATATCTTATGGGGTTTTTTGGGGGTTTTTTTGGTTTGTTTGTTTTAACATTTTGGACCTTGTGGAATGAATCCCATACAGAGTGTGTATGTATTGAGGTATGTACTGCACCATGGAGTGTAGGCTCAAAGCCAGGCTCTGCACGGCCTCCTACCTCCTACCTATCTGGGACTTCGGGCAAGTTTTTAAAGCCTGTAAAGCCTTTCCTGAAGGTACAAAATGCAGCTAATCCTTGTACTACTTCAAGTCACTCAGGAAGCAAAGGCTCCTGGAAGTGCTTGACATTTATTACTATGTATCTGGGATATTTCTTTCCCAAATACAACTGTTTTTATAGTACGGATATATAGTAAAGATACAGTACAGTAAAGAACTTAATTTGCTTTTAAACTGACTTTCTCCTTTTCTTTTTCTTCATCCTATTTAGTGTCTTTTTCCTTGGAGCCATCCTTGTCATAGCAGCTACTTTCTTGTACGGTTATGATCCCAAACCTGCAGGAAATCCCACTAAAGCATAGTCATGTCCTATCCCTAATTGGATTTCACAATGGTGCCCTAGGAGCCTCAACATTAATCTTGCCCAGAGGACTTCTGCAGATTCTATGAAGAAATCATCATGCTAAATCTGATCACTCTGTTGAGATGGTTTGAAAATGTGTAGCCTTCAGGATGAAATGTGTATATCATCTGCAACCCAAGCTTGGAAGTGTGTCCAGGAAGTCGGGTTAGAGGGGATACTGGGAGGAGGCCTTAAGTCTGAGCTCGTAATGACCTCAGCCCTTTAGTTGCTGCAGAACGGTCCATTGCAGCCTTTGCAAGAGCACACACATGCAAATAAATACCAAGGTTTGCAAGGTAGATCTGCCTACACTTATCACCTGTTCTTAACCTTACTCTTTCTGTACAGAGATATCAAGTTACATGAACTATTTAAATGGAAATTTATAATCATCTATAAAGCTGTGAACAATTATAATTTAAAACCATTTTCATGTATCTGGGATTTTTATATTTATACAGAAGATTACTAAAGAAAGGATTGGTAAATTTTATTTGTTTAATTCCATAAGACTTGATGAAGTAGTAATCTGGGTTTGAATCAATTAAATTTAATGTAGAAAGAGTCTATCCCTCTATGTGTGTCTTTTGACCATTTACTACTTTGGCTGAAGCAGTTTGGTTCTTTCTACGCTAGAGTAGTCAGTGACTGGCTCTAATGAGGTTTACCATCATTTCCCAGTTGTGCTTCTTTTCTCATTATTCTCATTATTATCTTAAATTGAATCTGTGTGTGTGTTGCCATTAAAACTTTTAAATGAATTTAAAGGGATTAAATACTCATTTAATAATTGAAAATAAAATAACTGTCCAGTCTCCATGTGGAGAAACATAAACTATGAAACATATATTGTATGTAGTTTTGAAATGGAGAATTTTCTTGTTAATCTGCAGTGGGAATTTCTTTTAATCTGCAACTGTTGACAGAAACAACAATCATCAGTATAGTATAAGTTCTATCAGTGGACCATGATCAAACTGACATTCCCTACTGCATAATGTTACTGTCTTTTTCCTTTTCCTTGTATTTTTGGTTGTGAGCCTAGCCTTTAACAGCTAAGCCATCTCTCCAACCCATCTTTTTTCTTTTTTCTTAAAGCATATTGTTATTTTTTTTTTTTATTCTTAAGGCAGATTTTCATTATATAGACCAAACTGACCTTGAACTCACAAATATCTGACAGCTTCTGCCTGCCAAGCGATGGGATTGGCTGCTCTGCCCACCTCACTACATTGTTTTGAGTTGCATTGTATTTTAAGTTCTAAGGCTATTTAGAAGTTTTTATGTCTTACAGCCCACTCTCCCCAGAAACCCTCTGATCATGTGTATGGAAGACAGGCCCGCCTTCGGGTTTCCTTTCTGGGATTCCCATGAGTGCTTCTGGGAAGGAAAAAACATTTGCTTTAAAATAGTAGGTTTTCTTTCTTTTTAACACTGGAGTTGAGGATACAAATTATAAGTTATTTAATAATAGATTCAAAGGAAAGGGAATATATTAGAAATAGTAAAATAAAGTGGGAGGCAAAAATGCGTTATATATTTGGAATATAATTTATTTAATTATTTGACCATATGCAGAATTACCTATTGAATATAAGCTCTATTTTATTCTTTCATTTATATTGTATATATTTTAAAACTTTGTTCTAATAGATACAAACCTATAAAAAGGTAACTATTTTTTATGTAGTTCCAATAGATTTTGTTAAATGGAGTTTGACTCAAAAAACACTATTGTTAAGAACTGTAAGGTTCCCTTGGCAACCTTGGATTGGCTATTTGATCTTGCCAGAGCAGATGTACTTTCAACAATGAACGTGGCTAACCACTTCCATTCAGAGTTTCAAAGTGCTTAAAGTGATAGACTATTTAACGTCATTGCTCCAGTGAGGATAAAGTGATAGCAGGCTTTCTGAATGCCAGGTTTGTGGTCTTCAGTGACCGCCTTTAGAGACTGAGTAACTATTTTGATCATGGTGTGACTAAGTGCAACCCAGATCTTGCAAATTCAAGAGGACAGATACATGTTCTGCTCATATTAAAGCATTGTGTAGGCAAGTGTGGATTCAAAATTAATGGTTACTTAGTTCTAGAGTACCCTGTCTTAACCCTACAGAGACATAGACAAAGAAGCAATTGGATGGCAAGGTTGTTAAAGTTATAGTACGTTTTATGTGTCTGCAAGTCTTTTATGCATCATTTATAGTTTTCTTCCCTAGTCAGTTAAAAAGTAATTGGGCTGAATGTATAGTCTAAAAATCTATAAGAAAATACTAACATTTGGGGGAAATAGGCTTGTAACCTAGACTGGGTCATAGATATTGATGCTGGAACTTTGTGTAATGTAGTTTGTGTTTTGATGACATTCAAAAGTATTATTGTATCATGCTTTTATAATTACTCATCAACTATTTAAACTTTATTCTCTTAAAGGGTGTACTTGTTATTTCTCAGCTGCTTTCACTAAATGAGTGTGTGAGTTCATGGGGAAGAGTGCCAGTTGAGGGCTGTGTTAGTCAGGCACAGTGCACTGGGAAAGAGCTCGATGCCACAGGCAAGCCCCTCAGGGCGGCAACAGCAGCTCTTTACTGATGGCTCTCAAGTTGTAACAGAACATAGACTTTAAAGATTCAGAGCTGAAATATTTACATCAATTTCTGTGGAATGACACAGAATTTCATATCAAGGAAAGGAGGCTTGATATTTAAACCAGAGTCTATTAAGAAATTCCAAAAGGAAATTAATCGACATTCTGCTCTAAATCCTAAAAGAGAATACTAGACTTTTAAAATGTCATTATACTGTCATTCAACTGAAGTGTTTTTGTTTTGTTGTCTTTTTGAGGTAGCATGTTAACTATGCCGCCCTGGCTGCCCTGAAACTTACTGGGTAGACCAGGCTGGCCTGGAAGTCACAGAGATCTGCTGGCCTCTACCTTCAGAGTGCTGGGACTAAAGGTGTGTGCCACCACCCCATTTGAGTTTTGTTTTATTTAGTTTTTAAAGAAAGGCTTTAGTGCCATTCATCCTATTTAAACATTCATTGTAGAATATTTGATTACTATATCTTTCCACGGGATTTACAAAAAAGTAATTCTGTTATATTGAAAGTCATCTCAAGGATCTCCAAGATATTTAAAGAAGTTATAGGGCCAAAGAAAATGCACCTTTATCACAGTCTGGTCCTGTGTGCCTTGCTTTACCAAACAAATACCTGGCCTTTATGGAGAATATTAGAGAATTTACAACTTTAGACATATACTTGAAAGTGGAATTTTGGGGCTGGGGATTTAGCTCAGTGGTAGAGCGCTTACCTAGGAAGCGCAAGGCCCTGGGTTCGGTCCCCAGCTCCAAAAAAAAAAAAAAAAGAAAGTGGAATTTTTTTCAAGAATAACTATAATCCTAGCTTTTGGTTGTTTCAACATTTCCCCTTTAAATCTACTGTCTAACAACCTGATACTAAGTATCCTATCGAAGCATCGATAAACAGCACTTGCTTAAGTGAGTTGTGATACCTGCATCATGATTCAGGTTTGAGACTTTAACAGTTGTATATAATTGTTCGTTTGTTGTTTCTCTTCTTGTAAGACATGATTTGTTGTGATTTAAAACTATTTTTAAATGATTTTGACCCTAAATTGATATATGTCTGTATTTCATTTACATAAAGTTATTTTTTGAGGTTTGGGAATGTGATTTGTATGTTTAAATTTTTATGGATACATAATTCAAAGGAATGTATAAACTGTCTTTTATTAAGTGGATTTTTAGATGATAAATTCCTCATGTCAGGTTTTGGTACCATTATTATCTATATTTAATAGATAAGGGAAATAGATTATTTTCATAAATAACTACATATATTTTTCTATATTTCCACTTTCCCTTTATACCTGTGTCTGATTTAATCTGAGGATTGGTTTCTTATTTTTATATTTCAGGAATGAATTGCTTATCTTCATCTCTTGGCAACTTTTTTATCACAAGTGATTTCACTTTCTTTTCTTGGTTTTAGCTAGAAACTAGCTTTTATTTCAAATGGTTAGACTTTCTCTATATAGTGATCACAGCCCAGAAGTATTTTGTTTGAAATAAAATACATCTTTGCTGCTGACAGGTTCAGTAGTTACTCAGGATCTTTCCTTTACCGAGTGGGGTCGCTTCTGTAACACCCATGCAGTACCAGGCCAAAGTGACGTAGCAGCACACACATGTATCCCCATGTCTACTCCCATCTAGCCACACACGGGATGCTTTAAGAGCCCAGGAAGGTTAAAATCTCAGCGTTTTAAAAACAAAGTTTTTGTCAAGTTCTCATGAAAAGCACTAAGTGAAAATGTCCACTGTGACTTTCTGTGTTCGCACACTTGTTTTGAGACTAGAGACGTAGCTTCAGTGGTTACAACATGTATTGCTCTCTTAGAGAACTCACATTTCATTCCCAGCAACCTCAGTAGACAGCTTACAATTATCTAATTCCAGCTCCAGGGGATATGAGGCCTCTGTTCTCTACCAGCCCTTGTATTTATGCACATACACACATACAGAGAGATACCTACATGTAAAATAAAATAATAAAAGCCAGGTGTGGTGACATATGCCTTTGTTCTCAGGACTTGGGAGGCAGAGGCAGGTAGATCTCTGTGAGTTTAAGGCTGTCCTAATCTATATAATGAGATACTATCTCAAATTAAACAAACGAACAAAAAATAAGGGAATAATTAAAAATAAAAATTTGCCAGGCATGGTGGTACACATGTTTAATCCTAGCGGTTCAGGCAGATGTTTTGAGTTTTAGACCATGCTGGTCTACAGTGGGAGTTATAGCATAATCAGGGCTACATAGTGAGAGCCTGTCTCCAAAAAATAATGAGAAACCTTTCTTTTGAAAAGGCCTCTTTTGCTAGGAGCACATCACAAGCTAGATGAACTGGTACAGCCTTTAATCTAAGTTCTCCTGGGGCTGAGGCAATGGGGTTACTCGAGGTCAGTGTGGGCTACAGGCAAGTCTCAGGGTGAGCCTGCATTTCACAGGGGAACCCTGTCTCATCTACTTCCCCCTTTCTTTTTCCTTTTTTTCTTTTCTCTTTTTCTTTCTTTTCTACTTCCTTCTTAATTATATTCTGAGAATTTCCTGTTTTCCATTTATTTTATTTTCTCTCCATTTTCCTTATCAGTTAAATTTGATTTCATATTAAATATTTGGTTTTAGCCATCTCTCCAGCCCAAAGATGATATTGTTAAAGAACTCCTTTTATTGTTGATTTTAGTTTTGAGACCGTGTCTCACAATCTACCTTGGGTTGTCTTAAAGCTTGTTGTGTAGCTAAGGCTGACTGCAAGCATTTCCTATTCCTGTAGCCTCCTGGGCACTGGACTTTCACCATTCCACCTGGTAGAGCATTTAAAATACTTCTTAAAATTATATTTTCATTGTATGGGTGTTTTGCCATGTAGATCTGTGCAGTCCTTTTATACCTGGTGCCCAAGGAGATCAAAAGAAGGTATTGGACCCTGTGGTACTGAAGTTACAGATAGTTGTGAGCTGTAATGTTGGTTCTTGGAATTGAACGTCAGTCCTTTGGAAGGACATCTATTGCTCTTAACCTCTGGGCTATCTTTCCAGCCCCATTAAACTACATGTAAAAACATTTAGGTGCTGGAAAGATGGCTCAGTGGTTAAGAGCACTGACTGTGCTTCTAAGAGGTCCTGAGTTCAATTCCCAGCAACCACATGGTAGCTCACAACCATCTGTAATGGATCGGATGCCCTCTTCTGGTGTGTCTGAAGACAGCTACCAGCTACAGTGTACTCATATACATTAAAAAAAATAATTTAGTGTGGGGGAGATGAGGGGCATGGGAGCTTCTGTGAGGCCCATGTGTAAGTCAGAGGTCAATTTGTGGGTGTAAATTGGGTTCAGGGATCAAGCTCAGATCATCAGCCCTGGCAACAAGCCCCTTTACCAGCTAAGATATCTCACCTGCCTCCATTAAAACAATTTAAAGTGTTTTAATTCTATATATGACTGTCTACATGGTAAGTACATGAATGTGAGTGGAGGCCAGAAGAAAGTGTCTTGACACCATGTAGTTAGAGTTATTGATGGCTGTAAGCTGACAGATTGGCTGCTAGGAAACAAACTTTAGTCTTCTCAAAAAATAGGTAAGTGCTCTTAACCACTGAGCCATCTCTCTAGAACGTTTTTTTTAAAATTTTACCTAGCTTTTCATTTTGAAACATGCAAAACATAAAAACTGAAAGCTTCACATACCACCCAGATGTATCAGCTAGCATTTGTTTTAGAGCTTTACTTCTGTCAGGACATTTGACCCCTAAATGTTTCAGCTTGTATGACCCTAAAACATTTTCCTTATTGTCCTCAGTTCCATTAACACACTTAAGAAAAATTCAATTCAGATTTTATCAAGCTCATAATGAAATATTTCCAGTTGTCTTTAAAATGACTTTTTACTGGATTTTGGGTTCAAGTGAGGATTGAAGGTTGAAGTTTGTTTTCTCTTTGGTCTAAAACACAGTTCCTCAATTTCCATTGCTGTCCTAGGACAAGACTTCTGAAAACTTAAAGCCTCTCACACCCTTTTGTGTTGAGCAAAAGGACTTGCTCTCTTTACTCTTCAGCTGAAAGCGAGGTCATAGGCTGTTACAGGTAGGTTAATGGCTGGGCAAGGGTAGTTTGATTTTTTTCAGAGTCTCTCTGTGTACCACTGGCTGTCCTGGAACTCACTATGTAGACCGGATTGTCCTGGAACTCAGAGATCTACCTGCCTCTGCTTCTGAGTTGTGGGATCAAAGACCATAGGCTACCATGTTTAGCTATGAACTATTTTTTTTTAAAGATTTATTTTTTTATCTTCTGTATAGTTTCTCTGTTTTCACACCTACCAGAAGAGGGACTCAAATCCCATTAAGATTGTTGTGAACCACTGTCATGGTTTTTGTTATCTGTCTCCTTATAGTGAAACAGTTTGACTCCTAATATTAACATACTTTTATTGTGAATTTAAATGCAACAATACCGATATTCTAATGATAAACATACTGTATAAAATTAAGTTTACTTGCATTTTTTATTAAAGTGTAGCCTGTTCACTAAAGATGTACATTAAAAGCATCTATTTAAAATTTAATATACTTAAAAGCATATATTTAAAAGTAAGGCCAGGCATGCCAGCATACACTTTTTTTTAATTTAATTTTTTTTCCACGTGGAGAAGTTTAATGAGAGAAGAAGAGTAGAAGAGGGAACAAGTAGAGGCTGGCCATGAGCACGTGGAGGGAAGGGGGGTATGGGGAGAGAAGGGACAGGGACAAAGAGGGCATGAGAGCAGAGAAAGGTAAGAGTTAATTGAATTTTTTACTCATTTTACATCCTACTCACTGCTCCCTCAGTCCTCCCCTACTTCCTCCCTTCATCTGGCATACCCTTTTGATCCCAGGATTCAGGAGGCAGAGGCAGGATGATCTTTGTGAGTTCTAGGACAGCCAGTCCTATGTGGTGTGACCCTGTCTCAAGAAAAAAAAAGGAATTAAGGTCTTCTCGGCATGGTTATTAGTGTAACAAAAATAAGTTCACTAGTTTTTATTTGTATAGTTTTATAAATTTAAGCTTTTATTGAATTCACCATTTTTTAAACCAGATTCAAAAGCTAAAACTATTTGAGTGAAATATTCTAGTTCACAGAGAAGTCTGCTTAGTTTGTCTGTCCCACTCCACTGGCAAGCGCCTTCCTTCTGTGGGAGTAGTGTCCACCAGGTTAGAGCTCGGTTCCTCTCGGAAAGGCGAACACATATGTCACTATATTACAGTGGTGAGGCTTTTTCTGAGGTCTACATATTCTCAGTGATCAACTCTACACCTACGTTGATTTGGGGCTCACCTCGCTAAGTTGTTTAAAGTACTTTCATGGGCACTGGCTCTCACCTAATTGTCTATGTCCCTAAATTCAGTGAAGACTGTCATGCTTGTTCTACCCTGTCAGATTTTTATTAGTTGTGTTATTTTTATTTAGGGAACAAACATACTATTTTTTTAAACCGTAGTCTGAAAACAACTGTCAAGCACTATTGTAGGTATTCAAATTAGCTTAACTACCTGACAATAACTATATTTTAAAAGTAACTTTGGGGGTTGGGGATTTAGCTCAGTGGTAGAGCGCTTGCCTAGCAAGCACAAGGCCCTGGGTTCAGTCCCCAGTTCCGAAAAAAAGAAAAGAAAAGAAAAAAAAAGTAACTTTGATAAAGCTGAAGAATGATTTTGGGAGGCCATAAAAGGTTGGAGTTACCATATAATTTTTTTTTCGTCTGGCTCTCGTGTAGCCCATGGCTAACCTTGTACTTCCTGTAGAGGCTGTCCTTGAATCCTGGTCCGTCTCTTTCTACATCACAGATGCGTCCAAAATAAGCTCTCAGGATTAGATACAAAGTCTCTCCCACTCTCAGCAGCTTCAGGTTGGACGTCAAGATAGTTTCTATATGAGGATTTTATTTTTAAAGTACGTATGATGAAAAATCTTACCACCCAAGATGCTTTTCTTTTCCCATCCATGAAACTTGGTTTATTTTCCATTCCTTGTCGGCATGGAAGTAGAAGGAACAGGACATCCAACCAGGTTTATTTTTAACGTTTTATTTTGAAGTTTACACAAAAGCTACAGTGACTCTCACATTCATGTGTGCCCCATACTTTCTCCTTTACCTTGTCTAATAGTTACTTATGCCATGTAACAAGTCTACCCCCGCCCATTTTTAAGACAGGTCTCATAGCCCACCCAGGCTGGTCCCAGATTTATCCTTGAATTTCTGACTCCTTCGTGCCAGGATCCAGGCATTCACTTCCATGATTGTTGGGGATAGAGTCCCCAGCCCTGTGCTTACAGGAGGAGCACTCTTAAAGAGACAACTACCCCACCCCAGTGAAGTGGCTAAGCTGGGTATTCCTAGCTGAAAGTCTCATAAAGTCTGCAGTCAGCTCAGGGCTGGACCAGGCATAGAGGGTCTGTTTCCGAGACAAACCACAAAGCTTTGTAGGTTTCAGCTCCACAGAGAGCGGCACCTCTCCATAGTTCCTCTGGTATTATGGCATAACAATCGACAACCCCTGACTGAAGTGAATGAAAAGCCTAGCAAAAACATGCACTAGTGCCTTTTATGACCTTTCCTCTGAGGTCAGTGCTGTCACTTCTGCTTTGCCCCGTTAAAACAGGGGCAGCACTAACAAGCCAGGAGAGGAAGCCAAGAAAGGATTTTCATTGAGTTTTTGAACATTACCATACTTAGAACCACCACATCCAGGCTCCCTGTTTCCACATCTCAGTTTGTCTCATTTCCCTTCATCGAACAGTTTGTGGGTGGATAGCATGCCCTGTGCTCGTTCACTACTTAGCACTGACGGTATATTTAAGAAAAAGGTTTTCATCAGTTACCAAAATGAAGACTTTGCCAGACATGGTGGCACATGACTTTGATCACAATATGAGAAGGTAGTCAGAGAGATTTCTGAGTTTAAGGCCAGCCTGATCTACACGATGAGCTCCTGCCTCAGATGTCAGCACTGAGCACATCATACTTCATATTCCACCTGTGTCTGCTCTTTCTACCAGTCTTCTAGTCAAAAATGATTTTTAAAACCCTATAAAGTATGGCATCTAGTTTGGACTGGTAGGGAATGTACTGCGGCTAGGGAGTGTGTAAGCCAGCATGACCTAGCTGAGCATCAGATCAACAGCTAAAACACCTCTACGTGCTACCGACCATCCTGGGAAACTTTCCCGTTCCCTTCTGTTCTGTTTTGGTGCCTGACCATCTGAGAAACTATTTGTCAGATCTGAGTAGGTAAAAACTTTTTGAAACTTGAGTTCTTTCATCTGTGAAGGGGAAACTGTTAACATAGCCACCACTCCGCACCTTAGAAGGGAGAAGATAGCTCAACCACCTAGCTCCACCGGGTCCCGGGGCACCTCCCAGTCCTCCGCTAATGCGGAGTTGGAGGGGCGTGGCCGCAGCGTGGGGGCGTGGCTGCGTCACGGGGGCGGGGCAGGCGACTCAGCGGATCGCACGATGTGACGCGCCGCCGGAGGCAGGCCGGGCCCTCAAGATGGCGGCGTGCGCCCTGAGCGGCTCGGCCCGGCAGTAGTGGCGGGACCGCACTCGCCGCTGGGGCCGCCCGCCCCCTGAGTGGCTGCTGCAGCGCCGGGAGTCGAGGATGGTAAAATGACCCAGGGGAAGAAAAAGAAACGGGCCGCGAACCGCAGTATCATGCTGGCCAAAAAGATCATCATTAAGGACGGAGGCACGGTGAGTGCTGGTTGAGCGCCGCAGGGCGGCCCCGGCGCGGGCCCAGCTCGCTCTTACCCCCGCTTCCGCCTTCGCCGGGCCGGGAGCGCCCTGCCCTCCCGCGCTGTCGGCGGTACCGCCGTCTCGGCCTGCGGTCTCCGCGGCCTGGCTCCTTTGGAGGCCGCTCGCACCTGCGACCCGGCGCTGCGTCTCCGGAGCCTGCGGCCTCGGCCCACGTGCGCCCGGCCTCGGGGAGGAGGCGTCGGTCCCTCGGCAGCCTCGCCAGGCCCAGCGCGGCGCGCGGGGAGGCTGGGCAGCCTTGCGCTCCGTATGCTGTGGCGGGTGGCCGCCGCTGCGGCCCGCTGGGCCAGGGTACGTGTGTTCCTTCGCGATCGCCAGGAGCCGGTGCAGCGGCTCTTAGCTCCTCCGCTACCTAGTCTAGGGATGGGCTCGCCTCCTCTCCCGGTGTCGGAAGCCTGACCTTATCTGGGGCCCCCATATCCTCTCCTTTAGAGAAATCATCACCTTGTACCTCAAAATAACAGTCTTTAGAATTGGTCTTGGCGTGAGGATCGGGGAAAAACTCTGGCAGGCGGGCTGAGGCTAAAAATGTGTGTTTTAGACTGTCGTTATTCGCAGAAAACTTTATGCTCTGTGCAGTAGGCTACCAGACGCCGATATAGGATTTGTCATTGGAAAAACAAACGTACACTTTGTGTTGTGCTGTGTGTTGTAGTGTTACACTCTGATCTTTGCTGAATCCTTTGGTATCACGTTCGGAAATAGAATGGAAAAGTAAGATGTGTCTCTGCCTTGAAGTTGCAGACATTGTTTCTTTCCATTTGTTTGTAGTTTAATGGAGCCTTGGTCAATGCTAGCAAAGCACTAAATATGTAAGTAGGCCACCACAGAGGATTTGCTGAAATTAGTTCGAAATAAATGACAACTTTCTTTTGACATTTGAGAACACGGCCTAGTCCAACTGCCAACATTTAGAAAGCTTTGGACATATGGAACGATTTCAGAATATGTTCAGTTAACTGTCAGATTTATTAGTTGTCATAGCTTTGACATTTATTGAAAAACGAGTTCAACGTTTTCCAGATCCTTTTTACTGTACCTGATCAAAGTATTACCTTGATAAATTCGCTTTAACTGTTTTGACCAAGTTCGTAGGAATTATATTGAGGGGAAAGAATATTGTCGTTGTCAGGTATAGAAAGATAAAATTTTACAAAGCATATTTTATAAAGCCATGTGATATTTAAGACCAATGACCAATGATTCTTGTCTTGCAAAAGACAAGAATCAAGCCAATTAAGAAGTAGACCTTTTGTATCGTAGTTTGGATTTTTGTTTGGTTTGCTCTGTAAAATATTTTTTTAATGAGATACTGAGGATCAAACTTAGAGCCTGTGTCAGCCTACAGATGATTCATTCCAGATTCTGACTTTGAGAAGAGATACTTGTTTTTGTTTTGTTTTTAAGATCTTAGGTAGCTCAGAATGACTTCAAACTTATGATCTCCCTACCTCTGGATTATAGGTGTGTGCCTGGCAAGGAGAGGCTTTGATTGTTTTAAGTATTTTTTTGCTATTTATAAAGATATAGCAAATTTGTGGCTTGCTTTAGTACACAAAGCTTTGGTACACAAAATACTACTTTTCACTAGTAAAAATGTCTTGGTGGCACACTAAATCAATGAATACTTCTCTTGAAGGCTGAGGTCTTAACAACACTGTCCTTTCCCACCTTACTATACTTCATTTTCCTTTTCATTATTTCTGAGCCAGGTGGTAATCCCAACACTCAGTAGGCAGAGTCAGGTGGATCTCTGAGTTCAAAACCAGTCTGGTCTACAGAGTGAATTCAGTTCAGCCAAGCTACATGGAGAAACCTTGTCTCAAAAAAACAGAACAAAGTGGGGCTGAAAAAATGGCTCAGCGGTTAAGAGCACTGACTGCTCTTCCAGAGGACCTGAGTTCAATTCCCAGCAACCACATGGTGGCTCACAACCATCTGTAATGGAATCCAATGTCCTCTTCTGGTGTGCCTGAAGACAGCTACAGTGTAGTCATATACATAAAATAAATAAATAGATCTTGAAAAAATAAAATATATATTGTAACAAAACCCCACAAAAACAAAGAAGTAAAATTTAAAAAAGAAGAACAAAGATTATTTTAAAAAGTGTATAGACACAAACACACGGGAGTGTTTTTGCCTGAATGTATGTATTTGTTCAGTGTGATTGCCTGGTGCCTGAGGAGGTCAGAAGAGGGGATCACATCCTCGGGAACTTGAGTTACAAATGGTTATGAACTGCAGCGTGAGAGCTGAGAACCAAACACCAGGACTCTGTAGCAAGAGCAGAAGTGCTCAGTCACAATGCTAAACCACCTCTCCAGTGTCCGTTCTTAAGAGCCTTAGTATGTGGTTGGGTAGATGGATGGATAGCGTGTGTGTGTGTGTGTGTGTGTGTGTGTGTGTGTGTGTGTGCGCGCGCGCGCGCGCGCGTGAGAGAGAGTATTTAGTTTTAAGATGACATTGCTTTCCTGCCTGTCTACATATAAATTACACTACTGTTGTGAACATGATGGTTTTTACATGTATGAATGTTGTCCTGCATATATGTCTCACCAGTGAGTGCTCAGACTTTGGAGGCGGGGGTGGGGGGGCATCAGATCCCATGGAACTGGAGTTAGGAGTCCCCAAAATCAAACCAAGGTCCTGTGGAAGAGCTGCTAGCAGGCAATCTTTACCACCGGACATTTTTCCAGGCCTCTTCCTCCTCTCCCTCCTTTGTTCAGGGAAGCAGGCTTTGGTTTCCTCTCGTGCGTTGTGTTGTGTTGTGGATTGCTGTAGAGCTACTGTACTGACATCACAGTTTCAGCCTTTAAAGGTGTTATGCTATTGGCAATTTTTGACAGGATTTGACACAGTTGCTCAGTGAGTAATCCAAGTCTCTATTCTTTTTAGGATTAATGTTCTAAGTTTGTTTTGGCAAAAATTAGAGTAGATTTACAGTTATCAGTTGAAGAGATGAATGGTTCTGAATGAGCTGGGTTAGTCATAACTTACTTGTGCTGCAGATTGAACTCATGACCTCACACATGCTAGACAAGTGCTCTGCCATTAAGTAGTACCCTCACGGTATGCTGCTAATTTATTTTCCCTTGCAATTGCATTCAGTCTGCAGTGAGGCCTGCATAGGACTAATCTGTTGCAGCTTTAAGTACTGTAGAACAAAGGTAAACCAGATTAAGCTGTATGAGAAGTTTTGTTGAGGTTGCTGGAAATAAACCCAGGTTTTCACAGATGCTAAGCAAGCACTTTATGGGTGAGCCACAGTCCCAGTGTGTAACAGTTAAGTTTACTCTAAAGTTTGCAAATTTTTCTTGGCAGATTTTATTCTCCCCTTGATTTTTTACTTAACTAAGTTTATTAAGCTAAGGGGAGATAGTTAATATATATATATATATATATATATATATATACACACACACACACACATATATACATATACACACATATGTGTGTGTACATATATATAAATATAAAGGATATATTTATACAAATGTAACAAGTGAAGAAGTCACTATTTTGTTTATGTGAAATACATTAATACTAGGAAGGTATTTTTATTTAGACATACTTTACCCTTTTAAAACCATCCTTTGCTTGTATCCATTACGCACAGTACTGCAATTGCACACAGTAATTGCGTAAGGGCACTTTTCGTTCACTGTGTGACGTACTTTGACAGTAGCTCCCCATCCCTGACCTTCCCTTTTTTGCCATCTCCCAAGGCTTCTTTGTTCCACTAGACAATTTAATTCTACTTTCATGACATAAATACATCCATGATTTTGTGTGTCTGTAAAATTAAAGAGTCATACATGAGAGAAAACATGGGGTGTCTTCCTGAGACTCACCTAGTTCATTCCCTTACGGTCTCCAGTTGTGCCGACTTTCATGCAGACTACATTAGTTGGTTTGTTGCTTTGTTTTGTTTAGGTTTTTCAAGAGCAGGTTTCTCTGCGAGGCCTTTGGAATGCACTCTGTAGACCAGGCTGGGCTCAAACTCAGATCCGCCTGCCTCTGCATCCCAAGTGCTGGGATTAAAGGTGTGCACCACCACATTAATTGTTCTTTATGGCTGAAAATAATTGCGCTGTGGATATATGTTTTCTTTATCTGTTCCTCTGTTAAGTAGTAGCTTCTTTGGGTGTGTATTACCAAGGAGTGCTGGACCCTGATCTTGTAGATCTGTTTTGAGAAACCTCTGTACATGTCCATAGTGTTAGGCCATAGTGTTGGAGGACCTTCTATCCCCACCAGCCGTGAGTGCATAAGGACGCCCTTTTGCTGGCTTCCTAGCTAGCATTTGGTTTTTCCCTCATAATGACTGTCTGACTAAAGTGATGGGATGTCAGTGCAGTTTAAATTTGCATTTCTCTTGTGACATGGGACATTTTTTCATGTGTCTGTTGATCATTATCCTCTGACCCCCACTTCATTTCATTGGCTCACTATTGATTGGGTTGTTTAATTTACTGTTTACTTTTTTAAATTCTTTGTGTAATCTGTCAGATGTAGCAAGAATTTTCTCCCATTCTCTAGCCAGCGTCCACCCTTGCTGTCCAGAAGTTTCTTAATTTCATGTAACCCACTTGTCCATTCTTGCCATTCCCCTGTGCTATTGATGTCTCTTTTAGAAAGTCCTTGCCTGCTCCTCAGGTTCCACGGCCCAGGTCTCGATCCATTCTGATGATTTTGTGCAAGGTGTGATCTAGGGATCTAGTTCATTCTTCCATATTTGGAAATCTAGCACCATTAGGTAAAGAATCTCCTTTCTCCAGTACATGTTTCTGTGCATCTGTCAACATTTAGGTGGCTGATTTCTGGGTTCCCCTTTCATTTCTGTGTAACTCCGTGACTGTTTTGTGCAAATACCAGGCTGTTTTTTGTTTGTTTGTTTGTTTGTTTGTTTACCACGTCTCTGTCATATATTTCAGGACATTGTTATGCCCTAGCATTGGTCTTTCTGCAAAGGATTGCTTTGGCTATTTTTTAAAAGATTTATTTATTATATATTAGTACACTGTAGCTGTCTTCAGACACACCAGAAAAGGGCATCAGATCTCATTACAGATGGTTGTAGGCTACCGTGTGGTTGTTGGGATTTGAACTCAGGACTTTTGGAAGAGCAAACAGTCCTCTTAACCATTGAGTCATCTCTCCAGGCCCTGAATATTTATTTTTCTTTGTTTTATTTTCTAGTTTGAGGAATGGCATTGGAATTTTGATGGGGATTGCATTGAGTTTGTAGATAGCTTTTTGTAAGATGGTCATTTTCCAATATGCTTCTAACCTGTAAACATGCGGTGTCATTCTGTTTTCCAGTGTCCTCTTCATTACTTTCTTCAATGTTTTCAAATCTCATCATATATTTCTTTAGTTATGTTTTCTCCAAGGCATTTGTTTACTTTTGTGTGTATGAGTGTTTTACCTGAATGTACATCTGTGTATCACATTTGTGGCTGGTGTTCTTGGAGACCAGAAGAGAACGTGGATCTTCTGGGATCGGCATTCCAGATGGTTGTGAGCCACTTTGTAGGTGCTGGGATTTGAACCTAAATCTTCTGCAAGGGCAGTTAATGATCTTATCTTGCTGAGTTATGTCTATGGCCCCTAAATATTTATTTTTAGACAGTTGTGAATGGGATTATTTTCCTAATTTTCTCCTCAGAGCACTTGTTATGTATGTATAGGAAGGTTACTAATAAGAATGTACATCTGTATATGTTAATAAGAGTGTTTATTGGCACTTTATCTGGGTTTTGTCTTTAGGCTCTAGTTTAAGGAATTATGTAATCTGCAAGTAGGAATGTTTGGCATTTCCCTTTCCTAGTTGTGTCTTTTCTGTTTGTCTTCACTGCTCTAGGACTTCATGTGCTTTATTGATGAGTAAAGGAAGTAGACACCTTTTTCTTGTTTCCGATTTTAATACAAATGTTTCTGTGTTTCCCCAGTTTAGTAGTCTTTCTCAAATTTAAGAGCAGGTCTGTTTGAGATCAGCATTAAGTAACCATAGAGTAAGTTACTTATTATATGTTAAAGGATGTCTGTAATTTGCTAACCACCATTTTACCCATGAAAGTAGCCTGTACATAGCAGTAAAAGTTTCGGCTCTAAGTTTTAGTGCATCTAAAGATATGGTCAAAGTGTCTGAGGTTAAGAAGGAAAGTTGGGAATGGTGGCATGCATCTAAAGTCGAGCTCTTAGAACCGTGAGGCAAGAGGACTGTGAAGTGAGGACAGTCTGAGCTGCACTGCAAATTCCAATAGCTTGAGCAACATGGAACCTTGTCTCTGAGAGACAGAGGAAAAGAAAGATGCTTGGACCCAAAGCGATTTGTGCCATTTCAAAATACATCCTACCAGTTGTTAAGTCATTGTCTTTTGCAATATGTATTAACTATAACACTACTGTTTAAAGTACATGTGTTTATTTAGATTTATTTATGTTTTGTGTATGTGTTGTTTTACTTGCTGTGTGCTCCCAGAGGCCAGAGAGGGCATTGGATTCCCTGGAACTGAAGTTACAGGGTTACAGATGGTTGAGAGCCAGCATGGGTGGTGGAAATACAACCTGGGTTCTCTGGAAGAAAAGCAAGTGTTCTTAACCACTGACCCATCTCCCACACCCAGGTTCACTTGTTTTTCTAAGGTCTTCTTCTTTTTTTTTTTTTTTAATGTAGGCATGGGACTACACCACTGATAAGCTAGATACTTTTTTGTACGAAATAAGATCATTTCATTTTAATGAATTCAAAAGTATAATCAATACACAGCCAGACCAAGGTGGCCATTTAAGTGTTTGCCCAGTCCCTACTCTACACATCTCAGTGACTCACAGTACACAAGAGTGGCTCTTCTGAAGCGGGGGACCGTCAACCAAGGTCTTACACTTAGCTATTATTATTATTCTTTTTATACGTTGACTATCCGTTACAACGTCATGGTTGCTGTTATTACTGAGTGTGAGCAGGTGTTCGTGAGTGAGCATGTGTGCCATGTGCATGTCTAGTGTTCAGAGGACAAGCCTCAGGAGTCAGTCAGCCATCTTTCTGTGGGTCCTGAGGACCAAATAGGTTTGTCGCAGCAGGTGTTTTTACAGCTGAAACTCCATGACATTTGAATGCCCTAATTAACAGAAAAGAAAAGAATTATGAGAGTTGAGACCAGTGCCACCTTAGTCTCCTTCCTAATGCTACACTGTACTGACACTAATACCGCTGTACATCCTAGTAGCAAAGAAATGAAAGCAGCCTAGATGTCTGCTCAGCAGCAGATGAACGGGTAAGGAAAATGTGGCACACGTACAAGTGGGATAGTCTGTAAAGAAAAGCTGGGATTATGAGGGTTAGAAAGAAATAGAAAGACCCAGAAAACATTAAGTGATGAGGGTAACTCAAACTCGGGGGCGGGGGAGTACATCCCCCTTGTATGCAGATCTAACCTAATGCATATATGTATATATGAAAATGTATAGTTCTGTAGAGTAACTTAGGAAGATTGACTGTTTTCTTCGGAGATAGGGTCTCACGTAGCCCAGGGTGGTCAGGAACTTCATCGTGCAGGTGAGGATGACCTTAAACTCCAGATCCTTTTTTTTTTTTTTTTTTTTAAGATTTTATTTTTATGTATGTGAGTACTGTCTTCAGACACACCAAAAGAGGGCATTGGATCCCCAACCTGGCTCGTCTTGGTTGTGAGCCACCATGTGGTTGCTGGGATTTGAACTCAGGACCTCTGGAAGAGCAACCAGTGCTCTTAACCACTGAGCCATCTCTCCAGCCCCCTCCCCCCTTTTTTAACTACTTCTTTCAAATGATGGAATTCTAGAATTCTAGGAGTGTGCCACCGTTCCAGACAACTTTAGAGATTTATTTTTAAAATTTTAATGTGGCTGGATGTGGTAGCACACAGTTTTAGTTTCAGTACTCAGGAGGGAGGAGCAGATAGGCCTCTGTGAGTTCAAGGCCAGCCTGGTCTACAAAACGAGTTCCAGGACAGCCAGAGCTACACAGGAAAACCCTGTCTTGGAAAACAAAACAAGAAAGTTAATGTGTGTGACTGCTTGACTTGGATGTGCATCGTGCATTTTTTGCCATTTAAGGCTGTAAGAAGGTATTGGGTCCCCCAAGTTTGTAGTTAGAGACATTGGTAGCTGGGAATCTACCTAAAAAGTAGTTGCTATATTTTCTGCCAAATAAAATGTGCCCAGAAAAGAATACCATGGATCCTTTCCTCTGACTCTTCCAGCACCTACTGTGGAGGGTTGGACCTAGGGCCTCATATATGCCAGGGCTGCCACTGGGCCACCCCCTCACTCTTCTTCCTGCTTTTAAAGAGAATAGTCAGTGTTTAGACCCAGTCCCCAATGCGTTCTACTCCATATGAAGATGGCCTCAGGATATTGCACACGGCAGAGGATCTTTATAGACCTAGACATCTGCTAACAGTCTTAAGGATGTGTATTTTCTTTCCCCCTACATATCCTTGGGACTGGTTCCAAGACTTCTCTGCCATGCCAGAAGATGCTGGTGCTCAAAAATGACATATTGTTGTGGGTAACAGGAATATGGCTCCTGTGTACTCTCTCATCTCCAGACGACTTAAACGTCTCATGCAGTGCCACTGCTCTGTAGCAGCTGGTATGCTATACTTCCTAGGGAATAGTGACAGAACAGCTCATGTTCAGTATGGACATGAATTTTGCTGTGCAGTTGGTAGGGTTGGTGGGTGCAGAATCCCTTGCTATAGACACAGAGTCCCAGCTGGGCTGTCTTTGGTAGGTGTGTGGTAGGCAGTGTCTCAGCAGCTTACACTTCAGTGTTTGCTTCAAATGGGTGTATGCGGATAAATTAGCAGGCTGTTTTCTTAGGTTATGTATTTTGTTCCAACAAACATATTTAGGATTACTACTTACCAATTTGATCATGGTATCTACCAAAAGTTGCAGATTATTGTCGTGTAACTTGTTTGTACTGCGGGAAGTTTGAAGGTTAAGTAAAGTAGCTTTCTGCAGTAGTATTCTGACAAGCACACATGATTTAAAATGTTCAGTTATTTCAAAGCACAAGTTTTCACTAGCATTTAATAAGAATAAGATCTAAGGAGGGTGGGGAGGTATAACTCGGTGGTAGAGCCCTTGTCTAGCATATGCAGGGCCCTGGGCTTGATGTGCAGACACCAAAACCAGAGTTGGTACTTTTTTTTTTTTGACAGACGTATGAAGGTTGTTTTAATCAAAATCACAGTGCAAAATATTAGTCCAGTGAAATATAGCTTTGTTTCCTTTCCTTGAAAATAGTTGTTTTTCTTTTCTTTTTTTTTTTTTTATTAACTTGAGTATTTCTTATATACATTTCGAGTGTTATTCCCTTTCCCGGTTTCCGGGCAAATATCCCCCTCCCCCCTCCCCTTCCTTATGGGTGTTCCCCTCTCCACCCTCCCCCCATTGCCGCCCTCCCCCCAACAGTCTAGTTCACTGGGGGTTCAGTCTTAGCAGGACCAAGGGCTTCCCCTTCCACTGGTGCTCTTACTAGGATATTCATTGCTACCTATGAGGTCAGAGTCCAGGGTCAGTCCATGTATAGTCTTTAGGTAGTGGCTTAGTCCCTGGAAGCTCTGGGTGCTTGGCATTGTTGTACATATGGGGTCTCGAGCCCCTTAAAGCTCTTCCAGTTCTTTCTCTGATTCCTTCAACGGGGGTCCTATTCTCAGTTCAGTGGTTTGCTGCTGGCATTCACCTCTGTATTTGCTGTATTCTGGCTGTGTCTCTCAGGAGCGATCTACATCCTGCTCCTGTCGGTCTGCACTTCTTTGCTTCATCCATCTTGTCTAATTGGGTGGCTGTATATGTATGGGCCACATGTGGGGCAGGCTCTGAATGGGTGTTCCTTCAGTCTCTGTTTTAATCTTTGCCTCTCTCTTCCCTGCCAAGGGTATTCTTGTTCCCCTTTTAGAGAAGGAGTGAAGCATTCACATTTTGATCATCCATCTTGAGTTTCGTTTGTTGTAGGCATCTAGGGTAATTCAAGCATTTGGGCTACTAGCCACTTATCAATGAGTGCATACCATGTATGTCTTTCTGTGATTGGGTTAGCTCACTCAGGATGATATTTTCCAGTTCCAACCATTTGCCTACGAATTTCATAAAGTCATTGTTTTTGATAGCTGAGTAATATTCCATTGTGTAGATGTACCACATTTTCTGTATCCATTCCTCTGTTGAAGGGCATCTGGGTTCTTTCCAGCTTCTGGCTATTATAAATAAGGCTGCAATGAACATAGTGGAGCACGTGTCTTTTTTATATGTTGGGGCATCTTTTGGGTATATGCCCAAGAGAGGTATAGCTGGATCCTCAGGCAGTTCAATGTCCAATTTTCTGAGGAACCTCCAGACTGATTTCCAGAATGGTTGTACCAGTCTGCAACCCCACCAACAATGGAGGAGTGTTCCTCTTTCTCCACATCCTCTCCAGCATCTGCTGTCACCTGAGTTTTTGATCTTAGCCATTCTCACTGGCGTGAGGTGAAATCTCAGGGTTGTTTTGATTTGCATTTCCCTTATGACTAAAGATGTTGAACATTTCTTTAGGTGTTTCTCAGCCATTCGGCATTCCTCAGCTGTCTTTGTTTAGCTCTGAACCCCATTTTTAATAGGGTTATTTGTCTCCCTGCGGTCTAACTTCTTGAGTTCTTTGTATATTTTGGATATAAGGCCTCTATCTGTTGTAGGATTGGTAAAGATCTTTTCCCAATCTGTTGCTTGCCGTTTTGTCCTAACCACAGTTGGTACTTTTAGTCAGGGTGCGTCAAGATCCCTGAAGGTGGTTTTGTCTTTGTGAAAGGAGATGTGCTTGCTTATCCTTCATAGTAGGTGACTTTCTCAAGGTATAAGACAGGAAATCCACTATGTCAAATACTTTTTGGTTAGATTATTTTAAAATAATGAGTGAGACACTGAGACCAGTCCTGAGGTTAGGGTCCATCCTAAGTACTGATGGCCGCTTGACTGTAGTTGGCTATTTGTAAGGTTTTATCACGTTCAGTTTGTAGGTGTTCAAAGTGCGGCTTAGGTTGGTGGAGTACCCATATCCTTCCCAGTGAGAATGAAAGTGGGGTGCATTAGATGAGTGTCCTGCAAACTTCCACTCGAGACCCCTCTTCTCCCGAATATGCATCCCTCTTCTCCCGAATATGCATCCCTGAACATTCAAGTATATAAAATAAAACACCAAAGTTTTTTTTTTTTTTTTTTTTTTTTTTACATTATTTATTTATTAATTTATTTTTGAGACAGGGTTTCTCTACATAGCCCTGACATCCAGGAACTCACTATGTAGACCAGGCCAGCTTTGAACACACAGAAAGCCACCTGCCTCTGCCTCTCAGCTGCTAAGATTCAAAGCATACATCATCACACACAACCTTCTACAAACTTTTTTTTTTTCCCCCACGGGCTTATAATTTTTTATTAACTTGAGTATTTCTTATATACATTTCGAGTGTTATTCCCTTTCCCGGTTTCCGGGCAAACATCCCCCTCCCCCCTCCCCTTCCTTATGGGTGTTCCCCTCCCAACCCTCCCCCCATTGCCGCCCTCCCCCCATAGACTAGTTCACTGTGGGTTCAGTCTTAGCAGGACCCAGGGCTTCCCCTTCCACTGGTGCTCTTACTAGGATATTCATTGCTACCTATGGGGTCAGAGTCCAGGGTCAGTCCATGTATAGTCTTTAGGTAGTGGCTTAGTCCCTGGAAGCTCTGGTTGCTTGGCATTGTTGTACTTTTGGGGTCTCGAGCCCCTTCAAGCTCTTCCAGTTCTTTCTCTGATTCCTTCAATAGGGGACCTATTCTCAGTTCAGTGGTTTGCTGCTGGCATTCGCCTCTATATTTGCTGTATTCTGGCTGTGTCTCTCAGGAGCGATCTACATCCGGCTCCTGTCGGTCTGCACTTCTTTGCTTCATCCATCTTGTCTAATTGGGTGGCTGTATATGTATGGGCCACATGTGGGGCAGGCTCTGAATGGGTGTTCCTTCAGTCTCTGTTTTAATCTTTGCCACTCTCTTCCCTGCCAAGGGTATTCTTTTTCCTCATTTAAAGAAGGAGTGAAGCATTCACATTTTGATCATCCGTCTTGAGTTTCGTTTGTTCTAGGGATCTAGGGTAATTCAAGCATTTGGGCTAATAGCCACTTATCAATGAGTGCATACCATGTATGTCTTTCTGTGATTGGGTTAGCTCACTCAGGATGATATTTTCCAGTTCCAACCATTTGCCTACGAATTTCATAAACTCGTTGTTTTTGATAGCTGAGTAATATTCCATTGTGTAGATGTACCACATTTTCTGTATCCATTCCTCTGTTGAAGGGCATCTGGGTTCTTTCCAGCTTCTGGCTATTATAAATAAGGCTGCGATGAACATAGTGGAGCACGTGTCTCTTTTATATGTTGAGGCATCTTTTGGGTATATGCCCAAGAGAGGTATAGCTGGATCATCAGGCAGTTCAATGTCCAATTTTCTGAGGAACCTCCAGACTGATTTCCAGAATGGTTTTACCAGTCTGCAATCCCACCAACAATGGAGGAGTGTTCCTCTTTCTCCACATCCTCGCCAGCATCTGCTGTCACCTGAGTTTTTGATCTTAGCCAATCGCACTGGTGTGAGGTGAAATCTCAGGGTTGTTTTGATTTGCATTTCCCTTATGACTAAAGATGTTGAACATTTCTTTAGGTGTTTCTCAGCCATTCGGCATTCCTCAGCTGTGAGTTCTTTGTTTAGCTCTGAACCCCATTTTTAATAGGGTTATTTGTCTCCCTGCGGTCTAACTTCTTGAGTTCTTTGTATATTTTGGATATAAGGCCTCTATCTGTTGTAGGATTGGTAAAGATCTTTTCCCAATCTGTTGGTTGCCGTTTTGTCCTAACCACAGTTGGTACTTTTAGTCAGGGTGCGTCAAGATCCCTGAAGGTGGTTTTGTCTTTGTGAAAGGAGATGTGCTTGCTTATCCTTCATAGTAGGTGACTTTCTCAAGGTATAAGACAGGAAATCCACTATGTCAAATACTTTTTGGTTAGATTATTTTAAAATAATGAGTGAGACACTGAGACCAGTCCTGAGGTTAGGGTCCATCCTAAGTACTGATGGCCGCTTGACTGTAGTTGGCTATTTGTAAGGTTTTATCACGTTCAGTTTGTAGGTGTTCAAAGTGCGGCTTAGGTTGGTGGAGTACCCATATCCTTCCCAGTGAGAATGAAAGTGGGGTGCATTAGATGAGTGTCCTGCAAACTTCCACTCAAGACCCCTCTTCTCCCGAATATGCATCCCTGAACATTCAAGTATATAAAATAAAACACCAAAGTTTTTGTTTTCTATAAGTAAACCATCCCTTCTCTAGGAGGCAGAAAGCACCGTAGTTCATAGCACATGCTTGGGAGTCAGCCGAGCTCTTGGAGGCACTGCCACCCAGGGTACTGCATATGGGTGACCGTTGAACTTTCGTCAGCTCTTGAGGACACGGCTGGCTGGGAGCTGTGGCTTGCAGCCACTTCTCAGTGCCATGGAAGTTTTGTGCTATGTATCACAAACCCTGGAAAGAAACCAAAATTTGTGGTCTGCTTTCTTCTGAATGTATTATTGTCTTTGTTCTGTTGTAAAGTTGGAAACAGTAAGTTGAGTCATTGTTACTGCAGGACTGACTGTATGTAGGCTACCCTTAATCACCTAGCAACCATATAACAGTTGTCAGTAGGAGTCAGGCATTGGCCCCTTTGGTATGCCTTAGGATACAAAAAATAGGGGAGGGAACTTAATTTTTGTCCCTAAAGTAATAGGCTGGCATCATCGGATGCCTTCTCGAGCTCTGGAGTTGCTTCCCCACACATCCACTTTTTTAAAAGATTTATTTTTATTTTATGTGTATGGCTGTTTTGCCTGAATGCATATTTGCACTGCATGTGTGCCTGGTGCCTGCAGAAGCCATAATGGGGTGTTGGATCCCCTAGTACTAGAGTTACAGTTAGCCAGGATGTGGGTGCTAGAAATCAAACCCAGGTCACCCGAAAGACTAATGAGTAAGTGCTGTTAACCTCGGAGCTATCTTTCCAGCCCCTAGAATTCATTCGTAACTAGTGTGTATTAACTTGTCTTTGTTGTGACAGGATACCTGGGGTGTTTCTTTGAATGCAACTCCTCTACTGAAAGACTAAAATTGGTTAGAGTCCAAGCTGTAGTTTAGACTAACTATCCCCATCGTTAGGTAGTGTGTTCTTAATCAGTAAGTGTTGAATATCTTTGTCATTGTGAGTTCTTCAGGAGTACACCGTGACTTCTTTAACTTTTGAAAACATGTCTTTCAACAGCCTCAAGGAATAGGCTCCCCTAGTGTTTATCATGCGGTTATCGTCATCTTTTTGGAGTTTTTTGCTTGGGGACTACTGACAGCACCCACATTGGTGGTAAGTAATCTTTAATGTACATACCACTTTTTCTGTGGCAGAAAAGATGGCCTGTTTTCCATAGCTAACCAACACTGAATGTACTTGCTGCTTTTGCGACCTCTTACAAGTATTCCTTACCTAGGGTGGTGGTGGCACAGGTGTGTGGATGGGCCTGTCATTGGCTGTGTCCAAGCAGAGACTTAGTCACCTGTTAGGTAAGAGGAGGGGCTTTTACACTGACAGGTTTAAGGAAGGTGAACTCGAGGGCCCGTATGACTCAACGTAATTGTTCTGAAGTACATTGCATAGCTTTGTTCTCTAACTCAGGTTTCTTTCGTTTGAGCTTAAGATCTACAAAGGGTGAAACTGATGGTACCTATGTTTTCCTAGATTTGGAATCATAGAAATCTGTTTTAATGAACCAAACAGCTCAGGTGATGGATAATTTCCTCCTGTCAGTGCTGAAAAAAAGAATTGAATGAGCTTCCCATCTAGAGAGGACTCTGTATCTTGAATGGATTACAGAATCTCAGAATTTACCTAATTTTAAAAAAATTATGTGTATGTGTGTTTTGCTGCCTGTATGTATGCCCACCACGTGCATGCCTGGTGCCTGCACAGTGGTATTAGATCTCCCGGAAGTGATTTACAGACAGTTCTGAGGCTCTAGAAGAGCAGCCAGTGAGTGCTCTTGACCGCTAAGCCATCCTTCAGGCCCATAGAGGACAAGTGTAAAACAATTTGCCTATTTGTATGTATGGTCATGAGCTTGATCATTTTATACTCATGAGACTTTAAAGAGTGTTCATTAAAAAAAGAAATCAAATGACCATATAAGTAGATTGCAAGAGTCTAAAAATGTTCACAACCCATATTGCTTGACAGATTGATCTACACCTGCATAATCATTGCTTTCCGTGTATAAAATATTGATGTCTAACAAGGTTTAGTTATAAGAATGCCAATTTGAATGCATTTTATTGAGATCCTTTTCTTTTTAAAAAGTACAGCTAATTTACCTAAAATGTGTCATTAGTTCTTCAGAGGTAAGTTTGTGTGCATCTGATGCACACCCTTGCTCTTACAGGTATCAGTGTGCTGCCCAGGCTTACCTTGAACTCTCTAACCCTCCTGCCTCAGCTCACATAGGAGCTGGAATTACAGTATAGAAATGTGTTAGGTATGACGTGAAGGTCCTCCTGAAATCTATTCACTGTGTATCTAGGGATGACAAGAACATTAGCTCCTTGGTAGCCTTTGTCTCTGTCATTAGGAGTGTAAGTCAAATAGAGACAATTAATTAGAATGTGTTATCTGTTTAGTGATGCTTCCAAAATTTCTAGGCCTTAAAGCTTATTCTAGGAAAATTGAACAAAAAGAATCTAGGGCTTCTTTGTGCCAGCTGGGTAAGTAAGTGCCCTGCCTCTGAGACGTGTTTACTTCCGGCCCTGATAAATGGGTTTTGATGGCTGAGGTTAACCCCTGAGAGCGTGCTCTGCTCTTTATTGTACCTAACAGAAAGACGTCTCAGAAGCTGGAGATGAGAGGTTTTGTGGTTAAGAGCACTTGCCCATCGTACAGAGGACCTTAGTTTGGTTCCCAGCACCTCCATTGGGCAGTTCAAAACCATCTGTAATTCAGACCTCCGTAGATACTAACAAGCATGTGATACACACACACACACACACACACACACACACACACACACACACCCTTTAAAGAGAGAGAGAGAGGGAGAGATGCCTCACGGTGTCATTGCCCACTCACTCGCTTGCTTCCTTCCTGTCCTGGGAATTGGTGTAGGCTTCATGCATGCTAATCAATATTCTAAAACCTCCAGTTGTAACTTTGCTATTTTGAAACTAGATAATTATTATTATCCCCAGCAAACAAGAGAGCTGCCTTGTGCACATAGTAGGTTGCTTAGCAATGTTGCTGTCTTAGTAGGTGCTGGTGCTATTGTCCCCCATTCCTCTCCAGGTTAAAGCCCACTTGATTGGGAGCTACTGATTCAAAATCTTGAAATATAAATAAAAACACAAACAGAAGCATCTGTCTTCTCATTGATGAACTTCTTTTTTTTATTTAAATTAAATTTAATTTTAATTAATTAAAAAATCAGTTAAAAAAAGGTATTTTGCCCAAGGGCTGCAAGCAAGAGATCCAAGACTCTGACCCCAGATGTTTAGAAATATCCTAATGATTTGGTAGTCCACCTGTGTCACACCCAGAACAGTCTGTCCCCTCATAGTCACAGTCTTTGCATAGCCCCCTGGAGAGGGCTTTCCAAGTTGCCATTGGTTCTGCCATGCTGCTGACCTTCCTTTGATGAACTTCTTTAATTCACGTTTTACTTGGATTTCTTTTCATTGTTCCTTTCCTCTCTCTGCAGGGTGTAAATCGCAGACAGGGCTCTGCCATAGAGCTCAACTCCAATCTTCTAAGTTTCCCCATTTTATTTACAATGAATGTTTCCCAGGTTTCTTGTCATTGGCAGGAAGAGGAACTAAAGAACAGGGGAGATTTCTTAGTTCTTGCAAGACGCCATGAGTATGCTCAACAGTATTTCTTCCTCTCATGGCCCTTCCTCATTGTCAGAACAGTCAGTGTTCTGAATGCAAGAAGCATTGGCTTCCAAGCCAGGCAAGAGCTCAACTGCTCCATCTCTAGGAGCCCACAGCTCCATGCTAATCTGGAAAACCATATGAAATAAAACTAGATTGTATTCTAAAAGGCTGTTTGAGCTTGGTGGAGGCGGCCCACATCTTTAATCCCAGCACTCGGGAAGCAAAGGCAGGTGGATCTCTGAATTCAAGACCAGCCTGGTTTACAGAGCAAGTTCTAGGACAGCCAGGGCTACACAGAGAATCCCTGTCTTGGAAAAAAGGAAGGATGGAAAGAAAGAAAAGAAAAGAAAAACCAAGGGCAGGAGTTGTTTGAAATTGTTAATGTGGACATTTTACCAAGAGTAAAATATAATGTGGTTTTTATTGTCTTAGGTATTGCATGAAACCTTCCCTAAACATACATTTCTGATGAATGGCCTAATTCAAGGAGTAAAGGTATGGTTAATTCTATGCGTATGCACATATATACATATACATATATATATACATACATATATATATATATATAGTTTTGTATGCTGATTACCTAATCCCTGAGGAATAAAGTTTTTATAACTAGATAACAGTATAATTTGAGGTATTCTTTTTGACTCTGGGTTTTATATAAGCTTTGACTTAGACTTTATATTTCTTGTTTTATATTACAATTCTTGTTTAAGAGAGTTAGTGCTCTTATAACAGTACAAACTTAGGTGTTAAGGATAATGGTGAGAAAGAAAAAATTTACTCCCAAACTCTTCATCCATATATATAGTCTTTTTATAAGCAGATAATCTATTTACCAGTATAAAACAGATAACCTGGGATAGTCTTCCACAGTTGCTGGTTTAGTTCCTGAGGATGGGAAGTGCCTTAGCATTTCATATTTAACACTCAGGCAGAGGCCAACAGGTGACTAAAGAACGTTTAGAACAATATGGATAAGAAGGAAGTTACTGTTTATTTAAAGCTAAATGATTTGTTCATCCTAGAAGTAGAGTTGCTGTAAAGTTTTTTGTTCAGCAAGTAGTTGATTGTTGGCTCGCGTGTAGCCCACATCCTTTTCTACCATTTGGATCCCTAGGGTTTGTTGTCCTTCCTCAGTGCCCCACTTATTGGTGCTCTTTCTGATGTTTGGGGCCGAAAATCCTTCTTGCTGCTAACAGTGTTTTTCACATGTGCCCCTATTCCTCTAATGAAGATCAGCCCATGGTAAGTATATGCTCACTTCTAGACACAATGAAGCGACTGTTTCTGCTATTGCTTTCTAAATGCTTCTTTATTTCTTGTATTTTTCTTGAACAGTTTACTTATCTGTTTAGATTTAATTTTATTCTTTAGTATATTTTTTCTTTGACACAGATAAGAAGGTTCCAGGGGGTAAAAACCAGTGTCTGAATAATGTTGGTGAGGATCTGGAATCAGATGCTGCTGTTAGAAGCAGTCCTTTAGAAACTGGAGAGGTGTGCTGACTTCTGTTTTCTTAAGTAGGGATTTTGTAGTTCATCCCCATCTATATTTATTAGGAATGGATTTATTTAAAAAGCCCAAAATGATAGTTTACTCGAAATCTGTTTGTTTCTTTTCATATGAAAAAGATTCTGAGTTCAACAGTCCAGAGGCTGAGTACGTAGTGGCCCAGACAGCACTCTGCCTGTCCTCCCTTCACGGCCATCTAACATTCCTGAGGCCCAGCTAGCCTGTCAGCCTTAAGTGAATGGTGGAAGGAAGTTGGACTACAAACGTGGCTGGCTTTTGATGTGTTCTGTTTTGTTTTACTTAGTTTTTTTTTGTAGCAAGATCTTGTTGTATAGCACAGACTGGGCTTGACCTTTGAATCCTTCCCAGTGTCACAGAGAGTGCTGGGTTACAGGCGCAGTCTTCAATGCCACCTTCTTTTAATCCAGCTCTTAGCTACATGGCATATATCTTTGGTCAGATTTCTCTATACTTCTAGTGAAAGAACATTCTCAGCCTCTCTAATGACGACTAGGAATGGCTGGTGTAGTGGAGTACACACACCTTTATGGTCCCAGCACACAGGAGGCAGAGGCAAGTGGACCTCTCTCTTAAGTTTGAGGTCAACCTGTTCTACAGAGTAAGTTCCAGGACAGCCAGGGCTACAGTGAGAAACCCTGCCCTGAATACAGAAAACAAACAAAAGAAAGGGTGTGTGTGTTATTTTTCACTAGAGAAAAGGAGAACAAGTGCTCCCAACTAGCGGGGTTATGTATCTGCATTGTTTCTCTAGTGCTCTTTCTGCTCCACGGTGTGGATATTTCCAGTGAGTGTCTAGAAATATTTAGGAGATATGTGGAAGGGTCTTTTCTCCTAGGTTAAATGCCAGCTTTCAAAATCAAGCCTCTGATGAACATGCTCTAAAGATGCACGTGAAATTTTAACCAAAGGAATCCAGCAAAAAATGTATTTTGGGAAGGACTGTGTTTGAAAACTTCTAGTAGCACTGATGTCCTGATGGAATGGTAAGGTGAATGTTAATGACTAAGCAGTTAATGACTTAAACTAAATGTCACCATCACAATAGGTTTCTAGAGTCAGTTTTAGTACAATACAACATGCCTTTCTAAATACCATTTCTCTCCTTTTTGAGAGAGAGCACAGGCGAGCGTGCGTGCTTGTACTTTCCCATTGGGGTTCATGGGGAGGCTAGATTAATACTAGGCTTGTTAATGGCAATTACCCCAGCTTGACTTTGGAGACAGTCACCAGGCCTAGGGAACGTGTTTTTTCTGCTAGACGTGACTGGCTGCCGAGCTCCTACTCTGTGCTCCATGCTGAGGTCGTAGGGCTCACCTCTGTGTCAGCTTTTCAGTTTTACACAAGAGTTGAGGGTCAGCATTCAGTTCTTCACGCTTGTACAACAAGCTAGTTACCCATGAGCCACCTTCCTACCCCTGTTTATTCTTTATAATAACTGTCTTAATTTTATGAGCACTGCCATTCAGGTCTCATCAGTGTAAAGAGTTTGCTTTGCTGAAAATTGGAGAGCCAAGGATAACTGGAGGAAACGTGAAATTGTGTATACGGGCTCACAAGCATGCAGGGACTTGTCTGTGTGTGGTACTCAGACGAAAAGTAGTAATGAATCATATTAGTGTGCATCTTGTTGCTGTTTTTAATAGAAGCAGCAAAAACCTTGGCAGTTTAACTGTTCAGATAAGAGAGTTATCAGAATATATTACCTAATGTTAGGTGCTGAATTCTTTATAGAGGCTGAGTTGCTATGAAGTGTCATTTCTAATACATTTTCATAGGATTTATAGATGTGATAATTCGTGCATCGTCCTAGAAAGCTCTTAGCTGAAATGAGTTGTTCTTATTGTAACTAATAGACATGAAGAAGCATTTTAAGTAATGGCGTTTGTTCTAACCAGTTTTTTGCTTGCCTTCCATTCGTAGGTGGTACTTTGCAGTTATCTCTGTTTCTGGGGTTTTTGCAGTAACATTCTCTGTGGTATTTGCATATGTAGCAGATATAACTCAAGAGCATGAAAGAAGTATGGCTTATGGGCTGGTACGTATACGTGTTCCTTCCAGCAATCTTCTGTGTCTGCTGCAAATGCCTTGTATTAAGTGTTCCTTTCTGCAAGAAATACAGACTCATAGTCACTCGTTAGATTGCATTGAAAAGTCTTTTCAAAGATGTGATGGTTTGGGTCTGTAATCTCAGAATTAAGGAGACTGATGCATATCAATCAATTAATCTAGACTAATTAAACAAGACTGTCTTAAAAACTTAGAACCATACAAGCTTTGACAGTTATTACTCAGGAATTATAAGTGTTGATATAGTTTAAATGATTGTGTATTTTGTATTATCATTTTTAATGGAATTCTGAAATAAGGAAATAAAATTACTCTTTTAAAAACTCACTGAATTAATCTAGAGTTTGGTAAACCTTTTTTGAGGCATTGTAAGCCATGTATAGTCTCTTTCCCATTGTGTGTGCATGTGTGTACACGATTCCTTTTTAAGAGTGTAATAACCAGACCCAGAGAGATGGCTCAGCATGTAAATAAGCTTGCTGCCATGCCTGATGACCTGGTTTTGATCTCCAGAACCCACATGGTAGAAAAGAACTGACTTCTGACCTCCATATGTGTGTCATGGTGGACCTCCCTGCATATACGCGCACACACCTATAAGTTGAAAAGAAAGGGTGCCCTACCTTCTTACCTTATGTGGCTCACAGACCGTTGCTTGCCAATATTTATAGTGACTATGCAGTACAGTCTGATTTCCTTTCAAATCTAAGGATAAAATGGCTACCAGAGCCATAGTCATATATTGTTACTTAAATAGAAAGAAGTAGGGCAGTGAGGAGTTTCAGCAAACACGAGATATGTGTGTGTGTGTGTGTGTGTGTGTGTGTGAGAGAGAGAGAGAGAGAGAGAGAGAGAGAGAGGGGGGGGGGGGGGGGAGGGAGAGGGAGAGGGAGAGGGAGGGAGGGAAGGAGGGAGAGGGAGGACTGGCTCTTAGCTGCCTGAATTTTAGTTATATGAAAGATGATTTCTGATTCAAAGGTATTATAAAAAATAAGGGCGTTGGGAGAAGGATTTGGCAAAGGAAGAGTAGGGAGAATGGTGGGGACTAGTGGTTCTAGTTGTGGGGCTAAACCTTTAAATAATGGGGCCGATGATAGATAATGGTTTTTGTCCTTGTTGTTTTTAAAAAGTCAAACCCAGCTTTCTTATAGTATACTTTAAATTCCTCCATTTCTTGTACAGTTATACAATTATCATGATAATACAGTTGGAGCTTAAAGTTATACCGAAGTAACTAAATTTTCCCTAGGAAAGCCTTTTTCTTTTTAGTAGGGCCTTAGCTATACCCAGGCTGACTTACTTCTGACTCTGCTGGGGCTATACTACACAAGGCTAGTCACGAATACCTTAATCCTAGGAGCCAGAGGCAGACACAGGTAGCTGTCCTTGAATTTAAGACCAGCCTGGTCTACATAGCAATTTCCAGGCCAGCCAGAGCTACATAGTAAGTCACCCAAAAGAAAAATCAACAAAAAAGAATTTCCTAGCCTGGTCACTTCTTGGTCTTGACTAAGAAAGACCAAGGGAAGAATTTCCAGCCTTTAAAGTCATAGCCTAGCAAATGATACTGACATAGAGATGATGTGGATCTAGAGAAAGGAGAACGTGAGCTTCTCCTTTCTGCCAGAAGGAAATGGCCACAGACTGGCAGGATTGAGAGGGCACAACACAGAGGGACCCTGATTGGGCGTTTGTTCATCTCATTGCAGATGGGCGCTCACCTGATGCGGTGGTGGAAGTGCCACTCTGTGCTCTGTGTTCTAGCACCATAATAACATACCACTACTGTCTGGTTTTTGAATATCTCCACTGACCCAGAGAATATTTATCATCCACTGCACCGAGGCCAGACAGCAGTCTGTGCTCTGTCTGTATGCTTTTGCCGTCGGTAGACGTTTCATACAAATTTCATAGTGTAGGTCAGTCATTTTATGCCTAGTATCCTTCGGCTTAGTGAACTCTTGAGATTTACCCGATCCATCGGAGTTGTTTTGTGGTGTTTCTGTGTTTGGGACGAACTACATTTTGTTAATTCAGAGGTGAATTGGGTTAAAAGAGACTGCTTTTTAACATTTGAATTGTGAGAGACACAGAGCCCTCAAATGAGCAGCAGTTTGTGGGATTTTTTGTTTTTTTTTTCATTTTATTTTTATATCTATGAGTTTTTTGCCTGTAAAGATCAGAAGGGGTGATGATCTGACTTTGATTCCTGGCTTTCACATAGTAAAATATAGAGAACCAACTATGGCAAGTTGTCCTCTGACTTCTGTGTGTATACATATAGCGTAAGCACACATACATACATACATACATACATACATACATACATACATACATACATACATGAGTGAATGTAAAAAACCTGCATTCATTTTAATCATTATTCAAAAAGTTGCAATTAAACAGTTTTATGTTGATTAACTACATTCAAAAGTCAAAATGGCATAGAAAAAGTAAAGTTTCCACTTTTATTTCTTCTGTCTTTCTCCTCTGAATACTGGAGTGAACATGTGGCCTCACATAAGGTAGGCAGTTACCAGTTTGACTCTAATTTCTAGTTCTTCTGAAGACCATGGTTTTGACTAGGCCTTATCTGCTTTCACATCTGCTGATTTGCAGTTCATCAGTGTGGAAAGCCAGCTTTGTCTGGGGTTACTGGGTTCTCCCTAATTTTTCTCTCTGCTAGGCTTGTCCGCACCTCTTCAGAGGTCGAGAGAAGGTCCCAGTGACATATTTTTGCTCTCTCTAATCCTGCTGTTAAAAGCCTCTACATTTGATTTTAGCCAGCCCTAAATATGTATCATAATGAACATTTAATTATTTCATGTTGATGAGAAAAATCACAATGAAGTTGACTCCTTTTATAGCAGTGAATGATTTTAGACTGTTTATAGAAAGTGCAAAAGATTGATACTGTACTGAGGACGGATTGATACTGTACTGAGGACGGATTGATACTGTACTGAGGACGGATTGATACTGTACTGAGCACTAGCATAGGACAGGAAGGGTGCGTTCATGTGTTCTGGGCTCCTCGCTTCCTTAACCAAATCACCTTTTAGTTCCTTGTTGGCTTGCAGGTCTGTTTTCCGATGAGTTGATCTGTAGAATATATTTACACCCCAAACTCCAAAGTTTAAGAGAAAGTTTGAGAGGCTGGACCATCTTCTTAAGCAAGAATCTGATCTGCTGACCTTCCTGCAAGAGAGCACAAGAAAAGTGCAGTTGCAGCTGGCTTGCTTGCAGGGTGGGTGCTGACGGGGGCGTCCCAGATAACCCCTCTCTGTTCCTGATTGCAGGTTTCCGCTACATTCGCTGCCAGCTTAGTTACCAGCCCTGCAATTGGAGCCTACCTTGGACGAGTGTATGGGGACAGCTTAGTGGTGGTCCTTGCTACAGCAATAGCCCTGCTAGACATCTGTTTTATCCTTGTTGCTGTGCCAGAGTCATTGCCTGAGAAGATGAGGCCAGCATCGTGGGGCGCTCCCATTTCCTGGGAACAGGCTGACCCCTTTGCAGTAAGTTTTAACTTGACAAGAGAGAATACCTGCTTCAGTGGAACACAAATACATCTCTCTGGATGTTTGGGGAGTAGGGAGACATCAAAGTTTATTTCTATATTTATTATAATCAGGGTCTCACTATGCAGCCCAAGGTAGTACTGTAGATCATCCTGCAACAGCTACCTGAGTTCTGCAAATTCAAGCAAACACCACCGAAAGGGCTTTTTAAAAACTCTTTTTTAACAGTTGGAAATATTTTTCAGACTAGTTTGAATAGGGTGAAACAAAGAGAAAACTAGTTGTAAGTGCGAGGTTTTGATGTACGCTTGTGTTGATGTTTCTCTTATTCTAGTCTTTAAAAAAAGTGGGCCAAGATTCCATAGTGCTGCTGATCTGTATCACGGTGTTTCTCTCCTACCTACCCGAAGCAGGCCAGTACTCCAGCTTCTTCTTATACCTCAGACAGGTAAGATCATCTTACCAAAGCAAACATGTCATGTTTAGCACTGTAAGAACAGTGTTTCATCTTCGGGGAGCTGTATTCATCTTTGAAAATGAATACTTGTCCCAGTTTGCTTTCTGTTGCTGTAATAAAACACTCACCAAAAGCAGCTCAGGGAAGAAAGGACTGTCTGGCTTCTGTTTCCCTGCACAGTCCACCTTTGAAGGAGATGAGGGCAGAGCCTGGAAGCAGGACCGGAAGCAAAGACTATGGAGGAACGCTGCTTCCTGGCTGCCCTCTGGTCCTCCACCAGTCATGAATCAGAGAAGTGTCCCCACAGACTTGCGTGGAGGTCAATCTGATAAGAACATTTTCTCAGTTAAGGTTTTCTCTTCCCGGGTGACTCTAGTTTGTGTCCCATTGACAAAAGGACTACATTACAATACTATTTTATAAACAGTGGCCGACAAAAACTTAACCTCCTGGTAGAGGACCTATTTCTGCTCCCCCTCCTTCGTACTGGAGATGAAACCTAGGACCTCATATTGTAGTTATTTTTAAAATGAGTACGGTATTTTTTAATATGATAAACCATTTTGTTCTCAAGAAAAATGTGTATAAGTAAGTTAGAATTAGAATGAAAAGTCGTCAGTAAGCATTTTTCTAGCCATTTGATGTTAATATACATGTAGTTACACTAGTGTTTATTTACTATGCTTCTTTTTTCATTAATTTCACTTGTTTTGGAAACCTTCTAGATAATGAAATTTTCCCCAGAAAGTGTGGCAGCCTTTATAGCGGTCCTTGGCATTCTGTCCATTATTGCACAGGTGAGTTCCCGCCTCAGGTAACTGATGTCAGAGGAGCCTCATACAGTGAAGGCCTTGCATTGCCTTGAATTATGCTTGGCACTATTGGGAGGTGTGGCCTTGGTGACGGAAATGTGTCCTTGTGGGTGGGCTTTAAGACCCTTCTAGACAGTTTTCTAGAGGCCTTCAGATGAAGATGTAGAGCTCTCAGCTCCTCCAGCACCACACCTGCCTGCATGCTCTATGTTCCCTCTTTGATAACAGATTGAACCTCTGAACCTGTAAGCCTGCCCCAATTAAATGTTGTCCTAATAAGGGTTGCCTTGGTCATGGTGTCTGTTCACAGCAGAAAACCCTAACTATGTAGTCCTGACTCTTTAAATAACAAGTCACTATGTAAACCAGGCTGGCCTCAAAGTCACAGAGATCGTCTTGTCTCCTAAGTGCTGGGACTAAAGAAGACCTGTGCCACCATGCCTGGCTAGAAGCAGGTCTGGTCTATAGGGTCAAAAACTTGTTAGCATTAGCAAAGCTAGTAATTGATCAAACTGTTTGAATTGATACATAGTAGTCAATATGTGATGTATAACATGACAGTTTATTGATTTGTATCAGGACTCCTTGTTCTGAATTCACTCTTCAAGTAGTCACTGAATATCTACAGTACTGAACAGACCCTGGTTGAGCAGTGGTATTGATTCCTGCTATCTAGACTTTATGTTCTAGGGAATGAGACAAGATGTATAGGAAACAAGTAATGTTTCCAACATAACTTTAAAGAACAGGAGAAATGGTGGAGAAACTTGGGGAAAGGTTTTTATGGTAAGGGTGATTTGAGAAGTACTCAGTATACAGGGTGGCATTTGGCTATGGAGATGGAGATAGAACCGGAGGAGGAGAACTTTGAGTTGTTGACCAAAGAGGATAATGCCCCGAGGTTGAGAGTGCTCCTGGTGCATGAGTAAGAAAGCAGAGAGGCCGACTTGGCACTGCTGGGGTGGGGAAGGGGACAGGGCTCGGCAGTAAATTCCCAGGGGTCTTGGAAGCCCAGCAGGTAACAGTGATCAAAGTGGCTCTTTTAGTCTTTGGGTGGGAGAGATTCTTACCCTGAGTCTGACTTAGTGATTGCACACAGGATGTGGCCCCGGGCAGGGAAGAGAACAGTATTTCTGGATTCTGTTTTTGGCTTGAATGACTTCTAGTGGCCTTAAGAAAATACATTTACCTTTACTCCCACTTGCAAGGTAAACAGGCTAGCAATATAGCAGGTATGGCCGTGTTTCCAGGGTCACCCTTATTGAACTCTTTCTTGAGTTTAAATGAAAGATCATACATTCTGTAAAGTAACAGTATTTGCAGTTGTATTGAGTGATGGGCTGTAAGGTGCTGATTTGTCAGCAGGTTTTGGGGGTAGTCATGATCTCCTTTGGGAAGTGTCAGCTTCTTTAGCCTCACATTCCTGATGAGCGCATGCCTGTGCCCATAGCTCACCCTTCAGCTGGGTGCCTACCTCAGGCTGTGGGGATTCATTTCCTTAAGGTGACTGTCTTTTATTTTAGCAGAGCTTATCACTCTGGGGTGCACCAATGTTGAGGGCCTATTTTCTGCCCTGTGAGCTGCTAGAGCAGAGGTTCTCAATTTGTGGGTCATGACCCCACAGGGGTCACAGGTCATCTATTTACATTACAATTATAATAACAACAGCAAAATTACATTTAGGAAGTAGCAACAAAAATAGATGTATGGTTGGGAGTCACCACAATTTGAGGAACTGTACTAAAGGGTAGCAGCATTACGGAGGTTGTAAATCACTGCTCCAGAGCCTTAAGAGGAAGCAGGATTTTTGAGGGGTAAGTGCTGTGTTTGGGGGTAGTCTTGAGTACATTTTCCCAGAAAGCAAGAGGGGGAAGTGAAGAAACTACAAAATGACAGTTTCACTGGAGAAAGTCTTTATTGCAGATTAGAGAATGTCAAAGGCATCTGGAAGAGTCCAGCAGCAAGAGAGGGAAACAGATGGCACACAAAGTGGGACTAACAAGAGAGCGACTAGAAACAGTGCTGTGAGGAGGAGAGAAGGCGGTGGGGGCAGGAAGGATACTTGTGAACAGGGACTGAGGAGCCTGGAGGCCAGCATGAGCTTTGATGTGCACCCAGGTCCATGGTGAGCCTTATGTCCCTTTTGCCAGAGGCAAGGGAAGTGACTCCTTTTGACAGGCGAGTTTCACAAGTTCCTGAGGGAATGCTTGATTTATAGATCTAAGACCTCCTAATATGTAAGTTGTCATCTGTAATATTGTCTGCCCACAAGCACTAAGGAAGTAACATACACAAAATGTTATTAGATGAAATAAAAGTTGAAATCTTCACACACATGTGAAATACTACCATTATCCAATCATTGTTCCGTGAGTTGATTTCTCCTGGCAAGCCGCTGGGTAGGGCATTTTGTGGAGTGGTTACCGAGAATCTAATCCCACAGGGTAGGCAGTCCTGGGGACTCAGTCCTGTGTGCTCTGCACTTTTACCAAAGTCTTGGAGAAGAAATCTGAGTCTTCCGATGTTTCTAGGGGCCTGGTTCAGTGGTCATGGGTTCTCACTCAAAAATCCTTCTAAGAATCCTTTGGGACAAGGACTCATTTTAACTGATGCTGGCCAAGAACTCAGCTGTAGTCTAGGCTGGCCTCAAACATAGGTCAGTTCTCATTAGCCTCAGGGTAGAGACCTTAGTCATCACACACCTATACTAAAAACAGCTTTATTTGCTTTTAATTAGCATATTTGTGACCAAACCTCATAAAATGTTAAATGATTAAATTTCAACTTACACTCTAATCATCTGATATCTCAAGAAGTAATGAGAGTGATTTGGGTGACTTATTAGCCATTTTGTGTGGTGAGTTAGTTCTGCATTAGTTAGAATAGCAAAGTTAGGGCTCAGCGGTTAAGAGCACTGTCTGCTCTTCTGGAGGTCCTGAGTTCAATTCCCAGCAACCACATGGTAGCTCACAACCATCTGTAATGGGATCTGATGCCCTCTTCTGATGTGCATGAAGACAGCTACAGTGTACCTATATATATAAAATAAATGAATACATTAAAAAAATAGCAAAATTAGTTTTGATTCCCTATCCATGCTGATTTCATTTACATTAGAAATATAGGAATGTCCATATACTCATAAAGCCATTTATTAAATGTTCCTATATGCCAGGCACAGCTCTAAGCACTCATGTAAACGATCATTTCATCCAGTATTGAATCCTGAAATTGCTGCTCTTATTTCCACTTGGTAAGAAAAAACCTGAAGTAGACTCACCCAGGATCTCAAGGGTTATGGTCCATCATGTGTTTTCAAAGTCTGTGCTCTTAAATATAATTTTCCTGAATCATACGTCATAGTTCATAGAGTCCTCATGATTTCAACAACAGCCTTAGATGAAGTTGTAGGTGGCCATAGGATAGCATTGAGGTATATCTTAGTTACCTTTGTATTTCCGTGATAAGACACTATGACCATGCCAATTTGTAGAGAGTTTGATCTGGAGTTCACAGTTGTGGAGGCTGAGTTAATGACTGTTATGGTGGGGAACATAGCAGCTGGTAAGCAGGCATGGTGCTGAAGCAGTACCTGAGAGCTTTGTCTGTCCACACAGGAGACAGTGTTGAGAATGGTGGTGGCACTTGGGACGTCCCAGAGCCCACATCCAATGGGATCCCTCCTCCAACAAGGCCATACCTAATATTTTTCTAAGAGTTCCACCAATATTGGGACCAAGTTTTGAAAACAGGTGACTGAATGGGGGCCATTCTCATTCAGGTCACCACTAGGGCTCACTTGGCTTGAAGTTTCCTTCAGGCTGTTACATGATGGCCATCTCCATCAGGAGTTCTTGTCAGTGTTCCTGTCCTCCTTATAGTAAGGAGATAGAAAGTGTGACTGGAGCTTTCTAGCTCTGAGTCTGCACGGGTCAGCCAAAACAACACTGTGTTAAGAGGTATTCATTGGAGGGAAGACACTTTTGGGTTTTTGGGGTTTTTTTTTTTTTTTTTTGTTTGTTTGTTTTTTTTTTTTTTTTTTTTGAAACTTTGTGGTAGGAGCCAGCAAGATGGCTCTGTGGGTAAAGGAACTTGCCATCATGGAGAAAACTAATTCCTGGAAATAGTGCAAATTAAAAAAAAGAATAAAACCTGTGTGATAATTGTGTTTGTCTTTCAGACCATAGTCTTGAGTTTACTCATGAGGTCAATTGGAAATAAGAATACCATCTTACTCGGTCTGGGATTTCAAATATTGCAGCTGGCATGGTACGGCTTTGGTTCAGAACCTTGGTAGGTATAAATATTGTGATGTTTTCTTAGTTTTTTTTATATTCTTTGAAAGTTTTATTTGTGTGATGTAGTTTGATTAAATCAGTCCACTACTGTCTGCCTCCTCATACTCTTCCAACTCTCCTACTCATCTGTCTCCCAATGTCATAGACTTACGGTCTGTGTGAACTTAACCCAGAGTCTAAAATAGTGCTATCCAGTTGTGTCTTGCCTGGAAGTGGGACCATCTAGGAGCACGGACAGCCTGCCCACAGCCACATCCCTACCAAAAGGTGTTTTGGTGCTTTTGCTCTTTTGGTCTTTGAGACACGCTCCCTCTTTAGCTAAGGCTGCCTCTGCCTCAGTGATTCCTACAGGTGTGCACGACCACGCCCAGTCCTACCCCTTGGTTTCTTCTCAGCCAAGCTACTGACTCGAACCTATTTCTTGCTGTACTTTAGGCATGCACAGTACAGTTTCCACATATATTTATAGATTCTAGAGTGCTTAAGGCTGCATACTGGCTTTTTCTCCCTGTGAGATTAAGCTATTGAATCTCTGAGGAGCATTTAATCTAATCAGTTTGTTACTAGGAGACAGCACAGGAGTCTGTGGCAACAAAGCCCTAACAGCCTTATTACGTATTTTGTTTTCCTTGTTAAAAAAGACAAAACAAAAGCTAGTGTTCTTCACCGACAGCCCACTTCCTTCCTGGCCCCGGAACCGGCTCATTCTCTTATGGTTGTGTCCTGTGGGATGGTTGCTGTTGGGTTGCCCAGCTCCTCTTTGGATTTGGGTATTAGTAAACAGCAACAATGTGTTTCAGTGGGTAATGTTTCCCAGTCCAACCTTTGCAGGGGTGCCCACAAATGTGACGCATTGGTTTCAAACAAGCCAGGAGCATCCAGCTTACTCACCCTCTATTCCCCACCTTACAGTCATTCAATGACCTTTAAGATGAATCGCAAATCCATGGGAACTTTGGAAGACTGCTGCTTCGGTGTTTAAATACACTTGATCTTTCTTTTATTGATTTTATGTATAATCCTCAACGTAACTTCTCAACTCCCAACACAAAGATTATTCCACATACCGTTTGAAACATTTTACAAAAAAGTACCACACCTTTTTTGTGAACTGGTAGTTGCTACTTCCAGAGTACCTGAGCCCTGAGCTACACCTTTAAGTGAGAGCCCGGAGCCGCTTAGAGGAAGAGAGAAACACACTTCTCTCTCCACACAGCCATTGCACAGTCAGGATGACTTGGTTTCATTTGACAGGAAAAATGGAGACACAATAGTAAAGTGCGTTTCACTGCTTTGATTACAGGATGATGTGGGCTGCTGGGGCAGTGGCAGCCATGTCTAGCATCACCTTTCCAGCTGTTAGTGCCCTGGTTTCACGGACTGCTGATGCCGATCAACAGGGTGAGTGGGTCAGAGTCCTGTTAGTGCATAAGTACTAAGTCCAAGTGTATCTTTAGAGTGTCCCATGCTTGCTGCCTGTGGTGGAGCAGGTTCTGAAATACTAATTCCAGTTACCATCAGTCACTTATCCTCTTTTAAATATTGAATGTTTGGCTGTTTGTGGCTTTTTCATCACTGTGACAAAATATCCAACAGAAACATCTTAAAGAATTTATCTGAGCCACTGGGTTGGTGACTTGGTCTCATTGTTGGTCCAGAGAGAGGATGGCAGCAGGGGCATGTGGAAGAAGTTACTCATCATAATGGTCGATGGAGCTAGGGATAAGATATTCCTCCAAGGCTCACCAGAACCTTTAATAAAATCCTTTTAAAGTGACCTGGTTTTAAGAGAAAGAGGCAGTCATTCAGTAAAATGAGGAAGGAAAGGCCTGTGGTAAAAAGAAGTTGCAATTTCATTTGGAAAGATGACCCTGGAGAAATTGAGAATCACTCCGTAGTAGCAAACTTCTTGACAGTTTTAATGTGTTGGACAGTGGGTTCCTGACTGATTTACTGCCAAGAGCCAAATGCTTTTGCTGCCCGGAGTTCGTCCTGTGTGCTATGCTGGGCTGCATTTGCAAAGGGCGGTGACCACTGGTCTCTCCACAGCACCGAGTACCCTGGAGTAAGCCGCTGGAGCATCACACACCCCCAGTCAGATTCACTTCACACTTGCAGTTTTTTAAAGAGTAGGAAAAGGATAATGTGCTAAATGATTTTTCACACATGTAGGTGTTGTTCAGGGAATGATAACAGGAATCCGAGGACTGTGCAATGGTCTGGGACCAGCCCTTTATGGCTTCATTTTCTACATATTCCATGTGGAACTTAAAGAACTGCCAATCACAGGGCCAGACCTGGGGACAAACACAAGCCCTCAGCACCACTTTGAACAGGTAAGCCTTCATTCACACATCAAACGTTCTCTTTATTTGGCTGGATTAAAGGATATTTTTTGAAAACAACAGCTTTTGTATAAAACTGCTTCTGATATTAAATCTGGTTAGTGTTTGTCTAGCATGAATAAGCCTTAAGTAATCTTAAAAGTTAAAGCCTAAGAGACTATTCTTCTGAGTAGCACCTTGCAAAATTAGAATGAAAAACCATTTGAAACCCTATTTTTGTCAATTTGTACCTAATGGCATGGCCGCCACTTGTCCATTCCATACTGCTTTCTTCTGACAGTGGAGTGCACTGCTGTCATTTGCTCTGGATGGAATGTCGGTTATCTATGTTAGACATTTGTCGACTTGCTTGATTTCCCAACTGTAATTACCAACACCAAACCACATGGACCATTGAGCCAATAGTAACAGCTCTTCAGTTTCCTTGATTAAGAAAGAGTTCCCCCAGGCAAGCCTGTTTAATGTTGTGGGCCATATACAGCAGAAACAGTTGGAGGGTTTTGCCCAGAATGAATGTGATTTGGGCTAAAATTAAAATGATTTCTTTTTATGGTTAGCGATACTGTATTTTTGAGTAACCGACTCTGCAGGTGTGTTGTTAGCATGTGTGGTGTGACTCCAAGGCCGCTCCTGCTCGGGGAATAGTAACTGAGTGCAGACGCACAGAAGGCCTGTTGTCAGGCTGTGCTAGAAGCCACCCACAGTTGTCCAAGTTACTTTGCCAATTTTTGTGGGCAGGATTTTACAATAAGAGTAAAAATACTGTTTCGCCTGAAAAGTGAAAGTTATTTATAGCTCATTGCTTTAATGAAGTCATTGACTTAAAAACCTGAGCAAGCCGTCACTGAGCTGAGTTATTGGAAGCTGGGGGGAGGGGTGGTTTTTTATGCAAAAATTTTAACTATTGTTTCTTCCTCAGAATTCCATCATCCCTGGTCCCCCCTTCCTCTTTGGAGCCTGCTCAGTACTGCTGGCTCTGCTCGTTGCCTTGTTTATTCCGGAGCATACTAATTTAAGTTTAAGGTCCAGCAGTTGGAGGAAGCATTGTGGTGGTCACAGCCATCCTCACAGTACACAAGCGCCAGGAGAGGCCAAAGAACCTTTACTCCAGGACACGAATGTGTGACTGAAATCAGGAAGACTTCTCTCAGCTCACCCAGGTCTTAGTTTTCACCTGTAGTTCTGGACGTACATTCCATTCCCATCTCCAATGTACTTTAAGATTGTCTTAAGAAATACCTGCATGAACTCCGTGGGAACTAAAGAAAGAACCGGACAGTTTTCCAAAGATGTTACAATTTCTTTCGAAAAGAAACCTTTTGTTTATATTAGCACCACTCTCTTGCCACTAAACTGTTTTATTACACATCTTTAATTAAAGCTATATATGTAACTCCGCTGTCAGCACGTCTCTGCCATTTCCTTAGGTGTTGAGCCTTTACCTGCTCATGCTGACTCAGTGACACAGTAGGCGGGATGGTTATGGACCTGTTTGCTTTAACATTGTAAAACCTGAGTCATTGTAAAATCTTGGGTCAATAATTCAAAGCCTTAATGCAGATGCACTAGAATAAAGAAATGGTAAAGAATTGTTTGCATTTAAAAGAACTTGTGAAAATTGTAGAAAATCAGAATCATGTTTCAAGCCTGTTTGCCATAATTTTATTTAAAACCTTCACTGCTGTCTGAAGTATGAATATATCAGCCACTGAGGATCTAAGTTGGGGCAGCCAGAGCCTGTGCATCCGTGTTCTGGCCCAATTCGTGTAAATTTGCTCTGCTTCTTATTCCACTATTCCTTTGATGTTTGCATAATCATAAGGACCTCAACACTTGAATACATAATCTAAAAATTCTATAGTAAAGCTGGTAGCCTTGAAAATGTCAATGTGATATCTATATGTAGATAAATATATATAGTGGCCTTTCAGGACTGTCACGGTAACACTTTATTTACAGAGCTAATGTTTGTCCTAAATTTTCAGGACCCTAGAAGAGAGCTTTATACAATTACTGATGTGAATTTCTCTAAAGTGTATATTTTTGTGTCCAGTTATATTATTTAAAAAAGTGTTACTTTGTAAAAATGTACATAAAGTATTGTATAGTTTACACTGTTTTCATCTTGTGTGTGGTTACTGCCTAATGCTTTTTAAACTTGGAGCATTCACTATGATTAAATAAGGTCTCAAATGTAAATATTCTGTTAATAAAATTAAATATTTTAATGATTTTTTTCTTTTTAAAAAGGTCTTGATCTGTGAGTCCCTCCCTGTAAGGCTGGCTTAGGCTTTGTTACTATAAGCTTTTTACAGTAGCAAGTCTTACCTTACCTTCTCTGCAATCCACTTGTTGCCCTCACCTCACCAAAACCAAAAACCCTGAAGATAAAAATACAAAGTTTGCAGGTCACCTGGAAACACTTCATTTCCTAGGCAGACACTGCAAGTCAGTCATTTATTTTCTAAACATGCTTCTGATATATAAAATTCTGAGGTTTCAGTGCTTTATTAACAAAGGTCACAGTTTTCAGAAATAGCAAAGAACAACATTTTGATTATTAACACATGTACAGTTATACAAAACAATTTCAAACAAAAGCTGAGAGGTAGAGCAGAGAGTTAGCACTATCTGTGTGGTGGACACTTAGCACAGACAGCTCACCAACAGCCTATCTTGGAAATGTTTATAAATAGTAAGGGGAGGGTATCTCTTCACAAAGCTAATAGATACGTCTTAATCCCTTCCCAAAGCCGGCCGCAAGCGCTGACGCTTACTTTACAGTATTTACAACAGTCCTGTGCTGGCAAGAGGCTTCTTTCCAGAATAAGTGCTCTCAAGTAGTTGTACCAATAGCCTTACATCACTGAACTTCTACTTCAGCCCTTCCTTGTTGAAGATAGATGGCAGATGCTATCATCCTGAAAGTGAGACTAAAGATCCCTGTTCTCCTGTAGCCCTCATAGTTAATATGTCTCAGTCTCAAAATGTCTTCAACAGTGTATATTTAGAAACCACATGCCTGATGCACTGTGGGTGACATACAATCATGAGCTGCCATGTGGGTTCTGGGACTAGAACCCCCATGTCCTCTGAAAGATATTTAGTGCTAATCAACAACCGAGCCATCTCGCCAGCCTCTTGAAACTTTGAAAATATCACATGATTGTTACATTTTACAGATAAGATTTGGGGTGTTATCAACAAGAAAACAAAACTAGACCTCTAAGATTACTGAGTGTTAGTTTTGGTTTTGTTTTGTTTTTTGAAACTACTTAATTTCCAAGGAATAATTCTTGGAAGTTTTTAATAATGAGAAAGTTGTAACTTCCAATAGTTAACTTGCCTGCTTTATTAACACTGAGCACAAATATTGTAAAAGTATATTATAAAAACTTTTATGGTGCTATTCCACTGATGATCTTGTATGGAAGTGTCAAAATCAACTATGCTCAGCCCAGACGACTAAAGCATTTCAGTCATGTAAATATACTGCCCAATTTTTATATAAAATCATTTCATAGATCAAACATGTCAGAGAAAATAATCCGCTCACTACGAATACTTAACTTTCACTCAAAGTGCTTAAGACTATCGAGTATATCAGCCAAATTCCAAACACCCACACCCAGGAGTTGTTGACTAACACAAGGTCAAATCCATTGGTTTTGGTTTGATATTTTTATCTTACTGGTTGGTTATTTTAATTTTCTTTTTAAGGGAGAAAATATGGAATTGGGTGGGTAGGAAATTGGAGAGCACCTGAGAGGAGAAAGAATAAACCAAAATACATTGTGTAAATCAGGCTCAGTAGTACATACCAGGTGTTGGGAGACAGAGGCAGGCGGATCTGGATTTCAGATCAGCATAGTCTACATACATGAAATGTTCTGCAGCCTGAACTACATAATAGACCCTATCTCAAAGAAAAACAAACAAAAAAACCCTTTGAAAGTAGTATACTAACTCAGTGTAAAGACCAATGATCACAGGTGGAAGCCCTCCCAACTCTCAGGTGGCAAATTAATAATTTTTTAATAACAGAAATGATAGTATGAATCACAAGTCTTCTTCAGCTTGTTACTACTATTCTCTGCAGGCTTATCTTTGATTTAGTGTCCCTATTCAGACCAACTGGTAAAAATCCGATACAATTCAGTGACTTTTTTTTTTTTTAAATATTCTGTTGTGCTCACAGAAAAAAAATACCATTTACTCAGAGTCCTTATCAATGTCCTAAGTTTGTCAATGGCAGCACTATTATAAAGGATACAAATGACCTAACAGGAACAAGAAAAGACTGGTGTTATTAATGGTCTGTTAAGTCACTTGAGTTTCTAAACTGTCAGTAAGCAGTGAAAGGTGTCGGATTAACTACTTGGTAATGGCCCAGGAAAATACGATGAAGATGGGGGCAGGACTGTGGGTTTGGAAGATGTCTGCAGCGCTCCCAGCATGCCATCTTTCTGATGGTCTGCAAGAGACAAAACACATAACCTGTTACTACTTTAGTCTTAGGCACATTTAATGAAGCAACATCATACATGTGCAGTACCCAGGTCTCCTCACCTGAATTACTAAACAGATTCTGGCTGAGTCCACGTAAAGGAATGCTATCTTCTCTTTTCTTCAAGTATTTGGATTCCAATCCTAAATTTTCACCACTTTAAAAAAAATTTGTTTTAATTTTCACTTTATTGTTCACTTTATCTGTTGAATGTTCCTAGTTAACAAAATCAAAATGCTCTAAAATATCTTAATACAAAACTTTTTGATCACCTAAGTGATCACATGATGCCCCCAACTTGACAACTCCACATGTGTTGCCCTCCCTTTATGGAAGGCTTAGGTGAGACAGATGTACAAAAACAACAAAACAAAAAAACCTACATACCATACCTGCAGGCTGTGAGAAGGAAAAATATCAATCTTTTGGGCTTGGATCCCATTCTAAGATAATTGCCTCTGTGTGTATGTGTGTGTGTGTGTGTGTGTGTGTGTGTGTGTGTGTGTGTGTGTGTGTTCAAATATCTCAAAATTCTGAAGCTTCAGAAATCTCAAGTGCTGGTCTCAAATGTTTCAATTAAAGGAGACTTAAACTGTGTCTTAAGCAAATAAAACATTTATATATAATATCTTCTAGAAAAGGTCGAACTTTATAGTAAAAACTGGGATAAAGACTATAGGAGAAATAAATTCTATGAGTACTGTAAGATTTTATATATATATACAACATATAAATTTCATGGCAAACATGGGATGAGAAAATGCAGAAGAAACCAAGTTCTATGCTGAGAATATTACCTTGAGTTTATTGGAGTCCATACAATATACCATTAGAACAGAAAAAGGCACGTGTGACACATGACAGGGAAAACACATAACTGATTTGAGAGTATCATTAAATTTGGTGCATGTATATTTGTTAATTTATTGTATGTGAATGTCTGGGTGTCTTGCCTGCATACATGTCTGTGCACGTATGCAGTGCCCTTGGAGGCCAGAAGGTGAGGTACAAAGCGTGGGAGTAGCCACATGGGTGTGGGATCAAAGCCAGGCCCTCTGAGGAGCCCACTGACTGCAGCCTCTTCCTGAGACTTGAGTGGTGAAAGGAAAGGTGGGTGCGCCACCACACCTAGCTTTAAAAGCCATTTCTATGAACAGATCCAAATATTTGTAAAAGCAGTCTTACAAGAAAATCTTGTATATATTATCTATGGGGGACTCCAATAATTTAAAACCACATATAAGAGAAATCACTTGTTCATAGTTAAAAATAATTCTAAATTTTTAGCTTAAAATATTCTAGGATAGGCGAGGCTTGGTGGTGCACACTTTAACCCCAGCACTTGAGGCAGAGGCAAGCAATTTCTCTTGAGTTTGAGGCCATCCTGGTCTACACTTACAAGATAGCAAGAGCTACAGTTAGACCCCCGTCTCAACAAAAGAAGTCACAGATAAATGGGGCCTCCTGACACTGCCGACATTTTAATGTGCCTCTTCAAGTGCTAGAAAAGAGCTGTAATATTAACACTCGCTGTCCTTGAAAAGCCTGCCTGGGCGGGGTTCCTAGCACTCACACAACACCTTACAATCCTCTGTAACCCCAGTTCTAGAGATCCAGCTAACCTCTTCTGACCTCTGAGGGAACCAGACAAATGTGTTGTGTACAAGTATACACACAGGCAAAACTTAAGACTTAAATCTTTCTAAAAACTGACTTTCAGAGAGGAGAACAATAAACCGTATACATGTCTGTTGCGTACTTACTTCTCCTTGTCAGCTGAAGCAGACCTGTTAACAGCCGCTCCCGGCTGCCCATCTCCCGACGACGTGCTTGGCTTTGTCAGCTGCAAGCTGAACTGCACCTGAGGAGAAGCACAGCTCATGAGCTCAGTGCTGAGGCCGTTCATGCTCAACTGAGTGCTTAGGTTTTGCTTCTGGATAAATATTTTAATAAAGATCTTGCCTATATTTTACAGCACAAGCACATTCTTTTGAGGCTTAAGAACCTGACTTTTCCTCACCAAAACAGCTCCCATGATAAAGGGCCAAGGTGAAGAATATACGCGATTCTCCCCACAGTTACCGTGACGTGAACACTAATGCGTTTAGGTCAATTACAGGACTGAAACTGCCCAAGGCTTAGTTGCCTGGTAGCACATGCCCACGTCCCATGTGCTGGAAGGACCAGGAAATGGAAGCTAAAGTTACAATGGAGTAACTTTTTGCTCCAGGTAGAATGGCAATTATGAAAATAAAAAATTAACAAATGCTGGTGAGGATTTTATAAGTAAGGAATTCATAGCCTGTTGGTGAGGATGTAAGTTATCACAGTTGCTGTTAAGACCAATACAGACACTTTTCAAAACGGTCCATGTGAAATTACTATGAATCTATTTCCTTCTTGAGTGTAGACCAAACTGAATCAAAGCCAGAGTACAGAAGAGAAAACACACCCATGTTCACTGCACCACAGTTCATCCCAGTCAAGACAGGATCAGTTTACGTGCCCGCTAACATATAAGAAGAAAATACGGTGTATGTGAGAAGACATAGACACACACACACACACACACACACACACACACACACACACACACACACAGGAGGGAGGGAGGGAAGGAAGAGAGAGAAAGACTGATTTTTTTTACAGCAAAATTGACAGAAATTGAAGACACTACCTTAAGCAAAATAAGATAAACACAAGTATCTCTTATTTTCTCTCATTTTTGAAAGTAACACTTCCCCCAAACCAAGAAGATCAAGGAAAAGATATAAAGTACTAGGGGCAAACAGGACCAGGACAAACCCACAGATCACATACAATGAAATCACAGTGGTGGCCCTTGGGCCCAGCACACTTAAAAAACAAACTGATTCTCAGGGCCAAATACACAAAACAATCTTCTAAACCACACATGTGTGCCCCATCTGACTCCAACAGTAGGTCACAGATTTTGGAAACTAACTGTAGGGGTTCTGCTCACAGGTCAAGATGTTGCACATTTGGGATGATAAAAGGAGCACAGCAAATCCCACTGGAAACAGCTAAAGACAGACAGAGTAGCCGGCTGACACTGGGAACAGTCTATGGAGACAGATAAAGTAGCGGGCTGACACTGCAAACAGCTAAAGACAGACAGATAGAGTAGCCGGCTGACACTGCAAACAGTCTATGGAGACAGATAAAGTAGCCTGCTGACACTGCAAACAGTCTATGGAGACAAGAAAGACCTTGAAACTGCAACTGAGTAGCTTTTTAAAAAGTATCTTCTTTATAACTGGAACAGACTCTAGAGTCTCACAAAAAACTATCCAGAATATAATCCAATATAATCCAAGACTACTTAACAAAGAACCAGGAAAATCTAAGCAAATTTACAAAACACAAAAGATACCACCATAGAATAACAAACATCAGAGTGCAAGAAAATGCTTTAAAGCAGCTATTATAACTGTGCTTTAAGCAGAACAAACACTCATAAGACAAATGTAAAAAAAAAAAAAAACCCAAAAACCCAAACCCCACAGGGCTTAAGGACATACAAACTTGGTGGACCTCCAGGCATATACAGGGCTCCAGGTTCAGCACCAAGGGAAGGGGACAAAAGAAGGAAAGGAAACAGAATTTTCAAACTGAAAAGAGAAAATACTCAATGGCTACTAGTTTCGACAGCAGAATGGAGCCAACAGGGAAATCATAATCTCAGCTGGGCACAGCGGTGTGGGAAGAGTTGACCGTTTTTGAGAGGCTGAGGAATGGGAAGCTGGAGCTAAGAGGATGGATGGATTTAAACAGAACGAGACCCTATCTAAAAACATCAAGGATGTAACTTAGTAGCTGAAGTGCTGAGCAGGGAAAACATCTAAACACTTGAAGTAAATAAATCAAAAGAATGATGAAAGTTCCATGATCCAAAAGTCCATCTACAATATAAAAAGGAGCCAATGGGCAAGGTGGCTCCCACGTGCAATCCCAGCACTCAGGCAGACTGAGGCGTGAGAAACATGAATTGAAGGATAGCCTGGGCTGCATGGTAAGACTCTGTCCTAAAATAAAACACAAATGAGGGGAAATAGATGAGAAAAAGAGACACAAAGCAACAGAAACATGTCCAATCACTCCTCTGGTGGGGACATATACGGAGAGACCTGTCAGTAAACTGCTGTGTGTGGAAACAGAGCGGATAAGGCGGCTCGGCAGGTTGGGGTGCTTGCCCCTCAGCCTGATAACCTGAGTCCACCCAGAATGACACAGTGGAGACAGGCAGCTCCCACCAGGTTGTTTTTTGTTGGTTGGTTGGTTTGTTTGTTTAATTGAAAAAAAGCACTTCACAAAACAGATATTCTGAGGGCAATAGGGAACATGAAAACCCAGCCACTTTTATTTTAGGGGACATGTTCTCCATGTAACCCTAGGTGTGCTGGAACTTACTATGTAGACCAGGCCTGCCTCTAACATCAATCAGACTACTTTTGCCTCCCAAGTGCTGGGATTAAAGGTGTGCAGCACCACACCTAGCTCTCTGTAACTTGTAGGAAAATGAAAGTTAAAACCACGATGAGACACTTCCATTCATCAACTACAATGGTTACAATTAGGTTGACGATTCAGTCTTGGAAGGATGCAGGAGATCTGAAGTATCAAACTCCTGGTAGTATACAGTAAGCAGTCTCTTCTTCTTCTTCCTCTTCTTCTTCCTCTTCCTCTTCCTCCTCCTTCCTCCTTCCTTTTTCCTACCACTCTTCTCTTGTCCCTCCCCTCGCCCTCCCCCTTCTTTTTAAATATAAAAGCACTTATGCAGCCCAACTGTCTGGAACTTGATATACAGAACAGGTTGGCTTCAAATTCACAGGATCTGCCTGCCTCTGCTTCCTGAGTGCAGAGACGAAAGATGTGGAGCACAATGCCCAGCCCAAGCTGGCTTTGAGCCTTCTGCTTCAACCTCTGGTTACCGCTGTTATCTCAAGCAATAAAGTATACTATAAATGATAGAGTTGTATAGGATAGGATAAGGATATAATTCACAAACAGAGATACCCTTAGTAAAATATTCAACTTATATGCTTTTTTCACTGTCTTTACTCTTGAGGGTTCATGGTTTGAAAAGTATGCAGGGGCTGGAGAAAATGGCACAGCGGTAAGAGTCCTTGAGTTGCTGCAAAGGTCCAGAATGTGTTTCTCAGCACCCATGTTAGTTACAGCCACCTGTAACTCCAGCTTTAGGGATGGACACCCTCTTTTGGCCTCCACAGACACTGGCACACATGAAGAAAGACAAATCTTTACAAACAGAAAATACAGCGATCATAAAACAAAAGGTTCTGAGAAGAGCGCAGACATGGGGTGGGGAGGCAGTGAGGTAGCTCACTGGACAAAGCGCCTGCCACCAAGCCTGAGGGTCTTCAACCACTGCAACCTAACAGGGGTGAAGAGAACTGATTTCCACAAATTGTCTTCTGAATGCCCCACTGTCACACACACACTTGCACGCACACACGCATGCACTCATGAGCATGTCCTTCTAATTCTAGCCACTTGGGAACTGAGGCAGGAAGATGGCACCCAGGACAATACAGCAAGACCCATGTCCAAACAACAAAACAAACAACAGAGACTGCCCATTTTGCCCATATAAGAGCATGGAACTAGGCACGAAAATATTAGTTGTAATAGTGATGATCAACACTTAAACTGAATACAAAAAACACTTGCTAGAAAATCAAGGGTGGGAGGATGGCTTCTCATGTACCACTTGAGAAGCATGGCCAAAACTCTTCTTTAGAATTCACTGGCTATTAGCCTGCCTTACAAACATATAAATTCTGACAACAGAATGAGAAATGACTCTGGTAGTATGATGGTTGCAATCTCTTCAGCTTGTGGACTTAGTAACCAATGAGGAAGAATGGCGAGGTGCGTGGGACTAAGCCAAGATGCTGCAGACTGCTGGCCAGGCTTTATAAGCTGCAGCGATGTTGCAGGCATCCTGTGCATGCATTTCCTTTAAGCACATACTAGAGAGTCAGTATTCATCTAACACATTATACTTGTCTACCTTTGGTCCAGAGACTGGATGGCTGGTGTTTTTGGCAACTACTGCATGAGGAAAAGCATTCTGGAATGTGAACGCAGACGAGACAGGATAGCCAATTCCACAGCTTGGGTAATTTAGTCTACTATCAACCTAAAAAGCAAAATATAAAAATGACTGAAGATGAGAAAATATATATATTTCTAAAATATAATTGGCAGTATTTGCTGAACTAGTAGTAGTAGTGTTTGCTAGCAATAATTACTAATTAAGAGTAATATCTCGGAGGCCAATTTTCTCTAGCAAGACAGCATAAAATTCTGCTTTTTAATAACCAAAGTGTGGGATCTCTAGAGGGCCTTCCAGACTAGCTTTGCAAGTATAGGTCAAAGAAGCCACTGGGCTTGCTTGCCAATAAATGGTGGTGAAACAAAGACTACCAAGCCTCTTGGTTTATCCAGCCTTACTGACGGAGAAGGTATGAGGAAGAATGACAGAAGAGTCATCTACAGTCCATTCAGAGAGAAAATAATTTTATCAAATTGGGTAAAAACAGGGCTAGTGTCTACAAACAGACAAGTTGAAAAAGTGCTTCCATAGAGAAACTACAGCTGCAGGACAGGAAGGGCTGCCTCTTTCTGTAGCCTAGCAAACTTCTGTGTTCAGCGATGACTGGAGTGTTCTTGCATTTCTGCTGACTCAGCTGATGATGATCCTGTGTAACTGCTGTGTCAGGAGGAACGTCTAGGTCTTCAGCTGTAATGAGCAGGTGCATGCATAGCCCTCTCAGACCTGCCATCCTGCAATGCCAGGCCACCGCCTGGATCCAAAGAGCTGCTTTTCATCTCCCCGCACTGGGGAGAAGGGCAGCTGGCTACAAATGTCTATCTCAGGATGCTCACTCTGACTCCAGAACCAACAAACCCATGTTAATAAAGCTACCCAACCCTTTAGTTTGCTACCAAATCAGTGTAGGCTTTTCTTTATAGTAGTTCCAAACTTAAAGAGTCTAAATCTTGAATTTTCTCTGCTTGAAGTTTTCAAAACAATCCTTTCTCTGTGTGTGTTCATGTGTATTTTATGTTTCAGTAATGATTTCTAAAGAAAATCTTATAAAGTATGCCCTTTACACGTTGTAAGTGTACACATATGAGAATATTCATACATTCACACTCTTGCAATCACGTAAAGGCATGAAGAGTGCTCTTGAAATGCAGCCTCCTCGTTAAGAACATGCATGTCTAAGCTGCAATACATGCCACCGCCTCCTGGGTAACTGTCGGTCTTGGGAAGCATCGCTCCCGCCACAGGCTTACCACATTCAGGCTGGGAGAAAGCCCACTTCTGACGGTGTTGCTAGCAGAATGTGTGGGTGGGGTGGCAGAGGCCCCCAGTGTGTCTTGCTTTCTTCCCAGCTGGTTTTCATTTAGTTCTTTGTTTAGCCATGTGATTACTTAAATAGGAAAATAAAAAGCAAAAGAATTTCATTTTAGCTTTTATTTCTTTAAATAAGTAACTGTAAGTACTTTTCTCCCTTTGTTTTGTTTCAGACAGGTCTCAGCGTAGCCCAGGCAGGTCCACAATTAATGGTCTTTCTGCCTTAGTTGCTCAAAGGCTCAGCTCACTAGGGTGCAGGATGATATCAGCTCTAAGTAGTTTTCTGTAGTATTCAGTCTCCACAGCTGCTTTATACCATGGTCATCCAATGTAAGCTTGAATACATGTTTCTAGTTAAAGATGCTAATTTTATCAAGAGCCACATGGGACTTCTTATTCTATGGCTCTCCCAAGACTTACTTCTGCAACCCAAAATCTCTGACAGTTTTTTGCTTCTTTAATAGTATCTTTCAGGCATGTAAAGTTCCCAATTAGGAGTCTTAGAACTGAGGAAACGTTCCATTAACATTTCGTCTTGCCAGGCACGGTGTTACAGGCCTTTAGTCCCAGTACTCAGGAGGCAAGAAACAGGCAAAAAGCTATACATGGAGTCCCTGACTCAACAACAAACAAAAGAACAACAAAATAAGCAATGAAAACAGAAATTATTTATATAACAATATTTTCATTTACCTGCATTTTTACTAATTCAAATAAAAATTTCAAGTTAACAAAACTATAAGCTTTCTTTACAGAAGAATATAACATTACTTACATTTTTCATTATTTTTCAAAAGTTGTTTACTTTCTTCAAGTTTCTGAACTGTAGTTTCTAATTGTTCTTGTAATCTGCATACCTGCAATTCAACATCAGAATGAGTCAAAGTGAGGGGAGACTAATGCAATGTGTGCTATTAAGTCAACGACTGATTATTACCACAGCTAAGTGAGAATGAAGACGTCAATTCAACTATGTAGGGAAACAGTTAATTACAGGCGTCCACACCTACCCACTCTGCACATCTAAAATGGGGTATTAACATCTACCTCACCTAGTGGGGTTTGGTTTAAGGGGAAAAAAGGACAAAACAATTGTCTTCATACAACTGAGCTTCAGTCTACATGGGGAAGCTCACTAAGTGTATACAAAGCAGTCCTAGCAGAGAAGCAGGGGCAATGACCACCTCTTGCTCTTTGGCCCGAAGAGACTGCCCAGCATCCTGTGATTCCTTTCGCTCCTTTTGTAGCATTTCTTCTTTCTCAGCCAACAGCTTTTCTTGCTGAATAGTAACTGTATTCTTCAGTTTCAATTTACCCATCAGAGTTTTAAGATCTCCTTGTAACTTCTTGATAATCTCATTCGCCTATGAGAAAGCCTCATATAAGTACTTACGTAACAAAATGAAATATTAATATTTGGCTAAACATTTCAAAGCAAACCTTTAGAAGTTCTGCTGATAATGATTTTATTGTAGCTTCAAGTTTTCCCAATTGTATCTGATTTTTCTCACCATTTTCTTCTAAAGCCACCTGCTAGGAAAAACAGAACACAAGTAAGACACTTTGTTCATGGGAAGCATCACCAGGACACGTAGGAAATGTGATCTATTTATTTTTAAACTTTTACAAAAGACCTTTTGCTCTTGGATTGTATCGAATGCTTCTTTTGTTCTCAGAACAAGCTGGTCTTTATCCTTGATCTCCTGTTCTAAAACGGCCACTTTTGTTTGTAGCTGGTTAATATGCTTTTCTTTCTCGTGGCATTCAGTATCCAGAGTACAATTCTCTCTTCTCAGAGAAAGGACCTCTTGCTTGGTCCGCTGCAGCTCCTGGAGGTTGGTTGGGGGAAGGAATTATTATGCATCATGTAAAAGGAAATGAGCCAGTTGAGTTATTTAAAACTAAGGTGTCTTGGGGCCAGAGAGATGGTTCATCAGATAAAAGCACCAACCCCCCCACCCCAGAGGACGCAGTTCAATTCGCAGCACCCACATGACAGCTCACACCAGTCTGTAACTGAGTCCCAGGAAAGCTAATGTCTTCTGGCTTCCACGGTTATAAGGTACACACATTGTGTAAAGAAATACACATAGGCAAAACATCCATACACATAAGAGATGGAGAGATGGCTCAGCGGTTAAGAGCACTGACTGCTCTTCCAGAGGTCCTGAGTTCAATTCCCAGCAACCACATGGTGGCTCACAACCATCTGTAATGGGATCTGATGCCCCCTTCTGGTGTGTCTGAAGTTAGCTATAGTGCACTCATATAAGTAAAAATAAATAAATAATATTTAAAAAACAATAACAAAACCCCCTCTCATTACCTTAAAAAGAACTTTCTAAAAAAACTAAGACGTCTTAAAAGCCAAAAGGCTTCAAGGATAGGCCAGTGGCGTCTCTCTCCACAGTGAACTACATAAATCTTTTATCTCAATCCAAAAAAAAAAAACAGTTTTTATTAATCTTGAGCTTCAAGTATGTTTTATAAAAGCCATGGAAACCTCTCCAGTGATGTGTGTGAGTTATGGATCTGGACACAACTGTAAAACATACTATTAATTCAAATATGCCAAGAAGACAAAACAATTCTGATTCATGAAAAACATATTGTAACTTCTTAAAGTGTATAACAAGAATTTTATAACTTACTGATTGAATCTAAGAGTAGCCAGGGGTGGGAGTTACAGTTGTAGAATTAGTATTTCTGGTTGACTATAGGTATGGTCTTTTAGAATGGGAGCTGATACTGTGTAATTTCTCTGTAAGATTTATTTTTGTTATGTGTATAAGTGAGTGTCTTTCCTGCATGTGTGTATGTACAACACATACATGCCTGGTGCTTAGAAGGTCAGAGAGGGCGCTAAATTGGAACTTAGTTAGGGTTGAGTATGGGCCACCATTTGCGCAGTGGGAATAGAACCTGGGTCCTCTGCAAGAGCAACGAGTGCTCTCAACCGCAGCCCCATACTGTGTAATTTTATTATCTACTTCTTATATTAAACTTACTTTCTATGTCAATAAATATGTTAACATTTCTGAATTTTTCTTTGGTTTATATTTAAAGCAAGGAATAAAGCAAATAACTGTTAACTAAAAATAGATTTCAAAATCTAGAATAAATCACTTCTCAATAAACTAACAGCAACCCAACTGTTACACCCTTAATCCCATCGCTCAGGAGTTAGAAGCAAGCAGGTCTCTGAGTTCAAAGCTAGCCTGGTCTACAGAGTTCTAAGACTTCCAGGATACACAGAAACTCTACCTCAAAAAACAAAGGAAGCAAACAAAAATCAGAAATAAAGGTACATACTGCTAGTCCAGACACTAAGTAAGCTAAACTGAGATCAGAGGTCTAAAGCCAATGTCAGGACACAGAAAACCCTGTTTCAAAACACATAAAAATAAATCTTAAAATGACTTCTACCAATAGAGACTATCGTTAGTGCCAAGGCAGCCACAAATGTGCTGTGGCAAACGCCAACACTGTTTACATTTCTCTGATGTGCTGCAAGGTCTGAAGCTCACTGACGAGCACTTGCCAAGCACGCAGAAGGCCCTGGGTTAAATCCCACAGTGCAAACAAACACTTCTGTGTGCGCTAAAGAAAGACAGGCAAACAACAGATGGGCTCCAACCCTCTTCCCCTGACTGGCAGGGGCAAGCAAATAGCAGAACCCTGTGTTGCGGCCTCATTCTGTGGACAATGAGGTTAAGAGGGGCACCTAAATGCCGGGTTAATGTCTGAAGTCACTCCAGACACTCCATTACCTAGCGCATGCTCAGTAAGCAACAGCTATTGTCTAGCAGTAGAATTCTCACTGGTCATTCTCCTTCACAGAGCTGCTAGACTAAACTGGTCAACACAAAGTTCTGTGAGACACGGACACTGCGGTAATATTAAAAGGAACTGAAAGAATCTGAGGGCTGCTCTTCTGAATACTCCAACCCCAAGCTAAACGCCCAGTCGGTCTCTGTTCTGTCCTGGATCCGAGCTGTCACCACGTTGCTAATCCCTGTATTCTTTGCAGTGAGAGAGATGATCACTGCAGTGTCAAAAGCTCTGTGCAGAGCAGGGAACAGCACCCATCCAGCAGCACAGTAACCAATGGAAAGCCAAGCGACCCAGCAACAGCAGCCAGCACCTAATACCTCTTCCACACCAGCAAGCTTCGCTTTTAGTTCTCTGACAGTGGAGTCTCCTTTATACTTCCTCTCGGTGAGCTCTTTATTAGCTGCCTCTAACTCAGACAATCTGTTTTGTAGCTGGTGGATATTTCGTTGATGGAGGGCTTCCAGATCCTTTTTCTGTTGTTCATGCTGCTGTTGGTACTGAACTTGTGTCTATGATAGACCAGTATGTCAAAGAAGAAAGAACAGAAATATAAAGATCAAAAAAATTTCTTTACCATAATTCCTTCACCATTTTCAGATTTCCCTGCTTACAAAAAGTCTGTATCAATTACAGATTTCATGAAAGAGCAAGTAAGGTAATTTTCAACACTGAGAATGTATAAATCCAAGGATCAGAATTTCAAAGTCATTTCTCTGCTATACAGCAAGATTGAGGCCAGACTGGGCTACACAAGACTCTGTCTTAAAACAGCATAACCAGAATGATGGAGACAGAGAAGTAAATAGTCATACTTGTAAGGAATAAAAATATATAAAAATTCCCAGTCACAAATATTGTTTAATAAAAATGTAGATTAAAAAAAAAAAAGGAGGGACCCAGGTATGGGGTGAACACCAGCATTCAGAAGGTAGAGGACAAGAATCTCTGAATTCCAGGACAGCCAGGGTTACACAGAGACACCCTGTCTCAAAGGAAGAGGAGGAAGAAGAGGAGGAACGCAGCAACACTGTGCTATAGCCCTCTGCCATAGATCTCAGTCATTCAGAACTCATCCTTTGAGTGTCAGTTACCCAGTGGCTCACTCTTGAACCATGTAGTTTAATCTGTGTTGTGATGTGCAGATTTTTCTGCCATCATTCCCTAAACAACACTGTTCAACAACTGTTTGCATTGCACATATGTTGTATTAGACACTGTAAATAATCTAGAGATAGTCCAAAGTTAAATGTGTACAAGTCATATGTACACAGTATGACACTTTGAATGAGACATGTGAGCCTCTGTATGCTTCAGTGTCCTGAAAGAGCCTGTGGGATGATTTCCTTATAGACACTAAGTGACACCAGTAACCGACAAAACAAACAAACAAAATGTTTAGAATATACAAATAATTCCTAAAAGTAATTAAGAAAAATAGTAATAGGGGTTTTTTTTTTTTTTTTTTTTGGTTCTTTTTTTCGGAGCTGGGGATCGAACCCAGGGCCTTGCGCTTCCTAGGCAAGCGCTCTACCACTGAGCTAAATCCCCAACCCCTAATAGGGATAATTTAACAATGAGCATGTTGAATGGGCATTACATAACCACATTGGTCAGTATGCATACAAAAAGTACTCATTATCATGTGGTACTATTATAAAACCAGAGTGGCAGGGTAAACCTCCACTGGAAACAGGCAGTTTCTGCTAAAGCTAAGCACATGCCTGTATTAGAACCCAGTCATTTCAGCAGTAAATTGTGCCCAAGAACAGGAAGTGTATATCTGCACAAAAAAAAATGGAGTAGGTTGATCAGATCAGTTTAATCTATAACAACAAAATAGCACAGATAATTCAAAGGCCAGTCAATAGGAAAACAAATAAGTCACAGTCTAGATATATAAAACACTGTACAATGATAAAAGGAAACCATACAATTGAATTTCAAAGCTGTCAAGGAAGGAAACAATACAGAGACATGCTATTTGAGTCAACTTATGATCAACAAACAAAACCAAGCAACAATGGCCGCAGTCAGGAAGGTGACCTCATGTGACAGTCTGAGTGAAAATGTCCTCCGCAGGCTCACAAGGATGGGCAGTATTCGTAAAGATTTAGAGGTATGGCCTTATGGAGTAGGTGTGGCCTTTTTGGCAGAAGTGCATCCCTGATTCACTCTCTCTTGCTGCTGCCCATGAACCCAGATGCAGAATTCTCAGTACCTCTTCAACACCGTGTCTTCCATCATGCTACCATGCTGCTGATAAACCTAAGCCTGTGAGCTGTAAACCAGTCCCAAGTAAATGCTTTCCATTATAAGGGCTGCACAGATGGCTCACTGGCCAAGAGCACTGACTGCTCTTCCAGAGGTCCTGAGTTCAATTCCCAGCAACCACGTGGTGGCTTACAACCATCTTAATGGGATCTGATGCCCTCTTCTGGTGTGTCTGAAGACAGCTACAGTGTACTTATAGATAATGAATAAATAAATCTTAAAAAAAAAAAAAAAAGAGTTGCCATGGTCACAGTATCTCTTCACAGTATAGAAACCCGAGACATCCTAAAAGAGTAGCACAGACTGGAAGGCACATAAGGAAGCCTTAAAGGTAACACAATATTCTAAATTTTAATTATACTTATTTTAAAACCCAGTTGTGCTGGGAGTTAGGAGTGGCACATGCCTTTAATCCCAGCACTCAGGAGGCTGAGGCAGGTGAGTGTCTGAGTTTGAGGTCAGCCTGCTCTACAGAGTGGGCGCCAGTACAGTCGAGATTGCTACACAGAGAAACTCTGTCACAAACAACAAACAAACAAACAAAAATCCAGTTATACCCTTAATGGCAAATAACTAGATAGTATTAGTGCATTAAAATGTATTAGTAAAGCTATAAAATGGACGGGAAGAATGACATCTCTCTACAAAACAGCAAACGGAGTAGAGGGGAAGGCAATCCACAGAAGAATTAGAAACAGTAAAAGTCAAGCGAGAAGAGGCTTAGCCTCCTGCACAGACCTCAGAGGGTCTGATGCAGGCCCTTCAGTGCCTGTGCCTGTCGGGGACAAATGCCAAGATGAGTAAGAGGAGATAACCTTTGGGCTTCCCATGTCACGGAGCCGTTTTGGTGACAAGTATGTATAAACCTTTACATGGATGTCACAATGTAAGCGGAAAGCTCACTGCACTGAGATGCAGTTTGACTCACAGTAACCAAACTTTCGGAGCCACCAGTTTGGCAAAAAGTCAACCTAAGTTGTATCTGAATGACAAATAACAGCTGTTGTAACATCAAAAAAAGTCTTTGAACTGATATAGAATAGTACCTATTATGGTAAGTTTTTAAAAAAGTTATAATCAATATATTTCATAAAATTATATTAGCATAGGATAAACCCCAAATGGACATTTATAATTATAATTTGCTTTCTACAAATTCATAAACAAATTATTTTTAAATTGCACAGCACTTTAAAGTCTACAAAAGTACATCAAATTCTCTGCAGTGAGTTGAGCATCAATGAGGATCTTAAGGAAGGACTAACCATGGAGGTCTAACGGCTGGGAAACAGCACAATAAAATGCCTACATTGTAGGGCTCCTCATATATATGTAGATGAGCAGCTTGGTTTTCTTCTATGCGGGTCCTGAACAACTGGAGCAGGGGCTATCCCAAAAGCTGTTGCCTATCTGTGGGATATGCTCTTCTAGCTGGGCTGACTTGATGTGCTGGGGTGGGGGTTACCCAGGGAGCCCCCACTCGCTCAGAAGAGAAGGGGGATGGGGAAGGATTGTGGGAGAGGGGCAGTGAGCAGGATGTAAAGTGGGTAAGTAAAAGAAAAAATACTAACTAGGAAAAAAATGCCTAGGCTCACTACATAATCTTTTAGTAGTAAGACTGAAAAATAGGCTTTTAATTTTGATTTTATGTACTTGTTAGACATTTGAAATTTTTAAAGTATATACTACTTTATAACCAATGTAATAACTAAGATTAATTTTAGAAATGGCATTTTCCAATGGCCTTTAGTGTTCTTACCTGCAAGGCTTTCTCCTTCTCGTTTGTTAACTCCTGGGAGTGCTTATTGGTCAGCGCTGCTGTGTGCGAGGCCCACTCACTCCGCAACTTATCTAGTTCCTGCATCTTTTCCGAGAGTGTCTGTATTAGAGGTTGGTACAACATATTAGGACAGCCTCTTGAATATGCTACACTCAGATTAGAACAAAGTATTTAAAAGGGTATTATGGAAATTTCAGCTTTTGAGTACATACTCAGAGCTTTTCCCACAGATGAATTCAGGAAGGCAAGATGAGACTAGAAACAGTTCTAGAGCGGCAATGGCGCACAGGAGGAACGTAACCTTCCCCGTCGTCTAGCTCTTCAGCACCCGGTCCTCTCCTCTGACATGGAGAGGAGGGCGTGGGCATATGCAGTCTCCTAGGCTTACTTCCTCTGCCTAAGCACAGCGGCAGGTCCCCGGGCCGACTGCACAGGAAAGCCTACAGCGCTTTCTTATCCAGTGCTTTCAAAGGGACTTCAAAGGCCAAGGGCAAAGGTGCAGTGGGTATGGCCCAAACCATGCTAGACACAAGCACACGCACACGCACACGCACACGCACACGCACACGCACACGCACAAGCACAAGCACGCACACACACACCCACACACACACACACGCACACACACACCCACACAGGGGGGGGGGAGATAGATTAATTTATTTTTATGCCCATTGTTATTTTGCCTACATTATGTCTGGATCCCCTGGAACTGCAGTTACAAACACTGAGCCTCCAGGCCCTTTGGAAGGACAGCCAGTGCGCTCAACTGCTGAGCCATCTCTCCAGCACCCAAAGGACCAATTCCAGTTTTAACACAGGAAGGAGGGGAAAGGAGATATGAACTGAAAAGTCATTTTAAGCCAGACAAGATGAGTAAAATGAAAGGGCCTACAAGAGCAACCGCCAAGCTTGCTGACCTAAGTTTGACTCTGCATACCCATGGTGGGAGGGGGAAACCACACCCACAAATGGTCCTCTGATCTCCACTTGCATACACATGCCTCTACACACACACACACACACACACACACACACACTTTAAAAGAGTAGTGATTTTTTTAAAGGAAAGAGAGTAAGTTATAGATGCTAAATGATGTCTTACTTAATAATGACTTAGAAAAGGTGTTAGGGGTGGCAGAAATGTTTGGGTGGAATTAAATATCTAAAAGAAAGCATCAATTTAAGATAATTAACTGGGAGGGAAGAGGAACAAAAAGTGGAGATCCAGCAGCAATCTATTTTGAAAGAAGATACACAAAGGCTTGGTTTTAATTCTAGAAAGAATTCAGGACCAATTTTTAATTACTTACAAAAACAAAATGAAATTTGAATTACCTCTTGTGTAATGTGCAGTTGCCTGGTAACATCATCTAGTGATTTAGTCAGTGATAATTTTTCTTCCTATTTATAAAAATACAATTATGCAGCTTATAATTGAATACAATCACCCATGGCCAGATACCAGCACCATGCAAAGACCCTGTTGAACATGCAAAACCTCGCCCTTCTAAGCTAGACTCTGCATTTTCACAAAACCCCAGGTCTGTGCGCCCTGAGCACTCACTACGTACGTAACCAAGCATTTAATTGACATTTATTTTCTTAAGCAGAAACGCCATGCTGTCCTTGTACCACGTACCTTATGTAGCATATTATAACAGTCAGAACATGTCCATATGCTTATTTTCAATACACATGCCACAACACACAATTTAAAAGAGTGATGATTTCTTTAAAGGAAAGAGGGTAAGTGATAGGTGCTGAGCGGTGTCTTATTTAATGATGACTGAGAGAAAGTGTCGTATGTTGGGGGTGGCAGATTGTGTGCTCATATACTTACTAGCTGACTTATAAAATGGTGACATGGGATGTAGGAGCCTAAGGCCAGAAAGTTGTAAATATCTGGATCCTAACTTCTCAACTGCTGGTCTGGTTCTAGACTTAGTTATAGGCAGTAGCTAGATGAAAGACAGTGACATTCACTACAGTACAAAGAAAGTGGCGGGGGTGGGGGTGGATGGGGTATGCACATTATGGATCTTCAGTGATTTATAAAGTATTTAGGTTCCTAATTTAAAAGAGTAACTTAAAGTTAAAAACTTACCTTGCTACATTTCAAGCATCCTGCTAGAAATTTCTTTATTTCTACATCATTTCCAGGTAAAAGCTTTAGTGACAGGTGAATAAGATGCTTAAAAGGATTTGTCTCCACTACATTTAAAAACACCGGCGAGTTATCCAAAAGAGCAGCTGAAGACGTGAGCTGCAGCAGAAACCTTGGAAGAGAAGCGTCACATTATAGTTCACATACAAACCTGTGAGAACCTGATACTCGCACGCTACTCTAAAACTCACTGGACAAAGAGAAACGGTACGCCAGGGTGTGGAATGAAGCATGGCCCTAACGTTAGCAATGGGAGACAAAAAGGACAGAGAAGAAGCAAACTCTAAAACCAAGCTCATCAATACCACAGGGGTGACCGAAGGGCCAGCTCCTTACTCCAATAACTTACCTTTAAGCAAAAGTAAGAATTACAGATGTATCCTTTCCCCATAAATTCTCAGAATGATCCTACAGCCCTGATTCATAAGAAAAGCTCTCTATAGAGAATAATGCCTAATAAACATGAAAAGGGGGCCAGGCATAGTAGCAAGCACCTTTAATCCCAATACTAGGAGGCAGAAGAAGACGGATCTCTCTGCGTTCAAGGCCAGCCTGGTCTACATAGTAAGTTCCAGGACAACCAGAGCTATATAGTGAGACCCTACCTCAAAATAATAAGAAAATAAAAGGGGGGAAATGGTGCAGAAAACATTTAAGTTCCTAATAAAACAGTATTTTAAACTGTCAAGAAAAAGTTCCTGGTGAATTTTACATGATCAGGTGTCAGCAACACATGACCATGAATATAAATACAGTCACATAACAAATTGTGAAAACAAAACTGTTATTAAATAGTTCAACTAGCTTGGGGCTCCAGATGGCTCAGCAGTTAAGCACAGTTGCTGCTCTCTGAGGACTTGAGTTCAGTTCCCAGCTCAGAGAGCTAAACTAACATCTGCCTGAAGCTCCAGGAGGTTTGCTACACCCATTTGGCCTCCAAGGTGTGGGCATACACACAGAGACACATAAATAAGAAATAAATCCTAGGAAAACAAATTTTTTTAATATATACTAACTTTAAAGACTGCATCAAGCCATGAAAATTAAGGGTCAAATATTTTTTATTTTAGTCAAGATTTCTTAAAATTTGGAATTTAGGGGCTGGGGATTTAGCTCAGTGGTAGAGTGCTTACCTAGGAAGCGCAAGGCCCTGGGTTCGGTTCCCAGCTCCGAAAAAAAAAGAACCAAAAAAAAAAAAAAAAAAAAAAATTTGGAATTTAGTTAAACCCTAATCCCGTTTTTTTTAAAAAAAAAAAAAAAAAAAAAAAAAAAAACTGGGGTATTTGCAATACATGGAAAATAATTTTGTCAGCACTCATCTTTCAAAGGGAAGTATAGTTCTCCGGCCCCCAAAGCCTCACCTTGGAGTCTCTTTCACATGCTCCTGCATACATTGCTGAAGGAGGTCTATAAACTTCTGTGGAAAAGATAAGAAGTCCACCAGGAGACCTTGCTGCAATTTTAAACTACACAGAAAACAGAAAAACAGTCTTTCAGAAACTTAATTACTATCTTCAGTTATAATTTGTAGAGTAAAATATTATTTACTAATGACATTATTTTTTAAAAATTAAACTAGAGAGCTTTTGATATGTATCAATCTTAGCTAACAGGAGTCATGAAAGTTAGTTAAAGCATCAAATTTATGAGCTACTTAAGTCTGACAATTTATAAAACATTCAACTTTAAAAATACCCAGTAAACAATTGTAGGCCAGTCAGCATTCCCAGAATAACATACCACCTAAACAGGTATGTGTCTCAAAAAGAAACAGTGTAAACACATTATAAAATTCAGAAAATAATTCATGTATTATGTGTAGGGCCAGCAAAAACCTAAAATAACTTACCTTTGAAAGTCTTCCTCGGATATAACAAGGTTATACAGAAAAAATGGATCTGTATCATCAGTCAGACGGATGACTAGATCCTAAAGAGAAGAGTAGAATTTTTTAATGTCCCTAGTAAAGCTTTTGTAAAGTGAAATTATTCAAAGCAACCACAGCTCAGCCATACTTCAGAGCCCTGCTCTAGGTGCTGCTCATTTTATCAGTCTTTAGAGTGTGAGCATCTTAACTGGGGGTAGACACTCGGGGAGCAGAGAGCTTTTGGGGGTGTATAGAAGCTGACGAAATGCTCGAAGTTAAAAGTATCTTCTATGAGGCTCAGAGAAATTCATATACCAGCTTTGCGCTGTGGCATCATGGCAAGATTAAATAAATGTGTTTTGGCTTCCCTCAAATTAACTCGTCTGGTATTTCAAAAGCAGCGAATATAATCAGCAAAACTGACAGTCATCTGCTCAAGCGCAGGAAGGGCTCCTGTCGCTCAGACAGCAGATGAAGGATCAGGTGACAGGTTCCAGGGCTTCCCAGGAGGCCTACTCCAGCTGGCCCCCGACAGGATGGTCCATCTGTCTCTTTTCTAATGAAATGGGTTCCTTTCATAAAGATACTTGCCAAGTCATCAAATTTGAAGTGGGACAGAACATCATAGATGGCAGGTAGGACACAAAAATTATAAACTTGAAGGTACAGAGAAAACTACGGAGGAGCTGGGACTAACAAAGATCTTGAAGAAAATCTCCTCATGTCTAGGAGATACGAGGGTAAGTGGAAACCTCAAAGCCCTCTATCAGCGAAGCTACACAATGCAGAGGTACCACATGTAAAAGTAACAGTAAGAACATATACTCTCTGTGCCAGAAAATCAAGGCACTGGGGGCTCACTCCACCTCAGAACAGCCCTGGTTCAATGACGTCTACTTAAGACTCAGGTCAGATGCCACTGAAAGCCAGCGACAAGAGGAGACCTAAGGTTACAGTCGACTACAAGATGCTTGCATGTGCTCAGGAAAAGCTGCAGCAGGTCCTGTGGCCTACGTTCTTAGTGTTGTTATCATTATTATCATTATTTTATATAGACAGGGGGTCAATTCTGTAGCTCACATTGCATCCCAAAGAGCTCTCAATCCCCCTGCCTCCTCTTGAGTGCTGCTATTACTAGCATATAGCACCATATTCAACTTAACTCTTAAGTTCACATGGAATTTACACTCTAAACCAAAATGTAGACAAGGTAATCTTTTAAATGGTCAGGGCAAACCCAGATTGTTACATCAGCCGCTAATTCTTCTTGGATTTAGTAATGCATGGTATAATTACATTTAAATTGCTGACTTAGATTTCACCACCCTAGACTTACAGCAGTAATAAAATGACCCAAAATTAAAAAAAGAAAAAAAAAAAGGAAGGACTTAACAAAAGAGTAACCCTTTAAAAATAGTTCAACAATTGTACCTCAGTATCAAAAAGACCAAGATCAGGGAGAGCACAAACATTCTACCATGACCACAAACAGGGCAGGAGAATCTCTCATTATTTGGGGAAACTGCACGAGTCAACAAGTGTGGAATATAATGGATAAGTGTCCCTGGCGAAACCACCTTCGTGATTATAGAATGACTAAGTTTGGGTAAGAGAAAGATCTCATTTTCTTAACATGAAACAAAAAGACAAAAACCAGAATAATAATCATGATGCACACAAATGGTCATATTTCAAAAAAGAAGTAAACACGAACCTTTCTGTGTACTGGATTAGACAGTGACTGTAGTTCAATGCTCACTCTAACGCTCCCTCTCCTGTAGGAAAAGACATGATCAACTCAGAAACATTTGAGCAACACGGATTTGGCTATCTTTACATCAGTTACGATTTTGATCCTAAACTACAAGACTCTCCACAGGTGCCTTCAAGCTTATGCACAGATTTTTAGAAAGTACACTGGACATAAGTTTTAAATCTGCATTGTTCCTCTAGTAAGTAACCTGGTAGTTTTTAATGGAAGGCTAAATATTTGTCACTTTTTAAACAAATCTCCATTTTTTTTGAAAAAAAAAAAAGGCAGTTAAAACTTACAATTCCAACAGCTCACAAACCAAATAAAAACGTTGTAAAAAGAAATTCGAACTATGTTCAGAGAGCTCCACCCCACCATGTATTACTCTCTCATTCTGAACACCCCAAGGAAAATAGAAGCATCCGTGACTCTCACAGATGTAAACGGCATGAACTGGAATCAGTTGTCCCCACTGAGGTATAAAATCTATATAGAAATCTCATGATACTGAACCAGGTTCCAGTTCTTTTCCACTTACTTTTCTATCAATATTTAATATTCTGGCTATTGATTCTAATCAGGAAATGTCTTCTTCACAAAGCACATTCGGCAGAAATGGCTGGTGTGCACATAAGCTGTGCAAAGTGCATCTATCCCGAGAACACTTGTGCGCCTGTGTTGGGATCTGAAGGCTTGCCACTGTTCTTGATGAAGACTTCCAGTCTTGTAAACATCAGCGTCTACAGCCTCACTCTTTGTAGTCTCATGACAGGAAGGCTGGTTCACAGCAAGGGAAAAGCTAGAGGAGTCTGAGTTTTTTTGTTTTTTCTTTTTTTTTTTTTCCGGAGCTGGGGACCGAACCCAGGGCCTTGCGCTTGCTAGGCAAGCGCTCTACCACTGAGCTAAATTCCCAACCTGGAGTCTGAGTTTTAATGGCTGATAAACCTTAAAATCCCACAGAAGAGGAACATTTTGCTTTTTTTGCTACTTAAGAATGTGGCAGAAATGTATGCTGAGTGAGTACACACACACACACACACACACACACACACACACTCTCTCTCTCTCTCTCACACACACACACACTCTCTCTCTCACACACACACTCATTCTCTCTCTCTCTCACACACACATTCTCTCTCTCTCACACATTCTCTCTCTCTCTCACACACATTCTCTCTCTCTCACACACACACACACACACACATTCCCTCTCTCTCTCTCTCTCTCTCTCTCACACACACACACACACACACACACACACACACACACACACACACAAATATCATGAAAATTATTCCAATCTGGTTTCGTCAGAAACCACAGTCATATCCCCAAAGTGGCTTGTTGAATGAACTCATATCACCGATCCACAGGAGCTCCTCAGGCTGGTGCAGGTGGTAGCGGCGCGTGCTCCCAGGGGCCGCAGCCAGTCCAGTACCAATACTTGCTACTCTTAAAATGGAGATGTGGTGAACAGTCAGGGTGCCCATCATTAGTATTCTGGTAAATAACTTTACTGCCAGATTCTAAAAACCATCTACTAAGAGATAGACCGTCAATCCAGTAACAACGTTTAGGTCTAAAAATTACCATTTCAATGAACAAAATGACTTACAAAGATCTACCACCTTAAAAAGTTAAAATATAATGTTTGCTTTTGGTTGTCCCCCACCCCCATAGGGATTCTCTATGCAGCCCTTGTTGTCCTGGAACTCCCTCTGTAGTGCAGGCTGGCTTCAAACTCACAGAGACCCACCTGCTTCTGCCTCCAGAGTGCAGGGATTAAAAGCGCGGGCCACCACCACCTAGGTGTGCTCAATTATTGTTAGGCTCAAGAACATGACAGTCACTATCCTGTTACACACACATCTTAACCGAAAAGACAATCAACATAAAGTACTGTCTATGCAAAGTAGAGAGCTCAGAAGTATTGTCAGCAAGCTGACTATCTCATTCACAACAAGCTGACTATCTCATTCACAACAAGCTGACTATCTCATTCACAAGCAGCTCTGATGTCTGAAAGAGGAAGTCACAACCTCCACATTCTGTGCAGTGTTCATCATTGAACAAAGACATCGAAGTAGCCATAGCATTAAACTGAGGAACAAATTTAATAAAATCACTGAAGAATGTCTATGCATCTCAAAACTATTCTAAGCTCAGTAGCAATGGCCTTCCTCTGACGTGTGTGTGTGTTAAGGGGGGAAATAAACAAATCTGTGGTGGACTGAATACCAATGGCCCCCATAGGCTTATACGTTTGAATACTTGGTCCCAAGTTGGTGGAAGTTTGAGGGGGATCAAATGTAGCCTTTAGGGAGGGGTGTATTCCTGGCGCTGGGCTTTGAGGTTTGGAAGGACTTGACCATTCACTCCAGTGCAGTCTATCTCCTGTTGATTCTTAGCTGCTGTTTCAGCTACCTGCTACCTTCAGGTACTGGGCCCCTCTGCCATTGTGGACTCTAACTCTGAAATCTAAGCCTGAAAGAAGCCATTTCTTCTATATGTTACATTGGTCATGGTCTCTTATCCCAGCAATAGAAAAGCAACAAAACCATAACTGAACCTGTTTGAGTTTAAATTCTTCTAAAGATTTGGTTTAAGAGGTTTCCAGTTTCTACTTATCTACCACAGAAGTAAAAGGATAGACAGACACAGCAACCGATTACGGATGAGCAAGGTGGAGACAGTTGGGTCAGAGTGAACTGCTAAGACCTTTATCTTAAACTTGGATTTACAATTTTATTTTGTTTTAAAATGGGTCATTCTAGGTCATCTCTTTATTTGTTTGAAACAAGGTATTTCTATGTAGGCCTAGCTGTCCTGGAGCTCTCTATACAGATCAGGCTGGCCTGAAATTCAGAGAGCCAACAGCCTCTGCCTCCTAGGTGCTGGGATTAAAGTTGTATGCCACATCTGGCTTAATTAAATTTCTTATTGACCACACAATTGGATGCTTATCTCGGTTCATCTGCATCACCCTATCTGCTAGCTGACAAAGGTCAGTGAGAACAGACGAAAACTTGTCATCCTTGCTCACGTTATTTTTGTGGTGCTGGAGATGAAAGCCGGAAGCTTACACATGCTAGACAGGCACTGGGTTACACTGTCACTCTTGCACCTACAGCAATACACGCAAGGCAGACTGGAGCAGCACTCCAACCTCACTTACGCTCTTTAGACAGAAAACACCAACGCTTCCTCCTAACTTACAAATGCCGTCTAACAGAGGGCCTTTTCATCTTTAAGGTACTTTCTAGTACACAGTGTATTTGCTATATTCGTACAATATTTAAACTGACACCTAATTTTTTATTGTGTTTCACAGCTTGAAGTCCTATACTTCAATGCCTCAAATATATATATATATATATATGAAATGAGAAACACACAAAACCGAAGAGAAAAAAACGCCCTTTACCTAAATCTATGAGAATTATTGACTATAGCAATTCCACTCATATTAACAATATGCTTGCACACATTTGAAATACCTATATGGATTAGATGTTGACACTTGAAGAAGGCATGAAACGAAGTATATCCCCCATATTTGTTTTAGAAACACACTTAGAGCCAGAATTGGGGAGGTAGAGAAGTTGAACTTCTGAGTCCAAGGCTAGCCTGGTCTACAAAGTAAGTTCCAGAACAGCCAGGAACTGGCTGGTTTCTACAGAGAAACTCTGTCTCCAAAAATAAATGAAAAATTAAATAAAATGCTCTTACAAATGTCAGAAAAAAATCTGAGTTTGCAGGTATATTACTTTCATTAGATTCGTGATATAAGAGCACTAAAACAAATGAATAAAATTCCAATCCTAAAACATTGTTTGTACTGAGTAACACCCACCAGGCCAGTCAAATACAGCCAGGTAGGTTTATTTACTTTTAAATAAAGACCATAGTCATTGGACATAGCTGGATTTCAGCCCACTTCTGTCATTTAGAAGGTGTGACCTTACTCTCAATGCAAACAAATAAAATCTACTGTAAGCCAGGTACTCTGCTGGGTGCTAAGGATACAAACAGAAATAAACATCTGATTGTTTCAGGGCTTCCAGAGAAGACCTAAAGAAAAGGAAAAGAAGACCTACCACTGTCTACTAAGTACCTACACTGTGAGCTATCTCCCTCCCTCCCCCTCCTCCTTCCTCTCCATCTGTGTGTGTGTGTGTGTGTGTGTGTGTGTGTGTGTGTGTGTGTGTGTGACCCCATTCAACAATAATTTTAGTGATGGGCTGGAGAGATGGCTCAGTGGTTAAGAGCACTGTCTGCTCTTCCAGAGGTCCTGAGTTCAATTCCCTACAACCCCATGGTGGCTCACATCCATCTATTTGAGATCCATTGCCCTCTTCTGGTATGTCTGAAGAGAGCAACAGTGCACTCACATACATAAAATAAAATAAAGACTTCAAAAGAAATAGTAATCTTAGTGATTCTATAATCAGAGAAAGAATCTGAGGCACATTACAAAGTCCAAATTTGGACTCATCTCTTCCCTACATAATGCTACCTAATAAATGATTAGTGGCAGTTAATTTTAAGGGCCTCTACCTCTGTTGCTTTGTTTTTTTGAGACAGGGTCTCATTATGTAGCTCTGGCTGTCCTGGAAGTCACTGCATAGAGCAGGCTAGACTCAAAGGCAGTCTTCTGCCTCTACCTGCTGAGTGCTGGAGTTAAAGGTGTCACATACCTGGCATCTTGGGCAACTTTAAAGATACTTATGGGAAGGTATTTAAGCTGTATCTTGGGGGGCTGGGGAGATAGCACAGTCAGTAAAGTGCCTGCTACTCATACATAAGCATCGAATTAGGATCTGTAACAACCACATTAAAAGCCAGGAGGGGGCAGGTGGTGGCGACTCACACCTTTAATCCCAACATTGGAGAGGCAGAGGTAGGCGGATCTCTGTGAATTCAAGGCTAGTAGTGGTCTACAGAGAGAGTTCCAGGGCTACACAGAGAAACCTTGTCTCAAAAAAACAAGCAAACAAACAAACAAACAAACAAAAAACCAACCAAACAAACAAAAAAGCTGGGTGTGTAATGAGTGACAGTGGTTAAAAGCACATATCTGTTCTCTCAGAGTTTGAACCCCAGCACCCATGTCAAGCTGTCACAAAGACCTAGAACTCCAGCTCCAAAGGATTTGACATCTTTTTCCTTTTCTGAAGGCGCTCACAAGCAAAGACAGACGGACAGACAGACAGACAGACAGACACACACACACACACACACACACACACACACACACACACACACACACAGGAGGTGCGTCTTAGTCATGAAAAAAAAATGACATCTGAGGCAGAGGGAACAGCAGGAGTGGAGATATGGTAGAATACACAGCATCAAAGGAGCTGAGTTCTTGTGTAATGACTGGGATAGTTTTGGGATCAAAACATAAGAGCAGGTGGTTATCCAATCCTGAGTTTAAAGCTCGAACCACTGTCTTCCAGGTAGGGTTTCCTGATAGTTACACTGGCCATCTACCCAACCGCCTTCCTCTCTACTATGCCTTTATTATACTACTCATGTGGTAACACCTTACTATTAATAATTAACAACTAAGATTTAGGGAATACTTAACATATACTAGTTACTATTATAAGTCCTTTGTATTTATTAAATAATTGCATCCTCAATAATAATGCCATGAATACTATTATTCTGAATTTAAAAATGAGACCAAAGTGAAATAAATGGTGTAAGTCTGGAGCTGGGGGTAGAGTACGATGGTCGTCTATGGTAGCATGCTGCAAGGACACAGGTTCGACCCACAGAAATGTGCAAACAGTAAACAGACTGTCGGAGATCAGCCAATCAGTGGCAGACTGGAATTAACCGAAACCCAGGCCATCATGTCCAGATCTAAACTTGCACTGTCCTGCTTCTCCAAGGGGATCGTCTGAGTCTGGGAGCTCCCCGAGAACCACGACGGGGACTGGTTTTGCTGTTGCTGTTGGAGGTGAAAGGAAAGGAAGCCTCCCATTCTGCACCCAAGATAGTTCATGGTACACAGTGGGAAATATTTGCTGGGGTAAACTGCTCTTGAATAGTTGGCTAAAGAACCTAGGTTGTTCTTCCTATAGGTCAGGGGATAGCAAAGCTATGGCCTCTGTTAAGAGCCCAGAGAGCAAATATTTTAGACTTGGAAGATTATAGAGCAGTGGTTTTCAACTTACAGGTCTGGACCCCCACTAGAGTCAAACTACTTTTTCACAGGGGTCACCTTAGACCATTAAAAAAAAAAAGTTCACATTAGACTCGTAACAGTAGCATAAGTACATTTAAAGCAGCAAAAATAATTTTATGGTTGGGGGTCACCACAACATAAGAAACTGTATTATCAGGAAGGCACTACTATAGAGTATCTGTCACAATTATGTGTGGTTGTGTTCCTCCCCGCTACCCCGCTACCCCGCTACCCCCGCCCCTTATTGCTGTTGTAGTGCTGGATATATATTCCCTCTACTGTAAAAACTATGCAGCTATTTTCCCACCAACACCCCCATATAATTACTCATTACTGCTGCCCTTGTGCAGATGCAACCACAGACAGTTGGTAACAAATAAGGATGGCTGTGTTCCAGAAAAATCTGATTTATGAACAGCTGGGTGGTCCCTGCCACAGGTGACAGGAATATCAGGTTTCTAAACAATTTTTAAAGTTGAAGTTGTGTTTTAGCATGATGAACTCTGATTACAACTCTGATTTAATGTGTTGGAGAAGAGTTGGGAGTGTCAAGCTTGGAATCACAAGGAATGGTCCACACAGAGACAAAAGGGAAGGCACAGATGTGAGTTGTGGATATCACTTTAAACTGTCTAGAAGTCACCTTATAGAAGTCACCTGTAGGAGGACCAGCAGTCTCAATTAACCTGGACCCCACCCCCTGCCCCCAGATCTCTCAGACACTGGACCACCAACTAGGCGCATACCCCAGCTGAGATGAGGCCTCCAACCCATATACAGCAGAGGACTCCCAGGGTCTGGGTTCAGTCAAAGAAATGCACCTAACCCTCAAGAGACTGGAGGCCTCAGAAAATTTAGAGCTCTGGTGGGGAGGGGAGGGTGAGGACATCCTTGGGGAGGGGGGAGGAGTGTGTGTGTGTGTGTGTGTGTGTGTGTGTGTGTGTGTGTGTGTATGTGTGATGTATAACTGTCAGGGTATGAACCTGGAGTATAAAAATAAATAAATAAAAATTTTTAAAAAAGCTGTAACATAACATAAAATTGAGATGTTTTACACTCTTGTTACTAGCAGATCTTCAAAAATCTATGTATTTTACACTTACGGACATCAGTTTGGATTAGCCAGAATTCAATAACTATATGTTTATATGTGGCTAATAGCCACTATATTAGACATCACAAAATAATCACCAATTAGAGGCTGGGTTGGGAGGTACAGATCAGTGGTAGTACATGCTAAGTTAGGGCATCAGTTCAATTGCCAAAATCAAAACACAGTAAGACAATTAAAATAACCAACACATTTGGGGGATAGGGAAAAAAAACAAATAATAACCAACAGATTTCTATACAAAGCTGATGTTTTCAGTCCATTCTTCTGACTGCTTGCTAGTTGATTCTGGACCTAATTCTAAATTGCACTCCACCGTTTAACAGTCCAACAACTCAATAATTTTTCTTAATGCCACGTTTCTTCAGCGTTTAGTTTCTACAAACATTTTCACATCCGGTCTTCATTGCAATCATATGAGCAGGTAGGTGTGTTAAACCAACTTTACAAATGAGAAAATGTAATGTTCATAGAAACCAAATAACTAAAGTTATTGGTAAAAGAGGAAAAATCAGATCTAACCTCTAATCAAATCTATTTGAGCCATAATAGCATCGCCTGTGGTTAATGTTGCAAGTTTGCATTTATCTGTTCGATAGGATACCGTAGTGTAAACCCTGTGAAGACCACGGTATCCCCAGGGGTCCAATGAGGTGCTTTACGAGTTGACATTATACAATGAAGTACAGAATTTCTCATTTTCTAGTATTTGGGGTTGGTTAAATGGTTGTAACTGACGTGCGGATGAGCCGAAGTATGTCACTGATTACTTTGTTTTGTTTTTAGTTGAAGTTCTAAAGCTTCCCTCCCAATGTCCTTCAAAGGAGAGCATGAGTGAAGGGCTGGGCGGGCTGAATTCTAGTGGGGACGGTTCCCTGAAGTCGCCGTGAAGCTTTGCAGAACTGAACAGGAGAGAATCAGAGCTCCCACCCAGAAAGGACAGGCTGGTCTCAGTCCCGCTCAGAGCCAGGACCTGGACTAGAGGGAGTCGGCTTCCCATTTCCTCATTCCCTTCCTGCGCGTACCCTCCGCAACGGCCAACCCGGCGACAAACAAAGGTAACCACTAGGTCCCCACAGGGTCTCTTCCCGCGTCCCCGTATGATGGTCCGACACAGACCCGTGGACCGATCCCCACTGAACCCAGTCGCCATCTTCCCTATCGGCGCGACCCCAACCGCCACCCGCCGGCACCGGGAGCTCACCTCTCCTCGCAGTCTTTGCATTTCACTAGCAAGGGAACAAGTTGCTGGAACAGAACTTGACTCATGTCGGACCGCTGCCCCGACCCGTGAGTGAAAAAGCCCAGTAGGCCTGGCCCGCGGTACCAGCTTAAAAGAAGTACTGCTCCAGACTAAGTTTGAGTTTGGCGCTCAGCTCCGGCGGAGGAGGGGAACGATAAACAGAGGGAACGAAGGAGGTTTGGACCTCTTCAGCCACCATCACTTTCTTCCGGTTGAGGGAACGAATAAGTCAGGGTGATGCGTAATTTCCGTGGTCCCACCCCCTTCAGGCGGCCACGTTTGTTAAGGGAAGCGGGACCAGAGGGAATTGACAACTTTGGGTTGAGCCAGGCCAAAAGGACCCAGCGTGATGGAGGCTCCTGCTCCGACAACGCCCGCGATCGGTTTTCCAACTGACGGTAGATGCAACTACTTTGTGGAAAAGAAGAAGCGCTTCTGCAGGATGGTGGTGGCCGCGGGGAAAAGGTTCTGTGGTGAACACGCTGGATCGGCGGAGGTCTGGTATCGCCCTACCTTCCTGAGAGTCGGAACTGAGTTGCTGGTCTGTGGGTGCTGGAACCCATCCTCACCCCCTTTGACAGGTTTCTGCTTCTGCCCCATGGATTCTCCAGCCTTTACTTAAGTAAATGCAGTTCTGACCACCGCTTGGAGCCACGATGAGCTCCTGAGGAACATTGCTTTCTTGGACTAAGTGCTAAGAATAGCCAAGAGATGATCCTCTGTGCTATCATAGAGATCTTTGTGCTCATCCTTCCATCAGTCGCCCATCCTCATGGGAAGTGATTATCTTTACAGAATAGTGTTTGAAATCACCAGACTTTACTAACTGGGTTCTAATTATACTTATTGTTTTCTGAACGATAACCACTTGAGTGCATGAGGAAGAAACTTAGAAAAAAAATTTTTTTTGTTTAGACTTAACTCTCCAGGAAACACCTTATGAGCTTGTAATTATTATTCTGGGAAGGGGAAGAAGAATTAACCTAAAGTAACTAACATTAAAAGTTGAAAGCAGAGTGCATTTTTGTCTTCCAACCCCAGCAGACATTAATGTCATAAGACATTTTGGTTCTAAGTGCAAAAATGTCAGGGGCTTCAAATGGATAGAGAACAGGAAAATTACTAATCCGCAGGTCACAGGAAGTCTCACCACCCTCTACACCAAAAAAGAAAACATCTTTATAACAGTTTCTAAATTAAGAATGCTTTGTGTGTGTGTGTGTGCGCGCGCGCGCGTGCGTGTGCTCGCGCCTGTGTGTGTGTGTTTTCTGCGATTTAGCTTTGCAAGCTAGAATAGATTACTATTTCCCTTGAAAGACAATTTTCCTGTTTGTCTTTGAGATGGTGATCTCACTGAATTTCTCATGTTGGTCTTGAATACCTGGTCTCAGGAATTCTCCTGCCTCAGCCTCCCAACTAGCTGGTCAACACCAAACAATCACACTGGAAATTAAATTTTAAAATCTGTACGTGAAGAAGAAATAATATAGGTTATTCTTAATACTGAGAATTTCTTAACTTTCCCTAAAATTCAGTGTGCATAACATCATGAACATTCTGAAATAAATTGAAATAAATAATTGAGAAAAAATAAGAGTAAATACTTGGTCAGCTTTTGCTGTATGGCTAGCACTAAACATTGTTACTTTTCTTTTAAAAATTCAATTTTCACAAACCTTAGGAAATAAATCATGCTATTATTCTATTTAATAGGGATATAGTAAGTCTATACTTAGGGAGTATATACTATTATTCACATGAGGCAGTGAGTGTTAGTGTTGGGTCATAGACATAGAGTTAGCAGCTAATAGAAAGAACTGAGAATCATAACCACTGGCCTCTGGTTTTAATAATTGGGCCATCATGTGCATGTGTTGATAGGGTCTGTAAGGTAGGCATGCCAATACTGGTTTTTCTTGCTTTCCGCCCGTTGCCTATAATTAAATGTATATAACTTGAAAGACAGTAACTAGCATTTTTGAAAAGTTGCAAAGCCAGGGAATATGACCCATTCTAAATTGTTAAAGTACCATGCCTCGTTGTTCCTGTCATACGTTCTCCTGTATTTGATTTCTGTCTTTATTGAGACAGGGCCTGAGGGTTACCCTGGCTGGTCTTTGGCTCAAAAGCTCTGTCTGCCTTTCCTCCGCAGTGCTGATATTCAAAGCATGGTCCACCACGCCCAGCATTTCCCTACGTTTAAACAGCTTTAGATAAATACGCATTCTAAAATCAGTTTAAATGGGCAACATTTTAAAATTAAAGAATAAGTATGAAGGGGTTGGGGATTTAGCTCAGTGGTAGAGCGCTTGCCTAGGAAGCGCAAGGCCCTGGGTTCGGTCCCCAGGACCGAAAAAAAGAACCAAAAAAAAAAAAAAAAAGAATAAGTATGCAAGTAATGAGTATTTTAGTCGGCTCATTTTAGCCACTTATACCCATTCTATACATTCCAAAAGATCATTTTCATACATGATGAGTATTGTCCATTGTTATTAGTCAATCTGAAGTATATGGTTAACATCTTTTCTTAATGGTGCATATAATAACTGTCCATCTTTAGGAGGTGTTATCTCTGATGCAAAATTCCATTAGCAAGCCAAAACAGTGTTTGCTCATTTATACAGAAGCAAGCTGCACTGGAGACTCTTACTGTTACGCTGCGTGACCTAATCCTGCGTATTTTTCGTTATATTTTTTAAATTTTTCTTACCTTATTTTAGGAGTAGAAATACATTGTGGGTGTATCTAACATCTGAATGTAATACACTTGATATTTAAATAAATGTATCCCTTTTAATTTTTTAGGAAGAAAATGCTCGGAAAAGAATCTTATGTCCTTTAGATCCAAAACAGTAAGTATGGGGTCAGATAAGTGTTTTTGCTGTTATTTGGAGTGTGTGGGTGTGTGGGTGTATCTGTGTGTATGTTTGTGTGATGTATTAAGATTTTTTTTAATCTCTTAAATTTTCTCTTTAAATTTAGCACAGTATATGAAGACCAACTAGCAAAACATTTGAAAAAATGTAATTCAAGAGAGAAGCCTAAGCCTGTAAGTATTTGCAATGTGTATGTGATTTTCGTATGTAAATACTTAATATCGTAAGATACAGATTGAATTTGGCAAATGTACCATATTCATTTGATAGCTGTACTTTTTTCCCCCTCTTTTCTTTTCTGCACTTGTGTTTTATCTGTTGGTTTGGTTAGATTAGAGGCAAGTTTTCACTGTGTAGCCCAGGCTGACCCCAAACTTGAGGCCCTCCTTCCTTAGCTTCTTTAGTGCTGAGATTACTGGTGGGTGCCACTTTGACCAACCCCGAATAATTGCTTCATGTTTTATTTTTGTTTGTTTATTTGCTTTTGAGATAGGGGACTGTGCTGTAATACTTCGGCTGGTCTTCAACACAGCTCAAATGTTTCTTATGCTTTCCCTTCCAAGTGCTAAGGTGATAGGCGTGTGCCAGCCAGCACACCCATCTTGATAGCTGGACAGAGAGGGGTGATGGTGCAGTAAGAGATTTCAATCAGAGGTAAACAGGTTGTAAAGAGTAACTGCTAGGCATCTTTGAGATTCAGACTCAGTATAGATAGTGAATTTGAGCTAACCACCAGACCATGTAAGTCTTACACAGTGTCCACCTACGCAAGAGCTAAAAATTCAGATTTCTTTTTTTAAAGATTTATTTATTTTATGTATGTGAGTACACTGTCTTCATATATACCAGAAGAGGGCATCAGATCTCATCAGATCCCAGATGGTTGTGAGCCACCATGTGGTTGGTGGGAATTGAACTCAGGACCTCTGGAAGAGCAGTCAGTGCTCTTAACCACTGAGCCATCTCTCCAGCCCAAAAATTCAGATTTATGTTTAGAAACAAAATACAATAATGTGATACAAAATGGTAAGTGTGTCATTTGCCTCATGATATGGACCATTTTAAAATGTGTATCTCAAGATATCATAATTGGGTTTTTTTGTTGGTGGGGGGTTTGTTGTCGTGTTTGGGTTTTTTTGTTTATTTGGGTTTTTGAGACAGGGTTTCTCTGTGTAGCAGCCTTAGGTGTTCAGGAACTTGCTCTGTAGAACAGGTTGGCTTCAAACTCACAGAGATCCACCTGCCTCAGCCTGTTGCCTCCTGCGTACCAGATCAAAGGCCTGCACCACTGCCCAGCCCTCTTAGTCATTTTGCAACAGATGCCCTTCTGCATTTTCAGATGCCTCTCAGTTGAGAACCACTGCTCCAGACGCTATGAGCTAAAGGTATTTTAGCATCTTTGGTAGCTCATACCTGTAGTCTTTGGCACCTGGGAGGCTTAAGCTAGAGGATTACCCAAAGTTCAAGGCAAACTTGGACAGCATAAAAAATTCTAGGCAAGCCTTGGCTACCAATTGAGCTTCAGGGTAAGATCCTGTACCAAAGGAAAAACATGGTATTTTAACATTAAGAAATAAGACTGCTCCCAGAGGCCTAATTCTGGGGGCTCCCAGTAGACCAGACTCAGCCATCTACCAACACAAGAGGCCAGTCAGCAGCCCAGTCACTATGGTTGTGGCCATGCAGTAATATTTGGTGATGAGTGAATGTGACAGATGGTAATGGTGTGGGAGGGTGAGAGGAAGAAGCAGTTCTTCCGCCTAATTGTTTTCAGTGTCATATTAATAATATGTTATGGTTTTGGTTTGGCAGGATTTCTTTATTCAAGATATAAATGCAGGATTAAAGGATGAAACAGAAATTCTTGAACAATTAGTAAGTATATTATTTAATACTTAACTCCAAGTGGTATTTGTAAGCTGTCTCCTTGTGCAGACCATTCTCCACTTTTGTTTAGGAAGATGTGTTGTTTTGATGTTAGGATGTATTTTCCTATAGAACTACATTGTTAATAATGGTTAGTTCCGAGACAAGCTTCCAGTCCCATAACAAACTGCAGCATGGCTGTGCTGTGAGGTGAGCCCAGACCTGAGGGAGAAATGAAAGTTAAAGTATCAGGCAGAGCCTGAGTAGTGCCCTCACGGTCGGGCAGTTCTGGAGGGAGCCTGGAGCAAAGCTCTGCCAGGAGGAAGCACCTCAGCTGCCCAGACGTCTGCCCAGCTGTGAGCGTCTACTCAGCCTCTGCTACACTACTTTAACGCGTGTTTGACGGCATTATTTAGTTTTATTTCTGTATTTGTATATAGGTTCCACTTTCTTCTCTATCTGAGGAGCAGTTGGAAACCTTAATTAAGAAATTGAGAAAAGCAAGTGAAGGTAAGTCTGCTAAAGTTGTGGGCTTAACTATCTGAGAAGCACTGGGTGACTTATGAGTTACTCCGTCCTGCCGTTCAGAGTCTCAGTTCATGTCTCTCTGCTTAAGCTATCATGTTTCTTTTTGGCACAGGCTTGAACTCTACACATGAAGATCACATTATGTCCCATCCAGCATTACACGACGCCCTTAATGACCCGAGAAATGGTGATTGTGCAGTCAAGCACCTGAAACAGCAGGTATGTTTGGACACAATCACTCAACGTTTCTTCATATGTTTAGTGCTAGCATCCCAAGCTGAGGAGATGGCTCACCAGATAAAGGTGCTCGCTGCCAAGCCTAATGGCCTGAGTTCAGTCATCTGAATCTTACAAAGTGTCCTCCGACTGCTACATGCACACACAAGTGTGTATGCTCACAATAAATAAAAGTAATTTTTTAAAAGCTAACATTCTAGTTAGGTATGGTGGTATATACCTCTAATCCAGAACTCAGTAGATAGAGACAAGCAGATCTGAGTTTGAGGCCATCCTGGTCTACAGAGTGAGTTCTAGGACAGCCTGGGTTACAGAGAGAAACCTTGTCTTGAGAAAACAATCAAAAAAAAAAAAAAAAAAAAAAAAGCTAACATTTGGTTCTGAGTGTAATTTCTGTTAGTGAACAAAATACTTTCATTCAAAATTATGTGTGAGCATAAAATAAAAGTTTGAGCGTGGCTGTGACCCTGAGTGCAGAGTATTATTTTAGAGCAAGCAAAAGGAAAAAAAAAATTCTTAGCCATTCAGAAATTATCAGTAAAAACCTCCTGCCTTGTATAGAGATTACCTTGCTGTTTTCCAATTTGAGTTGAATTCCTTTGCTCTAGTCTATAAAATAACCCAATGGAGTTTGCAGGCTTCTATTTTAGGTAACATTGAAAAATTAAAGTTACTTGGTCCAAGAAGATGCTTTGTTGAGTTTGGAGCAGGAAAGGGGAAATTATCTCACTGGGTTGATATTGCCTTAAAAGATGCTGAAAACGTTCACTTCATCCTGGTAGAAAAAGTGACCACAAGATTCAAGGTAAGTAAACCCATTGTAGGGTCTTAATAACCAAACATATTTTTCTGTAGGAAAAAGAAAATGATAGGAACATGTCTCCTAAAGTGAATTTCGTTTTTTGTATTTGTGGTTTCTTGCTGTTCTTATTTGTTGGTTCTAATTGTACTGCTTAAACTGAAGGTAAGTTTGTAAAATTTAACTATCGATGGCCCACAATCCGAGTTCATAAACTTGTTTGCAGAGACAAGGCATTCTGTGAACAAGAACCAGGCCTCAGCTAGAAATTAGCCACGTCCTAACCTTTGCCACTGCTGTCAGGCTCTTCCCTCACTAAGTACTTGAGCATTTTCTTGGGCAGCAGGACAGGTACTGCATACACTGCATTCACTGCATATACAGATAGATGCTGACAAGGCAGCTGTGCTGTTAAATGTGTGTAGAGAAGAGAGCTAGGCGAGTGTGGAAGTGAGGGGCTAAAGTGGGGGGAGTTCTGCAGAGTGTGGCGTACTAGACTGTATTTACAGGCGGGCAATGGAGAATGACCGTGCAAAGGCATAAGGCAGCACCTGAGATACATCTGAAAGATTAACCAACATCCACTAGATGGGGTGTGAGAAGCATTTTGGGAAATAAGAGCAGTGGAACCAAAGCTGAGCTAACAAAAGAAACAGTCCTATGGAAGTGGAGGCTTTTCCTCCTGCACCCATTTCCCTTAAGACTTGCTGAAGACTGAGTATTATGAATAAATGCCTACGCCAATAGCTTGGCTCTGTTCCCTGACTAGCCTGTAACTTATTTAACCCTTTTTTTTTTTTTTTTTTTTTTATTTTATTATCTATATAAGTACACTGTAGCTGTCCTCAGATACACCAGAAGAGGGCATCAGATCTCTTTACAGATGGTTGTGAGCCACCATGTGGTTGCTGGGAATTGAACTCATGACCTCTGGAAGAGCAGTCGGGTGCTCTTAACCGCTGAGCCATCTCTCCAGCCCTTATTTAACCCTTTTAAGCTGGTCTAAATCATGCTACAAGGTTACTTACGTCTCCTCAGGTTGATGCAACTGTCACTTGCAGAATTCCTGGGCACCTCCCCTTCCCATGCTGTGCCTGTCTCTAGTCCCAGAATTCTCTCTGTCCCAGCAAGTCCACCTCCCTATTTCCTACCAAACTTATAGGTCAACAGCCTTTTATTGACAGGTGAAGCTTCCATACATTGCACACAAGATTTCTATGTGATGGAAATATATGAACATCACATAGATGTGAGATATGAACCAGGAAGGACAGCTGGTCTAGAAAAGTCTCCTGTCATATGCTCTGGCTTCGTCCTGCTCTGTAGTAGAGATACTATGGAAGGTTTGGTTCTTGCTTCAAAGGCTTTTGCACAGTATTTTAGTTCTCTAAGTGCTATCCCAATAGACAGTACCCTGTGCTACAGGGACCTTAAGTTGGAGAACTGACCTCAGTCTTCCTAAGTTGTCATGGAGGAAGTTTAAAAAAAAATGATTTTTAAATTTCTGTGGAACTAGAGACGTACATAGCTCAGTAGATGGAGTGCTTCCTGCTCTTCCAAAACATCATAGTGTTTGTTTCACAGCACCAATGTAGGCAGCTCACAACTCCTAGAATTCTAGCTCTAGGAGATCTAACACCCATCTTCTGACCTCCTCAGATAGCGCACACACGCACACACACGTACACTCACACACATGAAAAAATGTTTTTTAGAAGCTATCCTAGAAACACTGTGAAACTATTTCAAAAGAGATTTAGAGTAAATATAGGAAGATTGGAAATGTGAAAATCTTTATTCAGTAATACAAGTAAGAAATGTACTGGAAAGTGAGGGTCACTCGGTGGAATATAGAGGAGAGGAGAGAATGAGAAAGTTAAAATGTTGGAAGCCATAAGTCTTGCTGATTTGTTAGTCATTGATTTTGAGAGAGCAGTAATTGGGTGGCTCCTGACTTAATAGGACACAGGGTATTCTTGAGCAGGGAAAACAGGAGTTTCTATTAGCATGTTTCTGAGGGCTTGGGGCCCTAGCTTAGTGGTAACTATTTTGCTTACTATTCATGAGGCTGTAGCTCTGTGGTCAGTTGCTTGCACAGCATGCATAAGGTCCTGGCTTCTATCTCTAGCACTGTGAGAAAGAAAAACAAAGTGGGGTGGTGGAGGAGGGGCTAATGTGTCTGATGATTGTTAGAGAGGTCTGGGCCTGTGTTCACAGGCACATGCTGATAATGGTTAAAACGGTTGTGTTTAAAGAAGAGTGAGCCATGGTAAAACCAGCGGGGGTAAAGACAGAAACACTGATGAGTACCTGTGCTCACTTAACATCTGTGGACCTTGATGCCGTTGTGAATGGCCTGGGAACTATGCTTAAAAGAAACAATGTGTATATTTAATAGTAATGATCAATACAATTTCTGGCCTTATAAGATGGGTGTTGTTATTTCTGAGTTTTCATCCAAAAATACTAAAACTTTGCATTTTTATTTATTCTCTTTTGAACTGTAAAAATTAAGTTTATTTGCTTTGAATTTTGAAAACAAATAGAAACACTTTCATAAAGCTTTTTTAACAGTAAGAGTTCTGATTCAGTAATGTTCTATTTATGCAGGTAGATGGTAAACACAGAAAAAAGAACTCAGTGTTTGAAAGACTTCAAATTGATATCCAACACTTGTGCTTGAGTAAGTTGTGTAACTTTCCATTGCTCTACAAGTAAGCAGACATTTCAGAGTCTGGGGGCCGCTGTCCTTCAGACCTGTGCTTCAGGAAGAACTAACACTAATGTAGTCTAGAGAAGCAGCCAAGCACTTGTATATAAACCATTGTATTTTTTATCACTTAACTGAAGCCAGGTATGCTCTGTACTCTTGTAATTCCAACACTTGGGAAGCTGAGGCAGGAGGCTCACCCAGACTACATAGTGAATTCTAGGCCAGCAAGTACTACATGATGAGAAAGGGGAAATTTGTTTGTTTAACTGAATACTTTCCATGTGATACCTAAACACAGACATCTTCATGGGTTGCATATTGGAGTCTGAAAATTGCTTGTTTTCATAGCTTTCATCCCTAAACTTCAAAGATTCTAGACACCCTCCTTTTGGAAGGACATGTTGATACTTTGTATCATAAGCAAACAACTTATTACCTCCCTTCTCTTAGACAGGCTTCCTGTGCTAAGAGAAGGAAGACTGCCTGTAGTAGGAATTGGGAAGCACCTGTGTGGGGTGGCAACAGGTAAGTGATCGGACCGTACAGCAACCTCAAAGCTAACACACTGAGCTGTAGCCTAGATGGCCCACCACTCTGGGGCCATTTATGCTCTCGATTAACTTACATAAAAGCGGTTTAAAGTAAACCAAGCTCACCCTGGGGTGGGAAGGAAGCACACACTTTTGGTTCTTCCCATCTAACCCATGCCTCTCAAAACCTTAACTCTAAGTGGCTGCTTCCTGTATCCAATACTCTCATCTCTATGTGCACGGTGTGGGTCCCCTTTCGCTCTACCACAGTTGCATTCTCTTCATGAGCATCGGCGTCCCTCTCTCTCAGTACTTCCCCCTTACCAGTACCCTCCCTTCCATTTCTTCCATCATTTTCTGCTCCCTGTGCTTGAAGTATCAATATTCAGACCATTTGTGACTCGCTTCCTTCCCCTGAAACTCGGTCACTCTGCCTCTCAGTTTACTGTTGGTCACTGTGGACCATGTGTACTTTCCTGAGTGCTACATTGCTCCAGCCATTCCTAGAACCCCACTGTCGCCCCTTTGGAAGAAGTGGTCCAGCCTCTGCTTGCCCTTTAGCTCAGCCTCCCCCACATTTCTGCAGCCTCCTTAGTGTCATCAGGACATATGCCACATGGCTGTTGCTTGCTTTTTAATTACCTGTGTATATTTCTATTACTACACTGTGCTGGGATTTTTTTCCCAAGAATGATATATATGCTAATATAATGCTATATAAGAGGGACTCCATGAATATTTAAATGATCTTAGCCACCAGCTTGCTGCCTCCTTAGAGCTTCTAAGAAGAAGGTCCTGGAGGTCACTATGAAAGAGCTTGACATTGCTAATATTCTCTGTTTCTGAAATAACTTCATCCTTCTAATATTTTTCTGATTATTCACCCTTCTTAAAATTATGTTTAAGTCAAATGTAAATTAAACAGAAAATAAGGTGTTAGAAAATAATAGTTACTAGACTGGGTGAAGTGGCATACTTATGCTCCCAGGGACTCAGGAGGCTGAAGCAGGAGGGTCAGAGGAGCTAAATATCACGAGTCCATCCACTGTCTAGGCAACATAAGACCCACTCTCTCATGACAGAGAACACAGACAGAGAGACACAGACAGACCATGAAATTACCAAATTAGCTATCACTTTATCCAAATATTAGTTACCAACTATGCTTGTTGGCATGATTAAAATTTACTATAACGATCAGATAAGTTATATCCATTTTATATCATAGGGTAAGAACTTAAGGAACTACGTTTGTTTTTAGGTAATTAGAGTATGATATGACAATCTAATCAGAGACAGAAGTTTTACAGCAAACATTTGTGATCTTTCCAATATTGCCAGCTCTACTGTCTGGAAGTTTGGAGGGCTTATTTTGTTTTTTAAAATGTATTTATTTTTATTTTATGAGTATGAATGTTTTATCTGCATGTATGGAAGTGCAATGCATGCATATCCAGTGCCCACAGAGGCCAGAAGTGGGTGCTGGATCCCCTGGAACTAAAACCCTGGACAGTTTTAAGCCACCCTATGTGTGCAGGAACCAACCTGGCTGCCCTGAAAGGGCAGGAGGTGCTTTTAACTTCCGAGCCGTCTCCTCAGCCCTAGTACAACAGTTTTAGTCCTTGCATCCTTGGTGTTTTGTATACAAGGCATTTAGCAAATATGCTCACATACAGGAAAGCCATTCAGCCTGTTTTCTACATTGGAACTCCCTTTCTCAACTTTTCAATTCATCACTATTTATTGTGACTAGCCTACATTTCAAAACTAGCATCTTAGCCAGCTGTGCTGGGGCAGATGTGCTGGGGCACATCTGTAGTCCCACCAGGAGATGCACGAGGATCAGGAGTTTGAGATCAGCATCAGCTGTACAGAACCTATTTCAAAACAAAACAGAAACAAACGCAAAAAGCTACCTTCTTGAACCCAGGTCAGTATCCTAGGTGAAATTACCTCCCTTTGTTTCTGTCTTTGGGTTTCTTAAGCTCATAACTGGAGCTGGTATAGGAGAAATGAAAGACAATGCAAATAGTTGGATGGAAGTTTTTCAAATCATAGGACTTAAGCTCGCTTTAATTTTATTGCTTTAATTTTAATTTTATTTAAAATGATTTTATTGGGCAAATAAATCACTAGAAAAATTAAGATGGAAAATTGTATAATATCTGATAGAATTGTTACAATATATAGCTAGCTATATTTTTGATGGCTTGTGTTGCGTTTTGTATTAACCATACTGCTTATTGAACTTTAAAGATGATGTGGTTTGGTGGGGGGCACATGATTGTGTTTGCAGATCTTGCATTACGATGTTTGGTTGAAACCTATGCTGCCAGTTTTAAGGAAAAGGATGAAGAACCTTTAGCCAAACGCGTAAAGAATGATAAAACAGAAAAAGAAAGTAACACTTTGGCCAAGGAAGGAAGTGAAAAAGATGTCCCAGAGACACGGACCCCTGTGGCTGGCATTGTCATTGCGCTCTGTTGTCACCACAGGTGTGACTGGAGACATTATGTGGGCAAAGAGTATTTCAAGGCTCTTGGGCTTGGCGCAGTGGAGTTCTACTATTTCCAGAGAATGAGTAGTTGGGCAACGTGTGGGATGAGGACGTCTTTGGAAGCCTCAGATGTTACTGCAGAGAGAAAAGATGCTCAGAAGGATGAGGAGGAAGAGCACGATGATGGAGGAGACAGACTCACGGATGGCAGCACTGACAGTTTGCCTGGGTAAGTGATGACGTCCGTAAACACCTCACTGCGGGGAGATAGTTTATCACCGTAATCTAGGCCTCCTGTGGGTAATACTGTAGGACCTCCCACAGATGCCTAGAACCCTAGGTGAAACAGAGCCCTACACGCAGCTACCCACTCTGTCAGTCGCGTAACCGAGATGGCTGCACAGCGTCTAGCGAGGGGGTAACATGCAATGCGGATTCGCTAGGGACGCTCAGGTGCGAGGCACAGGTCCGTTCCCCGGGTGGGAAGGAGTTGAGTGCCCGTGATTCACCATGCTAGGCAGCACGGCATTACCAATGGCTTGTTTTCAGAATTTTCCGTTTAATATTTTCAAACTACTGACCTTGGGCAAGGGAAACCAGAGAAATGAAACGGAATGGTTGTTTCTTAGTCTTTTGGCTGAGATCAATATAGAAAGTGAAGCTGAGGATGGAAAGGATTCTTTTTTTCTTAGGTGACTGTTAACAAAAATTTAGAAAAATGTAGCTTCTATCCTAATTTTGGAGTAAACTGAAGCATGTTTTAATTGTGATCAGAAAGGGAAGTCTCAGAAGCATCAGCCATGGTACCTATTGTGCTGCCGGCTCCTTAGCAGCCTTGGAGTAGATGGAGGGGCCGAACTCCTTAGGAACGTTTACCAACTTTTAAGTTTTGTGTGTTTATTCAATGTAGGACTCTTACTGTTGAAGAAAAGAAGAAAATAGGACATCTTTGCAAATTGCTGATTGACCAAGGCCGACTCCAGTATTTACAGCAGAAAGGCTTCAGTCCTGCCTTACAGTACTATACGGACCCATTGGTGTCTCTGGAAAATGTATTATTAACTGCTGTACCGGCTCATCTGTCATCGCAGGAAAAAAATCAATCAGTGAAAGGAAACATGAACATGATGTCTTCCACAAGCAAAAAATAAATAAATTATTTTTAAATTATATTTTGATAGTCACAAAAATATTCACCCAGTTGTCGAAGTATTCCTTTTCAGCGGGACTCTTTAAATTACTTTATCCATCAGACCGTGTAGAGCTGGGCGTATGAGTCAGACAGTTGACTTGGTCTTCTGAAAGATAGAACATCAGCATATAATTACAGTACGAACTCCGTGTCTTAATCTGGTAAACTTGTCTTTGGTTTTATCTGATAAGTTTTCATTTTTTTGAGCTCCAGCTGTAATAAACAGTAGAAGTTTATAACAAGAATCAATCTGAGTGTGAGGCTTTTTTTCAGTTCAGGTCTAGAAAGAGTAATTGTAATTTTGTCAAACACAGACAAATTTAGAAATGTAAGAATTGGCAAGTGGCATCTCCTTTGAAGTCCCAAAGCCATACCTATGTTTGTAGTCTCAGAGTCTGTCCTTGACACCAAAACTGAAGAGATGATTTTAAGGCAAAAGTATTCTTTTTAGGTCTTTCTTGGATAATTATCTAGGTCAAACTTCTAAATAATATTGTTTTAAACAGAAATCAAATTTGAAAGTTGCATATAACTTCTAAAATTAATTTAGTACTTTCTATCTATCTTTTATCAGCCTCTTTTTAATGTATAAATAACTTATATATATTATATTAATATAAATAAATAACTATAGAAAAATAAGGTGGTGCGTGCTTTTGGGACGCACAGAGGGGCAGTGGTGGCTCTCGCCTTCGACCCCAGCATGTGGGACGCGCAGATCCGCCTGCCTCTCACTTCCAAGTGCTGGAATTAAAGGCATGTGCCGATGCCAGCAGGAAAGTGATTGGGAATAAAATGGAAATTAGACAGAGAAGCTAAAACATCAGATTTAGGCCTTACATGTATGTATGGAGTCTGTGCTCAAACAATATTAAACCAAACATGTCACAGGACCATCATTTCCCCGCCTCCTCCCCTGCAGTTGTTTCTACATTGTGTTTTGTGAACATTATTTTAGTTGTAAAGATGCAGAGACAAAGACTCAGAACCACTAATTTTAGCCGGTAGAGTGACACGGAGGCCACTGTTGTATAACAACTCATGAATCTAATTTAACAGATTTTTAGTATTTCTGTTTAAATTGTTGCTTTATGTCTTATTTTGTCAAATATTGTTAATCATTTCTAAGTTGATTGCTAATATTTCCCAATCTGAAGAACATAAATGAAGATAATTTATTGTTTAAGAATTATTCTTGGGAGCTGGAGAGATGGCTCAGTGGTTAAGAACACCAAGTGTTAACCAGAGGTCCTGAGTTCAATTCCCAGCAACCACAGGGTGGCTCACACCATCTGTAATGAGATCCGATTCCCTTTTCTGGTGTGTCTGAAAACAGCTACAGTGTACGAATATATAATAAAAAAAATAAATCTTTAAAAAAAAAAAAAAGAATTATCCTTGGGGTGGAGAAATGGCTCAGCAGTTAAGAGGGCTGACTGCTCTTCCAGAGGTCCTGAGTTCAATTCCCAGCAACCACAGGGTGGCTCACACCATCTGTAATGAGATCCGATTCCCTTTTCTGGTGTGTCTGAAAACAGCTACAGTGTACGAATATATAATAAAAAAAATAAATCTTTAAAAAAAAAAAAAAGAATTATCCTTGGGGTGGAGAAATGGCTCAGCAGTTAAGAGGGCTGACTGCTCTTCCAGAGGTCCTGAGTTCAATTCCCAGCAACCACAGGGTGGCTCACATCATCTGTAATGAGATCCGATTCCCTTTTCTGGTGTGTCTGAAAACAGCTACAGTGTACAAATATATAATAAAAAAAATAAATCTTTAAAAAAAAAAAAAAGAATTATCCTTGGGGTGGAGAAATGGCTCAGCAGTTAAGAGGGCTGACTGCTCTTCCAGAGGTCCTGAGTTCAATTCCCAGCAACCACAGGGTGGCTCACATCATCTGTAATGAGATCCGATTCCCTTTTCTGGTGTGTCTGAAAACAGCTACAGTGTACAAATATATAATAAAAAAAATAAATCTTTTAAAAAAAAAAAAAAGAATTATCCTTGGGGTGGAGAAATGGCTCAGCAGTTAAGAGGGCTGACTGCTCTTCCAGAGGTCCTGAGTTCAATTCCCAGTAACCACATGGTGGCTCATAACTATCTAATAGGATCCAACACTCTCTTCTGGTACATCTGAAGCCAATGACAGTGGACTCATATACATTAAATAAATTTTTTAAAAAATTGTCCTATGTCATAGATGTCATTTATGTCACAATATTTGTTTTGTACCATTTAAAAATGTATGCCCAGAAATAAAAATATTCTACACTTAGTTGTATTTCAGAAGACATAGAGCATATCAAAAAAATTATACTGAAACAGTCCTATGAGCCATTGGCTCAATTATACATTCTGACAATGGTTCTGGGTATATTATGTGGAAATAAGCGTGTGCCCTTCAAGTAAGAAAAGGTTCCTATTTGCCCGACCTCTTTGTCTTGCCTCACATTAGAATGTTAATGTGGGCTAATGTGTATCAAATCGCTATTTCTTGACTTTCAGACCTTTCATGCTTAGCAAGCTCCCTTGAACTTCACATCCACCATTATAGCATCATGCATGTCCCACAGGTACTTCAAACTCCTCTTCAGCCTCTCCCTTGTCCTGCCCACCAATCCAGCCTCAGTTCCTCCATTCCCCAGCAGGCTACTACAATCCACTTGCTGCAGATGGGGACAGGTTCATCCTAAACACTTTTCCATAATTATCAATCCTGTCTTCTGCTTGACACTGGTATTGTCCTCTCTTTTCCAAAACTAGGCCACTTTGCCTTTGTTGCTGACCATCCCCCAGCTTCTCACACCGTTGCTTCTGTGAGCTCAGGCAGCTCCAATGGTTCCTTCCTAAATTGGGAAAGGGCTTCTCCTAGTGGGAAGGCTGTCCCTGTTCTCTCTGGTTGCACTTCCTTTCAGAGTAACGACCTGGTACTTGGAATGAGCCAAAAACCTTCCTTTTACATCCATAACTCTTTACATTCGAATTAATTACAAAATGGGTATTTCTGTTTCTATACTATTATTTCAGTGTTTTAATAACAACATAGTGCTCTTTGCCATATTTGTCGGATTTTGTTTTAATTCTAAAAACTTTGATTATAGAAAGGTTTAATTCTAAATTACGAGATTACATGGTTGTAATCTGTATATTATGCCTCATATTCTAAGTGTTGAATAAAGTCCATGTTCTCAGAATTTTTCACCTCAGGTCAAATTACTTTTTAATTATTACTTATAAATTATAAAAATCTCAGAATGATGAGGAAGGTCTGTTCATGCTCAATCTGACATGTCTATCACTTGGTAGACAAAAGTAATGATTCTTTAAGAATCAAACGGTGTGGGGGGTGGGGTGGAGAGATGGCTCAGTGTTTAAGAGCACGTCCATGGGAAGATGAGCTTTTCCACAACACGTGGAAGCTAGCAAGTGTCTGTAACTCCAGTTCCAGCGGATCTGACACCCCACATCAGATCTGCATTAGACCTTCATGTGCAGACATAAATGCAGGCAAAAAAGCACCCATACACACAAGACAAGTTAGTTAAAATCCACACTGAGGGCATAGCTGTATCTCAGGGACTGGGTGCTTGGCACGGTGTGAGTCCCAGCCCTGGAGAAGTGTATTTACAAAAAAGAAAAAAAAAATCAAGCACAAGGACATAGGACATGTCCCTTCCCTCGGTTGTGCGGCAAGCACTTGGCTGAAGTATTTCCTTCATTCCACTGAAATGCTGTGTTTACAGCGTCTCCCCTAGTACTCACCAGACTAATGAACGGAACCAAAATTCCTTTCCCCTCATTGAGTGTTGGCCAGAATGAAACGACAACATAGGGTGAGAAACCCAGCGAAGGATGACAAGATAGAACTTAATTGTGTACACATTTTCTTCAAAAATACTGAATCTGTGTTGTTCAAACCTCATACCTGTTCTCCGTGACTCTTGTATGTATGCGTGCATGAACTGAAGCCCAAATAACTCCTGTTCTTCCTCTCCATCTACGTCATCACTGGGAGGAAGTGTCACTTCCAGTCTTAGTGGGTTGTCTCGAAAGTTGACGAACCTGGCAGTTCACCAGAAAACAGTGCTTTTATAAGTGCCATAGAAGAAAGATCGAATGGCAGTATATTGAATTACTAACTTTTAACTGGCTTCGATAACAGATTATCTTGTTGGGATCTAATATATCCAAGAATCCGTAAGTTTCTTTGCTAGAAGAAACAGCATCTTCCTCCACCCCCAGCCCCAAAAGCTTACAAAGACAACTATTTGCTTGTAACATATTTCATGTGAGCAAGTTATAAGTATACAATGAATGCTACAAATACAGTTTGTGCCTATTTTATGGATCTGTACTTAACCAGCAAGTACAAAGCTAAAAGTTGCTAGATAAGTCAATGCACGAATGGTTTTGGTTGTAGAAGTTTTAAGTTCGTGTATCCACTACCTCACTCCTTCAAGAAAAATGCATTTTAGAGAGAATTTTATTGGAGTTCTACTAAGTAGCTTGTAAAACCAGTCTGCTTTCTATGGGTTATATAAGTTACCTGTGCCTACATGTAGTTATGAAGAAGGAAAACGGTCACTATTTTATTCCTTTTTGGTTCTTGTACTGCAAAGGATGTTTATGAAAGGTATAAAGAGGTGTATTGTAATACTGTCACCAACAAAAGACATTTCTTTAAATTCGTAAATCCCAGTACTGTTTTAGTTTCAAGAACTCTTGAATAATCTAGATTGGTGTTACATGAACACACTCAAGAAATAGTTAAATTCCAACACTGAAAAATATGTTTAAAAAATTTCTGAGCTGAAGAAATAGCTCAATAGTTAAGAGCATTGACTGCTTTTCTACAGGACCCAGGTTCTAATCCCAGAACCCACATGGCAGCCCAACCAACCCTCTACAAGTGTAGTTCCAGGAGATCTAATGCCCTCTTATACCCTCCATGAGCATCAAGGCACACAAGTGGTACACAGGCAAGACAACATGCACAGAAGGAAGTTTTCACACACACACACACACACACACACACACACACACACACACACACACACACACACAGTGACACAGTGTCAGGCAAATCACAACCCAAATGTTTCGGCCACAATCTGTTTTACTCTGTTCTGCTTCCGGGAGTAAGCGTGGCGCGCTCGCACACCCTTTTACCTCAGACTCGTCATTTCTTCCATGCAGCCTGGAATATCTTGTAGCTTGTTGTTGCTGAGAACAAGAGTCCCCAAGTTTTTCATATTCCTGATTGTCTCTGGCAGGCATGTTATTTCATTCCTCTGTAGCCACAGTGTATGTAAACTTTGCATTCTGGAAAATTAGAATTCTGCAGTAGGTCACCTTGGATGTGAAAAGCTGAACTCATCATTTATAACACTTAACATTTAATTTTTAGTTAACTATAATAAATTATTCAGTTAATTATTATTATTTGATGTTTAATAAAATGCATTTATTGATTTAACGGACTTCATTCTTGCCGTTACCTAATTGCCAGGGGAATTACATCAAGAAATTCACTAAAGACTAGCTTTCATCCATCGGCAGACATGCCGCTTACGTGTCATGGTTTTCATAGTTTTCTAAATGTCTAAATGTTTTGTAAATGTCACCTAATACGAATTTTTAAAAAAATCAATAACTATTTAATATGCCCATACTGGGCATTGGACTCAGGCCAGAATGCCTGGGTTCAAATCCAGCTAATGGCACTTGCTGAGACTTGGGGATATGAAACAAACAGCTCTGTATCCTTTCCCTCGCCCTTTTGTCGCATGAGAGAGGAGCCTGGCACGGAATGCACTGTGCAGCGCCTGGCACGAAATGCACCATGTGGCGCACGTTGTTACTGCAGCGTGTTCTTGTTCATGTTTAGAAAATAGTTTCCTCCTCCCCAGATCCGTCTACATAATAATGAAAACGGGCTGCTGAAAGAATGAATTTTGAACTAGTTGGGTCTGTTGTGATTATTCCCGGGCTCCTAGCTGTCTGGCTTATCGCTTCTTCTTTTTCCTGGGTGGCTTCGAGTGATCAGTAGCAGAAAGTCTACTTTACCTGTCTAGTGTATCAGGAAGCTGTTGAAGGCTGTTGCTTCCCATATCCAGCCACTCGAGGGCAGGCATGTCCAGCACAGCAAGAGGGATTGTGGTGAACTGGTTCATGCTCAGGTCAAGGTGAGTGAGTTTTAACAGTTTGCTGAGCTAAAGAAGAAAGTGGGGATTTTAAGTAGTCGTCCGCAGTGTGAATTACTAGAAGGCTCACACGGATGAGCTGTTTCCTATAAAAAGTTCGTATTACATGAGCTTTAAGTAGTAGTCCACAACAGAGCACACATGAAAGCTGAATGACTTCCGGCATTCGCTTGAGCTTTGTTTAGACACAGGAGTCCACAATAAATAATATGTAAGGATAATAGAACCTGGCATCATGGTACATGCCTGTAAGTCCTACAGACTGAGGGCAGCATGGGCTACACTGTCTCAGAGATGTGGGACAGGTAAGTGTGGTGGCCCAGGCCTTCAATCCCAGCAGTAGAAGCAGAAGGCCTGAAGTTCAAGGCCGTAAGGTCTATGTGGTGAGTTCCAAGACAGCCAGACCCACACAACAGACCCTCTCTCAAAAAAAAAAAAAAAACAAAATGAAAGAAGCAAATAGATCAAGGATAAGGTAAAATGATTTTCAGACCCAATTTATCTTCCAAGATAAAGAAATTCCAGGGTTAACAGGACCCGTGTGGCAAAAGCGTCCCCACCCCAGGAAGCACCTCTCCTCTGCTTTCATCCAGTGACTGAGAACTATACAGGGAAACGTAGTCTTGAAGGTAATGAGTCCAACTTACTTGCGTTCACTATCCCAAACGCTGAGTGTACCCCATAATACTTCTGTGTTAAAGGACAGTGGCTGACTGCAAGCCCTGCACCACAAGCACTGTGCTCAGCCTGCCAGTAAGAACGTGCTGCCGTGTCAGTCCTTTCTGCTTCTCAGAGCCAGAGCCTCTCCGGAATCGGATGTCTGTCATGCACACTCTTATACTTTGTTACTGTGTGGAAATGTTCGCATTTCTAATTCATCACATTTTTTCCATGAAATGTATTATTCCATGGTTCTTACTCGTTTTGAGTCAGGGTTTCCCTGTGTTGCCCTGGCTCTTCTGGAACTCCCTCTGTAGACAAGGCTGGCCTCGGTCTCTGGGATGAAGGGTGTGTTCCGCCACTGCCTGGCTATGGTTCTGATATTTAAGGATTATGTTGAACTTCCTTTCTTTTACTTGCAATTTCCTCTTACTGCTTTTGTGTCTCTTTTAGAATGTTTGTTGAGAGAGTATGACTATGAAGCTCTGACTAGTCAGGAACATGCAGCCCCAAACTCACAAAGATCCAGCTTCCTCTGCCTCCAGAGTACTGCGTAAAGGTCTGCACCATGCCCAGATCAGTTTTAAAATGTATTCATAGAGGGGGCTGGAGAGATGGCTCAGCAGTTAAGAGTGCTGATTGCTCTTCCAGAGGTCCTGAGTTCAATTCCCAGCAACCACATGGTGGCTCACAACTATCCGTAATGGGATCTGATGCCCTCTTCTGGTGTGTCTGAAGACAGTGACAGTGTACTCACATAAAATAAATAAACAAATCTTTAAAAAAATGTATTCATAGTAATGCTTATAGCCCCCGTTTTACTTTATCTAAAATATCTATTAAATTACTTCTGTTCTCCACTTTTATGTGAAAAACTAATTATGTGAGTGGTTTGCTGTGGCACTTAAATAATTATGTTAACGAACAATTATGACAGCCATCACACAAAGGAAATGGCATTATTTCTGTTTTCTGGATGAAATGGTTCAAAAAGATCATGTAAGTAGATGAACTCAAGGTTTTATAGACCTAAAGCCACAAAATTTCTTCCTTCTTTATCCTACTGAAAGTTCTAAAATATAAGCATTTAGTTAATATTTACAAAACAGACTATCCATTTGGTTGCTGAGGTTCTGTATTTTGAATTCCTTCGGTCCCATCGTAAAAAGCCGGACATGAGAGCATTCCTGAAACCCTGGTGCTGAGAAGCAGAAACAGAAGGGGACAAGTGGCTTGTGATTGGGGAAGACACTTGATGACATCTAACCTATACATACTTGCATACATACATGCATTCATATGTGGATACATGCTTGCACAATGCATATATCTCACACATGCATTAATACATGTATACACGGCACATGCATACATCACACACATGCATACATGCATGCACACACAAATGCATACATCTCACACACAAAGCATCATGATTCTGTTTAGTAGGTCATTCCATTTCTCCAGCTTTACACTCAAGCCAAGGATAAAAACACATTCTTGAAAACTGTTTCAGGCTTTTCCCATTGTCAAACAATTCAATGTGGAGTGTAAAAGGGTGTTTTTACAGGTACATGTCCATATGAAGGAGGTAAAATTTAATGTCTGGCAGAGGAGTCACCAATTGCTGGCCCCTCAGTAGTACTAGAAGCCTTTTTTATTGTTTTATTTTCTTGAGACAGGGTCTCACTTTGTAGCACTGGCTAGCCTGTAACTTGCTATGTAAACCAGGCTAGCCAAGAAAAAGAGGTCTACCTGCCTCTACCTCCCAAGTGCTGGGATTTAAAGCCACCACATCTATCTAGAATCTTTTTATTATAGAAGATTAAAAAATAAAACCAACAGTCTTATATTTGAAGACAGAAATATAAGAGATACAAGAAGACAAAAAGAAGACAGAAAAACAAGAAGATAAACAATTTAAATTAGCTTCAGGAAGTACCTGAAATTGACCAGATTCACTAGACCCCTCAATCCCAAGAGTAAACAATAAAGACCACTGAGCATCCTCTCAGACAAGCCAAGAATCAAGGAAGACTGAGACAAGACCAGCTGCCTAGAAGAGGTTTAGACCAGCTTTGTCACTTGGAAAGGACATTCTCCAACTTGTAGAGCTGCCTGCAGGCTATGCAGTATGCTCCAGGTCCCAGCTTTAGTGGTGACCTGTACAGGGGTGGGCTTTGGTGATGCAGCTGTCTGCGAGTTATTTCTGCTCCTGTGAGTAACGCCTCACCTATATATTCACATAAGGATCCCCGGTGAGACTCATGGTTCACCAAGTTGGACTTCGGTGGTACCTGTATGTTGATCTGTTGTGGGCTCCCTCTCTGGGAGTAAACATGTTGCATATCCCCAGGAAATGTCTTGTCACACAACAGTAACCTGTCTCAACAATCTAAGGTGAAGAGACAGGTTGACAACGAGTCCAAGTTCACATAGCTTGTTAGTGACAGAGCCCATTCCTGGAAACAAAACCTTGTGTTTTACAAACCATACATACTGACCTTCCTACATATAGAAATTGTCCCTGTCACCATTTTTTTCATGCTTTTATTAAATAAAGCCAACATATGATGAAATACCCGTGCTATGTTTGCAAGAGCCCTGGGAGGAGGGACTATTACTGATAACATGTCCAGTGGTTTAGAAAAGAAAACTCTTATATACTCAAAGCAAGAAAAAGGAATTGTAGCTTTTTTCAAATGTTCTTATTTTTCTTTAATACTTTTTTCCCCCCAGAGCTAAGGATTGAACCCAGGGCCTTGCATTTGCTAAGCAAGCACTCTACCACTGAGCTAATTCCCCAACCCCTTGTTCTTATTTTTCTTAATTTTGGTCTTGCAAAGTCATTGTTTTCAAGGCAAAAAAAAAAAAAAAGCATAGAAACTTCTCGCTGATTCTAAGAGCATTCATTTGTTTGGAGGGTAACACGGCAGTCTTTGTCAAGTGAATGAAAGGCATTTCCATTCTGCTTCCCTTTTACTTGGCAAAGCCTAGGACGCCATCATGAAGCATACTTCCTATAATCCATGTCTTACGTCTGTCTGTTTCAGGACTGAGCACTTAATAAAAATCAACCAGGAAAAGAGGTTTTCTATTTTCTCATTGTTTGATTTTCATAATAATCACATACATATTTATTCAAAAAAGCATTAATTCAAGTTTACAGACATATACTTCCAATCCTAGCACTTAAAAAGCTAAGGTGTGAAAATTGGTAGTTTGAGGCCAGCCTAGGCATAAGGAGTTCAAGGTCACAGTGAGCTATGCAGTAAGATTCTGCCTCACGACAGACAGACAGACAAAAAGCATGAAGGGCAGAGTAGCTCAGTAGCAAAGGGTTTGATCAGCATGCATGAGACCCTGAATCTAATCCTTAACATGGCCAAAATAAGCAAGCATGTATGAATAACCACTATACAACCCAGGCTTCTCCTCGTTGTGGGAATTTTAAATGATGTTAATAGTTCTCAGTCTTCTCTTCAAAGAGAGAAACTCAGTCATCAAATAATGCAGGATAATGACAAGAATAGAGGAATCTTTTATGCTAAGTAGAGTTTATTTTAATAAAAAACTTGCCTTTTGGTTAAAAATGCTTTTCACTAAGTATTTCTATTTCTAAAATAAAATTTGTTACATTGGTTTTATTTTATTTCAACAATCGCATGCCTCAGAAACAAACTATTAGTAGACACAAACAAAACAGACGTTTAGATTTTCTGACCTCTGTCGGGAGGTCGCTTATATCTCTGTTTACAGCCAGTTCTAGCTTCTCCAAGCTGGCACAGTTGCTCAGTTCTTTGGGGACAGTCTTGATTTTGTTGTAGCTAAGAATCAGTTCCTGAAGTCTAGTGAGCAGTCCTACATAACAACAACAACAACAACAACACAGGAAGCAGATGGCCTCAGTGTTTCCAGCCACCAAGCACTACTTACATACTTAAGTTACTTGCCCATTGGCAAATTCAGTTATTTTCTTCTTCCCTCTTCCCATCTTTCCACAAGGGAGGGGTATTTCCCTTCTGCTATATCTATACTATGTGCTCCAGATTAAGATAGCTATAGATGGTACGGTCCCTGTCTGCCATGCACTAGAACCTGGGCTCCATCTTCCACACAAAACCCATAAATAGCATACAACATTCTGAACAACGTTGTGTAGGGGGACATTGTCCCACCGTTTGATAAATTTTCTTTCTTTCATGCCTTCAGTGTGTTCTAAGAGAGTTAACGGAGAAATGTTGTTTTCAAAATATACCGAATATTTGGAAATATTTTCACATAGAAATTTTATCTATCACCCCAATAAGTCCAAAAGTTTGGAACCTCTGAAGACTGAAGTTAGATGAAACATTTAAAATGTTTTCAACTTTCAGAGATATATAAAGATAAGGCCTTATTCCATGTATTTGAGGGTGGGGGTCTGAAAAAAAAGTCAAAGAAAAGCATATACTGGCAGGTAGATAAAATATCACAGGAATAAAAGCAGTGTTCCTTACCAATGCCTCGGGGGATCTCTGAAATTGTGTTCCGAGATAAGTCTAGAACAATGAGATGCTGGAATCTTCCAATGAATTCAGGAATTTTCAACAATCCGGTCCTATGAAGTTGCCACTCCTGTAGCTGATTCAGTTTCAGTAAGGAAGAAGGGAGAGTCTAAAGTAAAAAATATGTGTACCATTACTGCATTGCCTGAACTTTTATCTCAAACATTGAGCCATTCTGTTGTGGCAGTACGGGATCTGTAGAAGCACTTGAGGACAGTTGTCCCTTAACGGGCCACATCTCCAGGTACTCTGTGCTACTTCTACTCCTAGAACCTTGAGTTTTAATATTTTAATTGCTATGATTTTATTCTCACTTTTATACGTTATTATTTATTTACTTTATCAATTTTGCTAAATCTTCACATCTCAACCATAGTATAATAAACAAAAATGTCATATTTTGACCAATAATGGACACACATAGAAGTCTGTCCTAATGAACAAATCTTTTGTGTTAGGCTATCCAAGAACACATACATAATTAAAAACGTGAATATTTCAGGCCTGGTGGTGATGGTGGCTCACGCCTTTAATCCCAGCACTAAGGAGGCAGAGGCAGGTGGATTTCTATGGCTAGCCTGGTCTACAGAGCTAGTTCCAGAATAGCTAAGGCCACACAAACACTTTCTCAAAACCACCCCCAACACACACACACACACACACACACACACACACACACACACACACACACACACAGAGAGAGAGAGAGAGAGAGAGAGAGAGAGAGAAAATTATATTAAAAAAATCATTTCAGTAATTTGAATTTCCCTTATTCTTTTATTATAAGAGTTCGTTTGTTTTGAGACAGGGTTTCTCTACAGGGATCTGGCTTGCCTAGAACTCTCTGTATAGACCAGGCTGGCCTTGAACTAATGGAGATCCACCTGCCTCTACCTCCCAAGTACTGGGGTTAAAGTTATAAGTCACCACTTGCAGCCTATTTTACTAGTTGTTGCTGGTTTTGTTTTGTTTTATCCTTGTCTCAAAACAAACAAACAAACGGACAAACAAACAAGCTAGCTAGCTAGCTAACTAACTAACTAACTAACCGACAAACAAATACCCAAGAGATTTGAGCTCAGATGGGGAGGGAGCAAATGCACTCTTTGACAAAGAAAAAAAATCCTTGTGTTTTATGCTTCTTTTCTGTTGTTTATGTTGTCCAGATCCACTCGTGCTACTCTGTTGAGAATTCCTGGCTCTTTATCCTAGTCTGACGTATAGTCTCAGTGTACGCTCTCAGGCCTTCATGCGACGCGGAGCTCGGAGAATCAAGGAGCCCTTCGAGAGCGTCCACACTTACCTTCCATTCCTCTTTCTCTATCCTTAGAATGATTCTTCCATCTTCCCTGGTCACCTTCTCTTTCAGCTTAGTTAAACTCACTCGGTCTTCCCAGATCCGCACTAGCCTAAGGCAGCAGAGCGTCTTTTAGTCACAGGTAACGACAAAATAGCATTCCAAAGGCCCGATGCAGCAGGGGAAGAAATAGACAATAGCTGTCTCTGACGGGCCACATCTCCAGGTACCCTGTGCTACTGCCACCCCCAGAACCTTGACTTTGATTATTCCTTAATTGTTAAGATCTTATTCTCACTTTTATACAAGTTATTATTTGCCTTATCATTTGTTGCTAAACCTTCACATTTCAGCCATAGTAGAGTAAACAAAAGTGTCATATTTTGACCATGCTATGGATGAATTTGAGAGAAAGCAAAGGTAAAGGGTGAGTGGGAGGGGCTGAAAAGAAGAAAGACAGGGGTGGGGGTGGGAATTATGTGTGATTTTGGAAAAAAAATTACCTCTGAGCCAATGGCATTAGACATCAGATGATGGCTGGAGAGGTGGCTCAGTGGTTAAGAGCACTGACTGCTCTTCCAGAGGGCCTGGGTTCAGTCCTCGGTACCCACATGGCATCTCACAACCATCTGTAACTCCAAGAGCTCACAGCCTCACACAGACAGACATACAGGTAAAGCACAAATGCACATAAAATAAATAAATTTGAGGGGGGAAAGGCTGGGGAAATGGCTCAGTGGTTAAAAGTGCTATCTCTTCTTCCACAGATCCTGAGTTCAACTCCCAGCAACCCCATGGTGGCTCACAACCATCTGTAATGGGATCTGATTCCCTCTTCTGGTGTGTCTGAAGTATACTCATATACACAAAATAAATAAATAAATCTTTAAAAAAAGAGTTTGAGATATTAACTTTAAGATATGTAAGGAAGATATTAATCTTTCCTTAGATTTTTTTCCTCATTGTTGAGGATTGAATCCAGGTCCTCATGCATGCTAGGGAAGGGTGCTACCAGGTTTCTTTAAACTCACAGAGCCCAGAGGGTCTGATGGCCGTCACACAGCTCCGTGTGTGATGCTTCCTGTCGTTGATTGTTATTATTACTGTTACTATTTTGAGACGGTTCTCACTGTGTAGCCCTAATTGGCAGAGATCTGCTTGCCTCTGCCTCCTGGTGCCGCCCCCTTATTTAGTTCTGCATATCAAGTAAGCAAGGCATGTGCACTGCTGGGAAGATTATCTTGGAGAGAAAATAGCAAGTCTGAGGACTTACAGGTACTGACCCGAGGCAGTCAAGGTCATCAAGACTAGAGGTAAGAAGACATGTCGCTCCTATCCTGGCAGAAGAGCCTGTGCAGCATGCAATCTTTCTGCTTATTGCTCCTGGCACCTCCTTTCTCTGTAAGTGTCTTTTAAAAAATGCATGTGTGAACATGTTCATGTGTTTGTCCGGGTGCCCATTTGTGTACAGGTGCAGGAGCACATGTGTGGAAGCCCCAGGACAGTAGCAATGCCATCCTCAGAAACACTGTGCACCTCCTTTTAGACAATATCTTCCATCATCTTGGAATATTGAAATTATTACCAATTCGACTGACTGATCAGGGTGCCCCAGGGGTCCTCTCATCTCTGCCTCCCCGGCACTGAAATTACATGCTTACTTAGTGCCACTATCCTGGCTTTACAATGTGAGTGCTGAGACTTAAACTCAGGTCCTCGAGGTTGTAACGCAAGTTCTTGACCAAATGAACTATCTCCTCATCCACCTCCCCACCCCCAAATCTTTCCTTTCCCAACTGCTGTAGTATTCTACTGTGAAGAGACACCATGACCAAGGCAACTCTTACAAAAGAAAACATTTAATTTGGGTCTTGCTTACAGTTTTAGAGGGTTAGACATCCATGGTAATCACGGCGGGAGGCAGACAAGAATGGTGATGGACCATTAGCTGAGAGACTTTTACCTCCTGATCACGGGCAGCAGGCAGGGAGGGAGAGGGGAGGAGAGGGGAGAGGGAGGGAAAAGGAAGGGGGGAAGAAGAGGGGAGGGAAGGGGGAGGAAGAGAGGCAAGAACACTGGGCCTGGCATTGGCTTTTAGAACTTCAATGTGACATACCTATTCTAGCAAGGTCACACCTACTCTAACAAGACCACACCTCTTAATCCTTCCCAAACCGTTCCGTTAACCAAGGACCACTCATTCAAACATAGGAGTCTACGGGAACCATTCTCATTCAAATCACGACACCTAAAATTTTTTCATGTTCCAAGGTTGAACTCTGCAGCACTCACATAGTAGTTCATTAACATCCTTAACTCTAGTCCCAGAAGCTCTAACACCCTCTTCTGGCCACCAAGGGCACTGCATGCAAGAGGTACACAGACATACACGCAGGCAAAACACCCAAGCATATAAGAATAATAATAAAGAAGAAAAGTAAAGACTCTTTTAAGGGTTGGAGCGATGGCTCAGTAGTAAAGAACCCTTGATGCTCTTCCAGATAACCTGAATTCAGTTCCCAGCACCTACAGGGCAGCTCGCAACTGCTGTAACTTCAGTTCTAGGGTATCCAGTGCCCTCTTCTGGTCTCTATGGGTACCTGCACAAATGTAGATAGACCTACATGCAGTCAAACATTTATATGCATAAAATAAAAGTAAAGCTTCTCAAAGAAAAATATCTTGAGTTTTCAGCAAACAAAAATCTGTCAAATTCAGTGAAGCTCTTACTAAATATTGTTTTCAAATACGAGGTTATAAGTTTTTCACTGGGCTGGAGAGATGGCTCAGTGGTTAAGAGCACTGACTGCTCTTCCAGAGGTCCTGAGTTCCAATACCAGCAACCACATGGTGTCTCCCAACCATCTGTAATGAAATGTTCTCTTCTGAAGTGTCTGAAGACACCTACAGAGTACTCACATATAAATAAATAAATCTTTAAAAAATAAGTTTTCACTAATCTAAAACAACTTCACAGCATACTTTTGCTGAAATTCCTTCTCTCGTTTCACATCTTCATGATGTTTCTTTATTCTTTCTTCCCAGACTTCCTTTACAGTGCTGACGGCCCCGGTACAAACCACACTTTCTGTCATGATGTTTCCACATTGTAGTCAAGTCATCTACTTCATTGAGTTCTGAAGAGTCGAGTCACAGGACACCTCAGACAAGACCTAAGTATACCAGACCGGGGAAAACATCATGTCTCAGAACACCAGTGATCACCATAACAGTCATGAGAGGTAATGTCTGTTGGATACCTGTATCTTCCCAAAACTACATTTATTTATTTATCTCTTCCTTCCTTCCTTCCTTCCTTCCTTCCTTCCTTCCTTCCTTCATTAGTGACAGACAGAGTCCACTGTGATGCCCAGTTCATTCTCAAACTCCTGGGCTGAAGCTCTTCCCACTTTTAGCTTCCCAAGTGTGTGGGAATACAGGTGCACACCAGCCCGTCCAGCTGTTCTACATATATTTGCATGCCGTATCTTGTTTTATTTTATTTTATTTTTTGGCTTTATGAGACAGATTTTCTCTGTATAGCCTTGGCTATCCTAGAACTCACTCTCTAGGGGAGGAGACCTACCCTTGGAACATGAAAAAATTTTAGGTGTCGTGATTTGAATGAGAATGGTTCCCGTAGACTCCTATGTTTGAATGAGCGGTCCTTGGTTAACGGAACGGTTTGGGAAGGATTAAGAGGTGTGGTCTTGTTAGAGTAGGTGTGACCTTGCTAGAAAAGGTATGTCACATTGAAGTTCTAAAAGCCAATGCCAGGCCCAGTGTTCTTGCCTCTCTTCCTCCCCCTTCCCTCCCCTCTTCTTCCCCCCTTCCTTTTTCCTCCCTCTCCCCTCTCCTCACTCTCAGGTTGGCCTCAAACTCCACCTCCACCTGCCTCTGTCACTCATGTGCTGGGATCAAAGGTGTGCATTCTGACAGCGCATACCTTGTTTTAAACCCATGTAAAATATGATATGAATATTTTCATTGCCTTTAATATTAACACGAGGAAACTAACCCTTAAAGGAGCACACGTGGCCTGAGCAGGAACTGCTGCCCAATCTGCTTCCTTTGCTACCATCTCATTCACTATCATGAAAACCTGCAACCTAGACTTGCATCCAACTATGGGAAAGCAATCAAACAATGGGTACGTTAGGTAAGTCTGGCAGCCTCAAGATGGCTCGGTGGGTAAAGGTGCTTGCCACCAAGCCTGACAACATGCAGAAGCTGGGGGTACCCCAGCTGAGTCTAGAACATACAACATAGGGCTTTCACACAAGAAATTAATTAAGCCTGTTTTTTTTTTTTTATATGGCTAGAGAGACAGCTCTGTGACTAAGAGCACTCGCTCCTCTCCCGAGGACTGAAGTTTGGTCCTCAGCAGCTACATCATGAGGCTCCCACTGCCTGTAACTCCAGTTCATAGGGATCTGATGCCCTCTTCTGACCTCCAAAGGCAAACACATGCATGTAGTACACAATTCCACAGAAATGCACACAGAAGTCCATATGTGGTATGCAATTCCACAGAAAGGCACAAAGAAATACATATGTTTAGAAATAACATAATAAGTAAATATCCTTTTTACATTTTTATGAGAAAGAGTAGGAAAAGTTTTAGGAAGCAGGAAGCAGATCATGCAGAAGATAGAAAGTACAGAAGCAAGAGGCCACAGGAAGTGTGACTGTGACCAGGCATAATAGTATGTCTGTTGATGGGCTGAGGCAGGAGGATGGTAAGTTTGAGAGCAGCTCAGGATACATCACATGGTACCAAAATAAGAAAGGAAGGAAGGAAGGAAGGAAAGAAGGAAGGATAAAGAAGGAAAGAAAGGAAGTCAGGAAAGAATGGACAGATAAGAGAGGGCGAGGTGGGAGGACGGAGGAAGGAGCCTTGAAAAACATGTACTGGGGACCTAACTGCCTGGGCAAGTCCCCTAGAATTTACTGTATCAGATATTAATAAAATTGATGAACTAAGTACTTTCAATAATATAAAATTAAAATATTTATATGAATGCAGGCCATCTCCATATTGTATTATTTTTATATAAAACTTTCATTCATTAACTTATTTCACTGTTTGACATTGAATATTGGTCATCTCTAATACTAGTTCCCCTAAAATGACAGATCTGCTTTAGAAAAAAACAAGTTTGTAACAAGGCATTTATTTCTGCATCTTAACTCCTTTGGGAAGGAAAGACACACAGCACAGCAGCGAGGTAAGTGTGCCTGCCAATTAATCAGCGGGGCAGTGACTTCCAAAAGTTAAAACAGCCAAAGAAACACAATCTTAAATTCTAACTTGCAGGGACGCCTATCTCTTGTGCCCCAGAGGATGACAACCATGTGAATGACTATAGCCCCCTTAAAAGGCTCAGAAGCTAAACCTGTGTTCAGTTGGTACACTTTTTCAGTGAGACCACCACCAGCACTTTCTTTATGCAGAAGGAATGGAGGAAAATTGTTTCAGAAAAGCACTTACCATGGGGGATGCTGCAGCCAACACGGAGCCAGAGCTCCCCAAGTCTCAGCTCGGATCAGATCACGAGGTGATTTTTCCCCCAGTGTGGATCCAAATGACTATAACTCTCTGTCAGGCTGTAACCAAGTGAAAAGTAATGTCAGCCTCGTTCTAATTTTAGCTCATGGACAAGGCTGAGAATAGCAAGAATCACGTGGGGCTTCTGTGCAAAGGTTCAACTGATAATGTATGTGAGTGAGTTCCTACAAACACCAGGAAACTTCCTGGTGTTCTCTCTCTGGGAGAACCCTTTCCTTTTAAATTCAATTTTGCCGTGTGGGGTGTTTTGAGTGCATGTATGGCTGCGCACCTCATGCATGCACTACCCTGCAGTCCAGAAGAACATCTTGGGTCCCCTGGAACTGGAGTTGTGGACAGTTGTGCACCATCAAATGCTTGCTGGGAAATGAACCAGGGTCTTCTGCAGGAACAAGTGCTATTAATTAAGTGCTGTACCATCTCTCCAGCCCCATGGAGGGAGAACTATTTCTAAGCGCCAGAAAAGGATTCTTTCTAAAAGTCCATCCACTTTTTGTGATTTACAGATCTTACGTACTTAACAGAACATACTGGATCTATTTGAAGCAAAGCAACTCCCAAGTACATTGATATGCAACAGGACAAAGCCCCTACCTTGAACTAAAGGCCCCAGTGCTTCAGATGAGCGAACAAGGAAGGTGTGGCTCTGAGAAACTCCAATCTGGGCTGCACCTAAGCTTCAGTTTCGGAGGGAGCAGGCTGAGGACTGAGTGGAGCCCTGGCCTCCCCTTCTGCTATCAGGCACACGTCCAAGCCTGGGGCTTCAGACTTAACTAACTTTCCATTTCTGTCTCTCAGCTGCCACAGACAGAATCTAATCCCATATTCTTAGAAACTATACATTCAGCCAGGCGGTAGTGGAACACGTTTAATCCCAGCACTCCCGGGAAGCAGATGCAAGCAGATCTCTGTGAGTTTGAAGGCTAGCCTAGCCTACAGAGCTAGTTCTAGGATAGCCAAGGCTACACAAAGAGACTATGTCTTGAACCCCCTCCCACCAAAAATGAGAATTATACACTTAGTTTTTAAAATTTGTGCACACCTATACACAGACAAAATTTAAAAGGTATCAAATCTCATTTTTACATTATGTCTACACACACACACACACACACACACACACACACACACACACGTGCATGCATGTGCGCTTTAGTGCTGTGCTGGAACATAGGATCTTGCCGCTTGGCAAACACTCTACCACTGAGCTACACCCACAGCTCTATAGAACCATATGTTATCATGTTCTGTTAGCATATATTGTTCTTACAAAAAGAATGGTTTTCATCAAGTTTCTTCCCTAGAGACCAACGTAGTCTACATGAGACCCTGGAGACGGAGAAAGAGAGAGACTGAGATATCTATACCCAGATTGTTTTCCATGAGCTACACTAACGCACACTTTCTACCAGAGAATGCAAATGTTCCCTGTCATCCTCGACACTTACCTTGCATCCGATCCTCCCTGCATCAGCCGGGATGCTGGGTGACAGGCTTGTCTCACCATACTGGGTTGTACATGGCGATCCACGCACTCTAGGCAAGCACTCCATCAGCTGAGCTACGTCCCAGCCTTCCCATATGTCGAATGAGGTACCAAGTGCACAGCAGATTAAAAAGAGATGTCCACTCTGCTTTATATTGGCGGGCCATTTTCAGTTCTATGGAAAAAATGAATCTTTCACAAGAAAATCAGTGTGGGTTATGTAATACTGTTTTCTGTTATTGGCCCAACTTTTGAGAAAATTTTATGCCCACTTTCAAAAAACAACTACTATATTTCTTTCCAAAAGCACTATGGAACTTTCCTACCTACTAAGATTTTTTTTTTAAAGATTTATTCATTTACTATATATAAGTACTGTCTTCAGACACACCAGAAGAGGGCATCAGATCTCTTTACAGATGGTTCTGAGCCACCATGTGGTTCCTGGGAATTGAACTCAGGACCTTTGGAAGAGCAGTCGGGTGCTCTTAACCACTGAGCCATCTCTCCAGCCCAAGAATTTTATTCTTATATTCATCATCACAACCTTACAGTTGGTCTTACTATGCTCTAGGAATAACATTCTGCTGGAAATGAGACGCATTTCACTTGTCCTTTCATTTTCTCTTCCTTTTGCTTTCTTTAAAGATTTATTCATTTCATGAGTATGAGTGTGTCACCTGCGTGTGTCTACAGTGCCCACAGACGTCAGAAGATGGCATCTGACTTCCTGAAACTGGAGTTACAGCTAGATACGAGCCACCCCGTGGGTGGCTGGGAAACCAACCTGCTTCCATTGTCAGAGCAACAGATATTCTAACAGCTGAGCCATCTCTCCGGACCCTAGTTTTTATTATTTTATTTTTCAGATGAGGGTCTTTCTGCATTGCTCTGGTTGGTCTGAAGCTCCAGAGCTCAAAGGATTCATTTCCCTCAGCCTCCGACACAGCCAGGACCGTGGGTGCAAGCCTGCAAGCCTGGCTCTTATGCTCACGTATAATATACACAAAACATGTAAGAATGACACAGTCGGTGCTTTTAAAATGACGCCTTTGGGAGCTGGAGTGACGGCTCAGTGGTTGAGAGAGCACGCTGCCCTGCAGATACCATTCACGCAATGACGTTCCTGCAATTCCTTCTCATAGTCTTGGTCTTTCTGGACGTACCATATTTTAGACCTATTGTGGAAACGTACTGAAGCAAACCTCAAGTTAAACAGTTTGCAGCTGGTGTAACAGTACTCACTTGAGGGACGGGTGATGGAGGCCACTCATGCTAACCGTTAGAAGGAGACCGCCTCAACCTCCCCAGTACCAGCGAACCCCCTTCCTACCTTTGCCCAGCTTCCCCCGTGTATAACCTGTTACTTGTTTTCTGATTATTTTCTTTTTAGTTGCTTTTAGAACCTAAATTCTTGATGTCCACTTGCTCTCGTTCCCTTTCTCCCCTCTCTTCTCAGCACCAGTGACAGCTGTTGCCCGTGCTTTGAGTTACAGCATTCCACACGGCACTGCGTGAGCCTGATATAGAGGCCTCCATACCAGAGCTGTGTGCTCACGTCGTGCTTCAGCTGGCCTTTGTGGTTTTCTTTGGACTCTCTCCATTTTTTTTTTATTAACTTGAGTATTTCTTATTTTCATTTCGAATATTATTCCCTTTCCCGGTTTCCAGGCCAACATCCCCCTAGCCCCCCCTCCCCTTCTATACGGGTGTTCCCCTCCCCATCCTCCCCCCATTACCATCCTACCCCCAACAATCACCTTCACTGGGGGTTCAGTCTTAGCAGGACCAAGGGCTTCCCCTTCCACTGGTGCTCTTATTAGGCTATTCATTGCTACCTATGAGGTCAGAGTCCAGGGTCAGTCCATGTATAGTCTTTGGGTAGTGGCTTAGTCCCTGGAAGCTCTGGTTGCTTGGCATTGTTGTACATATGGGGTCTCGAGCCCCTTAAAGCTCTTCCAGTTCTTTCTCTGATTCCTTCAACGGGGGTCCTGTTCTCAGTTCAGTGGTTTGCTGCTGGCATTCGCCTCTGTGTTTGCTGTATTCTGGCTGTGTCTCTCAGGAGCGATCTACATCCGGCTCCTGTCGGCCTGCACTTCTTTGCTTCATCCATCTTGTCTAATTGGATGGCTGTATATGTATGGGCCACATGTGGGGCAGGCTCTGAATGGGTGTTCCTTCTGTGTCTGTTTTAATCTTTGCCTCCTTATTCCCTGCCAAGGGTATTCTTGTTCCCCTTTTAAAGAAGGAGTGAAGCATTCACATTTTGATCATCCGTCTTGAGTTTCATGTGTTCTAGGGTAATTCAAGCATTTGGGCTAATAGCCACTTATCAATGGACTCTCTCCATTTTTATTTTATTTATTTATTTACTGACTAGGATTCCACAAAAGAAGTACACATGCAAAAAGATCTGCCAAGAACTTGACTGGAGGATTTTTAAGCCGGGGTAGAGTAGATCTTGATTTGGGGTCAGATGGTTTGTCAAGTTGGATTAGAGTTGAGTAAGGATGCAATGACCTAATCTTAGGTTTTCAAAAAGCATGCGTAGGGCTGGAGAGATGATTCAGAGGTTAGGAGCACTGACTGTTCTTCCAGAGGTCCTGAGTTCAAATTCCAGCAAACACATGATGGCTCACAGCCACCTGTAATGAGATCTGATGCCTTCTTCTGGTGTGTCTGAAGACAGCTACAGTGTACTCATACATACAATAAATAAATCTTTTCCCCCCTTTTTTTTTTCGGAGCTGGGGACCGAACCCAGGGCCTTGCGAGAATAAATAAATCTTTAAAAAAGCAAGTGTAGAAAAGGAACACAGCCATCTGTTTGGGGTTGCTATAACAAAGCAGTTGAGACTGGGTAACTCTTTTTTTTTTTTTAATTTTATTTATTTTATGTATGTGAGTACACTGCAACTGTTTTCAGACACACCAGAAGAGGGCACCAGATCTCGTTATAGATGGTTGTGAGCCACCATGTGGTTGCTGGGAATTGAACTCAGGACCTCTGGAAGAGCAGCCAGTGCTCTTAACTACTCAGCCATCTCTCCAGCCCTCAAGACTGGGTAACTTTTAAAGAACAAAGATTTACTCCACAGTCTAAGAAGTCTGGGAAACTCAAGTGCCAGTGGCCACATCTGGTGAGGGCCTCTCTGCTGCATCACAGCTCGGTGGAAGGCATCACAGGAGAGGAAGCAAACAGCTTCAAGTCCTACAACCTGTGCTAATCCATTCACAAAGGTGGTGCCTCATGACTTAAGCATCTGACCTGCCAACGCTTTGCCTCTGGGATTACGTTACTAACATGTCACAATGGGGTCAGAGAATGACAGACAGTAAACAATGGCAGAGAACCTTTTACCTCCAGTGAATTTTGTTCCCTGGATTGTTCTTGGACACGATTCCGTGCCACCTGCAACGAACATTTGTCTCAATTTATAAGCCGTGTTCATTCTCATTGGATGTCAAAACAGCTCTAGCACCCGACCTAGTCAAAGGCCATGCCCTCAGTGTGCCCTGAGCGGACGTGACCTCGGCCGCTTCTGTGCTTCCTCAGATAGAATCTACAGCATGTGCCAGGCAACTGTGTTCATATCGGTCTGTCCTGAGAGAGGTCTGGAAAAGGCTGCTCTGTCAATATTTAGCATGCGTTTGCTCGTGTTTATTCACATGTTTTTTTAAACTCAAATCTTACTTGGATCACTGCTTTGTTCTATCTGTGTATAAAAGCACACTGAAGGTAAAGCTGTCTGCAGCATTCAACTGAAGTCCACACGCTCTCTAATATCCTCAAATCCCAGATACTGCAGACAGATCTGCAGAGGGCAGCTAAAGCTGACACCAACACAGGCTTTTGGGGAGACACACTGACACGCAACCACCACAGTAGGAACTGACTGTGTGGGCCCCTGAGATGGCTCATCAGGAAGAGGCTGCTGGTGGAAGGAGGGAAGCAACCCCCATGGGTTATCCTTGGATCCTCATAGACTCACTGTGGCATACATGCCCCCCCAACCAAACAGTAAATACACACACACACACACACACACACACACACACACACACACACACACAGAGCGAACTACTATAAGGCACACAGAGTATGATAATGTGGAACTGTTTATTGGCATATAAAGACATCCATAAGGATAAATTTTAAAAAATCAAATTGTAAAATAGTAGATATATTATTTCATTTTTATAAAGGAATACTTATATATGTATACAGACACATATATCATGTTAATAATGTTTAGATTATAGATAGCAGTGTGCTACTCTCCTTGCTATCTATAGTTTCTCCTTCTTCCAACAAAGTCTCACTACATGACCTAAAATGGCCTCCTGCCATGGTCCTTCTTGCCTTTGCCTCCCTCCCAGGTATGGGGATTACAGGCCTACGGACACAATGCCTGTTCTGAATTGGTTTTCTTTTCTTAATTTTCTTTATGTGAAAACAATGGGTTTCGTGATGTGAATTTCTAACCAAACAGTACTCACTAAATTTATAACATAATTCCATTTTGGGAAAAAATCAAGTAGGCATTAAAATGACCCGTTTTTCTTCTGCCACAAAACTTTCATTTAAATAAGCGATATTGTCATGATATATTTAATTAGATAATATTAGAAGAAAAAACCCCAAACCTAGATTTCAAAATACTGAATTTGATTTTATTTGATTTTTTTTTTTAATACAGGGTCTCTCTATGTACCTCTGGCTGTCTGAGAACTTACTCGGTAGAGCAGGCTGGCCTCAAACTCACAGAGATCCACTTGTCTTTGCTTCTCAAGTGCTGGGAATAAAGGTTTGCTCAGCCTTGAATTCGATTCATCCTGACGCTATCGGATTAAAGTAGCATTTCTGTATAAACTAATTGTGTGCCCATAATTTCCCATTTGACTCTTCTTATTCATGCTCCTACTGAGGGACGGGAGAACAGAACAGATTCCAAGTCCTTTTCTCATGTTTAGCTGAAGATCAATGAAATCAAAAGGCAATAAATCGGTAAGTAGTAAGAGAAAAATAGCCAGTGATGCTGTATTTATGGTATTTTACATCACAAAGTGAGTTTGCAAAGTCAAGTATTTCCCAGCAAGATGCCAAAGCATTTCTACAGCTCTAGAAGTCTATCCATTTTAAACATTTACTTTTAACAGCCTTTTTGGTTGTAAACTATAATTAAGACCAAATTATAACTTCCCCTTTTAACAAATCCTAATTTATAGCTATAAGACATTTATAGATGATAGTTTACACATAAGGCAAGAGTATATGTCTCATTAGCTGCAGAAATAAACATAATTCCACTTATTTTATAGGGCAGTCGCCTTGATTGTTGGGAAATGAAAACATATTTGTATATAAATTCCTTTCCCCGATTAATTATAATTTAAAAGTTTCATTAAAAAATCAGTCACAAATTAAAAAGAGAGCAAGTGCAGCATCTGCACTGCTATTCACCATTGAGTGACATTATTAGTGACATTGAGTGATGTCGATTTTGTTTTGTTGCTTGTTTCAACTCACTGACCCAATGATCTCAGCACCATAGTGGGAAGCCCCCTCGTGACCTACACAGTGTGATACCCCAGGAGAACCGTTACCCTCCGCTCCTTTTCAGCAGAAAGCCTAATACGTCAGTGATAAATCCTGTGCGTTAGAGCCCTACCAAGGCAGCACAAGCCGCCTCTAATGCAACTGTAACAAGAGTCGGTGCTGGCTCAGCCGGGCCTGACATACTCTTTGGAAGTGCGAAAAGTTCAAGGATGTCTGGTTCGCCGTTATTTCAGATCCAGCAGCATGAACGCTGGGTTTTCTAAGTAGGATTTCCACAAGTTAGAGAATCGTGACATGGTGGCGCCGTCAATGACCCTGTGATCTGCTGACCAGCTCACATTCATTATCTGGGCTTTGTAAACATCCCCTTTCTGGTCAAATCGGGGAAGAGCCTAGAAATAATGGAGAACAAGAAGTAAACATGGGTAAACTTTCGTCAGTCACAGTGGAAGGAAGGTCTGACAACAGTGGTATTCGGTTTAGAACACAGCCCTCCCTGCTGACCAGGGGGCGTCCGCCCGGGCTTCTGCAAGTGCTGCCTCCTATTGCCCCAGCCTTGGGAGGTCATAGCCTAAGCTTTAATGTTTTCAAGAGATCTCCCGCCTCACATATAATATTTACATTAAATTTCACCCAGAGTTCAAATAGTTAACAGTGATTAATCTCCGTGCGCTATGACTCTCTTACAGAAAAGAGAACCGAGACAAGAAAACTCTTGGACTCCTCACAGAAGGCAGCAAGGGCCGGATGGGGGTGTGAGAGGAATAGAAAGCAGTCTGATGACTACGGCGGGAGGCGTGACCACTGCCACAGCAGGTGACAGACAACATGTCAGGAAAGGCGGGGTCTCTCCAGCTTCAAATGAAAACCCAAGCCAGGCTGGGCTATCCCGAGAAGCATACACGCGGGCTCTGGGAGTAGCGCATTGAAGGGTTTTTGCCCGGCATGAACAAGTTCCATCTGTGGTATCAAGAAGCAAACGATAAAAAAGCAAAATGCACATAGGAGCCATGGGAAGGGTGCAGCTTAGCAGCTAAGAACAGTTCCTGAGCCAGACTGAGGATTAGCCTTCAGATCCCAGCACCTACGCAGTAACCTGGGTGTGGCCCCACACACCTGTGACCCCAGCACGGGGCAGGAGGAGACAGAAGGGCAGCTCAGGCTTGCTGGCTGCCAACCCAGTCAAAAATCTCAAGCTCTAGGTTCAGCAAGAGATCATGGGTCAAAGGAATGGGTCACAGGTGCAGAGTGACAGAGGGGAACACCCACACGCTTTAGCCTCTGAGCACCTGAGGGCATGGCACACGTTCATGCACACACAGACACACAGACACACACACACAGCAAAAACCCTCGGCTATTAATAAATAAGAAATATACAAAATGTAAGTTCTAACTTATTAGATTTAATAGACAGGCCTGGCAAGATGGCTCAACAGATAATGGTGATTGCTGCCAGGCCACGTTCATTACCTGAGTCTGAACCTTAGAAGGCACATGGTAGAAGGATAACTGATTCCTTAATTACCTCTACATTACACACACACACACACACACACACACACACACACACACACACACACACACACAGTGTCCTATCCCTATACTCCTATTCAAGAGTCCTAAAACATGGCCACAGATCTTTTTTTTTAAAGCCATCTAGATTATCGTTCAAAGTAGAAGTGCCTTCCAAGAAATCAGCCCCTTGCCAGGCATGGTAGGATAGACCTGTAGTCCCAGCAGGTGAATAGTGGGGCAGGAGGACCCAGAATCTGTGCCAGCTGGAGCTGCACGGTGACCTCTGACCTAGTTCAAGAGAAGGGAGGAATGGGTGTACTGAGCTAACCTTCACAAAGTGGGAGATAACCTTCAATCCAAGTCTCCTTCCTGCAGCTCCTCACTACACATACCTTAATGGCTCCCAGGGCGCCAATGGCTACTTCAGGTGGCAATATCACTGGCTTGGCATAGGTTCCACCAATCTGAGAAGAATGAGAAAATGTAGCTTTCAGGGAATGCCTGATAGATTACACGTTGTAATTTACTGGAACATGGGATCGGCAATTAAAGTTACACTTCTAACTGTGCCGAGCATGACTTACTGATCCAATGTTGGAAAGAGTGAATGTCCCTCCCGTGAGGTCTGTGGTACTGAGCTGACCCAAAGAGCCCAGTTTCTGGAGGCGGTTCAGTTCCATGGCGATCTCAAATACAGAGCGCACCTGAACGTTCTTCACGTTGGGGACAATTAACCCCCGCTCGGTATCCATGGCTATCCCAATGTTGTGAGAGGCCTAGGAAATAAAGATTACTCAGTAGAACCTTTAACACATAAGCTAAGAAAAGAGAAACATAACGAAGAAAAGACAGACTCTGCTGCCTTCTAAAACAAAGGTACCAACTGCTTCGCCAATCTAGTGTAGGCTGCTGTAATCCGAATATTCAGGAGGCTGAGGATGAGAGAGTGATGGCTTGAAGCCTGCTTGTGCCATATGGCAAGATCATATCTTAAAAAGCCAAAAGACCAAAAAATAAAAGTCACTATTTTCACTAGAATAGAAGTAACTTGGAAGGAATGGTTTGGGGAGGACAGGGGAACGAGAGAGCAGTGGGTACAGGCGCTGGCTGCCCAATCTTTGGAGCAAGCTCCGGAATCAACTCACGGGCACGTACCACATGCAGACACACATGCCTACCCACATGTACTTTTTTAAAAATCGCACTCTTGGGGCTGGGGATTTAGCTCAGTGGTAGAGCGCTTACCTAGGAAGGGCAAGGCCCTGGGTTCGGTCCCCAGCTCCGAAAAAAAAGAACCAAAAAAAAAAAAAAAAAAATCGCACGCTTTCTTAAAAGTCCAGAAATTTAACCTTGTGAGGCGATTCTTTTGGGATGCTACATAGAGTGGGTAACTCTTCACTACTTCCCATTTTTATAGTGCCACTTATTTGTTTATTATTTTGGTTTTTCAAGGCAATGTTTCTCTGTGTAGCCCTGGCTATCCTGGAATTCTCTCAGGTTGGCTTTGAACTCACAAAGCTCCACCTGTCTCTGCCTCCTGAGGGCTGGGTACTGAGTGCGCTACCAGCGCACTATTTTAAATGGGAAATCAACAAGACTTTAAAACGGAAGACTGCACACCTGAACAAAGTCAGTATTGAACAGTGAAAGCGAAGCCAGCAGACTGAACCTAAGTTAAATGCTTCTGCTATACCTTTCTCTCCTGTCTGAAAAGGGTCATTGTCTGAGTATCCTATCTTCTACTAAATCAAGGATTTCCAAAATGCATGGCCAACCTTGTAGGTGATGCTCTGGCAGTTTTCATCCACGGAGGCATTAAGGATAGGGAACTGCAGTAGTCCCAAAGACGCAGCCTGTCGAGGGAAAGATAATTCACCATGAACACTCTTGCCTCACACGGGCATGGAGGACCGGAAGTGACAGAAGGTAGACGAGTAGAGGGTAAGAGAACTCTAATTCACAGCCGTGTGTACCCAGCTTTCTCACTTCCAGAAACTCTGACCTCTAACAAAGGGGAAGCTCGACTGCCCTAACCATGGAAACCAATGATACAAAGGGCAGGTTGCTTGCAAACAGGAAGGGCATTTTCAAAATAACCATGCAGGCTGTCTCAATTCCAAGTGATTTCCTCACTGTCATGTAGATTTAGGCTTTGATGGGAGACGAGCCAGTAGCTCAAAAAATATGCTCTGAATTCAAATACCGAAGGTGGGTAGGCTATTTCTCTGTGTAGAAGGAACACACGACAAATGATTTTGAAGAGACCATTAGAGGCCAGTGTTCTGTGTGTGCCCTGGGCCTGGTCAAGGGCAGAGCTGGCAGAGCCCACCTGCTGGCACTCATTTCTGTTTGCCCCCTTCCATCCATCTCTCCCCTGCTCTTTAAACTTCCTTTCTCTTCATATCGTTCTCTCCTGCTCATATGCTGATTTCTCTCATTGCAAAATGTCTCCCCAAGCCTAAATGTTCATAACTTCCTTTGCGGTGCACCAGGATCTAACAAGGTTAACACACTGTACTTGATTGGCCACACTTTCTGTTAAATTTCAAAGATCAATTTACTGCATACATATATGATACTGTTGAAGAATAAAAAACTGAATAATAATTTGTAAAAATTAAAACAGCAAAATAAAGATGCTTAAGGTTGTTCTTAAAAGAATTCTCTCTCCCATGGCCCCTGTCTAATCCAGTTGACTTCTTGACTTTTGTCGCATTAAATGTTCCTCTACTGGGTGGGGGTCCTGACATCGCACCCCCAAATCAAATCTTTTACAAAGAGAGGGTTAGGTAGAGATCTTTCACAGTGACTAGTTCAGTCATAACAGGCGGCAGTTATGTTGTCTCTTCACAGCAACAAAGCAGTGACAGAGAGAAATGATACAAACATCTCTGCCATTTCTCTTCACCTGCCCCGGGCTGGGACAGAGGAGCATGCTGAGGAGAAGGGAGAAGGAGACAATATACAAGGGAAGAGGCCGGCCTGCTGAGGCCTTCCTACAGCAGCCACCCCCTGGCCCACTTGCGAGTGTGTGTAGAAGGGTGATATTTCTGCCAAGGTCAGCAGACTTGTATTCGGCTTACCCCATGAGAATCCATAAACAACTGACATTTCACTCCATTAAATTTGGGGTTTGCTATACAGCAATGGAAACCAACTATTTGTCTTCTATGGAGCTTCTGCTATCGCCATTGTCCTTGCTAATCCAGGTTTTACCTACTGTCGTAAAGCCCTTAACTGCCCTCTCATTCCCACAAATTGAGTGACACCTCTCTAGGTGACTCTCTATCCCCTTAACAGAGTCCAGAAGCCCCCCTTCCGTTTGGAGACATCCATAACCTCCCATGCTTAGAGACGATCCATTTGTAGGGCATACGCTAAAGGAGAACGGTTTGTGTCTCAGGCGCTTAATATCCTGAAAAGGGGACCAGGCTAACAATGGCAGCACGCTAAAATGCACAGCAGTGGGTAACAGCATGTGGTGACAGTGAGAGCCACAGAGGGTGCTGGAGTCTATATCAGAACTGATTCCATATTTAATATGCACAAATATTTGAAAGAGGATGCTAGGTGTAATCCCAGCAGGGCTGGGGCAGGACTGTGAGTTCCAGGCCAGCCTGGGCTATCTAGTGAAACTCTGTTGTGAAAACAACAAACGAAGAGAGGAGAAGGAGAGAGGCAGAGAGACAGAGACAGAGACACAGAGACAGAGAGAGAGAGAAAGAGAGAGAGAGAGAGAGAGAGAGAGAGAGAGAGAGAGAGAGAGAATGAGAGACCTGCCCTGGTGGGTATTTCAGGTAAAACTGTATAACCCAGCAACTATGTGTACAGTTCAATGTGGTTAAAAGGGGGTAGTTTTGAGGAGACTGGAGGGGGTAGTTAGCAGAGACTTGTATGCCACACCAAGGACTTGGGAAGCCATCCTAAAGGCACTGAAGGGAAACTGTTGAAAGAATCGGGGTGTGTGTGTGTGTGTGATATAATTTGAGTGAAGATGGTTTGTCCTGGCAGACTGTGAAGAAAGTGCAGGAGGAGCCTTGCTGAATGAGAGGCCAGAGCAGGAGCAGAGCAGACCAGAATGTGGCTTTCCCATTTGTTAATGTCCATGAGAAGACTCTCGACCTCTCTGAGGCCTATTTTCTTCTGAGGAAATTGGAGGATGCGTCATCTATATGTCTGCAATGCTGAGAGTTAAGGGTAGCTGTCTGGAGCATGCGTCCCAAGCCTGGCACACAGTGGCTGCTTTCTTGGCACACAGTGGCTGCTTTCTTGGCGCACAGTGGCTGCTTTCTTGGCGCACAGTGGCTGCTTTCTTGGCACACAGTGGCTGCTTTCTTGGCGCACAGTGGCTGCTTTCCTGGCACACAGTGGCTGCTTTCTTGGCACACAGTGGCTGCTTTCTTGGCGCACAGTGGCTGCTTTCTTGGCACACAGTGGCTGCTTTCTTGGCGCACAGTGGCTGCTTTGCAGTGGTTGTTAATGAGAATCACCCTGCCAGCAAATGGTCCCAGCGCCAGTTCTGGGAACATGCTCCGAGGCCTCCTCATGAATGTACTGAATACACAGAAATAAATACCCACCGTGATGTGTAGCCCTTCATGTCTTCTCTCAGCTCAAATCAGAACTTTCCTCTTCCCCTTTGAGGCCTTCCTCAACTGTTAGAACAGTTTTCTTTCTAGCTTAAAGAGGGGAGACGGCTCTGTGCATAGGAAGGAGCACGTGCTGCTCCTAGAGAGAATCCGAATTGATTGACTCACAACTGCCTGTTAACTCTGGCTCCAGGAGATCTCTGACTGACACCCTCTTTTAGCCTCTTACAAGAACACACACACACACACACACACACACACACACACACACACACACACACACAAATAAACAGCCAGGCATTGTGTGGTACAAGCCTTTAATGCCAACACTTGGGAGGCAGAGGCAGGTTGAGCTCTGAGTTTGAAAGCTGTTTATATCGTAAGTTCCAGGCCAGCCAGGGATGCATAGTGAAGCTCTGCCCCCGAAACAAACAAATGAAAGAATCCCGGGCTGGTGAGATGGTCAGTGAGTTGAGTGAGGCACTCTTCCTCCAAGCCTGACAACCTGAGTTCAATCCCCGGGACTCACGAGGTAGAAGGAGAAAACAGACTCCTGCCAGTTGTCCTATGGAGTGCAGTCGAGCAGCACACACACACACAAGTGTACACTCCTGCACATGCATGCACGCACATGCACACACTAAGTAAATAGATTAAATATAACTTAAACATAAAATAACTCTTCAAAAAGAGGCAAGCAGATAAAAGTACAACAGACTTCAATTGTATAAATTCCTATGAAACAAAGAGAAGGTAGGTTTGGACCTTTCGTTCTAAGTCTGAGATACGGCATAAAGTAGTATTTTAACGCCAACCTTCTAACCTGCTGCATCCTTACAAAACACAGTGGCCCCGTCCCTCTGGGGCTGTGTTTGGGGTGAGGGAAACTCACCTTTAAGAAGAACGGCATGAAGGAGAGTTTGATCCCACGAGCCAAAGCAACAGGTTTCAATTCTTCTCGAAGCTTAACCAGTTCAGTAAGGTCAACCTCATCACAGTACCCAAAGTGAGGAATCTTCAGGGCTGCGGACATGGTCTTGACCATTGCCTTTTGGAAGCCTAGAAGAAACACAATTGTTTTATATAAATCTGATAATATTATTCGGTACAAAATGGAAAAGCTGTACCATTGCCTGATTATAATTTCACGATGAATTTGAAATTGTCTGCTAGTGAGAACTGAAAGTCAGGTATGGTGGTCTGTGCCTTGAATCCCAGTGTTGGAGAGGCAGAGCAGGAAGATCTCTGACTAGGAAGCCAGCCTAGTCTACATATCAAGTAGTTGGGCGACATGGTGAGACCCAGGCTCCAAAGGCAAGCAACGACGTCCTACGGTGAACATGCATCATCTCCCGAGGTAATTCCCCAAGCTACGTCACCCCGGCTTCACACGGCTACCCTTACCTGTCACAGGCTCTGTTCGGTCTTTGCCCAGGAATACTGGAGGCTTTGATACCGGCGTGGGAAAGGGCCTGTCTCTGGGCTGTGGTGGCGGTGGTGTGATTTCCGATTTCGGTGAGGGAGGCAGTATGGCTCCTGTCTGCTTTTCCAAAAAGTTGAGAATGTCTTCTTTAAGTATTCTGCCATCCTTTCCTGAGCCAACAACTTCACTCAGCTTGATCTAAAACAGAACACGTTTTAATGTTAAAGATAAAGCTACCATTGATGTTTAAAGGTGGAGCAGAAAAGCCAGGCAGTGATGGTGCACGCTTAGTCCCAGCACTCAGGAGACAGAGGCAGTAGATCTCTGAGTTCCGGGCCAGCCTGGTCTACAGAATGACTCCAGGACAGCCAAGGCTACACAGGGAAACCCTGTTTCGAAAAACCAAAAGAAAAAAAAATAAATATAAAGAAGTGGAATTATTTAAAGGTAAAATTTTTCCTAGTAACTTCGTTTGAGGAACATTTTCATCACTTAAGAGACAACACTAAGTCCATAGAGACAGCGTTGGGGCAAGTGAGAGCTGGACGGGCACTGGAGGAGGAAAATCAATTAAACACGGGCAAAGGCGATGCTAAGAAGCCGAGAGGCAAAATGCCCTCATATGCATTCTTTACGCAACCCTGCTGGGAAAAGCATAAGCAGCAGCACCGGATGCTTCTGTCAACTTCTCGGAGTTCTCCAAGAAGTGCTCAGAGAGGTGGAAGACCATGTCTGCTAAAGAAAAGGGGAAGCGAAGGCTGACAAGGGTTGTTATGAAAGAGAAATAAAACCTACATCCCTCCAAAGGGGAGACCAAAAAGTTCAAGGACCCCAGTGCACCCAAGAGGCCTCTTTCGGTCTCTTCTCATTCTGTTCTGAGTATCACCCCAAATCAAAGGCGAGCATCCTGGCTTATCCATTGGTGATGTCGCAAAGAAACTAGGAGAGATGTGGAACAGCACTGACACGGACACAAGCAGCCCTATGGGAAGATGGCCGCCAAGCTGAAGGAGAAGTATGAGAAGGATATTGCTGCCTACAGAGCTAAAGGAAAACCTGATACAGCGAAAAAGGGGGTGGTCAAGGCTGAAAAGAGCAAGAAAAAGAAGGAAGAGGAAGACGACGAGGAGGATAAAGAGGATGAGGAAGAGGAGGAAGAAGAAGAAGAAGATGATGATGAATAAGTTGGTTCTAGTACAGTTTTTTCTTGTCTATAAAGCATTCAACCCCTCCCCCCCTGTATATAACTCACTCCTTTTAAAGAAAAAGATTGAAATATAAGGCTGTGTAGGATTTGTTTTTAAACTGTACAGTCTTTTTTTGTATAGTTAACACACTACTGAGTGTGTCTTAGCTAGCCCTGTCCTGGTGGTATCTTCAATCCCACTAACCTTGCCTGGTACAGTCTGGGTGGTGTAAACTGGCATGGAAATTAAAGCAGGTTCTCGTTGGTACACGCACAAAATTAGTTATATATGGGGACAGTGGTCTAATTTTTGTTTTGTTTTTTCTTTTGTTTTTGTTTTTTTTCATCTTCAATGGTCTCTGATGTAGCTTATACGAAGATAATTGTTGTTCTGTTAACTGAATACCATTCTGTAATTGCAAAAAACCAATGTGGCTGTTTTGCTGACATTCTGAATGCTTCTAAGTAAATACATTATTTTTTATTAGTTAAAAAAAAGAAAGGAAGGGAGGAAAAAAGAAACAAGCTTCAGCTCAGCCAGAACATGACAAATACAGAGGCAAATTTGCCTGCAGTCAACCATTGAACTGAGAACAGGGTCCCTAATGGAGGAGTTAGACAAAGGACTGAAGGAGCTGAAGGGGTTCGCAAACCCAGAGGAAGAAGAATGACAATACCAAACAACCAAACCCCTGAAAGCTCTCAGGGACTAAATCACCAACCAAAGAGTACACATGGAGGAATCCATGGATCCAGCCGCATATGTAGCACAGGATGGCCTTGTCGGGCATCAATTGGAGGAGAGGTCCTTGGTCCTGTCAAGGCTCGATGCCCCCGTGTAGGGTAATGCCAGGGCAGGGAGGTGGGAGGGTTTGGGTGGATAGGGAGCATTCTCACAGAAGCCAGGGGAAGGGGGTAAGATGGCAGGTTTCTGGAAGGGAAACCAGGAAAGGGGATATCATTTGAAATGTAAATAAAAAAAAAAAATCCAACAAAAGAAAAAAAAACCCAAATAATTAACAATAAAGATAAATCTGAAAAAAAGAAAAGAAACAAGCCTCAGGACCTGTGTGCAAGCTGTTGTTACTTTTATACACACTTGTTCATTTGTCCATTTAAATCTCCCAATCTCTAAATCTCCCCATAATTCTTTGTCTCTCTCTCTTTCTTTTCTTTTCTTTCTTTCTTTCTTCCTTCCTTCCTTCCTTCTTTCTTTCTTTCTTTCTTTCTTTCTTTCTTTCTTTCTTTCTTTCTTTCTTTCTTTCTTTCTTTCTTTCTTTCTTAAGACAGGTCTCTCTGAATAGTCCTGGCTGGCCTGGAACTTACTGTGTAGATCAGGATGGATGGCCTTGAACTCACAGAGATCCACCTGCCTCTGCCTCCTGAGTGATGGAATTAAAGGTGTGGGCCACCATGCTCTTCTCTCTCATTTTTTTTAAATAAGGTTTTATTTCTTTGTTCTGTGTGTCTTGCCTGTCTGTATATCTGTGTGCCATGAATGTTCCTGGTGCCCAAGGAGGCCAAGATAGAGTACCGCCTACCCTAGGACAGTTACAACCGGCTGTTGGCTGACATGTCGGTTTTGTGCATCAACTCTAGGTCCTCTGGAGGAGAGCAGGAGATCTTTACCATTGAGTTATCTCTCAGACAGTCTTCTCATACAATTCTTACTGCTTACTAATGAAACTCACTGTTCTGTATAATTAATATGTTGATTTTTAAAAGCTATGAATGGGATAGGTTGCTGTACTGGCTGTTTCTGTGTCAGTGTGACAGAAGCTGGTGTTAGTACAGAGGAAGGAGCCTCCCTTGAGGAGAAGCCTCCATGGGAGGGTCTGTGCCTGGGCTTAGGGGATTTATCATGCTGTGCTCCGCTGATGTCTCTGTGAAGTAGATCTGGGCTGGGGGACTGTGGACCACGCGAACTAGGAGGGGAAACTGGTAGGGATGGATTGAATGAGAGAAGAATAAATTAAAAAACAAACAGAAAACAAGAAAAAAATATAGGAATTTTATGTAAAGAAAAGCCAGAGAAGCGAGGCATGGTAACCTAGGTTTATATTCTTACCATTTAGGAAGCAGAGGCAGGAGGATTGTGAATTTAAGGCCAGACTGGGCTACAGTAGCAAGTGCCAGGTGAGCCTGAGATACAAAGCCTCTATTGAAAGCTTCCCCCCTAAAATGGGCTAGGCGTGAAAATCAATTTGTGGCCCACCTGCCCTTGAGCACACAATGCAGAACATCATGGAGTGAGTTCTCCTCTGAACAGTGTCCTCCCCACAAGCAGAACTGTCCCAATGTTTTCACACTTCGATTATACATGTGCACAACACAAACTTTTGGGTTTTCTTTTTCTGCCATGGTAACAACTACTCTTTTCAGAAATTCTCTGCATCACTGAGTTGAGTGGGAAGAACTCGGCTGTGTAAACAGAACTCCCCTCAATCTCCCAGGTTTGCTATTTACTTTGGGTTTGGACAAGTTAACACACCTCCCTGTCCTCTCACCAGCAAAACAGTGGGAGTTCAAACACCCTGAAGGGCTGTTGTTAGAGAGAGATACAGAGTCCGGGGCTGGCACACAGGTGCTTGAGATAATGAATGGCACGGCTGGTGAGTGGCACCAGTGGTCCTGAGGTGACAGTCTCTGGTAAACTCTGGCATCACTGTACTGTCAGCTGTGTAACTTTTCCACAGAGGGTTTCACAGTAGCTCCTTATCTGTGAGGTGGAGACATGTAAATTCCCATCAGCGTCAGGAAGCCACGTCACCTGGCCTCTTATCCACCACAGTCACAAGTCACAGCATAGGCTACAGTTTGGATCTGGAACGTCCCCCGAGGTCTCTGTTCAAGGCTGGTGCTCAGCAGAGTATAGTGGGGATTGCCTATAATTCCAGCACTCTGAAGACTGAGGTAGAAGATTATGAGGATAGCCTGGGCTATGTAGTGACTTTGAGGCCAGCTTGAACCACATTATTTTAAAAAATTAAAAGCATACATATGTAAAAATTAAAAAAAATGAAATAAAGGACTGGTTTAATTTGGGGGAGTTAGGACAAAGTGGAGACTTTGAGATGGAGCCTACGGGGAGATTTTCCAGTTACTCCTTTTGTGTCATCAAAAGGGATTGTGGGTGATCTTTTCAGTTCCCGACTCTGAGGAGAGTAAGCTTCCTACTCTGTATCCTCCTACCATGGTGTGCTGCACCACCACACACCTAAAATAAGGGGGCTGATTGGTCACGAACTGAAAATAGGAAGCTAGCAGACAGACTAACTATTTCTTCTTTAGAAGGTGGCTTCTTTGGGAGTATTTTGTTGGAGGTATGCAAAGTTGAGTAACACAGATGGACAAAGACGATACAAACCTCCCGTCTCAGTACAGTGTATTTGGTAGTTTTGTTACCATGCCCATTTCTGCCCCATTCTTAGTCTCTTCCCTTTGCTATCCTCTCCTTCCCTTTACAGACTTTGCTTCTTTAAAAAATTAATCACAGAGGTCTAAATTCTTAAGTCGTGCCTCTAGCTGACCAAAACTAAAATATTAGTATGCAGATGTTTGCTTGTTTGATGTGTTCTTGTGTGTGTGCGTGTGCGTGCGTGTGTGTGTGTGTGTGTGTGTGTGTGTGTGTGTGTTCATGCGAGTATGGATACACATTCACACGTAAGCCTGTGCACACGGAGCTCAGAGGCTAACCTAATCTCTGGTGTCATTTCTCAAGAGCTTATTTTTTGAGACAGGGTCTCTCGCTAAATCTGAAGCTTGCCAACTGAGACCAGACTGGTTAGTGAGTGAGCCCTAGGGATGCTCTAACTCTGTGTCCTGAATGCTGGAATTACACATGCGCACTACCACGCCAGGCTTCTTGTGTGAGAGCTGGGGTCATACACATGTCCTCTGCTCTGTGCAGTAAGCAGGTATTTAGAAATACTGAAGGAACGTTTGCTACTGCTACTGCTACTGGGCTCTGGGAATGGAAAAAGACACATCATTCAATTCCTATGAAGTGCTAAGCTCACATTGTTTTGCTATTTCTTCCTGTTTTTTTCTATAAGATTTACTTTTATGGGCGTGATTGATTGTGTGAACTTATGTCACACATGTGTGAAGTGTTATTAGGTGCCAGACGAGGATATCAGATACAGTAGGGTAGGAGTTGATGGTAGTGGGTGTGAGTCACCCACCGTGGTATGGGGAACAGAACCCGGGCCCTCTAGGGGCAGCAAGTAGTTTTCACAGTCTAGCCATCTCTGCCCCTCCCAAGTGCTTCTGTGCCGTGATTACTTTACAACTGGAACCGCTTTCATTAATTCCAGCTTAAACCATTTCACAGAGAGCTTTTTTTTTCTTCCAGAAATACAAATGTATATTTTCTAAGTTGTCTCAATTTTAAGAAGACTTACATTGTTTTCCATTGCCAGCCGACGAACTGCAGGCGTTGCTAGTGTTTTCTGGCCTTTTATCTCTTGGTGGGTGTGTTCATCATGGGCTACAGCAGGAGTTTCGACCACATCTTCTTCTGAATCTGGAAGCAGGATTAGACAACTTCAGTCAGAAACATCTCTTCAAAAGCTTAGTGGCAGGGATGGCCTAACAAGAAAAGTGCTTGTCATGCAGGCATTGGACCTGGGTCTGGCTCCTCAGCACCCTGTAAATGTCAGGTGTTGCAGTGTGTGTCAGTGACCCCAGCACCAAGCGGGGAGTCGGGGGAAACAAACACATCTGGAGCTCATTGTCCAGTGAGCAGGACTGAACCGATGAGCTCCAGGTTCAGTGAGACGCAGGCCCTCCAATAAGGTAGGAAGTGATTGAGGAAGACATCGGTATCAACCTCCACATGCATGCTCACATACACACATGAGCAAGTACACACACACACACACACACACACACACACACACACACACACACACACTTCACAATTATTGGACTATGACTAACCCTGAAACAGCGCCACACTGAGAAGTGCCATGGAACTTTTAAGGTCGGGGGTGAGTGAGGTGTCCTTAGGTTGTCACTGGTGTGCTCTCTCTCCTGTAAGCCTGGGGCTCTCCCTCCACTCTTGGTTCTCAGAGGTGACGCTTGCTCCTACACAAAATCCTGCTGTGATGTGTCACCACTGGCCATCTGCACAGAGGCCAAGCCAGGGAAGAGTCCAGACATGAACCAATTATCCTACTATATTAGATTTAACTTTTCTAGACTCCAATTTGTGCTCTCACTGACCAATGTTCTGGACCTCAGTCATTAGTCCCTGAGAGTGTCTTGCTTCATTGAACATCAACGTTTCCAGAGGGCAGACATCAGACAATGAGGCCTTACTGAACAGGTTTTTGCTGTGGCATCAGATCAAAAGATAATCAGGTATCATAAAAAACTTTCCAGTTTTCCTAATTTTCTGTTCTAAATCCCCAACCCAGACTCCATAACTTAGAATTATCCTATTTTGAGACAGAGTTTCTCTGTAGCCACAGATAGCTTTAAACTAACAATCTTCCTGCCTGCACCACACAAGGTCTGGGATTCTAAGTGTGTGCCACCATGCCGGGCAGGGACTATTTTATATTGGGATTCAGCAGCAAAAGGAAAGCAGTGATGAATGCCGCCAGAAATACTTACCCTTTAAAGCTTCTGTCTCGATGTCTATCAGTGGTTTCCCCACATAAGCGATATCGTCCAGATTGTAATAGAGCCTCTTAATGACGCCATCGTAACGGCTGGTGATGGTGACAGAGGCCTTGTCACTTTGAACTTCACAGATGCTGTCAAACTGAGACACCGTATCTCCTTCTTTTACATACCTAGAAGAGAGAGGGACACAGACAGACACTTTTACATTAATAGTCATGATTACAAGTCATGCTTGCATGTTTATGTAAATGCCACTTGAAGTTACATCAAAAGCCATCTGCTTCAGCATTGATGCCCGGATGTTGTACTAAGAAATAGTTTAGAAGAGAAAGGCTTTCAGAGTTTCAGACAAATCCCTAACAAATGATAAAAACAACAAAAAAACAAAACAAAACAAAAAACCAAAAAAAAAAAAAAAACTAAACCCTTTATCTCAAGGCTTGAAATTCTTTTTTTTAAGTGATTTGTTTATTCTTATTTTATATGCATTGGTGGTTTGCCTGCATGTATGTCTGTGTGAGAGTGTCAGATCCCCCGGAAGAGGAGTTAGACAGTTGTGAGCTGACATGGAGGTGCTGGGATTTGAACCCATGTCCTCTGGAAGGGCAGCCAGTGCCCTTAGCTGTTGAACCATCTCTCCATTCCTGTTAAATAAGTTCTTAAAACGTTTTATCTGAGAGGTATTTCCTCTTGCTGTATAATACTATGTAATGAGCATCCCTAATTAGAAAATACAAGATCTGAAACTTTTTCTGACCCAACAACCATGCTCAAAATGTTGGATTCTGGATGCTCGAACCCTGAGGCCTCAGCAAGAATTCTGGAACCTGCGATACTAAATCAGAAGTAGTTTTGCTCCTAAACATCTCAGACAAGTTATTTTCAACCTTTATTAGCTTCTGATCAGACTTAAAGAGTCTTAAACACTGGTTTTAGAAGTAAACACAGCGATGATGAGGATGATGGTGATGTCATCAGTAGGCATCCTTTGTGATTCTCGCTTGCCTACTGCAGTTAAAGACTGAGTAAAGTAAAAATGTACTAGAAGGGCTGAACGGCAGATTCTTCTTGGTAGAGGAAAGAACCAATGAATCTGAGGATCGGCCAATTGAGATGTTTTTCCAGCCTGAGGAGTGAAAAGGAAAAAGGAGCAGTGTTCAGAGACCTCTGTGACAATGTCATAGAGCACACTGACACACATGCTGGGGTCCTGGGAGGAAAGGAAGGACAGGGTCAGAATGATGGCTCGAGAAGCTGAGCATGGTCACAGACCTGTGACCCCAGCACACAGATGGCGGAGTCGGGAGGATCATGAATTTGAGGTCAGCCCAGGATACATGGTAAGAACCTCTCTGAAAAAAAAAGAAGGAAAGGAAGGAAGGAAGGAAGGGAGGAAAGAATATTTTAATAAATAACTTTGGGCTGGAGAGATGGCTCAGTGATTAAGAGCATTAACTGTTCTTCCAGAGGTCCTGAGTTCAATTCCCAGCAACCACATGGTGGCTCACAACCATCTGTAATGGGATCCAATGCCCTCTTCTGGTGTGGCAGAGGACAGCTAGAGTGTACTCATATAAATGAAATAAATAAATCTTTAAGAAAAAGAAAGAAAGGAAGAAAGAAAGAAAGAAAGAAAGAAAGAAAGAAAGAAAGAAAGACAGACCTAAATGTTAGGCCCAAAACTGCCTGAGGAGAGCACAGGTAATAGCTTACATGAAATAGGTGTAGGGAAGCCACTGACTGACAAGTGGGACTTCATAAGATAAAAAGGCTACTGCACACCTTGAGAAACAGCCCACTTGGTGAAGAGGATGCCCACAGAACGGGAGAGTATCTTTGCCAGGTAAACATCCGACAGGAGATTAATATCCCAGACATATAAAGGACTCAAAAACAAAGAGTCAAAAAGACAAAACTCATTAAAAAGGGAGTGGGGAATGAGGGGGTGGGTGGGGGTGGGGAGGGCTGGGACCTAAACAGAGAGTTCTTAAAAGTAAAAAACAAAAAGCTAAAAAAAAGTTCATTGTATTAGGAAATGTTCATTATATTAGGAAAATATAAATCAGACCCTGAGGACTCATCTTACAGAAGCCACCATGGCAAAGATCAACAGCACAATCAACAATGAATACTAGAGGAGTGTGGGGCGGTGAGAATCCATTATGCGCACATATCTACAAAATTAATAAGATAGAAAGTAAGAAGTGTTAAAATTTTCTTAGTCTAGAAAGATTAACATTGGTCTTGAAGTAAAGCATCGACAAGTCCTTGGGCGTGTGTGACATTTTTAAGACATTTCATTTTAATCACATGAACGGCCACTGTGAGTTGGGACAGTGACCTGACTCAACATAAGGGTACAGAGAGAGCAGGCTCATCCTCTGCAATCTCGGGGTACCAAGGGTGTGGCACACACACACACACGGAGGCAAGATATTCACAACATGTTAAGTAAAATAAATAAGTCTAAAAGTCTTCTCAAGGCTAGTAGTTGAGAGACGCGGCTCTGGAGAGGACAGGTGAGTCACAAATGGGCAGCTTGCTAGTTTCAGGGCTCACCCCACAGTCACACGGTGCCAGGCAATACACCTGTAAGAAGGCGGCTTACTAACATCCTCTGCTCACAGAGCAGAGAATGCTGAGTACAGAAAACGACATTCACCGGCCTCAGTCTGGATCTTTAAAGAGTATTTGAGCCCTGAACAGTGGCCCATAACGGGGAACCCAGCACTAAGGTAACAGGAGGCTGAGGCAGAAGGATGGCAAGTTTGAGGTTAGCTTGGGCTATAGTGCAAAATCCTATCCTGAGGGGTTAAAAACAAAGAACTATGGTGGGGGAGAAAACTCAGTTCGGTGCCAAGAGGTATTTCTTCCCAGAAGATAAAAGACACAAAGGGATGGAGAATATCAAAGGCAGTAGAGGGTATCAAGCATGTATGTGTGTGCGCGCATGTATGCATGTGTGTATGGGTGTATGTATGTGTGCATGTATGCATGATGAATGTACATGCACATGCATGCATCTACCTATCCACCTATATTATATAACTTTTAAAAGTGTTATTTTAATTGTGGGGGGCCTGTAAGTATGGGGGCACATGTGTGGTTTCCTGTTGAGCTCAGAGGCAGACGAGCTCCCTAGAGGTGAAGCTGCAGGCAGTTGTGAGCAGCCAAATGTAGCTGCCAGGAACTGAACTCAGGACCTCTGGAAGAGCAGCTCAGGCTCTCATGCGCTGAGCCATCACTCAGCCCAGGAGGATTTTTTGCTTTGTGTCTTTCAGGTCAATGTATCTTGTGAGCCCACAAGCGAGGCCTGCCTGTTAGGTAGCATGTCAGGTCCATGGATCACGCCAGGTTGATTAGTAGAGAGTAAGACGATCACTTTAGGAAGGAAAGTGTGAGTTCACACATTAGATTCTTCCAAGTGGGCTGGGCATAACTCGGAGGCGGTGTGTCTAATTTGCAGGCTCGGGGCGCTGGGTTTGATTGTTGTGCTGCCCTGGTTTTATATCAACTTACTATCTCTTAGAAATCAATCTCTTTTTTAGCTGCAGTAAAGAATAGACGGTTCCATGATTTTTTTTTAAAAGAGAAAGTAACGAGGACTGGAGAGATGGCTGAGCCATTAAGGGCACAGGCTTCACTTCCCGGCACCCATGTGGTTGCTCACAGCCACCTGTGAAGCCAGTTCTAGGGGATTCTTTACCCCGTTTTGGCCTCTGAGGGCATCAGGCATGTGCACAGTGTACAGACACACACACAGGCAAAACACGTATACATAAAATAAAGTAGCAATCATTAATGGATCACATCGAGGAAAGTTATCTGTGGAATGACTACTTTGCCAGCACATTATTAGCAAAGAAGTTTCTCAATTTGCGTCTTACTTTTTGTACATTCAAGTAATTTCCCATTGACTTACGATTACTCTGAGACTAACTTACCATTCTTTAATGGTTACTTCTCGAATCCCTTCTCCGATGTCGGAGAGTTTGAATTGAACAACCTGTCCCTGGAGCACTTCAAAAACAAATGGGGAAAGATCGCATTAAATATGTATTACCAGTAGATGCTTTAATTGCTAAAATCAGAGTATGTTCTCCAGCAGAGGCAGAAACTGATCCATCCTATAGACAACAAACCGACAAATCAGTCAAACAAAAAACCCCAAACCAAATAAATACCCCAGCATCTTATAACTTTAAAAAGCATAAACACTAAAGGTTTACAGAAATTACTCCAAGACACAGACCCACAGCCACAGAACTTACGTTTTCCAACTTCCCAGTTATGTCCTTTGATAGGGTTATGTCTCTCCTAAGAAGGTCCTGACCGCCGGAAACAATACTGATGCACAAAAAATGGCCTACTTACTGTTCTTTGTTCTTCTGAGACAGGGCCTCACTATGTAGCCCTGGCTGCCCTGGAAATCGATATTTAGACCAGGTTGGTCCCTAATTGAGGTCTGCCTGCCTCTGCCTTCCATATGCTAGGATTACAGGCATGCACTACCATGCCTAAAAATTCCTAATATGACCAAATCAGGTGCTACAAAGTTACCTGGCTTCTCTCTCAGCCTTTCTTGAATTGCTCTGCTTGGCCTCATACTAATTTTGGCAATCTGTTCTAATCTTCTGGCTCCTTCTCATTCTCTGACTCGTTCTGTCTTTACCCATGTCTACCTTGTTCTTTCTGTATCCCGTCTCCGTAAAACTGTCCCAGGAAAACTGCCTCCTTTCCCTTTTTTCTCTTTTTCTCATTTTTTCTGTGGTGTTTTTTTAAGTAGCCTCTCTTTCTTCTCATGAGAGTTGGACATATCCTATTCTATCAAATCTTTCTCTTAGTAAACAACACACTCTTGGGTGTAATCGAATATCTTTCAACACACTCACACACACAAACACACATATGTTCCACCCATACAATTACTAAAATAAATTACTATACATATTTGGTGCTAGGGATAAAACACATATGTAGTATACAAATGTGTGCATACATAAATAGATACAACTCTCACCAAAACCAACGGTGACTGTAAAGTTTACATTGTCTGTGACTACTGAGGGTGACATACAAAAGCATGGAAAGTTGGGCAGAATCTGCCTAGAATTTCTGCTTTTCACTGTCAGCACACACTAAGGCCCCTGGCCCTGCCAGAGGCTTAAGTAAGTAATGAAGCCGAGGGCTTTTGTCAGGGCTCTCAAAAGACTAGAAAAAAGCCTTATGCCTTTGCCAAATCTAATACTTGAGGCCTCACGTTATTTACAGAGCCTGGGCAACTGGGAAAGGTAAGCAGGTAAAAGCCAGGGAACTGTCTGCTCGGGCAGAACTCGGCTCGGGCAGGGTGATTACGTCATGTCGTTGTAACAGCAGATTGTTTCACTCTCCAACAGAATGGTTTTGCACAAGGGTTTAAAGATGATTCTATTAGGTCAACGATTTACCTTAACTCAGGAGGTCACATCAGTGCTAATGATTGCACCTAGAAAATCAGAGAATGAACAACAGATGACCGGGTATAACCCAGCCTCAACTGTAAAAAGACTCAAGCATTACGGGGAAACTACGGAGCAGAGTGGGACAGGAAATCGGAGCGGATAGAGGTGGGAGAGCGATGCTAGAAATACAGGGTCAACTTTTTTACTTTGGTTAAGTCTTCAGTTACTAAGAAAAAGAATCGATAAAGATAAGGACACTGTTTGACTCACCGGCTGCTGTTCTCAGGGAGTGACGTGGCTGACTGGACTTGAGCAATGGATAACCCACAGAGCACACGTGTTGTGGCTTCAAAATGTGTACGTTATTATATGTTTGAAAATAGCGAACACAGGTCTACCAAAGAGAAAAGAGAACAAAGAGGAATTTAAGGATCTCCAGAGGTGGGGAGTGAGTGAAGCTTATTGGCAGAGTGTGTATGCCATATGTAGGAAGCTGAGGGTTACCTGGCCTACCCCACCAAGTAAACGTGTGCACTACTTTAATGGCTGTTTAAGTACCGAAATTCATTTAGTTCTGCTTTAGGCTAATGCTCATGTCCATAATGGATTATCTAGGCAAGTCCAGGGTCCAGCAGGAATGGATACAGGTTCAGAAGCAGGAACAATGAAAGCTGGTGAAACTGACTGTTTTCTAAACTACTCCTGTTCCAGGAACCAAAGAACCCAGACTCTACCATAGAGAAACCAGAGGCTGAAGTCATTACTCCCACAGAGTCACATAAGTTCGCATGTTTAAAACCATTGTCCTGGGCTGGAGGGATGGCTCAGTGGTTAAGAGCACTGGTTGCTCTTCCAGAGGTCCTGAGTTCAATTCCCAGCAACCACATGGTGGCTCACAACCATCTGTAATGAGATCTGATGCCCTCTTCTGCTGTGCATGAAGACAGCTATAGTGTACTCATAAAAATAAAATAAATCTTTGAAAAAAACCCCAACAAAACATTGTCCTAAATTCTTCACATACTTAGGTCGTTCCATTTTCTGAAGTAACGCTATGAAGGAAACCTGGGTCTGCAGAGGTAGCTCAGTGGCAAAGCACTTGGCTAACATGCATGGGCCCCTAGTTCATCCTCAGGAGTGCAGAAACAACCACCACCACCAAAAACCTCCATTCACAGTGGTGATGTGCATCGAAGACAATGAAGCTCATATATTAAGTCCCAAAGTTTTGCTTTTCCATGTTTGTTTTTCCTCTCAGTACTGGGGTGGGGGGGTGGGGCTTGGCATGCCCAAATGGCTTTTCTTTCTTTATAAGTAATATTAATTCTTTTTATTATGTGTACGAGTGTTTGCCTATATGCATCTCTGTGTACTATGCGCGTGCCCGTTATCCAGAGAAGTCAAGGTGTTGAATCCTCTGGAGTTACAGATAGTTGTGAGCTGTGATGTGGGTACTGGGAACTGAAACCCAGCACTCTGGAAAAACAGCCAGTGTTCTTAACTACAGAACTGCTTTTCAGCCCTCTCATTGGTTTAATTATATTAATTTATAGTCTGTTAACTATTTTTAAAATGCCTTGATGAGTCAAAACATGTTAGGCCTAAATACACTCAATTTGATATATCAAAACCTAAGTATCCTTGTACTTTATTCTTAAAGTTATCCTTTCAATGTTATTAATACCCATTAACTACACCTTTTAAACATAAACAACAATGATTTCTAGCCTTTTTGTTTTTGAGAATACTGGTAGGCATGTTAAGCTTCCGTTTACATATGAGTTACTTTTTCCTAGAGAATATCACAGTAGTTGTGTATATTAGTTATTTGGGGTGCGGAAACAGGTCTCCCTGTACTGCCCAGGTTAGTTTTGAACACTGTTGCTCAAGTGGTCTTCCTGCCTCAGTCTCTCAGAAAACTGGGACTATAGGCACATGCTAACACAATTTTACAAGTCATATTTTAATATGTATTTATAAATAAGGATTTTATTTTTTTTCTAAAAGCAACTAAAATAACATTAAAAGTCTGACTACAGAATATATTTAAGTTCCTATTTATTTGTTTTATTTTCTGTGTATTAGTGGTTTGCTTGCATGTATGTATATCACATGCGTGCCTGGTACCTGTACAGGACAGAAGGGGGAGTTGGATCCCTGGGAACAGGAGTTAAGATGATTGTGAGCTACTGTGTGGGGGCTGGGAACCAAACTAAGGTCCTCTGCAAGAGTCCTAAGAGCTCTTAACTGTTGAGCCATCTCTCTAGCTCCTAGATTTAAATTCCTGAGTGGCAGTTATTTCTGATTTCTGAAGGCAAACAAAAACTGATGGTTTCTTTCTTAAGTTACGTATCTTGTCTTCACCTTAAAGAGCTCAATCATCTCTTTCCTCCCAAAGTATGTGTGTGCACATGCACATGTCTGCATGTTCTCATGTGTAGAGGTGCACATATGTGTGCTTATGGAGGCCGGAGGTTGACATTGACTACCTTCTAATGGCAGTCCACCTTATATGATTTAGCAGAGACTCTCACTGAATCCAGAGCTAACCATTTCAGTTAGTCTGGCTAGCCATCTTGCTCTGGGAATTTCTTGTTTCTACCTCCTACATGTGATTATAGGCAGTCTCCCATGTCCACCTGATAGCTTACTTTTATAGTACCTATATTTACATTTTTAATTTTACTATTGTGTCTGTGTGTGTCTGTATGTCTATGTTGAATGTGTAATGTGAGTGCATATACATGGAGGGCAGAGAATAACTCTCAGGAGTCCGTTCTCTCCTGCCATTTTGTTTTAAGGCAGGGTCTCTCCTGTTGTTTCTGCCTAGCTGTGTACTCCGGGCTAGCTCTCTAGCAAGCTTCTGGGCTATTTTCCTCTCTCTGTCTCTCATTTAGCCATAGATTGCTGGAATTACAAACGTACGTGATCAGATCCAGCTTTTGACAGGTTCCGATGATGGAACTCAGGTCCTCAGACCAGTGTGGCAAGTGCCTTTCCCGGACGAGCTACCTCACCAGGCTCTAATGCCTAGATTTGATCCATATTAAGAGGAAAGTTTAGGAGCCACAAAGCCTTACATCATTTAAGTTGACAAAGCTGAGCCGATATTGACAGGACTCTCTTCTCCAAACGCCCTGATTTATTTGTTCTTCCTTTCTCCCTCAACATTCTCAGCCCTGGCTCTTGGTCAACAAAAAGAGAAGTAACCACCTCTGCTTCTTCAGATATAACATGCAGAGGGGCTTAATGGAGATTATGATTTAATTTTATTAATTTAACATATTTCGAGATCTAAAACTTTTGAAGAAAACTAACCCACAGAAGGTTCTCCCTTCAGTAACACAGCTCTTACTGAGGAACTACTAATAGATTGGAGGGTCACACACTGCCCAGTTGAAGAAGCGCTGTGCACTATGTGCACCATGTTCCAGGTGCTCGAAGCTTTCATAAACGTTCCCTTCTGTCCAGCTCACATTATCTCCTGGAAGATATACCTGATTGCCATCACAGGAGAAGGTGACAGAGAAGTTATTTGTTCTGGGTCACACTGCAATTAAGTGGCAAAATTAAGCTCTAAAGCCAAGTAAGCTTGACTTCAAAACTCAGGCTCTTCTTGACCCATCGCGCTGCCAGGAGAAAGAGCCCTTTCTTTCCACGCTATAATCTAGGAGAGACGATTCTTTCTTTTCTCCAAAGCATGCTCATGTGTGCTCTTGTTAGTTATAATAAGAAATTACAGGCCAAAGAAGTAGTTGTGGGGAAGGCGCTTATGTGGTGAAGTGGAGGAGGGTTAGCGTGACCTTGGAGAAGACTTAAATGGGCCTTGCACACCGAGCATGAATAATAAGGACACTTCTAAGGCACAGGAAATGATGTAAACACCAAAACTGCAGCAGGAATTTGATTAGCAGTGCTGAAGGAGCAGGAAGAAGCTTGATTTGGTAACCGGATTTGTAAAGGAAAGCAGTGTGTACTCGAAATGGTGGCTGGATCTGAATGGCAGGACGAGTGGGGATATATGCATTGGAGGGTAGGAGTGCCACTAGAGATAGGATGAGGAAACAGTCTACTAATAACTCACAGGATAGGTTACTATAGTTAAAGAAAGAGGCCAAGGCAGGATTGTAGTTGTTGACACAAGAAACACGGGTTCCTGAATGACCTAATCAACAGGGACTGAGAAAGGGCAGCCGAGTCACAATATTACATAAAAAAAAGGCAACTGGATGGCTTTGACAAGAAAGAGAGGTGAGATTAAAAGGTTAGCAAAAGCGAAAAGATTAAAAGACAATACAAAGGAGGAAAAATGAAATTTTAAACCAGAGGAGGCATATCCCCTGTCCCCACTGAATCATACTAGTTAAAAGTAGAGGCCAGGTGGTAGTGGCTTTTTTTAATCCTGGGACTGGAACCCAGAGGCAGGCAGATTTCTGTGAGTTCAAGGTCAACCTAGTCTACAAAGGGAGTTCTAGGGTTGGGGATTTAGCTCAGCGGTAGAGCGCTTGCCTAGCAAGCGCAAGGCCCTGGTTCGGTCCCCAGCTCTGGAAAAAAAGAAAAAAACAAACAAACAAAAAAAAAAAAAGGGAGTTCTAAGACAACCAAGGTTATACAAAGAAACTATCTCAAAAACAAAAACCAAACAACAAAAGAAAAAAGGTAAAACAAAAACTTCTTTTTCTGAGTCATTCAACAAACATTTATGGGCTGTGGTTCCATACAGAAGGAGACACACGTGATTCCTGTCCACATGCACTGTCCAGCAGAATGAAAGATAAAGCAAAGTGCACAGGCCATTAACACAGTCGCAGAGGATGTTCTAAGGGGACCTGGCTGGAGAGAGTCAGCTTGAAGTGAGACTGGAGATTGAGTGGGAGTAACCCAAGAGAGGAGAAGTGTTGCAGATGAGGCAAGAGTCTTTGAGGCAGAGGAAATATGTGAGCAAAGGTCTGGAATCAAGAGAGCACAGTGTGTACGCTGGTAATTGTTTCATAGAGTTCTCTGTGCAGTAAGTGGGGACACTGTCAGGGCTGGGGCTGGAGTGAGGTGTGTGTGTGTGTGTGTGTGTGTGTGTGTGTGTGTGTGCACACTCTAATCTCTTTTTCATTGCTGTCTATAATCAATGCCCAGTTAAGTGGTTAGAATAATAATAAAAAATCAATTACTTTCAAGATAAAGGTATGGTACTGGTGATCATGCAGTTAGGTGAAATAAACTATATTCACAAAGGCAGATGTCGAATGCTGTCTCGTGTCAAATTTAAGAACGGATGCATGGAAGAGGAACAATTAAGGATGTGGCAAAGGAAATCAAGAGTGGGCGATAAGAGATAGTAACATGTAGAATAAACAGGTCTTCGATAAAGAATGATGCTTGAGGGGTCAGAGAAGCCAGATCATAAATTTCCTCAGTCATGCAGCTTTGGGACATTTTTTTAAAAGATTACTCTTAAACAAGAACATGGCATAATCTAATGTGTGCCTCATTTTATAAGATCATTATGGCGGGCCTGTGGGAAATGAACTACAAAAGAGGCCGATCAGAGGCAAGAGACCCAATTAGGGAAGACTAAGACATCTGTAATTAAGAGCAAGGTGGCAAATAGGAGCTAGAGTTCCTCAGAGTGGGAAGCTAGAATCAAGAGAAACAGGTTTGAAGGGTCTATTCTGGAGCCCAGAGTCTGTATCCCTGAGGCATTATGGCACAGTGTGAGATGGCTAAAGGCTAGCTTTTCCAAGCTCCCCTGTGCTGACAGTAGCCATGCAAAAGTTGCTGGTTGTACCCTTCCTCCGTCCTGCCTTAAATACCCAGTGAGTTGTTGCAGCTCCCTTATGGCCATCAATGTATGGGAAAGGTCAAATGAACTAATGAAATGTCAGCCCAGATAATGACAGCCATGTATGTCACCTGTAGTCTATATGCACACATGGTGTCCTGTTCATTCACTGGATTTGTGTTACCTGCACCTCATATTGTGCAACGGCATCTCTTGGACAGCAGAATATATGACCTATTTGGAGGACTAGAGAATGCCAGGGAACCATTAGCACAGCTGGTGACTATACGCAAAGGAGTAGGAGAGAGAATGCAGGAAGTAGGGAAGTGCAGAGGGCCAAAGCCAGGGATTTTTTGTTGCCATTGTTGTTGTTGGAAGTAGTCACACATCACTTAATGATAGGTCTGTGTGACACATGCTTGACTCATGCTTACATACACCAACGGCTTCACGTATTGCCCACCTAAGCTATAGGCTAGCTCTGATACTACAAACCTGTCCGGCATGTCACTGTACTAAACACTGTGGGCAACTGTCACGCCATGGTGTCTGTGTATCCGCACACAGCGAAAGATGGAAAAGGTCATGGGAACTTTTCAGAACTAATGGGAGAACTGTTGACGAAGTCTTTGCGTGGTACTTAGAAGCTGGAAAGGAAAAAAAGGGCAGTGGAATCAACAGCTGCGGGTGGAAGGTGAGGAATATCGGTAAGCTGGTGTCTCAGAGTGAGAGGGAGAGCTCTCAGAAGGGTTGCCAATAATACCTAGTAAGGCGCTGCTGACAGAAGTACTCTTCTGCTGCCCAGGTCCTACTTCTTTTACAGTCTCCTTACTTACTACCCTCCAGGAATTCCTCTCTGAGCCCCACTCCTCCACAGGTGTCCACCCCCAAGTGTCACAGTAGCTCTGAGCACTTGCTCCATAATAGCACTTCTCTCTAAAGCCGTGGCTTTCTGTCTCTCCTTGCTTCCCTCCTCCTGTTCTCCTTTACTAGGTTACAATCTCAGGAGGAAAGGGATGATGGCTGTCTGCTATAGTGATATGCCCAGTGCCCAATACACACAGCAGGCTGGAAAAAGGTGTGAGAGAACAGGAGGCCACCACTAAAGGAACATCTTGGGAAATGGGTGAAGTCGGTATCCAAGAAGTTATGAAATTAGGAAGAAACAGGATACTTAATGGGATACATCCACGGTTGTTGCTAAAAGCCTGTGAGTGAGGACGAACTGCAAATGGGGGTGGTATATCAATGATAAAAAGTTGGAACGACATGTACTGTGGACTAAGGAGAGAAGTGCAGCCCCGGCTGAATCCCAAGCTAGAGGGTACAGACTTCCTTTTCTCTTCCTCTACACTGAAAATTGCCTGAGGTCACGTTAATAGTGCCAGCGTCTGGTGCACAGTGGGTACTAAACAAATCCCAAAAGAATATATCACTGTATCTGCAGTGCCTATCACAGTGCCTGATATCTAGAAAGTACTCAAGCAAAGTTAAGCAGGTGAAAGGCCAGGATGTGGGTACCGCTGGAAGGAAAGTTAGTCGCCCAAAGCTAATCGCCAGAGAATCGCGCCCGGGGACGGGAAAGGAGTGAGTTTCCAGCCTTACTGGCGCGCCACCTTCTCTGCGCTTCTGATTTGCATGCATCCTTCCATCACTTGCTCACAGGACGCGAGACATTCGGAAAAGAAAGCAACACACCACTCCAGGTAACATCTACCAAATCACTCCTTCCCAACCTTAGACCTATCCAATCCTGCTTACCAATCTGACAGCGTTCCGGCTCCAGGTCCCCAGCACACGCGCTGCAGCCATCTTACTCCGGAAATAGCCACCAGCACACAGACGCCTCCTCCAGGCGACCAATCTCAAGAAGCGAGACGCACCTCCCTGAGCAGCCAATAGGAGAGAAGGAACGAGCCTCCCACCCAGCGGCCAACCAGGGCGCGGGGCGGCGCCCACTGAATCCCCCCAGGCGAGGTGTAAAAGGAGTGAGGGAGAGAGAGGGTACAAATGGGGAGGAGATCAGCTCAAATAGCCAGGTTTGGGGGTGTTAAGTACACGCGCACCAACAATAAATCTTTTTAGTTCAGATAATGGAGAGAAATCATGTTTAGGAGCTGTAGAGACATGTGTTCAGTCTCCAGCACGAGTATCAGGTAGCTCCTAACAGCCTGCAATTCTCGTTCCAAGGATCCGACGCTCTCTTCTGGCCATCTCCGAGCACCTGCATGCATGTGCTGTACGAGCATACAGTTGCACCCACACATATATAAATAAGGTTGTTTTTTTTTTTTTAAAGGACTATGTTAAGGGCACACAAGAAGGGGCATTAATTGAAGATCTGAGGGGTCAGTAGCAAATTGTCCTTTCTGGTGTTGTGCTGTAACTGCAATAAGGGCAGAAAAATAGGATGTTTCTCTATTTTGAAGCACTCACTGCTTTTTCCTAAGTCCACACAGGAACACTTCTCCGTGATTAGGAATTCCTCCTCCCGTGTAGTGTCCTTGAGACTGTTGAAATTGACTTCTCACATCTAAAATAAGCAAGTCGTCAGGGCTGGAGAGTTGGCTCAGTGGTTAAGAGCACTGACTGCTCTTTCAGAGGTCCTGAGTTCAAATCCCAGCAGTCACATGGTGGCTCACAACCATTTATAATGAGATCTGATGCCCTCTTCTGGCGTGTCTGAACACAGTGACATAAATAAGTAAATAATAAATAAATAAATAAATAAATAAATAAATAATAAACCATGTCATCAATTTGTCTTTGAGTCTTAGAGAACGGGGTCAGAAGCAACAGCCCCGTTTAAGAAACCCCATCACAAGGGGCTGGGGATTTAGCTCAGTGGTAGAGCGCTTACCTAGGAAGCGCAAGGCCCTGGGTTCGGTCCCCAGCTCCGAAAAAAAGAACCAATAAAAAAAAAAAAAAGAAACACATCACAAATGTATAATTTATGATTGCCCCTTGAAGAAATGTCAAATTGAGCTCAAATGGAATGGGTAAAGGAAACATCTGAAACCCGGCACTGTGAGGGTGCATGTGGGTAGGGAAGGCAGAGCTTCACATTGTGAATCAAAGATCAGTCAACAACAACAACCACCACCAAAGCAAGAGGGATAGAGAATGAGGGAACTAGGACTTTCTTTAATAGGTGGTATATAAATGTATTTCACTTGCCCTGGCCTCTTAGAGAGAATAAAAATCTGCAACAATGTTTAAGGGGTTAGAGAGAATGAAACCGAAGGAAATAGGGGGCGATATAAATCCTCAGCACTGGAAAGTCAGTGTTTGTGAAACCAAAATCTCAGGTTATTCACAAGCTGTTTAACTTTACACAGATGCACTATTTTTGTCAGTCTGTGTAACACACATACATCTATGGTAGGCAATGAATATAAATCATTGCCTTTAACAGAAAACCTGCAATAGCCAGATGTGGTGACGAAAGCCTTTGATCCCAGAGGAAGATAGATCTTTGTGAATTTGAAGCCAGCCAGGACAACAAAGTGAATTCCAGTATAGCCAGGGCGGTGAAACAGAGAAACCTTGCCCCTCAAATTGCAATAATCAGAAGAACCTGATTTTAAAAACTTGTCCCATTAAACTTTTTATAGGCACATTGAATAGGCTTCATGATCTTCTATGCTCCTGCTTGTTTACCAAGAGACAGGAGTTGTTCCTATCAAGTGGAGAATCAGCTCTTGACAGATACTATGTAACTTTCTTCCTTTCAGGTTTCACTTAATTCTATCTTACTTTTAGGAAACAACTAGTTTATCCTCATACCTCAGTAGATCCTGTTTCCATATTTGATTATGTTCTTATCTTTGTTTGTAGTCGGGTTTTGGAACCTATTTACTAGATCAGAATGGTGTATCGCTAACTAGTGCCAAGTGATGCAATTTTTGACTCCAACTGTGTTTTGGTTAGTGAGACTAAGAGGGAGGGAGGGGCCCAGAGAAGAAAAGGAGGGGCCTAGGGAAGAAGGGAGGGAGGGACCCAGAGAAAAAAAGGAGGGGCGGGGAGGAAGGGAGGGAGATAGTAAGACAGAGACAGACACTGTAAACTGAACCTAGGGCCTTGTGCAAGCTAAGCAAGCCCCCTACCATGACTACTGAGCCTCATTTCCAGCCTTCTGCTTCTCTAGCTACTAGTTTTATTTTGAGACAGGATCTCAACAAATTGTCTGGGTGGCCATGAAGTTATGATTATGCTTCTCCCCCTCCAGACTGCTTAGTATCTGAACCACCAAGCCTAGTTAAAAAAAAATGTGATTTTACAGAATAACTTGTCTAGCAGCTGAGAGTGGGAGTTTCTCATCTGACAGTTTTAAAAATATTTACCGATTCAATAGTATTATGGTGTTAATGTTTATTAATTATTAATATAGTTGAACAGGTACCACATGCTTCTTGGTTCCCCCCACCCCAACCCCTACCTGTCACGTCTCACTGTGTAGCCCTGGCCTGGAACTGGTGTGTACTCCAAGATTCTAGAGATCTCTTTACCTTTGTTGGGTAAAGGCATTGCTACTACACCAACCCTGGTTATTGAGTTTCAAATGCTTCCTTCATGCTTTTAACTGTTTCCTCTTCGTTGTGTGTATTCATTTTTCATTGTTTTCTTATTAATTCTTTTTTTTTTGGACAGGGCTTTACATAGCACCCCATCCTTGAGTACACACCATTGTGGCCAAAAACCAAACCAAACCAAACCAAACCAAACCAAACCAAACCACACCAAACCAAACCAAACCAAACATACCAACCAACAAAAAGACCTGTTGGGCTTGCTAGGCAAACCCTATTAAACCGATTTACACACCAACCTTCCTGTTGACTTTTTTTGTTGACTTGAGTAGGGACCTCTAAACTACACAGTAACTTCTATAAAAATGAGATTCTCTGCTATCCTTTGGTTTGACAATTTCTAGTTCTCATGCACACAATAACCTGAAAGTTCTAACTTCGATGATCTTGTAGGGCTTTTGTTGTTAACTTTTTATGACATAGGTGTTATTTCTGCTCTGGAACTTTCGTAAATAATACTGCTTTTGAGACTTTAGACAAACTTTTGTGAAGACACATTTTCTTTCTTTCATTCTTCCAACCTGAGAGGAATTCCTGGGAAAATCCCAGTTCCAAGTGTCTCTGTAACCTGCACCACTCCTGCAATGTGGTTTACAATATCACTTACAGTTTTTGGGCTAGTTTCTACATCATACTTCTATTTGTCCACTTCCTTCTACCACCAAATTTACAGCAGGAGTTCAGCATTAGAAAGTGTGATGGTTTACCTATGCTCATCCCAGGGAGTGGCACTATTAGAAGGTTGGCCTTGGAGTAGGTGTGTCACTGTGGGGTGGGCTTGGAGACCCTCCTCCTAGCTGCCTGAGGATGCTCAGTCTGCTCCTGGCTTCCTTTGGATGGAGATGTAGGATATTCAGTTCCTCCTGCACCATGCCTGCCTAGGTGCTCTCACCTTGATGACAATGGACTGAACCTCTGAACCTGCAAGCCAGCCCCAGTCAAATGTTGTCCTTTATAAGACTTGCCTTGGTCATGGTGTCTGTTCACAGCAGTAAACCCTAAGACAGAAAACGAAAGTGTAGGCTGGCCTGAGACTGTAGCAGTTTGGTACTGTGTTTACTTGGCATGCATCAAACCTCACATCAGTCTCCGGCACTGTGATAAGTAAAGATGAAAAGGAAAAGCTTTCTTCAGAGGCTGCTACATTTATGCAATAGGATTCTAATGTGGATGATAATCAAGGCGCCACAGGGAGGATGGCAGCTCCCCATAGGACCCAGGCTGAGTTCTCAATACCTACTTGGTGGCTCACAATCCTGTGATTCCAGTCACAGGGATGTCAATACCCTCTTTAGGCCTCTGTGGCCTGTGCACAGATGTTCGTGTAGACAATATGCCCACACAAAAATGATACTTAAATAATGTTTAAAAAGCACAACATTTATATTCAGTCCCACAGCAGCCTTGCTTCAATGTCTCATTATTTCCTGTCTGTAAAATTACATCACGGGTATCTCCTTTTCTTAGGCTCTTAGGCCTCTAATTCATCTTCTGTATACTGTACGGGGCTTGTGCCTCTCCCTTTAGTTAGCAGACCATGAGACAATGATGTTTCTCTGAATCTCATGTTGAGGAAAAGCTGGGGTTCCTGAGCCAGGCAGAGGGCAAGTTTGTCTTCCAGGAAGAGATTTTTACAGTTCTGAAAGCTGTTAGACCACTTTGCAGAAGAAATTGAGTCAATGACAGGTCTGTTTTGGCCTGGACCACACCTAGATTAGGACCTTTGACTTACTTGTGCATCAGGACCCTGAAGATAGACTAGGTTTATTTCCTTCTCTTCCCAATGGAACCACACAACACATCTCTTCTTTCTGCTTTTCACTATTATCTATTTCTTGGATTGGCTACTGAGAAGACGTTGGCTAAATCTACTTTATTATGGCTGCCAGAGGCCAGGTTCTGACGGTAACATTTCAAATAACCATACAACCATAGCTAGCATTCCAAATCTCAACTATGAGAACTTCCCTGATTAGTATCTTGGGGCACGTTCCAGATTGGTTTAAGTAATCTATGTGCTTCCGGAATATTGTGTTAATACAGTATCGAGATTAGGCGACAGTGATGTTTCATCACACAATTCAGACTCATTTCCCAGTCTTCGAGGTACCCGAGGATGCTGGAGAAAGCAGAGCTACACGTGATTGTGGAGATAAAATACCTGCCCGAGGGAAAACTGAAGAATATACCTGTTGGGAAAAGAGCTTCTGGAGCCTGAAGGTTTGGCTGTGTCACCCCCTTGTGGCCAGGCCAGTTCCCTGCTAGTTTGGGTAGAATACAGGTAGCTATCGCCTGCGCAGCCTCCTTGAGCGCTGGGCGGAGCGCATGCGTACAGCTGGGGCCCGTCCACATAGGAATTCGTTCCCACAGCTACAGTTTCCCGGGAGGCTCTAGTACTTTCTCCTTCCGGCGAACTCGGCCCGGAAGAGCAGTGTCGGGACTGCGGGCTTGCCGGCGCCTGGTCTTTTTCCCGTTGCAGCAGGGGCGTGGCTACTGCAGGCCAGGCTCAGACGCGCCGGCAATGGAGGGGCAGCGGGTGGAGGTGGACGGCGGGATCATGGAAGGGGTGAGTGCGAGGCTGTGTGGGGCCCGGGCGAGCTGTGGCGGGGCCTCTATTTAACCTCTCTTGTTTCTTCACCCCGGTGCTCTGCAGGGCGGCCAGATCCTCAGGGTCTCCACCGCCCTGAGCTGCCTCCTGGGTCTCCCCTTGCGCGTGCAGAAGATCCGGGCAGGCCGCAGCACGCCCGGCCTCAGGTATCGCGGGCCGGGGGGGAGTTTGGGTAGAGGGTATGGGGGTACCGAGATCGGAGCCTGGGTTGTGGGGCGGAGGAGGCCCCGGGCAGCATTCAGAGTGCAGCCTTCGCCCTCCTTTTCTGTCCATAGGGCAGGCCGCAAGTTGTTCTTAGGACCGGTTGAAATAGGGTAGTTTGTCCGTGCGTCTTGCCACTGGTATGTTCATTGTTGTTGTTGTTATTGCAAGATATCATCTAGTCCATGGTAATCTCGAACTCCTTAGCTAGGAAGACTAACCTTGAACTTTTGATTCCTCCACCTCTCAGATGCTAGAATTACAACTGTGTGCCACCATGTCCAGTTTGTGTGGTTCTGGAGATGAAACCTAAGGCCTCCTCCATGCTGTGCACGCGCTCTACCCACTGAACTACATCCCTATCCCTCCGTTCTCAGTCTCCCTTTTCATAAGAACAGCAGTCAAATTGTATCACCGCACACCCTAATAGCCTCCCTTTAAGTTAATTGTACCTTTAACGGGCCTATTTAAATGGGCACATTTTGTGTGGGTAGAGGCCTCAACATGGGGATTTAGGGGATGAAGCGAACATAATTCAGGCTGCACAGGTGTCACAGCTTGGTTATTGAGTGAAATTCAAGCAAGATCGGTGGCTTTTGGGTAGTTTTAGACTACCTTTTAAAAAATCTTTATTTTTTATGTACATTGGTGTTTTGCCTGCATGTATATCTGTATGAGGGTGTCCGATCCTCTGGACCAGGAGTCACAGATAGTTGTGAACTGCTGTGTGGGTTCTAGAAACTGAATCCTAGTCTCTGGAAGAACAGCCAGTGCTCTTACTCACTGAGCCATCTCTCCAGCAACAGTTTACCACTGTAACCCAAATAACCAGTCTTGAAAGCTTTGAGAAGTTGCCTCTAAGCAGTGAGTCCAAGTGCATTAAAAACCCAAGACAAAGTTCTGCCGTGGGAGATATCACCTTGCTCTCTGGCCATTGCTTTTGTAATTGTGTCATAGAGTGGGGTATAGGCAGTCTGATCAGACACGTTTTGACGCAGTATTATGACCTGAAGGCCTCAGCATTTATCTGGACTGGAAATGGTTCGGGATTTGTGTGACGGACACCTGGAGGGAGCAGAGATCGGCTCAACAGAGATAACCTTTACACCCGAGAAGATCAGAGGTGGAGTCCACACAGCAGATACCAAGACAGCAGGGTATGTCTCCCTTAAACCTCCATTCAGACCTGGATTCAGATATAAGTTCTTTGGCTTCTAGGGAGTGCTCTTTGGGTCTTTTGAGGTTCAGTTTTCTCCCTTTTAAAATATAAACCATAAACCTGCTTGTTTAGTTGTAGCCAGTATTACCTCCGGGTTGTTTTTTGTTCTGTTTTTAAAACAAGGTCTCCTTATAAATGCACACTGATGTTGAACTCATCCTCCTCCTGTTCCACACCCCCCACAAGGTGATGAGATTACAGGCATGTGTTACTATACTTGGTTACTCCTTATTGTCTTAATAAATACCTATGTAACTGTAGAAAATGTTGGAGGCTTGCCTTGCATGTCCAAGGCCCTGGGTTTAATCACCAGTTGTGCAGGAGCCGGGAAATGCTTAGTCTAGGAATTTCAGATGTCCTGATTAGCCCCTTTTCCCTAGGGAAATAGAACTGTAGCCTAGTTCAGTGGTATAAGTGCTTGATTAGGTTAAGTTGCTTGAGTCCCAATTCCCACTACCAGAAAACAAACAAAACACGAGTAACAAAACCCCAGCAGGGTTGGGGATTTAGCTCAGTGGTAGAGCGCTTGCCTAGCAGGCGAAAGGCCCTGGGTTTGGTCCCCAGCTCCGAAAAAAAGAAAAAAAAAAAAACCCAGCAAAACATACCCAAGCCTCCTGGGAAATGGATATCTTAAACTTCTAAGAACCCCTCTACCATCCCACAATGACAGAACATCGAGAAGAAGTAGTGTTTCATTGCTTTTGCGAGCTGTTTGACTGACTGCTTCCTTATTTTGCCCCTGGTACTGGAGTGCTAGCCCACTGCCTCAAGCATTCTGGCCAGGTATGTTACCCCCAAGGTTCATTTCCAGCCCCTGATGCCTTTTTAAAGTAACTTTTCTTAAACTGCAATTTTCGTTTATAAAGAATTTGACAGAGTAATGCATTGTATTATAGACCTTTTGTCAGTTCAGAAATAACTTTAAATGAATTGTGATTATTTTAGAAAGATAGTTAATAACACATGATGTCTGACTTATGGTATAAGTAGACTTCTCTGCAAAGATCTATGATTGGGCTTAAAAGGAGATCTGTCAGGAGAAAGTGTTCGTTCCTAAGGCAAGGAAAAGAATTTGAGGTGTCTTATCATTAGTTGTTATTTTGTACAAAAAAAAAAAAAAGGGAAGAAAAAGTCACAGCTATCTTTCTAAAAATTAACTGAAACAATCATAAAACTTGAAGCTATAAGAAAAAGCATTTATTCCAAATCTTCCGTGTTGTAAATTAGGAAGTCAGACCCCATTGGTGTTAAGTGATCTATCCACGGTCTTGGTGTAAGGGTAAGAATTGACATTAGAATTGAGGTCTGTTGCCTCCTAATCACCCCCCTTCCCCAGAGAGGGTTTTAGTGTGTAACCCTGGAACTCACTCTGTAGACCAGGCTGGCCTCAAACCCATAGACCCCATAGACGTTCCCCTCCTTATCTCCTGAGTGCTGGGATTAAAGGTGTGTGGCACCATCACCTGGCTATGCCTCCTAATTTTTAGAAAATTCATTTTTTTGTATTTGTGTGTGTGTGTGTGTGTGTGTGTGTGTGTGTGTGTGTGTGTGCACGTGCATGTGAGTGCACATGTATAAACATGCATGCTTTGTAATGTGTGTATCAGTCAGGGAACAACCTATGGGAATCAGTTCTGTCCTTCTAGCATCTTGGTCACAGGAATTGACCTCAGGTTCTGAGGCCTGTGGCACATGTGACTGGCAGAGTGGTTTCTCCAGCCCTCGCCTCTTAATAGCTTAGCAAGGAGAGCCTTGGGTTTGAAGGTGATAGTCCATTTCCACCTAAGAGACTACAGTATAAGAGTCCAAGCAGGAAAGCCCATTTTAGTAGTTATCACACTTAGTCCATTTTATCCCTAGCTATGACTGCAGTGCTGGGAGTTCTGTCCTGTGTCAGCTTTTGTGGTTCCTTACTTTTCTAAACGTGAGATTTTCCTTACTGTGTTCAGAATCTAAGTTTGCCCAGGAGAACATGCACTCTCTAAGTGTTGCATGATCATGGCCAGTTGTTCAGCAGTTACAAACTGTGGCTTTTAAGTAAGCTAACATCTCTTGGTTTGCTCCTAGACTCCATCTCTAAGGAGAATCTATTACATCTCCTGTGTTTTCTTTCCTAATGCTACATGCCAGTGAATATTTACAGAATTGATGAAAGTGCTTATCAGGAATAGAGATTTTTAAAATGATCTTTCAAGTAAAAGGTTTTTTAGAATTATTAATACCATGGACAGACAGACAGGAATAGAGACTGTAGCGTAGTAACACCTGCATCTGTTATATAATGTTAAGGAATTTCTTTGGATTGTAGGTGCTATTTCTAGTTCCCTTTAAGACTGCAATCTAACGGAACTCACTCGGTGGACCAGACTAGCCTTGAGCCCACAGAGGTCCCCCTGCCTCTGCCTCCCAAGTGCTGGGATTAAAGGTGTGTGCCAGTACCACCTGCTATGCCTCTTAATTTTTAAAAAATGTATTTATTGTATTTGTGTATGTGTGTAGGCAAGTGCATGCTCCTGTGCATACACATATGCAAACACACACACACTTAGAATCACACATGTGCATGGTAACAGTAACAGCCCAGGGATAGGCTGGTAGATATTTCTAGTCTTGGCTGTCCCAAGTGCATTGTCATGAACTCCTGCTTTCAAGAATACTTTTAGAAAAAGTTTGAAGGTTTTATTCTTCTTGGTTTGGTTTGATAGTGGAGACAGGGTTTCTCTGTATAGCCTTGGCTGTCCTGTAACTCGCACTGTAAATCAGGTTGGTCTCAAACTCAGCTCCACCTCCTTCTGCCTCCCGGGTGCTGGAGTTAAAGGCATGGGCCACCCTGCCCAGCCACGTTTTTATTTTAATTTTTTTTGGTGATGTTGGGTATTCAACCCAGACTTTACAAATGAGAGGCCGAAGCCATTTACGATTGACTTATTTATTACCTCAGCCCAGTTTGCTTTTGTCTTTCTCCTTGAAATACTCCTGTAAGAGTCAGGATTTTACCCTTCAGACACTGAAGTGTTTTCTAACTTTTCCACTGTCTGAGCTTCAGGTGACACTGGCATGCAGTAACAAATACAGCTGTTCTGAGACTCAAAAGACAGTCCAGTGAAGCTGCTCTGCCTTTTCCTTAGGAGTGTGTGCCTCTTGATGCAGGTCTCAATGCCCTGTGTCCTGTTTGCTGCGTCTCCGTCGGAGCTCCGTCTGAAAGGAGGCACGAACGCTGAGATGGCGCCGCAGATTGATTACACGATGATGGTAAGGGCGCCCAGGCCTCTGTTTAAATGTCTGCAGCATCTGCACATCCTGTTCACACGTTTCCTAGGTCTTTGTAGGAGAGGGAACAGAATTAGGTTTACTTTAGGGTTTGCATTATAAATTAAGATAGTGTTCTGACAGATATTTTTTAAGGAACTAAAAGTATAATGTAAATTATGTTATCATATAAATCACCTGTTTTAATTTAGCATTGGCATGTTTATAGGGAAGGAAACTGGTATAGGTCGAGTGCCGCTGAAGTACTAAGTGTGCCAGAATTTGAGCCAGTGAGATGGCTCATTGGGTAAGAGCACTTACTGTGTTAGCCTGATGACCTGGGTCCAGCGCCTAGAACACAAGAAAGGCCAGCGCTGACTCCTGCAGTTGTCCCCTTGACCGACACTCAAATGGTGCAGTACCCCCCATGACACCCCCGGACACTCAATACAGCTTTTAAAGATAGTATAAAATTCAAAACTATTTGAGTACCAACATGATACTACAAGCAGGACGTTTCCCATCCAACTCCGTGTGTTGTGCTGTGGTCATAGCACGGGTGCACACTTCACTGTATGCAGGTTCTGTGTGTAATGTGTGAAACAAGTGAATTTCATGTGTGCATCCCATGTGTTTGTGCAAATACTACAGACTGAACAAGTCAGACACTCTGGCTCTGAGCATTTTCAGGCGAGGATATTCAATCTGTGTGAGTCGTTTCTTTCTTCTCTGGGTTTGTTGTGGCTTAGTTCTTTACAGTTAAATTTACTCCTTTAAACATAGTTTTAAGAATTTTATACAAATATATATCTGTGAACCAACTTCCACAACTAAGATGTGGAATAGTTTTATTTAAAAAGAGAAAATTGTGTAGCTAGTTGTGTCCGCAGCTCCTGCCAGCCATTGCTCTGTTCTCTCGCTTAGCTCTGCCCTCTCACTGTGTCACGGGAAGCACTAATGCTGTACATAGCCTTAGAGTTTGGTGGGATTCTCCTCCTTTGAGACAGGGTCTTATATCCCAGGCTGGCCTTAGGGTTGATACATACAGAGGATGACCTTGGACTTCTCATCCCCTGCTTCCACCTCCAGAAGGCCAGAGTTGAAGTGTGTACCACCATGGCCGGTTCGTGCGACGTGAGCATAAGAATCCTGCATGCTAGGCAAGCAAACTGCTGGCCAGTCTCCAGTGACAGCCCCAGGATCTGGTTTTCTGTTTTTGTTTTTCCCCAGTTATACTTTGAGACCCAGTGTCCCTCCAGTAAAGGCCGAGTGGCTGTACTCTGTGACGAACGTGCACTGAAGGCCACAGGAGCAGCGGCTTCCAGCCTTTGTCAGTTTTGAACAAATTCACTAGAGACTACCAAAATGGTTTCCAGCTCTGCCCTTTTCATACCCCATGAAAGCTCCTTTTCTTCTGCACCTTACCCAGCACTAGATACAGATAGCCTCTGTGCTTTAACACCCCTACCCCAAATTCAGTTTTGAAATGTTTGGGGGAAAAATACACGTTAGGAACTACTCTGTCCTGGGTGACATCACAACTCCTGTGTTTGAAAAACAGCAAAACATAAGACATGTAGTGTGGTATGTCCCTCCTATACACATGTGATAGTCTGGGGAACTGAGCAAAAGTCTCCATAGGTCGCATGTGTTTGCAAGGCTTTAGGCTTAAGCACCGTCTTCTTCTGAAGCCCTGCCTTTCTGATGGATGCTGTCATCTTTGGTCAGTGTGTGGAAATGTGCAACGAAAGCCACTTTCAGCCAGGTGCTGGTGGCACACCTCTTCAGTCCCAGCACTCAGGAGACAGAGGCAGGTGGATCTCTGAGTTTGAGGCTAGCCTGATCTATGTAGTAAGTTCCAGGACAGCCAGGGATACACAGAGAAACCCTGTCTTGAAGGGGGAAAAGAAAAAGAAAAAGATTTCTTAGTTTGGATTTCTACTGCTTCGAGGAAAACATCATGACCAAGAAGCATTGGGAAGGAGAAGGTTAATTCAGCTCACACTTCCACATTACTGTTCATCACTAAAGGACGTCAGGAAGGAGCTCAAGCAGGGTAGGATCCTGGAGGCGGGAACGGATGCAGAAGCCATGGAGGGGTGCTGCCTACTGGCTTGCTTACTTCTCATGGTTTGAAACCTGTTTTTATAAAACCCAGGACCACTAGCGCACGGATGGTACCGACCACAGTGGGCTGGGCCCTCCCCCACTGGGTCACTAGTTGAGAAAACGTCTTACAACTGGATCTCATGGAGGCATTTCCTCAACCGAGGCTCCTTCCGCTCTGATCATACTAGCTTGTGTCAAGTTGCCCCCAAACTAGCCAGTACAATACTTTATATAAAGTAAATGTAAGATACAGTGGAGGATGAATGTTAAAGATACTTGAACATAGCCTTGTTTAAACTATAATTGTCACTGTATAACATACACGGGCATGACGCCTTAGAGTTCTTAACCTGTGGGTCTCAGCCCCTTTAGGAGGTCGCATAGCAGATGTCCTGCACGTCAGGTACTTACATTACGATTCATAACAGTAGCAGAATTACAGTTATGAAGTAGTAACTAAATAATTGTATGGTTGGGGGTCACAGTGACATGAGGGACTGTATAAAGGGTCGCAGCAGTAGGAGGTGGAGAACTTAGAGGATCGTTCAGTAAATTCTGCTCCGGTGCCTTGTCCTTTAAATACTGCTTGGGGCATACTTAGGATGTCATAAAACAGTGTTTCTAATGAAATGAGAAAAAAGCACTGTATATCTAATAAAATTAAACAGTATTGAGAACATAGAATGCAGACTGGAAGGCTGTTCACCAGCGGCCTCCTAAGTCTGTGTCCATTGGGTCCCGGAGGGCTGCCCTGTAGTCACTCCAGGATCCAGTGGGTGGAGCTGCTGTTTTTATTACACAGACTTGCACAGTCCCGCTTAAGTAAACGCTAAGCACGCAGCTATGTAACAGTTTTGAACGGTAGAGTTGGTGTGGGTCTTGGTTGTTCTGTGGATCTGCAGCACCTGCTCACTAGCTCACTGCATGGCGGTTCTCATTTACTAATTGAACTTGGCGAATCTGTGTATACTGCCAGCTAAAGGAACAACTGATTTTTTTCAGGTTTTCAAGCCAATTGCTGAGAAGTTTGGTTTCACATTTAATTGTGACATTAAAACAAGGTAAGTTACTCAGTCCTCAGCACCCACCCCTCCCTTCTGACAGCAGTGGCTCCAACGCAGCCGTGTGTGCCAGGCCCCCTGCCGCTGAGTTCCATCTCCATCTTACCCCTTTTCATTATTGCGTGCTCCAAAAATAGTGCAAATGGTAGATTTACAGAACCGCTACGTGGATACTCTTAATGCATTGTGTTTTGTGATATAGTTCTTACAGAAAATAGCCATACTTTGTGGCTTGGACATAAACTGTAGAGCTATAGGACCTTACCAGCTACCAGTGGTGTTTGTTTCTTGACAGAAATACTTTCATGGGAATTTCTACAAGGAGCTCTTCATAGCTAGTGTTATTCATTCCTGTGTTAATCCATTCCTCTGAACAGGCGAAGGGATCAGGGTGTGTGGACAACTGCACGAGGCACTCTAGGATCATAAAGACATGACTCCACAGGGGAGTCAGAATTTAGGGATGTCTGTGTAAGACTGTCCTGTGCTGTCCAAGCACATGTTCTGCATGGAGCTTGGTGTGTTATGGTCGCAGTGCCCCAGGTTTGCTGTCCAGTTTCATCTTCCCTCCGTTCACACTGTCATAGTCTAACTAGGTTGTCTGCTGTCGTAAACTACTTTGTACCTTTAAGTCCATGTTATTTATCCCATGCTCACATAAAAATTAGAAATCATATTTAAGAATAGAAAATAGTAATTTCTTATTTGGACTGTTGAATGCATTCACTCTTGTTCATCTGCTGGAACTTCTTTGCAATCATACTTATAATCTAAGTAGCTGGAGAACTGCGTCATCTTACCAGGGGGAGGTTTGTGAATGGAGCGGAAGCACAGCAGCTCTCAGCATCTGCAGTAAATGAACAGGACAGTTAATTTTATCAGTGCTCACCTGCTTAGATATTCCTCAAGTATTAATCTGAATGTCTGTCCTGTGCTACTTTAGATCTAGAAAGTAGAAACTAGCAGAGCCAGTGTTGACGGAACTTAGAATAGAAGTTGCTGTGGTGAGGAGAATGTTCTGCCTACCTTAGGCAGTAGTCACTGTGCTGTAACCATTGAGCACCTGATAGTCTCGTGTCACTGGGAAGATGGTTTCCGTAGGTGCTGTGGACTGAACCCAGGGCTGTACATGCTAAGAATGCAGTCTACCTCGGAGCTATACCTCTGGGCATAATTTCAGTCCTCATGTGTAACTTGAGACCACAGAGCTGACATCTGAGATTGCAGATATCATATAGGGCTTTTCATGAACTCCTACAAATCATCTATCTTTTGGTGTCATTCCTGTCACTGTGATGCATTCTTAAGCTCTGTCCTGTCCTCAGTCACTGAGTATGCATTTGTTCTATGTTTCCTAGGGGCTATTACCCAAAAGGGGGTGGTGAAGTGATTGTCCGAATGTCACCAGTTAAACGGTTGGACCCAATAAATCTGACTGATCGAGGCTCTGTGACTAAGATTTATGGGAGAGCTTTCGTTGCCGGTGTTTTGCCACTAAAAGTAAGTTGTCATAGTGTTCTTAGAAGTGTATAGACACCTTGATGATTTTGAGAGTACTCTTTTTTTTCTTTCAAAATAAGAGTCTCAGACAATTTGAGGTTTTGTTTATTTTTCTTTCTTTTGAGGTTTTTGTTTTAAAAGGTAGCATGAATAGCCCAGGCTTTCTGAATATTTTTCTGTTAGCAAAATGTTGTTAGTTTGTTTTTCTCAAAATAGAGACTTACTTATCTCTGATATAGCTGATGGTGACCTTGCATTTACATACCCCGTAAACCCCAGGATTTATATATGCTGGTCAGACACACTACTACCTGAGCTGCGTGCCCAGCCTGAGAATTCTTTTTTTTACTTTATTTATTTTGTGAGTGTAGGGATTAGGCTGCATTCCATGGTGCACATGTGGAGGTAGGGGTTGGGGCTCCTGTCACAGTGTGTTCATAGAGGTAAAAGAGGTCAGCCTACAGGAGCCATTTCTCTCCCTCCACAGTGTAAGCCCTGGGGCTCTATCTTGTATCAGCAGGCCTGGCAGCAGGCGCTTTACCCACTGAGCCGCCTCAACCAAGATGGCCCAAGAAACGTATTTATTTTGTTTTGTTTGAGACATGGTCTTACTTGGCTGACTTGGAACTCACTGTGCATATCAGGCTGTCCTCAAATTCAGAGTTGTTCTTGTCTCTGCCTTCCAAATGCCTGGAAGAACTTTTGGTTTTTAATTAATTAAAAAAATTAATTTATCTATTTTTTTTTTTAAGATTTATTATTTATTATATATGAGTACACTGTAGCTGTCTTCAGATACACCAGAAGAGGGCATCGGATCTCTTTACAGATGGTTGTGAGCCACCATGTGGTTGCTGGGAATTGAACTCATGACCTCTGGAAGAGCAGTCGGGTGCTCTTAACCGCTGAGCCATCTCTCCAGCCCAATTTATCTATTTTTAAGATTTATATATATATTTCTTTTATGTGCATTGGTGTTTGACCTGCACATAGGTCTGTGTGAGGGAGTCAGGTCTCCTGGAACTTGAATTACAGATGGTTGTGAGCTGCCATGTGTGTAGGGTACTGGGATTTGAACTTTGGTCCTCTGGAAGAGTAGTCAAAGCTCTTAACCTCTGAACTATCTCTCCGGCCCCTACTTATTTGTTTTGTTTTAAAGATTTATTTTATTTATATGAGTACATGATAGCTGTTACACCAGAAGAGAGAATTGGATCCCATTACAGATGGCAGTGAGCCACCATGTGGTTGCTAGGAACTGTACTTAGGACCTCTGGAAGAGCAGTCAGTGCTCTTAACCCCTGAGCCATCTACAGCCCCTTGTTTTGTGTTTTGATTTTGTATTGTTTATTATTTTTATGTGTATGGGTATTTTGCCTGCACATATATTTATGCTTCATGTATATGCAGTGGCTTTTGAGGCCAGAAGAGGGTGTTGGGTCCCTTGGGATTGGAGTTATAGATGTTGGTGAGCTCCCACGTGGCTCCTTGGTATCAAATGTGGGTTCTCTGGAAAGGCAGTCAGTGTTCTTAACTGCTGGGCCATTGCTACAGCCCCAGATTTATTTTATGTGCATGAGTTTTGCCTGAATGTATGTATGTACACCACATGTGTGCCCTCTGCAGAGGTCAGAAGAAGGTGTCAAGTCCTCTGAAAGTGAGTTAAGGTGGCTGTGAGCCACCATGTGGGGGTGTTGGGAACTGAACCCAGCTCCTGAGAGCAGCAAGTGCCCTGAACTGCCGAGCTGACACTCCAGTTCCCCGGACCCTAATTTGAATGTCTTCACTTAAATGTTTCTTAGAAGCTAGTGCCCTGTCTGGGAGTGGAAAAGCTGTGTCACTCACTTTCAAAGGACTAAAAGTGACGGTCCACAACCAGTGACAGATTTGTTCTCCTTTTCTGGTTTGCCAAAATAGGTGGCAAAAGATATGGCGGCGGCAGCTGTGCGGTGCCTCAGGAAGGAGATCCGGGATCTGTACGTCAGCATCCAGCCTGTGCAGGAGGCCAGGGACCAAGCCTTCGGCAATGGCAGCGGAATCATGTGAGCACAGATGTGGAAATAGTTAAGACCCTGAAGTCATTGTCCTCATCAAAGAGTTGTAGGACATTCGCTTAGTTTAGGGCAGTGATCGTCGTGTTTGAGGCTTGGTGTTGTTACATGGCTGTGCTTCCTACACTCAAGAGACGGGGGGCAGGAGGGTCACAAATCTGAGGGCAGCCTAGACAGAATCTGCATAACAAGTTTTAAGTCAGCCAGGGCTGTCCATTAATATAATACCTTAAATCAAAAACACCCACAAAAAAAAAAAGTCATCTTCCTCTTCCCTCCCCCATGTGTTTTGTAGATCCTTGTGTTTGTAGGGCCTTTATCTGTTTCAAGCAACTCCAGATAAAAGTATTAGGGGAAAAACTGTACTGTAGATGCATATAGGCATTTTTCCCTCTTGTCATTCCTTAAACAGCACACTGTGACAGCTATGACAAAGTGTATGTCTATTGCAGGACTGTTCTAAGTAATCTAAAGGGGTATATACGAGGGTGTGCTTACAAGTTTGGTGCCAATGTTACGTCATTCCCTTTTTGCCTTTGATTTTCCAAACAGGGTCCCAGTAGTTTAGCCTGACTGACCTTGTGTGTAGCCAAGGATCTCCTTGAACACATGATCTTCCTGCTTCCTTTCCGGGAGCACAGGCATGAGCCACACGCCCAGCATGATGCTTGGTTTGTAGAGACAGGATCTTACTCTGTAGTCTACGCTGGCCTCAGATTTTCAGCAATCCTGGTGCCTCCCCTTCCGAGTGTTGGGATTACAGATGTGAGCTAATTGATATGATACCATTTACATACTCGACCTAAACACCCTTGGATTTCAGTATCCTTGTGTAGATGCTGGAATGACCTCCCCATGAGTACTGAGGGACAATTGGAGTGAACATTAAGTTTTTAAGATTTATTTTTATTACTTTAGTTATGTCTGTGTGTTTTCCTGTGGGATGTGGATGAATGCAGGCATCTGTGGAGTTCAGAGGGCGGGCATCAGGTCTCATGGAGCCAGCGTTCCAGGCAGTTGTGAGCTGCCCTAAGTGAGTTCTGGATACTTAACTTAGGTCCTCTGCAAGAGCAGTTTTATTAGCCTTCTCTCCAGTCCCCTTTAATATTTAAGCTTGTCAGAAAGTAATCTTTGAAAGTAACACTAACAGAAAATTTTTAGTTTTTAAAGAAACCTTAAGTATGAAATTACTTTATAATTATTTAGTATGGTAATGTTGTCTTTAAAATATTATTATGAGCCAGTTAGAAATAAAGTCTTACAAAAGTTCTTTATTTGGGCTGAACAGTGGTAGTAACTCACACCTTTAATCCCAGCACTTGGGAGGCAGAGGCAGATAGATTTCTGTGAGTTCGTGGCCAGCCTAGTATACAGAGCGAGTATCAGGACAACCAAGGCTACACAGAGAACCAAAACCAAACACATTCTTTATTGATTTTTTAAAGTGTAGAATACAGTATTTAGTGGATACTTACATTTCAGACATTTCGTTCAGAAATTTACAAAGTTTAAAGTAAGTGTTTGCCTTCATTACCATAATACTACCTTAAAAATCAAAACAGAACTAAAGTGTGCGTAACGTCCCTTTTATCACTTGGTTCTGTAACTAGCACTAATGACAGAATAACTTATAGGGGAGGGTGGTGACATTCTCTACATGTGAGTAGTTTAGAGTCTCCTGAACTTTGCCCAAAGGAATCCTCCTGCCCCATGAGGGCTGATGGGAGGTTGTTGGTGACTACTGTCTGTGGGAGGAATTTTATTATTGTGGTGTAGATGTATGACTTGTTTAATAGTAACTGGTTTCTTGTGTTGTGTTCACATGACATTTAGAATATTACAGTGTTGGTAATTACACTTTTCCCTCTTATGTAGCATTGTTGCTGAGACATCCACTGGCTGCTTGTTTGCTGGATCATCACTTGGCAAAAGAGGTACACATGAAGGAAAGGGGTCTTTAAATGCTGTTGTCAGTGAGAAAATCTTTATCTTCTTAGTACAGACTGCTGACTGATAAGAGTCAACTAATTCTGTTTTAGAGTTAGCGAATTTTTCGTTTTTCTCAACTCCATATTTTGAGAAGTTTTTAGATCTCAAGTAGTCATTCCTACACCCTCTGCGAGGTGCCTCAGTCATGAACATTTAGCTGCATGCTATGTGCATTTCTGAAGCATTGCAGTGTGGGAACCATGCCTCAGCCATGAGTACTGTAGCATGGACTTCCTAAAACCCACGGATGACAGTGCCAGCCTTATACCTGAAGAGTTTGTTAACAGACACAGCCACACATTAACTTAAACAAGTTGCCTTGAAACAAAATGGGCTTTGGTTGTGTATTTATGTTCACATAGCTTTGGGCCGTCGTGTCTATGGGGCCTTACTCCACTTTATTAGTCTATTTGATTTTCTTCAGACAAGGTCAGTCCTGGGCGGCCTGGTAATCGCTGTATAGCTCAGCCTAGCAATCCTCTTGTCTTAGCTTTCCCCATGCTGCGATTGCAGACATGCACCGCCATGCCCAGCTTAGTCTGCCTTAAGTACAGAATTCTCTGCCTGCCCTTCCTTTTTAAATCTGATGGTACTGACATTTGGAAAAGCTCAGGACACTTGTCTCATTGGGTTTGTCTGGTTTTCTCATCTCAGGGCTTTTCTGTGAACAGTTTGAGGAGGAATCTTGCAAAGATGATTTTATGTACAGCTTTTCTGGACAGTTTCCTCAAGAGTGTGTGTGTGTGTGTGTGTGTGTGTGTGTGTGTGTACTTATGGTTCAGTAAATGTAAAGATATAGAATGTAAGCAAAATTAGCCTTATTCTGAGTTTCTGAGTTTTTAAGACATTCTTGGGTTGGGGATTTAGCTCAGTGGTAGAGCGCTTGCTAAGGCCCTGGGTTCAGTGCCCAGCTCAAAAAAAAAAAAAAAAAAAAAAAAAAAAAAGACATTCTTGTTTGTAGCCAAGGGTTTCTTTTAAAGAATATTGGAGTTTGACCTTCTGTACTTCCGGGAGTCTTATTTCGTATTCACCCTTCTACTGAAGAGTTTTGATGTATGGAAAAGTAGGAAAAAGAAAAACAGGTACATAACTTGAAGTAAGCTAGAACCTGTGCAGATTTTTTAATTTGGGTTCTGTTGTTTTGTGAAATGGTATCTTGCTCTGAAGCCCAAGCAGACTGCAGATTTAAGCCTCTTGCATCAGCTTCCCTAAATGCTGGGTTTAGTAGTGAAAGAGACTAAACTTTATTACATAGTTGATCTGAGAATATAACCTGTTACTTCTAAAGAGGATACTTTTATAATTTTTAAAATTAAATTATATTTAATTATGGCTCATTGGTTAAGAGCACTGACTGCTCTTCCAGAGGTCCTGAGTTCAATTCCCAGCAACCACATGGTGACTCACAACCATCTGTAATGAGATCTAATTCTCTCTTCCTCTTCTGGTGTGTCCAAAGACAACTACAGTGTATTCATATAAATAAAATAAATAAATATTAAAAAGACAAAACAAGAAAGTGCTGCCAGATGGTGGCATATGACTTTAAAAATTTTTTATATAATTTATAATTATATAAAATTAAATCATATATAATAAATATATATATTGTGCCTTCATGTATGCCTGTGTAGCACTTTTGTGCCTGGTACCTCAGGAGAGCAGAAGATGTTGGTTCTCCTGGAATTAGAATCACAGAGCTATCATGTGGGTACTCCAGAAGAGCAGCCAGTGCCCTTGACTGTGCCAGTCTCCACAGTCTGCATTTTGTTCTGATTTGGTACCTTTTTCATAGTTCTGGGTAAGTCAGAGCCTGACATGCGCCAGGCAGGTGCTCATGCATTGACACATCCCAGCCCATGAGTGGTATTAAGAATAAATGCCGGGGAGCATCTTGAGGCCAGAGGACATCATTTAGAAGTCAGCTCTGTCTTTTCATTTTGTTTCCTGGGAATTGAACTTGGATCGTCAGGCTTAGCCTCGGTGCCTTTACCCATGTAACCATCTCACTAGATCCATAATTAGCATTTTTAAGTGGGTACCGAATGACCTATTTTTCTCCACTTTTGCTTTGACACATTGACATTTCTCAAGTTTCATAAGAGTAAATAACACTGAGACCCTTCCTGCACTGGTTAAGTCCAGAATCCTGAAAACAGTGCTACCGCAGTGCTAATGCATCAGTTAAACTGTTTGATGGTTTGCTTTTCTGAGCAGACTTTCACTCTAGCTCAGGCTGGCCTCGCACTTGGAACAGTCTTGCTGTAGGTTCCCAAGTGCCAGGATTTCAAGTATATGTCACCTTACTCAGTTCAGTTAAACTTGGTGACTTGGGAGTAATTTGTTGTCACTTTATTACTATGCCTGTTTTAGGTGTGAATGCAGACAAGGTTGGAATTGAAGCTGCTGAAATGCTGTTAGCAAATCTTAGACATGGTGGCACTGTGGACGAGTATCTACAAGACCAGGTATGACACTTTTCAGATCAAAACCTTTTTCCCTACCAGATTTGAACATAATTATGTTGCATAAAAATTTCTCTAATTATGCCATCAAGTATCTAGACACATTAGTCCGTCTCATTCTCTTGGTCTAAATGTAAGGTATTTCCAGTCTTGAACACACACACACACACACACACACACACACACACACACACACACACACACACACACACGTCTCGAGTAGACTCGCATTGGGAAGTGCTGTTGAATGTTTGGACCACTACTCTGTTCAGAGAAGATCTCACTCTCTCCCCTCACATTCTCCATCCTGCTAGCTCAGTGGTTGGGCTCTTCTTGCCTATGTGGGTGGAGTCTTGCTGTTGGTCCTCAGAAGCAAGAAGAGATGGAGAAGGAAGAGGAGGGCCCATTTTCTTGGGACAGTTTTCCTTGTGTATAGTCATTTCCTTCTTCCTAAGTTCATGTTCCTAGGAACTCCTTAGTCTTCATTACCTTTTAAAACGGGATTTTAGAAGAGTATGAAAACTAGTCATGTACAGCAGCTTACAGAAATATTTGGTCTAGTTAAGTGTTTCAGCATCCAGCTCTCATTTTTTTCTGAAACATAAATTTTTAAATCAGTCTTGTAAGGCAGGCATGATAACACATGCCTTTAATGTCAGCACCTGGGAGGCAGAGGCAGATGGATCTCTGCGAGTTAGAGGCTAGCCTGGTCTACAGATTGAGTCCAGGACAGCATGCACAGAGAAACCGTGTGTTTAAAAAACAAAAACAAAGAAAAAAGTCAGTCTGGCTAAACATTTTTACCAAGCCACAGACTGGTTAACACTTACTCTGTGTCACTGTGTAAAGCTTCTAGAAACATAAAGAAAAGAGAAATTATTCGTTTAATTTTTTTTAAAAGCTATTTTGATTTCTAGTAGTGTTTTCCTCATGGGCAGTTGTAGAATTTATAAACCTGAATATTAGCATATTTGTGAGATTTTTTTTCTTCTTTGTTCTTTTTTGATAGCTAATTATTTTCATGGCGCTAGCCAGTGGAATTTCCAGGATAAAGACGGGACCAGTCACACTCCACACGCAGACCGCTATACATTTTGCTGAACAGCTAGCAAAGGTGAGTGTTATGTCAGAAAGACTGACTGGGCTACGAGACAGGAAGCCCAGCAGTAATCACGGTTGGCTTCACTCGTGGGCTCCCTGTGTGGCGGGCTCTCAGCAGCCTGGGCATCTGCTTCCTGTCTCCTCTGTGACACGCTGTGGGCCAGTAGTGTGAGCAGAGAGGACATGCTTAGCTGCCTGTGCTTCGTGCTGGCAGCCTTCTGGCTGGCAGCCTGGTTTTTGAGCACCCAGCACAGTGTTGCAGTCCTGAGCATCAGCGAAGGTCTCTACTTTAACATTGTGTGAACTCATGTTCATACCTTTTCTTCAGTACTCTTCTTAAAATGATGATGATGATGATGATGATGATGATGATGATGATGATGATGATGATAAATTTCACTGCAAAATTAATGTTAACCTCTTTATAGAAAGTATACTCTTTGGCTAGTAAAGCCACTGTTCTTTTTCTTCCAAATTGCTTCTCACTTTATTACTACAAATACATAGAGCTGCTTCTTTTCTGGTAATGTAGCATGTTTTTTATTTTGGAATTTCTTTTTATTGTTTTGCATGGTTTTAGTTTAGTTTTATTAGTCAAGGCCTCAGTATATATTTTGGCCTGGCCTTGAACTTCCTAGGTAGACAGTAGAACTTGTGATCCTCTGGCCTCAGCCTATGGAGTACTTGGATACAGCAGGATCCATCACGCATGACTGCTATATTCTCTGTAATACAATTCTGTAAGATTTATGACAAGTTTTATGAGGTTGCCAACTTTTTTGAAATTATAAAAGGAATTCACACGAGGCCTGGTAGTAAATCCCTGCCATCTGCCACTTGGGAGTCAGAGGCCAGCTTTGTCTGTGTAGCACATCAGGCCAGCCTAGGCTGTAAGATTGACTCTGACAGCAAGAACAGCAGAAGGTATATGGAAGAGAACTACACAGTCCCTAAGGAATATTCTTCTTTCTTCATTTTATTTTTCCAATTGAAATAATTTTTTCATATAAAATATTCTGGTCAGACTTCCTCTACCTCATCTCCTTCCAGGTGATCCCCAGCTTCTTACACGTCCAACTCCCCTTTCTTTTTTTTTTTTTTTGGTTCTTTTTTTTTCGGAGCTGGGGACCGAACCCAGGGCCTTGCGCTTCCTAGGTAAGCGCTCTACCACTGAGCTAAATCCCCAGCCCCCCAACTCCCCTTTCTTATGAAAACAAGAAAGCAAGTAAAAAAGACAAGTGAATAAAACAAAAGAACTCAAAAACAAAAAAGAGAAAAGAATAAAAAGAAGCAAAGGCTGTGCTTTATAGAGTATATTTTAAATTATAATAATTTTCTTCCTAAAAGCAAAAAAAAAAAAAAAAACAAAGAGAATGAGAAACACCCGATCGATCGTGCAGATGCACACATGCACACACGCACTCTAAGGCATTGCTGGTGTATGCCTTTAATCCCAGCAGTTCAGAGGCAGAGGCAGAGACAGGTGGATGTCTGGGTTCATGGTCAGCTTGGTCTGCAGAGCTAGTTCCAGGACAGCCAGGGCTACACAGAGCAACCTTGTCAAGAGACAGACAGGGAAGAAGACAGAGGGAGAGGAGGGGTGGAGGGAGACACAATATTCTTAATGAACAAAATTCTTAAGGCGTAGAGGTGCAGTCTTATCATTCTGTTGCTTGGGAGGTGAATGCAGGAGGATCGGGACTTCAAGGCCAGCCAGTGCTGTATAGCAAGACCCTGTCGCAAAGGCCCTCTTCACTCCTGCCACCAAAAATAATTCACTAACTGAAGAGGGCTTAGGTATAACAGCCCAGTCAGTGCACAAAGCCTGTCATCTGCTTTTCCTCTGCACTCACTGTTTCACAGCCTCTGCTCTGCTTGGCTGCTGTTGTGGTAAGAAATGGTTAGGTCTCGGTTAAGTCAGGAAACATGATGAGAATGGAAGGTAGATTACACACAAGACAGGAGTGAATTGACTATTCTGTAATATTCTTGATTCCCTTTGTTGTTGTGGTTTTATCATCCTGGGAACTCAAACCAATGATTTGTGCGTGTTGGGCAAGCATGCTACCACTGAGCTTGATCCTATCATCATCATCGTCGTCGTCATTGTCATCGTCGTCATCATCACTATTATTATTATTAAGATTTATTTATTTTACATATATGTGTACACTGTAGCTGTCTTCAGACACCAGAAGAGGGCATCAGATCCCATTAGGTGGTTGTGAGCCACCATGTGGAAGCTGGGAATTGAACTCAGGTTAAGAGCAGTCAGTGCTCTTAACCACTGAGTCATCTCTCAAGCCCCTATCATTATTTTTAAACTTATTTCTGTTTTATTTTATATGTATGAATTGTTTTCCTACATTTATGTTTGTGTATCATATTTGTGCATGGTTCCCTGAGAAGCCAGAAGAGAATGTGTGGTCCCCTGGAACTGGAGTCTTAGGTGATTGTGAGCCTCCCCGTAGGTGCTGGGATTGAAGCTGGGTCCTCTATAAGAGCAGCCAGTGCTCGTAAGTGCTTAGCCATCTCTTCAGCCCCCTTCACTTATTTTTATTTCTACTTATGCTGTATTTATAATTTTCTATCACATAGATTGGTGCCCTTGACGTTTTATTCACTGTCGCCTTTAGTTTTATAGGACTTTGTATATTTGTAGCCACTTACATAAAGATAGTACACAACAGAAAGTTCCCTGGACTGGGGTTGTGACTCTTGTTTTTATTCAACTGTGTGTATGGTCGGAGGCAGGGGAGTTCTTGAAAAAGAGTCTCACTAAGTGTAGTCTAGGCTGGCTTCAAACTCAAGACTTTTCTACCTCAGCCTCCTGTGTCTGTACCTCCTACACCCAGCTCTTTGCTGCTGGGTGACTTGTGCCAGAGTGTCTTTATTTTCCTGTGCTTCTGTACAGATAGTTCATCTGTGAGATCAGAGCCTTCAACCAGACCATCTTTTAGGCTCCGTAAGTCTGGGCGTAAACTGGAAGTGACTCCCAGTCTCTTGCTTGTGTTTCATATTTTCATGTTTGTAATTTGAAACTGCAGACAAATAACTGCATAGAAGTTTGGCTCCTTTGCTGTATTCAGGTTTGTCACTTGACCATGATTTTTAGATGTCCACTTATACTGTGCACTGTTGCATAGATGGGAATTGAAAGCTTGTGAACATTGCTGGTCAGTAAAACCACAGAATAATGGCGTCAAATTGTATGTTAGAGATTTGTCAGCCACAGAGGATGCTCGTTAAGGCATACTTGAAATCCCTTTGCCAGAATCTTAAATCATTCAGTTGTTTTGACTTAAGTTGTTTTGTTAAAAGGGACTGCAGTTGCCTTTAAGGTGGCACTTCCAGAGCACGGTCACAGGGATCACATATTTCAGAGCCAGCTTTAGCTAACAAGTGGGAGCTACAGCGTTGAGCTCAGTGGCGAAGGATGTTAGTCACCACCACCCTCCGCCCTATCTACCCTTTCTGAGCTCGCTTCTTGAATTACAACGTATTTAGAAAATTAAATTGGCAGGAAAAATTTAATGAGAGCAGATAATGTCATACCTGACAGGTAAGTGGTTCAGATGCATGCTTTAGAAAAGATACCTTCTCTCTAGCCACAGAGGATGCTTCAGAATCCGCCCTTGACTTGGCTGCACATGTCTCCTGTTCTTAGTCAGTGGGTGTGGAGTGGAGCCTGATTCTCTATCTTGACAGACTCCACAGCAGTGAACAAGAGCCACGGTCCTAGGACAAAAGAAGTATTGAATTTCTTCACGTGTTTCTTGGTTTTTATGTGTGTACCTTCTTCAACAAATGGGCTTGATATCCCATAACTGTCTCCTTACCTGATTCTAGGGTTGCCCTCTGTCCTCTTCATGTATACTTACATACTCGTGTTTTGCTTTCAGGCCAAATTTACTGTGAAGAAATCAGAAGAGGAGGAAGATGCCTCTAAGGACACTTACATCATCGAGTGTGAAGGAGTTGGGATGGCAAATCCACACCTCTAGGGTGTTCACTGACGCTCTACCTCCTTGTTGTGCTAACTTACTCCATATATGCAGCACAGTGAGTAAGACGTCAGGCGTTACAGGACTTGACTCGCTTTGGAGATGAAGTTTGGTTCTTTCCGTGGCTGAGAATGCCTCATCATGTTAAGTCTGTTGAATATCTCCCAAGATAGACTTGGTGAATATTATAATATTAATATTCAGTATTAATATTGAAATAAATAGTTGTCTAAACCCTACATATGAGCTGCTTCTTTTTTCATGTAACAAACTAAGCCAGGGACATAGATTTGATCTGTAATTGGTGAGTTCTAGTATCCTTACCTGCAGTTTCTGTAGTTTGTGCTACCTAGAGTCAGCCGTGATCCAGAAACATTATCTGGAATATTCAACATAATAACTCATCGGTTTTGAATGCAGCTCCTTTCTGAGTATCTAGGTGAAGTCTCACAGTTACTCTGTCCTGCCTGTGATATGAATCATCTCTTTGTCCAGTCTGTCAGTAGTACGTCCGCCACTCACTTGCCCATTACACACTCGGTAGCTGCTTGGTTATCAGACAGTACTTGGAGTATTACAGAGCTTGCATTCAATGGCACTCACTCTACTTAATTAGGACTTCGGTGCACGAGAGCAGTGCTTCCGTTAAGGATCTTATTTTGACCCTAGCAGGTTTTGCCACATTCATCCCAGGCATATCTGCCTTTGGACTGGAGCATTCTCGAATAGTAGAGGCCTCTGGAACAGCACTGTGGCGCCATCACTCTCTGCTGCTCCATACCTGGCCAACACCGAGTTTCCAGCTCCCTGCTCCTTGTAAGCAGCTGAGGTTATGGCTCGAGTGAACCTGGTCTGTCATTGCAGTTCAGTATGCTGCATGTCTGTGCATGAGGTTCCTGTAAATGTGGATGCTGTTGCAGGGTATCTGATCGAAGAGTTGGAGCAGGTAAACAACTGGAGTGAACATAGGCTTATTAAGAAAAGAACAGAGTATTTTACAGTAAAGCTTTTAATCATGGTAAGTTGGGTCTCCTTCAAGGTAGGGTGACCCTTTCTGTTGTAGGACGTATCAGCACTGTTGAGGGTCGCTAGGTGCGGACTGGGCACCTGAGGGTGAGACAAAGGACTCACCTGTGCATGGTGAAAGTATGGTCGGCATTGGCACCAATGCCACTGTCCTGTCTCAGTTTTTCAAAAAAGGTAGGACAGCTACAAAGAAAGCTTTGTTACTTCCACAGGGGACTTCATTTGCATTTTGTAAGAAAATTCAGCTTCTATTTTAACCCTAACTTCTGTTTCCATGTGTTCATAAGGGACCAACAAATGCTAACAGTTCTGCGCTTTGGACGCTCGGTCCAGATCTTCAGCTTCATACTTTAGAGTGTTCGGGTTGGGTGGTTCGGTAGAGTCTCACGGAATCCAGCCTGGCCAGGCACTCCTTATGTTTCTGAGGCTAGACTTGAACTCCTGACCCTCCCGCCTCCATGTCCCCAGTGTTGGTTTTACGGCGTACACTCACAGCCTGGCTCTTTAAGGATGTCCTCTCGGGACTCTGATAACTCACTGACAGAGAACTGGAAGTGCAGCCCTGAGACCGGCCCGGTGTTGAGAGTCTCACAGCCAAAAACCTGAAACTAATTCTTTAGACTCATAACCTGGCTCTTCACCAAGCCTTTACTTTCTGTTGGCCTACATCAGGAGTTTGATTTAGAGAATCGGTTTCCAACTTTTGCTGCTCACATATTTCTTCCTCAAATTGAGGGGCCTGAAAGCAGAAAGGGTTAGTGGGCTCTTGGCTTCTCTTCACAGCCTGCTCTTCCTCTTTACAAGTGAAGATTCTACAGGGTTTCCTTTTCTTATTCTAATTTTGCTATATTGTATCTTGCATTCTCCTAGACTGTAAGAAAATCTCCAGATAAGTAAGAACCTGATTTATTATTCTTTGAAAGCCTACTCAAAGGTACACATTTATGTCTCCATATATGAGCTTCAGGGTATACATAAGTCTTCATTGCAAAATTGCATCTTTAAATAAAGCTTTTTCCAAATAACATTTGGGGAAGCCCATTAGATTACTTATTTATTGTTTGTGTGAATGTGCTTGTGAGCACATGCTGTGTGTGTGTGTGTGTGCGCGCGAGCGTGTGCGTGCACGTGCGCGTGTGTGTGTGTGCGCGTGCGTGTGTATGTGTGTGTGTGTGTGTGTGTGTGTATTCCATCTGTGCCAATGCAAGTGGAGGCGGAGGTTGAAATCAAGATGACTTCCTCAGGAATTAGAGTTGCAAGCACGTAACTTGTATTCTCTGGAAGAGCAGGATGTGCTCTTAACCTCGAACATCTCTCCAGAACATCACAGGCAGCTTTTTGTGTGGGTCCTAAGGGTCTGAATGTGGATGCTTCTGTTTGCACAGCAAGCACTTTGGCCAGGGAGCCATTTCCTCAGCCCCAATTGGTTAAGCTCTTCAGAAAACAATCAACTTTGGAATTAGATTGCTCAGTCTAAGCCAGTTACTTTGCTCTGCCTTTCTCCTACCAGATGGAAAAGGTGATGGTTTCTATAATATATATCACTTAATAGCTCTCAGTAATGTACACAACTTAAGCCCCAAACTTACTTTCTGCTATCATTCCCGCTAGACTTCGTTTTATTCCAGCAGTTCATCCACGATACCTGGTCTCATTTTAAAAATAACAACAACAAAAACCCATACTTTTTTTTTTTTTTTTTTTTTTTTTGGTTCTTTTTTTCGGAGCTGGGGACCGAACCCAGGGCCTTGCGCTTGCTAGGCAAGCGCTCTACCACTGAGCTAAATCCCCAACCCCAAAAACCCATACTTCTTATTAACATATATATTTCCAGTAAAAATGTGTGTGTGTGTGTGTGTGTGTGTGTGTGTGTGTGTGTGTGTGTTTTGAGACAGGTTCTCACTATGTTGCTCTAAGTATCCTTGAATTCACTCTGTAGATCAGGCTGGCCTTGAATTTACAGAGCTCCTTCTGTGTCCCCCCCTGCCCCGCCTCCCCAAGGGTTGGGATTAAACTACACCACAACAAATTTTTACTTCAGTGTTTAATAATTTTAGATTATTTTATGATCAATTGTTTAATAATATTATCAAGTCAATAATTATTTTGGAGTCCTGTGTTTACTAAAACATTTAAAATTTAAATTAAACAAATTTTTACATGCAAAGTGATGTACACCCATGAGCAAGCACACATACATACACACACCAGAAAAAAAGTCTGATAGATTCAAATCTGACTTCCCTTAGTGTGACAGCCCACTTCACCTAAAGTGGATTCTGCCTACAGCAAAAGAGAGGAAGAATCAAGAGGTCCACCGGTGCCCTCCATGTTCAGATTACAATGAACATTAAAATTGATTGTGAAAGTGAAATGTATTACATGGTCTTTATAGATGTCAGCACTGGGTGAGCTGACTTGTGTGTTTGTTAACACTGCAAGAGTTATCAGTTGAGGCTGCCTGCATCAGACTGGCCTGTGGGCAAGTCCGTGGGGGCATTGTCTTCATTAATGATTGATGTGGGAGGCATTGTCACCTCTAGGCTGGTGGGCTTAGCTTGTGTAAAAGTAAATTGAAAAAACCATGGGGAGCAAGCCATGAAGACGCATCCTTCCACAGTATCTGCTTCAGTTCCTTCCTCTGGGTTCCTGCTTAAATTCCTGTTCTAACTTCCTTCAGTTATGGGGAAATGTAAACCAGACAAGCCCTTTCTTCCATAGCTGGTTTTGGTCAGTGTTTTTTTGTTTTTTTAAGATTTATTCTAATTTAAGATTTAAGATAATAAATAAGTTCATTTATTACATATAAGTACACTGTAGCTGTCTTCAGATACACCAGAAGAGGGCATCGGATCTCTTTACAGATGGTTGTGAGCCACCATATGGTTGCTGAGAATTGAACTCAGGACCTCTAGAAGAGCAGTCGGTGCTCTTAACCGCTGAGCCATCTCTCCAGCCCCCTGGTCAGTGTTTTATCATAGCAACACAAAGCAAGTTAAGGGTGTAGAAGAAAGCAGATTCTATTATCTGGTGGTAATTTTATGTATCCATATATAATATAATATAATATTATATATTATATTATATTATATTATATTATATTATATTATTTCCCCGTGCTAGGTGTCGACCCCAGAGAATGTAGCTTCACCACTGAACTACATTCCCACTCTGGAGACTTTCAAGTCAGCATTTCATCTTTCAGCAGTAATAATACCTCTTCTTTCCTATTCTGACCCTAGCAGGCATCTTCTGTGGTTATAATTGAGCAGCAGTATGTACAGTTCTTTTAACATATGCAAAGTTCAAGCACTGTATAGCATCTGAACAGGAAATCAGAGGGCAGAAATGTCTGGACCATTGTGAACTGTAGTAACTTTAACCCACTGTTCACCAGATACATGCAGGCTATTGGCCTGAAAGAGTTTGAGAGGCAGGAATTCACAGGTAGAAACAGGCAGCTGTCCATCAGGTTTCATGAAGTTTCTTTACAATTGTGTTTTAATGGGCCCCAAAGTCAACCAGGATCAAAATGCTAATTTTGGTCTTGCCTATTCCTAATGTAAGCTGTTAACTGGTGTGGCAAATAGATGATCTTCCACTGGAAACCAGTGCTGTAGTTACTGGAAAGCTAAAAAACCAAAGCAGACATTGAGGCAGCCAGAGCTCAAAAATTCAGGAAGCAGTTAATATCCTTAGTGTTTAAAAAATTAGAAGGGAAAGGTACTGCCACCAGAACTGGGGACCTTGAAGAGGCTCTTTGGGACCGATGGGTCTCTTAGGAAGGCCCCCTTTTCAACAGGTGATAGGACCTCAGAGCACCGTGACTGACATCTAGGTGCCGGTGCAACATGACAGTGCTTGCATGGTTCAGATGGCCTTGGCTGGAAGGTGCAGAGCAAAGCGGGGGATAATTTCCTACTGTCAAAGGGCCATAGCAAAGGGACAGCAAAGGTGTGGCAGGCGGGAGATGAGGCTGAAGAAGGTCAGCGTCAGCACCATAGCCTGCTGCTGCTGCTGTCATAGCCTGCTGCTGCTGCTGTCATAGCCTGCTGCTGCTGCTGTCATAGCCTGCTGCTGCTGCTGTCATAGCCTGCTGCTGCTGCTGTCATAGCCTGCTGCTGCTGCTGTCATAGCCTGCTGCTGCTGCTGTCATAGCCTGCTGCTGCTGCTGTCATAGCCTGCTGCTGCTGTCATAGCCTGCTGCTGCTGCTGTCATAGCCTGCTGCTGCTGCTGTCATAGCCTGCTGCTGCTGCTGCTGTCATAGCCTGCTGCTGCTGTCATAGCCTGCTGCTGCTGTCATAGCCTGCTGCTGCTGCTGTCATAGCTTGCTGCTGCTGTTGTCATAGCCTGCTGCTGCTGCTGTCATAGCCTGCTGCTGCTGCTGTCATAGCCTGCTGCTGCTGCTGCTGTCATAGCCTGCTGCTGCTGTCATAGCCTGCTGCTGCTGCTGTCATAGCCTGCTGCTGCTGTCATAGCCTGCTGCTGCTGCTGTCATAGCCTGCTGCTGCTGCTGTCATAGCTTGCTGCTGCTGCTGTCATAGCCTGCTGCTGCTGCATAGCCTGCTGCTGCTGTCATAGCTTGCTGCTGCTGCTGTCATAGCCTGCTGCTGCTGCATAGCCTGCTGCTGCTGTCATAGCCTGCTGCTGCTGCTGCTGCTGTCATAGCCTGCTGCTGCTGCTGCTGCTGTCATAGCCTGCTGCTGCTGCTGTCATAGCCTGCTGCTGCTGCTGCTGTCATAGCCTGCTGCTGCTGCTGTCATAGCCTGCTGCTGCTGCTGTCATAGCCTGCTGCTGCTGCTGTCATAGCCTGCTGCTGTTGTCACTGCTACTACAACAGTCCCAAGAGGAACTGGAAGCAGGAAAAAGCTCTTTCTCTCTTACCTTCTTCCCCTTTCCTCCCAGGCCTTCCCTTTTTCAGAAGCCCTGTCTGGAAGCTGCTTATTAAGGAAGTCTGAAAATCATGAACAGCATCTCACCCATGAAACAAGAGTTTTGAAAGGTGTGCTTGGAGCTAAGAGACAGTAAATAGTCAGATCTATTCTTGACCATTCAGCATCTGTGATGGTTAACCTACATCATCATCTTGACTGGATTTAGAACCACCATGGAAATACACTTCTGGGTGTCTATAAGAGTGTCCTGGATAGTTTTGTATCAATTTGACACAAGCTAGAGTCATCTGAAAGGAGAAAATGCCTCCAGAGGAGTCATCTGTAGGGCATTTTAGTGATTGATTGGGGAGGGTCCAGTCCAGGATGGTGCCACCTCTGAGCCGGTGGTCCAGGGTTATGTGAGAAAGCAGGCTGAGCAAGCCATGGGGAGCCTCTGATCAGACCTCCAGTGTCCTCCCCTGCTTGGCTTCCTGTCCTGACTTCCTTCAGTGATGAATTACAAAGTGGAAGCATAAACCAAATAAACTTCCCCAGGTTGCTTTAGTGTTGGTATTTTATCACAGCAATAGAAACCCTAAGACAGCTGTTTTCAGACTGGGATAGCTGCAGTGGGAAGAACCACCTTAAATGTGAGCAGCACAACCCCCATGGGCTGAATGAAATTCCAGACAGAACACAAAGAAGAAAGCAATCTGAGCACCAGTATCACTCCCCAGTGCACACGATCTGCACAGCTGCCTCGAACGCTTGCTGTCGTGACTTCACACAATGGACGGCACCTTCACACTAAGCCACAACAGACCCTTCCTCCCTTAAGTTGTTCTTGTTGTATATTTGATCAAACTGAGAGGAAACGTGACGGGTACAGCACCTGTTTACATAGCTCTATTTTAATAGCATTTTGCTTTGGCCCAACAAGACACAACAACTGTTTTCACAAAGATGTTTCCACCTACTGAAAAGATTTGCCCTAAGTTTCAACAGTTACCATAGCCTTGTGAGGGTGATCTTGTCTGTTCCATACAGTCCTACCTAGACATTCTAAAACAAGAGTGACCTGTAAAGTCAGCCGCAGTAACAGTACTTTTAAAAATATTTTTATTTATTCTTTGAAAAGTTCATGCATTTCATATATCTTGAATATGTTTACCTATCATCTGCCACACCCCTCAAAGAAAAGTGATTCTCCTCCAGCACCCATCAGCTCCTCCGCTAGGGGTGGGGCCTCAGGAGCTCCTCCTCCCTCCTTGCTGGAATTCTTAACTAGCTTGATCCTGGGCAGGTTCTGTGACTTTCAGCTGCTGTGGGTTCATGCATGTAACAGCCATGCCCTGTCCAGCGGACAGCACTTCACATCCTCCTCCCTATCCTCTGGCTCCTTTCTGTCCTTAGTGTTCCCAGAGCCTGGGGTCTGGTGGGGGAGTGGGTACAGATGTCTTATCTACTGATGGTCGGTCAGTCACAGCCACTGTTTGCAGTACTTAGAATGGCAGTCAGGTTTCCTGATCAGTTCAGAATTCTATGTGTCCTGCAACCAAGGTGTGCAGTGGCTTCAGCAGAAAGGTCTCAATTATTGTGGGCTCTCAAGAGGAGTAGCCAGTACTGTTTTAGATGCCTTGGGGCTCTCCCTGGCCAGTAACTAACTGGAAGGGAGGTAGTAACAGCCTTGACATGAAATAAAGGTGGACAGTATGGAGGAAGAGGAGAAAGGCAAACATATCAATATATACACAACAAACAAGGAAGACACTTTCTGTACTCATTACAGTCCTGTGTGGTTATGTCTGCTGCACAGTCAATGGAGTCTCAACTAGACATTCTTAGTGGAACTAATTCAGTCCACTCCCAAAGAGTCTAAATATTGGTAATCATTTTATATTTATTCCTCTGGTTTGCCCTAATGTTTAGTTCTGGATTTGATAGGACCCGAAGGCACCTCACAGAGTGTCCTGGGCTGTGGACATTGGCTTCCTGCCTCCATTGACATAGTAAGCACTCACTTTATCCTTAGTAACTTGGAGCAATTTACCAGCAAAAAATGGCGAGCCCTTCTTTGTTTGCTGGGTTAACAGGACAAAGAACTCACTGTGGCCTGTGGGAATTTCATCTTCTGATTCAGTGGAGCCATTGTTTTGACCTCTGGCAGAAGAATTCAAGTAAAGTCCAGTGATTGGAGTTGCAGAATGAGGAACACAAGATTTTGAGCTGGAATTAGCTGTAACAGTAGAGAAGTCCGTTCCCATTTTACCCCCTTTGTGTCTGGCATTCTGGCTGTGGAAGAAAGAGTACCCCATCTTTCTTGCTGATCCCCCAAATAGCACACATCCTAAAGGATGGGGTCTAGCCTTTCAGTCTTGTGCCCAACTAGTGTTACAACTGTGAGCCTTCAGTGAGCCCAGTCTCCTCTGAAAGATGCTACTACAAGACCAACAAGCTGTGGCCACGGTACAATCATGCAGCTGAGAAAAGGATTTCTCCTCGGCAGCAGTATTGCGTCAGACATCCACTAACTCCACAACACTCCCAATTATTTGTTGATGAAAAACAAATCCCTCCACCTCAAATTTAGGAGTTTGAGACCACAAATATTTATTACTTCACAATTAGGAATCCAAGAGCAATACAGCTGGGTGTTTCTGGCTAAGGAATCTCATAAGATTGCAATCAAGATGTGGCAAAGCTTCGGTCATCTCCAGACACACGTGAGGTTGAAGACTCACTGGTTCTCATCTGACTTTGTTTTGTCACACACCGATGAGCTAGGTGTGACAGTGCCTTGCCATGTCATGTAGATATTGCAATGGCTTCTCTCAACATGGTAGCTCACTTCCTCTAGTGTGAGTGATCCAAGAGGTAGGTGGTCCCTAAATGAAAGCTAATCAAAAGTGCTATCCTGTAATTACTCATTTCTTAAAGTGAAATAGAAGCAAGCCACTAATCCAGTGTAACCATGAGGAGATGGGGGTCTCTTAAATGTGTAGCTAGCAGGAAGCATAAGCCATTTAGAGGCTGCTGCAGCATTCAGAGGGGGAGAGGCACATGGCCCTTGGAAATGGGTACATACTCTTTGCAGAAACAGATCTTGGTTTGCTACTGGGCCAGGGTACAGATTTCTGGTCACAGGATTTTTTTTTTTTTTTTTTAGTTTTTTTTTTTTTTTATTAACTTGAGTATTTCTTATATACATTTCGAGTGTTATTCCCTTTCCCGGTTTCCGGGCAAACATCCCCCTCCCCCCTCCCCTTCCTTATGGGTGTTCCCCTCCCAACCCTCCCCCCATTGCCGCCCTCCCCCCATAGACTAGTTCACTGGGGGTTCAGTCTTAGCAGGACCCAGGGCTTCCCCTTCCACTGGTGCTCTTACTAGGATATTCATTGCTACCTATGGGGTCAGAGTCCAGGGTCAGTCCATGTATAGTCTTTAGGTAGTGGCTTAGTCCCTGGAAGCTCTGGTTGCTTGGCATTGTTGTACTTTTGGGGTCTCGAGTCCCTTCAAGCTCTTCCAGTTCTTTCTCTGATTCCTTCAATAGGGGACCTATTCTCAGTTCAGTGGTTTGCTGCTGGCATTCGCCTCTATATTTGTTGTATTCTGGCTGTGTCTCTCAGGAGCGATCTACATCCGGTTCCTGTCGGTCTGCACTTCTTTGCTTCATCCATCTTGTCTAATTGGGTGGCTGTATATGTATGGGCCACATGTGGGGCAGGCTCTGAATGGGTGTTCGTTCAGTCTCTGTTTTAATCTTTGCCTCTCCCTTCCCTGCCAAGGGTATTCTTTTTCCTCATTTAAAGAAGGAGTGAAGCATTCACATTTTGATCATCCGTCTTGAGTTTCGTTTGTTCTAGGGATCTAGGGTAATTCAAGCATTTGGGCTAATAGCCACTTATCAATGAGTGCATACCATGTATGTCTTTCTGTGATTGGGTTAGCTCACTCAGGATGATATTTTCCAGTTCCAACCATTTGCCTACGAATTTCATAAACTCGTTGTTTTTGATAGCTGAGTAATATTCCATTGTGTAGATGTACCACATTTTCTGTATCCATTCCTCTGTTGAAGGGCATCTGGGTTCTTTCCATTTTCTGGCTATTATAAATAAGGCTGCGATGAACATAGTGGAGCACGTGTCTCTTTTATATGTTGAGGCATCTTTTGGGTATATGCCCAAGAGAGGTATAGCTGGATCCTCAGGCAGTTCAATGTCCAATTTTCTGAGGAACCTCCAGACTGATTTCCAGAATGGTTTTACCAGTCTGCAATCCCACCAACAATGGAGGAGTGTTCCTCTTTCTCCACATCCTCGCCAGCATCTGCTGTCACCTGAGTTTTTGATCTTAGCCAATCGCACTGGTGTGAGGTGAAATCTCAGGGTTGTTTTGATTTGCATTTCCCTTATGACTAAAGATGTTGAACATTTCTTTAGGTGTTTCTCAGCCATTCGGCATTCCTCAGCTGTGAATTCTTTGTTTAGCTCTGAACCCCATTTTTTAATAGGGTTATTTGTTTCCCTGCGGTCTAACTTCTTGAGTTCTTTGTATATTTTGGATATAAGGCCTCTATCTGTTGTAGGATTGGTAAAGATCTTTTCCCAATCTGTTGGTTGCCGTTTTGTCCTAACCACAGTGTCCTTTGCCTTACAGAAGCTTTGCAGTTTTATGAGATCCCATTTGTCGATTCTTGATCTTAGAGCATAAGCCATTGGTGTTTTGTTCAGGAAATTTTTTCCAGTGCCCATGTGTTCCAGATGCTTCCCTAGTTTTTCTTCTATTAGTTTGAGTGTGTCTGGTTTGATGTGGAGGTCCTTGATCCACTTGGACTTAAGCTTTGTACAGGGTGATAAGCATGGATCGATCTGCATTCTTCTACATGTTGCCCTCCAGTTGAACCAGCACCATTTGCTGAAAATGCTATCTTTTTTCCATTGGATGGTTTTGGCTCCTTTGTCAAAAATCAAGTGACCATAGGTGTGTGGGTTCATTTCTGGGTCTTCAATTCTATTCCATTGGTCTATCTGTCTGTCTCTGTACCAATACCATGCAGTTTTTATCACTATTGCTCTGTAATACTGCTTGAGTTCAGGGATAGTGATTCCCCCTGAAGTCCTTTTATTGTTGAGGATAGCTTTAGCTATCCTGGGTTTTTTGTTATTCCAGATGAATTTGCAAATTGTTCTGTCTAACTCTTTGAAGAATTGGATTGGTATTTTGATGGGGATTGCATTGAATCTGTAGATTGCTTTTGGTAAAATGGCCATTTTTACTATATTAATCCTGCCAATCCATGAGCATGGGAGATCTTTCCATCTTCTGAGGTCTTCTTCAATTTCTTTCCTCAGTGTCTTGAAGTTCTTATTGTACAGATCTTTTACTTGCTTGGTTAAAGTCACACCGAGGTACTTTATATTATTTGGGTCTATTATGAAGGGTGTCGTTTCCCTAATTTCTTTCTCGGCTTGTTTCTCTTTTGTATAGAGGAAGGCAACTGATTTATTTGAGTTAATTTTATACCCAGCCACTTTGCTGAAGTTGTTTATCAGCTTTAGTAGTTCTCTGGTGGAACTTTTGGGATCACTTAAATATACTATCATGTCATCTGCAAATAGTGATATTTTGACCTCTTCTTTTCCGATCTGTATCCCTTTGATCTCCTTTTGTTGTCTGATTGCTCTGGCTAGAACTTCAAGAACTATATTGAATAAGTAGGGAGAGAGTGGGCAGCCTTGTCTAGTCCCTGATTTTAGTGGGATTGCTTCAAGTTTCTCTCCATTTAGTTTAATGTTAGCAACTGGTTTGCTGTATATGGCTTTTACTATGTTTAGGTATGGGCCTTGAATTCCTATTCTTTCCAGGACTTTTATCATGAAGGGGTGTTGAATTTTGTCAAATGCTTTGTCAGCATCTAATGAAATGATCATGTGGTTCTGTTCTTTCAGTTTGTTTATATAATGGATCACGTTGATGGTTTTCCGTATATTAAACCATCCCTGCATGCCTGGGATGAAGCCTACTTGATCATGATGGATGATTGTTTTGATGTGCTCTTGAATTCGGTTTGCCAGAATTTTATTGAGTATTTTTGCGTCGATATTCATAAGGGAAATTGGTCTGAAGTTCTCTTTCTTTGTTGTGTCTTTGTGTGGTTTAGGTATAAGAGTAATTGTGGCTTCGTAGAAGGAATTCGGTAGGGCTCCATCTGTTTCAATTTTGTGGAATAGTTTGGATAATATTGGTATGAGGTCTTCTATGAAGGTTTGATAGAATTCTGCACTAAACCCGTCTGGACCTGGGCTCTTTTTGGTTGGGAGACCTTTAATGACTGCTTCTATTTCCTTAGGAGTTATGGGGTTGTTTAACTGGTTTATCTGTTCCTGATTTAACTTCGATACCTGGTATCTGTCTAGGAAATTGTCCATTTCCTGAAGATTTTCAAATTTTGTTGAATATAGGTTTTTATAGTAAGATCTGATGATTTTTTGAATTTCCTCTGAATCTGTAGTTATGTCTCCCTTTTCATTTCTGATTTTGTTAATTTGGACACACTCTCTGTGTCCTCTCGTTAGTCTGGCTAAGGGTTTATCTATCTTGTTGATTTTCTCAAAGAACCAACTTTTGGTTCTGTTGATTCTTTCTATGGTCCTTTTTGTTTCTACTTGGTTGATTTCAGCTCTGAGTTTGATTATTTCCTGCCTTCTACTCCTCCTGGGTGTATTTGCTTCTTTTTGTTCTAGAGCTTTTAGGTGTGCTGTCAAGCTGCTGACATATGCTCTTTCCTGTTTCTTTCTGCAGGCACTCAGCGCTATGAGTTTTCCTCTTAGCACAGCTTTCATTGTGTCCCATAAGTTTGAGTATGTTGTATCTTCATTTTCATTAAATTCTAAAAAGTTTTTAATTTCTTTCTTTATTTCTTCCTTGACCAGGTTATCATTGAGTAGAGCATTGTTCAATTTCCACGTATATGTGGGCATTCTTCCCTTATTGTTATTGAAGACCAGTTTTAGGCCGTGGTGGTCCGATAGCACGCATGGGATTATTTCTATCTTTCTGTACCTGTTGAGGCCCGTTTTTTGACCAATTATATGGTCAATTTTGGAGAAAGTACCATGAGGAGCTGAGAAGAAGGTATATCCTTTTGCTTTAGGATAGAATGTTCTATAAATATCCGTTAAGTCCATTTGGCTCATGACTTCTCTTAGTCTGTCTACATCACTGTTTAATTTCTGTTTCCATGATCTGTCCATTGATGAGAGTGGGGTGTTGAAATCTCCCACTATTATTGTGTGAGGTGCAATGTGTGTTTTGAGCTTTAGTAAGGTTTCTTTTACGTATGTAGGTGCCCTTGTATTTGGGGCATAGATATTTAGGATTGAGAGTTCATCTTGGTTGATTTTTCCTTTGATGAATATGAAGTGTCCTTCCTTATCTTTTTTGATGACTTTTAGTTGGAAATTGATTTTATTTGATATTAGAATGGCTACTCCAGCTTGCTTCTTCTGACCATTTGCTTGGAAAGTTGTTTTCCAGCCTTTCACTCTGAGGTAGTGTCTGTCTTTGTCTCTGAGGTGTGTTTCCTGTAGGCAGCAGAATGCAGGGTCCTCGTTGCGTATCCAGTTTGTTAATCTATGTCTTTTTATTGGGGAGTTGAGGCCATTGATATTGAGAGATATTAAGGAATAGTGATTATTGCTTCCCGTTATATTCATATTTGGATGTGAGGTTATGTTTGTGTGCTTTCATTCTCTTTGTTTTGTTGCCAAGACGATTAGTTTCTTGCTTCTTCTAGGGTATAGCTTGCCTCCTTATGTTGGGCTTTACCATTTATTATCCTTTGTAGTGCTGGATTTGTAGAAAGATATTGTGTAAATTTGGTTTTGTCATGGAATATCTTGGTTTCTCCATCAATGTTAATTGAGAGTTTTGCTGGATACAGTAACCTGGGCTGGCATTTGTGTTCTCTTAGTGTCTGTATGACATCAGTCCAGGATCTTCTGGCCTTCATAGTTTCTGGCGAGAAGTCTGGTGTGATTCTGATAGGTCTCCCTTTATATGTTACTTGACCTTTTTCCCTTACTGCTTTTAATATTCTTTCTTTATTTTGTGCGTTTGGTGTTTTGACAATTATGTGACGGGAGGTGTTTCTTTTCTGGTCCAATCTATTTGGAGTTCTGTAGGCTTCTTGTATGTCTATGGGTATCTCTTTTTTTAGGTTAGGGAAGTTTTCTTCTATGATTTTGTTGAAGATATTTACTGGTCCTTTGAGCTGGGAGTCTTCACTCTCTTCTATACCTATTATCCTTAGGTTTGATCTTCTCATTGAGTCCTGGATTTCCTGTATGTTTTGGACCAGTAGCTTTTTCCGCTTTACATTATCTTTGACAGTTGAGTCAATGATTTCTATGGAATCTTCTGCTCCTGAGATTCTCTCTTCCATCTCTTCTATTCTGTTGGTGAAGCTTGTATCTACAGCTCCTTGTCTCTTCTTTTGGTTTTCTATATCCAGGGTTGTTTCCATGTGTTCTTTCTTGATTGCTTCTATTTCCATTTTTAATTCCTTCAACTGTTTGATTGTGTTTTCCTGGAATTCTTTCAGGGATTTTTGCGATTCCTCTCTGTAGGCTTTTACTTGTTTATTAATGTTTTCCTGTGCTTCCCTAAGTGTGTTCATGTCTTTCTTGAAGTCCTCCAGCATCATGATCAAATATGATTTTGAAACTAGATCTTGCTTTTCTGGTGTGTTTGGATATTCCATGTTTGTTTTGGTGGGAGAATTGGGCTCCGATGATGGCATGTAGTCTTGGTTTCTGTTGCTTGGGTTCCTGCGCTTGCCTCTCACCATCAGATTATCTCTAGTGTTACTTTGTTCTGCTATTTCTGACAGTGGCTAGACTGTCCTATAAGCCTGTGTGTCAGGAGTGCTGTAGACCTGTTTTCCTCTCTTTCAGTCAGTTATGGGGACAGAGTGTTCTGCTTTCGGGCATGTAGTTTTTCCTCTCTACAGGTCTTCAGCTGTTCCTGTGGGCCTGTGTCTTGAGTTCACCAGGCAGCTTTCTTGCAGCAGAAAAGTTGGTCTTACCTGTGGTCCCGAGGCTCAAGTTCGCTCGTGGGGTGCTGCCCACGGGCTCTCTGCAGCGGCAGCAACCAGGAAGACCTGTGCCGCCCCTTCCGGGAGCTTCAGTGCACCAGGGTTCCAGATGGTCTTTGGCTTTTTCCTCTGGCGTCCGAGATGTGTGTGCAGGGAGCAGTCTCTTCTGGTTTCCCAGGCTTGTCCGCCTCTCTGAAGGTTTAGCTCTCCCTCCCACGGGATTTGGGTGCAGAGAACTGTTTATCCGGTCTGTTTCCTTCAGGGTCCGGCGGGGTCCTGCCGCTCCTGGGCCCTCCCCCACGGGAGCCCAGAGGCCTTATACAGTTTCCTCTTGGGCCAGGGATGTGGGCAGGGGTGAGCAGTGTTGGTGGTCTCTTCCGCTCTGCAGCCTCAGGAGTGCCCACCTGACCAGGCGGTTGGGTTTCTCTCTCCCACAGGATATTTTAACACAGGAATTGAACTGCCTGTCATGCACTGGATGTTTTCTGCACCATCTCTATATAGAAAGTTTGTCCAAAGAGGAATCAGCAATGTGCCGTCAAGTGAAAATGGTACAGGTGAGATTAGGTTTAAGCAGAAGTCGGGACCCTGTGCATTGCATGAGAGGTGACGTCACTTGCAGAGTGCATTAGTAGTGGGAGATGTCGACAGCACTGCACCTGCATCCAGCTGCTATTGCTGCTCAGAATGTCAACCATGCATTTAGCTGTCAGCCTGTCTTAGGCTGAAATCCAGGTACTTTGACTCCCTGACTGCCTTAGGCATTCTGTTGATGTAAAGAGACACTGTGACCACCACAACTCTTATAAAGGAGAACACTTCAGTGGGGCTGGCTTACAGATAATGCATTTAGTCCATTATCATCATGGCGGGTGGCATGCAGGCAGGCATGATGATGGAGGAGCCCAGATGTCTTCATCCGGATCTTCAGGTAGCAGGAAGAGAACTGAGAAGAACTTCTTCAACAAGGCCACACCTCCTAATAGTGTCACCGAGCCTGTGGGAGCCATTTTCTTTCAAGCCACCATAAGCTGGCAGTTTAAAGTATTTTGACTGAAGTAAGGACTTAGAAAAAAGTCTAGTAGTTTGGTGACAAGGAAGAGGGGACAGCTCAGGTTGGGGAGCTATGAATGACACTTCCTGATGAGCAGAGGGTGAACATTCTATATCCCATTTTACAACCAATGCTCTGGCAAAAGGTGTCCATCCACCATGTCAGAGCCTTCCGGTCTCAAGTAGACCAAATGGCGAGTTCTGTTATATCAGCCTCTCCTGTAGTGCCTTCATGCTTTTTCAGTGGACACCGTGGAGGTGATGAAGTTTATGTTTGGATGGGCTCAGTGGCATGGATCTGTGTTCCCAAGACTGGTCCTGCAGTCCTGGCTCAGAGCCCTCTAGGCAGCCTGATAGCAGTGGAAAAATGGCAACTTCAGTTTCCTGGAAACTCAGGCTTGTCTCCCCCAACTTCAGTGTTTCTATCCATATAACTACGTTTATTCTTTTAAAAAATTAATTAGTTAATTAATTTTTATTTATTCACTTTAAATTCCACTCACTGCTCCTCTTCTGGTCGGTCACCCTCTCCCAAATCCTTCCCCCCAACCCCTCCCCTTTTCTGAGTGGGTGGGGGCTCCTCTGGTTATCCCCCCACTCTGGCACATCAAGTCTCTGTGGGTCTAGGCACATCCTCTCCCGCTGAGGCCAGACAAGGCAGCCCAGCTAGAAAAAAATATCCCACATACAGGCAACAGATTTTGGGACAGCCCCTGCTCCAGTTGTTTGGGACTCACATGAAGACCAAGCTGCACATCTGCTACACATGTGCCTTAGGGAGGCCTAAACTGTGTGTTCTAATGGCGTTTGACAAAGCACTCTTCTGATCAAGGATTTGATTTTTAGGGTTGGTTGGGGACGGGGAACACCCTCATAGAAGAAAGGGGGAAGGGGAATGGATGGGGGGCTTATGGATGGGAAACTAGGAAAGGGAATAACATTTGAAATTTAAATAAAAAAATCCAAGAAAAAAAAAGGATCTAATTTCTAAATCATCCCTATGTTAGGGAAAAGTATTCTTCTTGTCTTGAGAGAGTATCTTGCTATGTTGGCTGGCAATAAATTCAGTCCTCCTGCCTCAGCTTTATGAGGGCTGAGGTTATAGGTGTGTACCTACTGTGGCTGGCTAAAACAGCTTTAAAAAAAAAGAAGTTAGGCGTGGTTGGTTACATTCATGCATAAACGCCTGTAGTCCTGTAATGCTTGAACTTTGGAAGTGTAATTTCAAGGCAAACCTGGGCTGTGAAATCCTTTCTCAACGAACAAAATCAACACGCATACAAAATGCAAAATATGAGGGTAATATATCAAAATATTTGTCTAAGTAGGATAATTATATAGTCAATTTTTCTGTTTTTACTATATAACTGAGAGAGATACCAAAATAAGTTTGTAGAGGATAAATGAAGATATTTTATTTGTATTATTAAGGACAGGGGTTCATATAGCTCAGCCTTGAACTTGCAGGGTAACTGAAACTGTCCTTGATCTCTCCTCCTTCTCCACTGTTGAATTACAGGCACACACCACCTAGCCCAGCTTGAAGGTAGGTTTTAGGCTGCAGTGCTCACAGGGCTGATTCTCTGAGCAGGAAACGAATAATTGGGGCCTCTGACTACTTAACCATGGTTTCTGTGGCGTTACATTCCAATCACTCAGGCTGTTTAGCCTCTCCTGATGCTATTTCTCTGTACTTTTAGTGAGCTCAAACTTCGGTGCAATACATTTCTTTATAGATATAAAAGTCCGGTCCACTCCTCTCCCAAGACATTCTGAATGGGGAACTCTGGGTGTGCCTTGGGCATCTATAGTTTTTATTACAGTAATTTAGCACATGTGCCTGTGTGTGTGGGGTGTGTGTGGGGTGTGTGTGTGTTCGATGGCATGTATATGTGTGGTGTGTGTGTGTGTGTGTGTGTGTATGTGTGTGTGTGATGGTGTGTGTATGTGCGGTGTGTGTGTATGTGATGGTGTGTGTATGAGTGTGTGTGTGTGTGTGTGTGAGATGGCATGTGTATGTGTGTGTGTGTGGGGGTGTGTGTATGTTCGATGGCATGTATATGTGTGTGGTGTGTGTGTGTGTGTGTGATGGTGTGTGTATGAGTGTGTGTGTGTGTGTATGCGATGGCATGTGTATGTGTGTGTATGCTCGTGTGTGTGTGCGATGGCATGTGTATGGAAGTCAGAGGAACTCTCAAGAGTTGGTTCTCTTCTTATCCTATGTTGGTCCCACAAATCCAACTCAGGTTTTCAGGCTTGGTCCCAAGTGCCTTTACCCATCCCACCGCTTCCAATCTCTTTATATTTCCACAGGACTCTCATGTGACTCTGCCTTAAAAGGTCCTTTAAAGGTCGAGCCTTAAAGGAGCAGTAGCCTAGATTTACAGGTTGTTCCGAGGCTGGAAGACCTGACCATGAATTCAAGTTAACGTGTGGAAGAAACAGGCGCACGTTGTTATTGTTGTTGACCGAATCAAATTTCAGAATCACAGGAGAAAGACAACCCCAAATCTTTTCCTCCCCTTTGCTTAGCATTGATTCAAAGAGTAGCACGACCCTGTGCTCAAGTTACCAGCTCGGGTCTGCAGAGCAGTTGTCTGTGGGCATGAGAAGGGCCCACTGCACAGTGCACATGGTATCAGATGGCTCCCCCATGTCACATCTGCCTCCAGAGCCAGTGGAGACAAATGAATCTGACCCTCAGTGCCAGCCTCCCAGCTTCTCAGCTCTCTACTTAAGGTTAATAACCTAACCCTGGACTTTTCCCTGGGATGATATGAAAATGTACTTCAGCCAGGACATTCTCGGGAATTGAACTCAGATCACCAGGCTTTGCAGCAAGCACTTCTACCTACTAGTCATCTCTCTGGCCCTGGAATTATATCTATATATCTATATAGATATATAGATATAGATATAGATATATCTGCTATGGAAACATGGTTTGATTTGAAATGCCTAGTCATTTTAGATCTCAGTTCGTGCACAAACTCAGTAGCTGCTGATGCACTCAGAGGACCTACTGTCATGGTAAAACTGTCCAGGGATGAGAGACTGGACTGGTGTCACACTGACATGGCTCCTGTCCATGGCTCAGGGTGTGTCAACAGTGAGTGACGTGACCTTCCTGAAGAGGCTTTGAGCTGAAATAGGACAAGGCATCTCGTTTCCCTCCTGAAGCATCTCCGATTTCCCCATCCTCTGTCAATGACAGAAAATATCAAAAGGTCTTCTATCAAAGCCCAGGCGCCTGGCTTCTAGCCTTGTCCTTTCTCTCATGTTTTGGGCAGCCTCCCACCCCAGCTTCAAGGTGTATTGTTCAGGTTGATGCAGACAACTGACCTTCTTGCACAGCCCTGAGAGTCAAACACTTGAGGTTTTACATCATTATTGAAACTGCAAGCCACACATGCTTGCCAAAGAGGTCTTGGCGGATAAAGGCCTAAGCAAGATAGTCTTCCTGCATTCCACTGAGTTCTTCTGGTTCCATAAGGAGCTCACCGAGGACCTTCCCCCCAAGGCACACTAGGGAATTCTCTATCCCCTAGAGGCCTGTCCACAGACAGCATCAAGGAGAATAGATAAGCTAGGAAAACGATGGCATAAAACAGTACCAGACCAGACCCCACGGTGGCTGGGGAGGTGGCTCCATGAAGAAAAAGCTTCGCAAGGATGAGGATCAGAGTTCGGGTCACCACAGTCAATGCCAGATGTGACCCCAGTCCTGGGTAGAGAGAGGACACAGCCAGGTCCTGGGGGGCTGAAATGGTGGGCTTCAGTTCAGTGAAGGATCCTGCCTCAAAACTTAAGATGGTGAGTGGTGTGTGTGTGTGTACAAGTGAATACACACACATGACTCTTTCTTACACACACACACATACACACACAGACCAGACACACAACACATACATGCACATGCATACACCCCCACACACAGACACACACAGACACACACAGACACACACAGACACACACAGACACACAGACACACACACAGACACACACACAGACACACACACACACACACACACACACACACACACAGCCAATGAAAAAGCCAAGAATGAAGTACAAAAGGAGATGGAAGGGCTCTCAAGCAGCACAGTAGGGTGTTTAGCCACACAGTAGGATGATGGTGTTTATCAAAAGGCAGAGGTTGAAGAGAGATGATGGGTCAAGCCAGGAAAAGCAGAAGCAGATACACATGCCACAGACACGGAGACCCTGAAGGCTGCAGTCCTTCTCATGCAGGTACACGTCATGGTGCTCTTTTCTATCTCGAACTCTCCCAGACAGGCTGGTCCAGACTCACCTTCCCTTAGAGAGGCCTCAATACTGTCCCATTCACGACCCACATGGTCATTCTGGCTGTTGGAGGAGCTTTGATCAGTTTCCCTCATTTGCCTGGTGTGTCTTTGTCACCTATGTTAGTCAGATAGATCCTGGACACAAATTCCCCCCCCCACCCCTCCCTTTTCCTCTCCTTCCCTTCTCCTTCCCTCCCTTTCCTTCCCCTACTCTACCCTCCCTTCCTCTTTCTTTCCCAGACTCCTCTCCTTCCTCTCCTTTCTTTCAGGCCTGGCTGGGCCTCATGCCCTTCTTACCTCTTTGTATCTCATGCTCTTCTGCACCGTGCAGTTGCTTTGGTCACTTTCTTAGCATTTCCTCTCTTTTCTCTTGCAAGTCTTACTTAGTTAATTGCACCCTCATTCTCTATTCCCTCCTCATTATCAGAGCTTTCGAACTGACTGGGTACCTCTGCTTAGCAGTTCACTTGCTTCAAATGCACCTATGACCTTTTCAACATGGCAGCCAACCTGAGGAATGTCTTATTGCCCTGCATTGAAGGAGTCTATATCAAACAGCGTGGTGAACCTGGAGTGGTTTTTCCCCCCCTCACTTTTCTAAGTCTATGGCTGTTTTTTAAAAAGCTTGAGCATATTCAGGATGATTAACATGCCCTTTTGAATAGCCAAGTACTGTCACAATCTTATATATTCAGCTGCGCATAGAATTGCACCAGTACCAAAGGAAACAGGGCTGGGCTCATCATGTGCCTGATGCAGTTGAAGGGAGCGGAGGCTGGATGACGTCACGGTGCATTGTGCAGATGAATGAATGTTCTTCAGTGACTCACATAGACAAATTCAGGGGAAATGAATCATGACAGTCTATGATGTAGTGAAAACCCCGTAACACATAGACCGGAGTAATCAGTACTCGGTCTAGTTCTCACCAAACTGAATTTGTCACCTAAAATTAATGTAATTAATGTAATTAATTTCACTTTTATTTATTTTCTGGATGTTTAGAATTAACTTATGAAATTTAAAAGTGCTTTTTTAAAATCAAGACCTTATTCGTGCTCCACGGAGATAGCTCAATGGCCTTTATCACTGAAGTCTGGTCACCTGAGTTCCATCCCTGGGACCCATGTTAAGGCAGATGGAGAGAACCAACTCCACAAAGTTGTCCTCTGACCTCCTCATCCACACATGATGCCCGCACCTGCACATCACACACACACACACACACACACACACACACACACACACACACACACACACACAGGTTGTAATCAACAAGAAAACAAAAGATTTATGTGCTGTGATGGTCTGTGTTGGTTTTGTCAACCTGACTCACCTGAGAAGAGGGACCCTTAGCTGAAAAGCAGTCTGCATCACATTAGCCCTGAGCAAGTCAGTGAGGCTTTTTCTTGGCTGTTGATTGGGGGAGGAGGACCCAGCCCACGGTGGGTAGTACCATCCCTAGGCAGGTAGGTCTGGGCTGTGTAAGAAAGGCAGCTTAATTTGAGCTAAAGCACAAGGCAGTTATCAGCCTTCCTATAAGCTCTGGTCTTTGCTTCCCTAGATGATGTCTGTAACCTGTAAGATAGAATAGACTCTTTCCTTTCCAAATTGCTCTTGGCCCTGGTGTTTATCATAGGAATAGAGAAGCAAATTAGAACACATGAATAAGGGGTTCCAGCATTATTTTTCTGTATATATTTACACAATATTGCAATAAAAATAAAGCATTGTGTTTCTGCTTCCAACCAAAATGGAGGAAGAGGCATGAGGGGTGGTGGTGGTGGCTGAGAGATGGCTTAGCTGGTTAAGTGCTTGCTGTGCAAGTGGGGACCTGAGTGCAAGCCCCCAGAACACTGGGGTATGGTAGTGTGCATCCATAACCCGAGGGTTTCTACAGCAGATGGGAGGTGGAGGCAGGGCAACTGTCAAACGACCAAGAGATCCCGGCTCAACAAAGGGGAGTATAAAGGCTAGCTCAGAGCTCCTCCTCCTTCACAAGGGCCCTCACATACAAATGGGGGCAGCATTGCACACGTGCAAAACACACACACACACACACACACACACACACACACCATATGCACAGATGGGTGGGGAAGAGTGACTAGAGCTACCTTCCTTCCTGTGACAGCTTAAAAGGTGAGCCAAATATAGCATGGTAATTTTCAAGATATTAACTATCAAGCAATGAGAGACAGTGTTCCCTGAGATATGGAAAACAAGCACAGATTGTTTCTTGCAGCCAGGATAGAGTTCTCAGGCCATAGCACAGTGAGGAGAAGCCAAGGTGGGTCCTGCAGTAATCCCCAAGCTGTGTATGTGTATATGTGTATGTATATATATATGTATATATGATTATGTATGTATATACAATGAAAATAGATTCTTTTCATTCAGTATATTCTGATTACAGTTTCCCTTCCCCCTACTTCTCCCAGTTCCTCCCCACCCAGATTCACTCCCTTTCTGTCTCTCATTAGAAAACAAACGGGGCTTCCATGGAATGAATAAATAAAATAAGGTAAGATATAACAGAAGCAAACAAATTTAAATGGCACAAAACAACTAAAACAAGAAAATGAGCCAAAAGAAAAAGCACAAGAAACACATAGAAGTCGGGACACACATTTGCGCACACAGGAATCCCACAAAATCACAAAACTAGAAGTCACAATACAAATGCAGAGAACCTGTACTGTTAAAGAATGCCCTGATTCCCTCGGAAAAACCTAAATTTTCATTTGCAAGTGGCTATCCATCAGAGGTAGCTTGCGGGGTTGGGGATGCAGGCATGTGTTCATTTCTCCTTTCAGCTCTAGGACCCCATGTGGTGCAGACCTGTGGGGCCCTGTGCATGCTGCTTCAGTCTCTGAGAGCTCGCATGTGCACCGACCCTATGTATCTAGAAGGCCTTGATTCCTGGCTGTTCTCCATTCCCTCTGGCTCTCACACTCTGCCTCCTCTTCCCTGAAGGAGGGGTTTGACAGAGATAGCCTTTTGGGGGGCTGGTCCAAAGTCTTTCATTCTCTGCATAGTTTTTGGCTGTGGGTTTCTGTATTTGTCCCCTGTCTCCTCCAGGAGGAAGCTCTGATGGTGGCTGAGCAAGATATGGCTCCACGAGCAGAGCAAATGTTGTTAGGAGTCACTCTAAGGCTGCCATTTTTTTTTTTTTTTTTTTTTGTTAGCGGAACAGTGGTTTTTCTCTTGGGCCCTTGAGCCTTCCCAGTCTTAGGTTCTTGGCCACCCAATCAGCATTGGGTTTGGGTTCCATGAGATAGAGCCATCCTTAACTGAAATCAGAGAGTGGTTGGTTGCTCCAGCGGCCTTGTGCCACTGCTGCACCAGTGCATCTTATAGGCCGGTCTCTCCTGTGAGTCAGACAGACTGTAGCCTGGTCGGTGTTTAGCTTTACTCGAGGTGAGTACCTTCCAGTGCCATGAACTGTAGAGGTGACTGCTCTAGGTAGGCACTAGATTGTTCAGGGTTCTCATGGGACCTCTTTGGCCAAGAGCTCGATTATATGTAACTCATCCCTGGTACAGGAAGCTTTATTTGGTGAGGAGAGATCTCCAGTTGGGTTCTGTGTCTCTTGCTATATAGAACTTTTGTCTAGAGCATCTTCGTGTGTGTGTTTTAGCATCTATTGTATTAGTAGGTTTCTATACGACCCCTCAAATGGCCTGAGTTTTATCAGTCCTTCCCCACATTTTCTCCTTTGTCTCCCTCTTCCCTCTCACTCCCCACTTAATCACCCCATTCCAGCACAGACACACCCCCCCATTCATAACCATCTATTCTATTTCCCCATTCCTAGGGAGACCCATCCCTCTATGCCAGTCCCGCTTCTCTACCTAACCTCTGTAGCTGCATTCAAGCTGAGGATACTGATGGAATGTTGAAGAGACAATGGTCTATAGCTAACAGGACAGAATATTGGACAGAAGGGAGACAGCATCCCAAGTCTAAAGTTCAAAGGGAAACTGGCAGGAGTTTCCACTCTTGTACTCTGTAAGGCACCGAACCGTGTCTCAATACCTTAGGCTGGGAAAGAATCATATGGGGAGATTAGAGGAATTGCTCTCACCCGGGGCTGGGGGTTGAGCCTGCCTACCACCATGCCTAGCCTTTGCCAAATTAGAAAACCCCACAAATCATGAGCCAGTGAATTAGGTGCAGAGGGCTCAGGATAGTCATGACTCCTAATTGGGTGGTACTTAGCCACCAAATAAAGCTAAGACACGTTGTTACAGGATGTTTGATTATTTTACATAGAAAACACAATTGCTAGCAAAATACACAAACTCAGAGAGATATGAAAGCTGTCAAATGCAGTTGGGTGTGTCCTGGAGAGAAGCAGTTTGGGTATGCTTCTAAAAGCTGAAGAAAACCTGCCAATTTTAAGGCAAACTGCTTGGGAGAGGTTTTGTGGTCTTTGTTCTATGACCTGATGACCTTGACTGAGGTGGTTAGGGTTAGGGCTAGATGTGGCTAGGGTTTAGGGTCTCAAGGCCAGATCCAGGGCTTTGAATTGGTCCAGTCCTACATCTACCTCATAGATGAACTGCTGGAGTGCATTAAAAAAAATGGCCCATCCTACCATTGAAAAACGACAGGCTCTCCACAACACAGGGTAATGACAGGCTATCTGAGAGGAGTCCCAGTGAAGATCCAGTGCTTGCAGAAGCCAGAGGCCTTGTACCAAGCCAACAATTCTTTGAAATGAATCTGCAAGTAAAGAAGTGTGGGGGGAAAAAACCGTGGGACACACTACTTTCTCAAGATCACATCTTCTAATAGTGCCACTCCCTGTGCGCCAGTCACTCAAACATGAGTGAGTCTATGGGTGTTATGCTTATTCAAACCACCACAGTGGTGCAAGCCTCCCAGCACTTGGGAAGTGGATGTAGTAAGATCAGAAGTTCAAGGACAGCCTGAGACCATTTTCTAGAAAACCCACAAAAGTAAAGGAAAATAAAATAAAGCAAAATTGACTGATTAAATAGCAAAAGACAAAGGGACAAAAACTACCCTAGGATATCTGGGATGACTGAGACACAGGAGGGCGTTAAAGGCAGATTAAATATTGCAGAAAATAGGCTTGTTAACCTGAAGGGTCGGCCATAGAACACTCCGATGTGAACCCCACAGAAGGGAAAATCCAGATCACAAGGGAAATCCGCAAGCAGAAATCGTGGGGCAAGTCGTACTATTTTAAGTACAGATGTGTAACCACAGCGGCCGAGGAAAAGAAGCAGCAAGTGACGGTGACGTCCTTCAGAAGATCGATGGAAACTCTGAACCCACATGTCTAAGAAGCCCAGCAAACCCTAAGCACAGGAAGCAGCCCAGACCAGAGAATCTTCAGAGTGATAAAAGCTGAAATAACTACCTTAGTACATCTGTACTACAGAAAACGTGTAAAAGGAGCCCCTCGGGTGGAAGGAAAATCACAGGAAGGAAACGGACACCTGTAAGGGTGTATTGGAGATGGCAGTGCCACCAGTAACGCACCTGGGTGCATCGTTGTCATCCTTAAAGCTCTTTAAGGGAGAATGGGCAGCTTAAACAGACAGCCACACTGTGTGGCATTGCTCCTGTACATAGCGGCTGTCTGATGTCAGCAGCACAGGACTGGGAGAGGAGAAGGAGGGAAGCATCCTAAAGTTCTATAGGGGATTCTCAGGCTGCACATGCATGTGGTATAAGTGGGTCTGCTTCGGGTATGCATCCAGGCCGGTAAAGACACTGTGGAAAATGTATTTGATTTTTAATGGGACCAAGTCAAATCTATAGATGTGTAATTTTTTTTAAATGATCGCAAGACTTTCCATGATGGTCCTATAGCTGGACACACAGATGCATACTTTAGTATGATGAGAAATGTTCAGCTGTTTTGGGGTGGGTGTCCAGGAATGCGGTTGCTGCATACGGCAAGGGTATGTTTAGTTTTGCAGCAGCTTGCCGGGCTGTCTTAAGGAGTGGCTCGATACTACCGAACGAACGCAACTTGTGTTGTTGCTCCTCCCTGTCAGTTTGGTCCTAAAATGACTGGATGCCATCAGAGGCTGGATATATTCTCTTCCACTTTCAACTTTGTGTTTTGGGCTTTGTTTTGTGTATTCTTGGCTTTACTCTGCAGTCCAGTTTGCCGTATATCCCGAGGATGGACTTGAACTCTTAATCTTCCTGCCAACACCTCTCAAGTGCTGAGATTACAGGTGTGTGCTACCAGATCCATCTTAACAAACTCTTTTAAAACTACCTTTTGTTTGTTTGTTTGCTTGTTTGTTTCCAGACAGGGTTTCGCTACGTAACCCTGGCTGTCCTAGAACTTGCTTATGTAGAGCAGGTTGACCTCCAATATAGAGGACCAGCTGCCTCTGCCTCTGCTGGGATAAAAGGCATGGACCCCTCCCACTGCACACACCCACCCTGGCCTCCAGCTGATTCCTTTTCCTGGTAAGTGCACACAATAATGTGGTTTTAGATGGCATGTGCTTGGCTCATCTTTACTCCCATTCACCCCTCCTTCCCATGCCTTCCTTCTTGAAATCTTTTCCTTTTGCTGTGAATGAAAAAGGAGCTGGTGGGGGCCATTTTACTTTCAAACTATAAATATGAATAAAAATTACAAATATATATCTGGATCGCACACGACAGAAAACAAATCACTCAGAGTCTGTTTTACTGAGCACAATACAGAGCTCCCCAGTACCATTAATTCTCCTGCCTATGGCATAATTCCATTCTTCTTTGTGGTTGAATGCTGGCCTCCAAATAGACACACCACATTTCCTTTTTGTATATGCTTTTTAAATGTAAAACTTACTCATTCTGTGTGTGTCTGTGTGGACACACATGTGCCATGGCGTACACACAGAGGACAGAGGGAAGTCTGAGGGGGTTGGTTCTGGCCTTTCACCTTGTGGATCTTAGGGTTGAACTCAGGTTCTCAGGGTTGGTGGCAAGCGCCATGACCCATGGAACCGCCTCAGTGGCACCACATTTTCTTTATCCGAATCAGTATATTCTGATTACAGTTTCCCTTCCCCCTACTTCTCCCAGTTCCTCCCCACCCAGATTTACCCCCTTTCTGTCTCTCATTAGAAAACAAACGGGCTTCCATGGAATGAAATAAAACCAGACTAGGCTGGGAACCTGGTCTGAGTCCATCACTTGACTGTGTACTGACAAGTGGGCGTGGCTGCATAGGCATCTCTTCTGCACGCTGAGCTGCATTCCTTTGGGTACATCCTTAGGAGTGGTTTGAGGATCGGTTATACAGCAGTTCGACTCTTAGTTCTGTGAGGAACCACCATGGTGTTTTGCAAGGTGGTGGCATTGGTTTAATTCTTATCAGCAGTGGCGAAGGTCTCTGTCCCCTCCCCATACCTCACTTTCTTCCTAACAGCCATTCTGATTAGCGCGAGATAGAATCCCAATACAGTTTCAATTTATGATGTCAGTGTAGCTTTTAGTTTTCATTTTCCTGATGGCTAAGGATTTTGGCCATTTCTCCTATATGTGTTCATTTTTAGATGGCGTATCACTATGTAGCCTACATTGAGCTCAGTCTCCACATGGCCAATGGAGTCTTCCAAGAGGTTTCTTTAATTCATTCTCAGGCCTGGTTATCAAGACCAGGGAGAGCCTCATATATAGCAGTTAGGGTTTCTATGCCCGAGCTATGTCATCAGCCCTTGGCAGCACTATTTAACAATTAGGGTAAGGGGCTGCGAGTTTAGAGCAGTGGTAATGCCAGTGCTTATCTATGTGAGGAACTGGGCTCAACCCCTGGCACAGAACACTCTAAAGTTCTCAAATCCTAAAGTGTCAGATTCTCTAAATAATCTTTCCCATAAAGACAGGATGATTGCAATACACATTTCCACAAAAAGAAGCAACAGAGGTCAAGAGTTTTGCTCAGTAGTGTAGCATTACCCAGCACACAAGGCTTTGGGTTTCTTCCTCACCATTGGAGAGAGCTTCAGGACAGCAGGGACTAGGAAGCTGTCTCACCAGGAGCCAAAGTCTTGGTTTGACCTTCGAACCTTGTTATCTAAGATAAACAAATACCTTGGCGGATTAACTATGTCTTCTCCCCATCAAGTAGTACTCTCCGATTGTGATTCTCTTTTTTTCTTCATGTATAAAAGTAGAGGACGAGGGAAGTTAGCTCAAGTACTCTTGCATGCATCTCATGTATGAGGCACTGGGCTCTGTTCCCAGTGTTGCATTAAAAAAAAAAAGCAAGATAAATATGCTGGTTAGTTTGTCAACTTGATACAAACCAAAGTCATCAGTGAGCAGAGAATTTCAATTGAGAAAATCTCTCTCTCTCTCTCTCTCTCTCTCTCTCTCTCTCTCTCTCTCTCTCTGTGTGTGTGTGTTTATGTGTGTGTGTGATTTCCTGGACGTGGGGGGGCATAGCTCACATGGTCAGGCAGTCCTGAGGTGGACAAGAAAGCAGGCTGAGCAAACCATGGGGAACAAGCCAGTAAGCAGCACCCCTCCATGACTTCTGCTTCAGTTCCTGCCTCCAGTTTGCTGCTTTGAGTTTCTTCCTTGACTTCCTTCAGTGATGGATTATTACCCGGAAGTGTAGGATAAAAGACAGGGTTTCTCCCCCAAGCTGTATTGATCATGGTGTAGCAGTAGACAGCTCAGTTAAGGCAATAACTAATGAGGATGTGTAAGTAAATTTTCTTTAAAAAACAGATGATAGTCAAAATAGTTGTTGACTTCTTCATTATTTTATGTGATATTATTTTGAGACAGAGTCTCACTACACAGCCGTGGCTGGCTTGGCACTCACTACACAGCCTGTGCTGACCTTGAATTCAACAGAGCTTCGTCTGCCTCTGCCTCCCCAATGCTTTGATTAAAGGCATACGACCATGCCTACCCAGCTGTCCAGTTTCTCTTTCCACTGTGTCTTCACTTTTTTCAATGAAGATGCTTCAGAGTGCTATTGGTTAATGGTACCTTCTAGGACAGTAGAATCCCCTGAGCAAGAGCTGTGTGACTTGTAGGCTCTGGAAGATTCATCTGCTTCCACATCAGCAGAGCTACGGAAGACATCAGAACAGCAGCAATGAAGGCTGTATTGTTCTTCGGCGGATATCGAATCTTCCCGGGCCCCTCCCCGGGATATTATGATAAGCCTGACTGATTTCTTTGTGTCTCCGTTTGTCCTCTGGGCTAACTCAGATCTCCAAGTCCCTGGTCTGAGGAAAAAAAACAGCTTTTCCATTGAAGAAAAATTAAGCAGGAAATAATAACAAAAAAGAAACTAAAGAGAAGTCTGCCAAATACATAACTTGTTTGTTTACTTATTTATTGTAGTCCGAGGGCCTTGCACGTGCATGACAAGCACTTACTACTGAGCTACACGCCAGCCCTGCTTGCTGTTTGTTTCTTGGAAGATACGGAAGGGTTATATGTGCTGGCTATTTTTATGTCAACTTGACACAAGCCAGAGTCATCAGAGAGGAGGAAGCCTCAGTTGAGAAAATACCTCCATTGGGTGCAGCTGAAGGCAAGCCTGTAGGGCATTTTCTTAATTAGTGATTAATGGGGGAGGGTCCAGCCCGTTGTTGGTTGTGTCACCCTGGTGGTCCTAGATTTTATAAGTAAGCAGGCTGAGCAAGGCAGGGGGTGCAGGCCAGGAAGCAGCACTGCTCCATGGCCTCTCCATCAGCTCCTGCCTCTTGGTTCTTGCCCTGTTTGAGTTTCTGTCCTGACTTCCTTCACTGATGAACAGTGATGTGGAAGTGTAAGCCAAATAAACCTTTTCTCCCCAAGGTGTTTTAGGTCATGGTGTCTTATCACAGCAATCATAACCCTAAGTCAGGAGGCCTTCATAAAAGCAAAGAACATAAAAACCGATCTTCATTTCATGTCAGCAAAGGCGTCGTGAGTCCCTAAGAGAACCATTCAGCTGAGTGGTTCCTGATTTTCAGGGGCACTTCTGCCTACTATATTTTCAGTCATCAACTCTAAAGCTATGTCATACTATTCATATGTCACACTATGTCATACATTCAAATTCAATTTGAATAAAGTCAGATTTTGCCCTTCCTCCATGACCCACTCTGAGTTTGCTTTTCCTCTCTCCCTGTTTTTTGTTATTGCTTTGTTTTGACCTAAGAAACCTTCGGTGCCGTGATGTGGTTAGACTCTGAGTATAAGACAAGAGGTAAGTGTGTTTGGACTCGGAAGACTCAGAGCACACAGTGGGTGTTGATGTAGAGAAGACGCTCTGGAGGGCACGCCTTGAAGTATATATTTACGCAATGGAGAAGAGTTCTTAAGTTCAAAATGTAATTAACTAATCAACTCCTTCCAGTTTTTATCTTGTTTTATATTTATTTATTTTGGGGACAAGGTCTCAGATATTCCAGGGTGGCCTTTGCTGTGCACCCAAGGGTAACCCTTGAGTGTTGGGACTGCCGATATGCGACATAGTGCCATGTTTATGTGGTGCTGGGGCCTGAACGCAGGACTTTGTACAAGTTAGATGAATGCTCTGCCATTTGAGCTACCTCTCAGCCCCTTCCCAGTCTCCTCCTCGCAGTCACTCTAGTGGACTGAGCCCTGGCCATTGGTGGTTGGGAGGACAGCATAATATTTAAAACACTTTTACAGTTATTTGATTTCAATTTTTATTTGTGTGTCTATGGATGGCATGGATGTAGTTGAGGTCAACTTGCAAAATTATTCTTCTTCCACCATGTGAGTCTCACGGATTGAATTTAGGCTGACAGGCTTGGCGGTGAGCGTCTTTCTTTATCTACTGAGCTCTCTCTGCAGCTCCAGTATAGCCTCTTCTTGATAATGCCTCTATTTCTTCATTTGGCCAAGTGCCAGATTCAGACTAATTTTGTACACAGCTTTCGATGACCCAAGTGGCTACTGAGTAAGGGATTTATATTATATTTGATTCTTGCGTGTCCACGGCTGTCCTGGATCTCACTATGTAGACCAGAGTCACAGAGATGCACCAGCCTTTGCCTCCAGAGTCCATGCCTGGCCATAGCTGGCTCTTGAGCGCCTCATTACTAAACTACACAACTCTGTTGTCATGCCATTTCTTCCCTGCTGTAGTAAATGCCATTCTCCTTCCTGTTTCCACGGTTTTGTTCCCCCTCTCTCTTTGCCTTCATCCTCTTCCTATCTCATTTCGCCTTTTTCAAGTCCTTCACATTTATCAACACAGCCTGAGTCAACCTTTCTCTAGCTCTCCAAGCTCTCCAGCCCCCACTCTAGACTTCTCGGAATTTCTAATGAACTGTAGATTTCAGTCCTTAATTATACACTGTCTCCAAGAATTATATGTTATCTCCGTGTAGACCCAATTATTTTCATTCATCCACTCAACAATTACGTGTTGAGTAGCTTTGATGTGCAGTGCTCATTTTCTGTGTTATAGGTGCCTTTAAGTAGGTATGTGTGCACAATACTGAACTTTAAATGCTTAATAAATTCTTAGATCTTGGGGACAGGACAGATGGCACTGGGAAAATAAGGAATCAAAGTAGAACTCAGCTGTGAGTCAAGGGCAATTTCTCTTTTTTTTTCTTATTCTCTACCTCCCTCCTCCCCTCAGCCTCCTCCTCTCTTTCGCCTACTCTTCTTCCTTTTCGTTCTTTTTATTTATCTAATTTATTATTATTGTTGTTGTCATTGTTATTATTTCCACTACTATTATCATTAGTTTTTTTTTTTTTTTGAGCCAGTACTGGCTGTCCTGAAACTCACTTTGTAGACCAAGCTGGCCTGGAACTCACTGAGATCCACCTGCTTCTGTCCCCCAAATTCTGGGACTAACAGTGTGTGCCACCACTGTGTGGTCTCATTCTTTTTAAGAAATGTGTAACCATAGGACTATAGGGATGGCTCAGTAAGTAAGAGTACTACGGGCTGCTCTTCTGGAGGACCCAGGTTTGATTCCCAGCACCAACAACTGAACAGCAGTTCCCAGGTTTCTGACACCCTCTTCTAGCCTCCGTGTGTACTTTATATATGTAGTACACGGACAAGCAGGCAAAATACTCAAACACGTAAAACAAAAATACAAAAAAAGTGTGCATCTAGTAGTTAGTACTTTAGAAATTTTATTAAGGGAAGGATTATAACCCAGAAGAAGCCACTGTATTTTTTTGTAACTTCAAAATTATTAGTCAGTTCTCGGGGTGAAGTACTTTGAGAATGATTAGGCAATGAGTCCTTTGGACAGGGTCTTGAGCTGGGGTTGGAGCTCAGTTGTTTCAGGACTTGCCTTGCACACTCCAGGTTTGACCCCCAGCATCAAGACTACTAGGCACGTTGGTGCACACCTGGGATCCCAGCACTCACGACTTAGAGGTAGGAGGAGCAGAAGTTCGAGGTCATTGTCCACTGTGTAGGAAGCTTCAGGTCAGCATAGAATGAGACTTTGCCTTTAACAAAAAAGGAAGAGGAAGTTATCCTGGAAACCTGACGTCAGTGGAGCTATGAACAGTAACAAATACTTTGTACTAGGCACTGTCCTCAGTATTTGGCATATTTGTTTATTCATGTAATCCTCACGCCGATCAATTATAACAGATGTAGAAACGGAGAGACGAACTTATTCCCAGCGAAGCACATTTCAAATCCAGACAATGGGCACCAAGCCCACATCCTGAACACTTGACTACACTGTTCAAGATTGAGAGACTAGAGTCACCTCTGCATGTCTCTGCTGCTCTTGGGGCATTGCTCTGTCTTAGGGAATAAAACTCTCTCAGGAGTGTATTTCTAGGCATAGCTAGAGACTTTTGCTTTTTTTTTTTTTTTTTTTGTGGGGCCAACTCTGTGGTTTTGGATGTAGTCGAAAGAAGTTGGCCAAGAGTGTGCAGAAGTTAGAGTTGTGTGAGGGAAGGCTTGCTGGCTGCTGTCTCCTCCTTCCATGATGGTGTGCACATGTGAGTGCAGATGCCGTGGTGTCAGTGGAGTCAAGGATCTTCTTACTTGTGATCTGCCTGAGGGAAGCATTGGGAATTAACTCAGATGCTCTGCGGAACAGCAAGGGCTCAACCTCAGGGCCCTCTCTCTAGCCCCCATTTCTCTGAGCATTGCTGACGTGTTAACAACAATGTATTGAGTCCTACTATGAGATGGATGCTTGGTGTGTGTGTGTGTGTGTGTGTGTGTGTGTGTGTGTATGTGTGTGTGTGTGTATTTGGTATATGTGCATATGTGTGTGGCATGTGCACCTGTGCTCATGTATCACTGGTATCACGTGTCCCACTCTATTTCATAGCATCTCACTCTTTTGACGCACGGTCTCTCACAGAGCCTGTAGCTTGGCTAGTAGCCAGGGAGCCCCAGAGCACCTCCCATGTAGCTGGGAACCCTGTAAGCATGCTTGGCTTTTTGGTTGGTGCTGAGATTCAAACCTGGGTCATTTTCTTGGTGCAGCAACACGGATCCATTTTTTTCAGCCACTTTCCCTCCCCTGACTATTGTGGAAAGTTGTGAAGGTTTAATAGAGGGAGTGTCACTGGTTGTTCTGCCTTGATTTAATTTAATACTTTGGAAAATAACATTACAGGGCACGAGTGACCTCACATTCCCCCTTTAAGAAGGAGCAAGATGCTTCGTAGATTCAACTCTGTATAAAGAAAAGAAGGCCAGGCACCGTCGCATACAAGGCAGTCTTGGGAGGCTGAGGTAGGAGGCATACAGCTATAAAGTGAGCTCCTGGGCTAGTCTGTGCTACAGAATGAGACCGTATCTCAACAAAACAAAAACAAACAAAAGCCCATCACACAGGGCAGATGGAAAAGGAGGAATCCATTTTAGTTTCTATCAGGGACAGAGTCAGGGGTGATTGTTACATTTGGGTATCCTTGGGGGTTTCCTTACCATTGAAATCCTTTACACATTAGCTTTGGTTCCTTTCAGCTCTGTCATGTTAATAGCAAAACCTCAGAGTTTATTTTATAGCCCCTTTTGTTTGTTTTGATTTGCTTTTTGTTTTTGAGGGCAGCAGATGGAATAGCTGGAGAGACAAAAGCCCACTTTCAACCTTGGGCCTGGTGACAGCACTCCTGTGGAATGTGTGCTGACTGGCCTGGCTCTGGGATGATAAGATTAAATGTTCAGAGAACACAAAGGAGCCAGGCTGAGCTGTATAAAAGGCCCCGTGGAGCATCTAGGTAATGGACTATGTTCTTCAGTCATAACTGATGCTCTAGTGGAAAAGAGTCATCTAGTGATATTTTTGGTTTGACTTTATAACGTAGATATGCCACATTTATTTTTAATACCGTAGGTTTTTTTTTTTTAATTAACTTGAGTATTTCTTATATACATTTCGAGTGTCATTCCCTTTCCCGGTTTCCGGGCAAACATCCCCCTCCCCCCTCCCCTTCCTTATGGGTGTTCCCCTCCCAAACCTCCCCCCATTGCCGCCCTCCCCCCATAGACTAGTTCACTGGGGGTTCAGTCTTAGCAGGACCCAGGGCTTCCCCTTCCACTGGTGCTCTTACTAGGATATTCATTGCTACCTATGGGGTCAGAGTCCAGGGTCAGTCCATGTATAGTCTTTACGTAGTGGCTTAGTCCCTGGAAGCTCTGGTTGCTTGGCATTGTTGTACTTTTGGGGTCTCGAGCCCCTTCAAGCTCTTCCAGTTCTTTCTCTGATTCCTTCAATAGGGGACCTATTCTCAGTTCAGTGGTTTGCTGCTGGCATTCGCCTCTGTATTTGCTGTATTCTGGCTGTGTCTCTCAGGAGCGATCTACATCCGGCTCCTGTCGGTCTGCACTTCTTTGCTTCATCCATCTTGTCTAATTGGGTGGCTGTATATGTACGGGCCACATGTGGGGCAGGCTCTGAATGGGTGTTCCTTCAGTCTCTGTTTTAATCTTTGCCTCTCCCTTCCCTGCCAAGGGTATTCTTTTTCCTCATTTAAAGAGGGAGTGAAGCATTCACATTTTGATCATCCGTCTTGAGTTTCGTTTGTTCTAGGGATCTAGGGTAATTCAAGCATTTGGGCTAATAGCCACTTATCAATGAGTGCATACCGTGTATGTCTTTCTGTGATTGGGTTAGCTCACTCAGGATGATATTTTCCAGTTCCAACCATTTGCCTACGAATTTCATAAACTCGTTTTTGATAGCTGAGTAATATTCCATTGTGTAGATGTACTACATTTTCTGTATCCATTCCTCTGTTGAAGGGCATCTGGGTTCTTTCCATTTTCTGGCTATTATAAATAAGGCTGCGATGAACATAGTGGAGCACGTGTCTCTTTTATATGTTGAGGCATCTTTTGGGTATATGCCCAAGAGAGGTATAGCTGGATCCTCAGGCAGTTCAATGTCCAATTTTCTGAGGAACCTCCAGACTGATTTCCAGAATGGTTTTACCAGTCTGCAATCCCACCAACAATGGAGGAGTGTTCCTCTTTCTCCACATCCTCGCCAGCATCTGCTGTCACCTGAGTTTTTGATCTTAGCCAATCGCACTGGTGTGAGGTGAAATCTCAGGGTTGTTTTGATTTGCATTTCCCTTATGACTAAAGATGTTGAACATTTCTTTAGGTGTTTCTCAGCCATTCGGCATTCCTCAGCTGTGAATTCTTTGTTTAGCTCTGAACCCCATTTTTTAATAGGGTTATTTGTTTCCCTGCGGTCTAACTTCTTGAGTTCTTTGTATATTTTGGATATAAGGCCTCTATCTGTTGTAGGATTGGTAAAGATCTTTTCCCAATCTGTTGGTTGCCGTTTTGTCCTAACCACAGTGTCCTTTGCCGTAAGGACATTTTTACCATTTTTACCTTTTCTGTAAAGAAGCTTTGCAGTTTTATGAGATCCCATTTGTCGATTCTTGATCTTAGAGCATATGCCATTGGTGTTTTGTTCAGGAAATTTTTTCCAGTGCCCATGTGTTCCAGATGCTTCCCTAGTTTTTCTTCTATTAGTTTGAGTGTGTCTGGTTTGATGTGGAGGTCCTTGATCCACTTGGACTTAAGCTTTGTACAGGGTGATAAGCATGGATCGATCTGCATTCTTCTACATGTTGCCCTCCAGTTGAACCAGCACCATTTGCTGAAAATGCTATCTTTTTTCCATTGGATGGTTTTGGCTCCTTTGTCAAAAATCAAGTGACCATAGGTGTGTGGGTTCATTTCTGGGTCTTCAATTCTATTCCATTGGTCTATCTGTCTGTCTCTGTACCAATACCATGCAGTTTTTATCACTATTGCTCTGTAATACTGCTTGAGTTCAGGGATAGTGATTCCCCCTGAAGTCCTTTTATTGTTGAGGATAGCTTTAGCTATCCTGGGTTTTTTGTTATTCCAGATGAATTTGAAAATTGTTCTGTCTACCTCTTTGAAGAATTGGATTGGTATTTTGATGGGGATTGCATTGAATCTGTAGATTGCTTTTGGTAAAATGGCCATTTTTACTATATTAATCCTGCCAATCCATGAGCATGGGAGATCTTTTCATCTTCTGAGGTCTTCTTCAATTTCTTTCCTCAGTGTCTTGAAGTTCTTATTGTACAGATCTTTTACTTGCTTGGTTAAAGTCACACCGAGGTACTTTATATTATTTGGGTCTATTATGAAGGGTGTCATTTCCCTAATTTCTTTCTCGGCTTGTTTCTCTTTTGTATAGAGGAAGGCAACTGATTTATTTGAGTTAATTTTATACCCAGCCACTTTGCTGAAGTTGTTTATCAGCTTTAGTAGTTCTCTGGTGGAACTTTTGGGATCACTTAAATATACTATCATATCATCTGCAAATAGTGATATTTTGACCTCTTCTTTTCCGATCTATATCCCCTTGATCTCCTTTTGTTGTCTGATTGCTCTGGCTAGAACTTCAAGAACTATATTGAATAAGTAGGGAGAGAGTGGGCAGCCTTGTCTAGTCCCTGATTTTAGTGGGATTGCTTCAAGTTTCTCTCCATTTAGTTTAATGTTAGCAACTGGTTTGCTGTATATGGCTTTTACTATGTTTAGGTATGGGCCTTGAATTCCTATTCTTTCCAGGACTTTTATCATGAAGGGGTGTTGAATTTTGTCAAATGCTTTGTCAGCATCTAATGAAATGATCATGTGGTTCTGTTCTTTCAGTTTGTTTATATAATGGATCACGTTGATGGTTTTCCGTATATTAAACCATCCCTGCATGCCTGGGATGAAGCCTACTTGATCATGGTGGATGATTGTTTTGATGTGCTCTTGAATTCGGTTTGCCAGAATTTTATTGAGTATTTTTGCGTCGATATTCATAAGGGAAATTGGTCTGAAGTTCTCTTTCTTTGTTGTGTCTTTGTGTGGTTTAGGTATAAGAGTAATTGTGGCTTCGTAGAAGGTATTCGGTAGTGATCCATCTGTTTCAATTTTGTGGAATAGTTTGGATAATATTGGTATGAGGTCTTCTATGAAGGTCTGATAGAATTCTGCACTAAACCCGTCTGGACCTGGGCTCTTTTTGGTTGGGTGACCTTTAATGACTGCTTCTATTTCCTTAGGAGTTATGGGGTTGTTTAACTGGTTTATCTGTTCCTGATTTAACTTCAGTACCTGGTATCTGTCTAGGAAATTGTCCATTTCCTGAAGATTTTCAAGTTTTGTTGAATATAGGTTTTTATAGTAAGATCTGATGATTTTTTGAATTTCCTCTGAATCTGTAGTTATGTCTCCCTTTTCATTTCTGATTTTGTTAATTTGGACGCACTCTCTGTGTCCTCTCGTTAGTCTGGCTAAGGGTTTATCTATCTTGTTGATTTTCTCAAAGAACCAACTTTTGGTTCTGTTGATTCTTTCTATGGTCCTTTTTGTTTCTACTTGGTTGATTTCAGCTCTGAGTTTGATTATTTCCTGCCTTCTACTCCTCCTGGGTGTATTTGCTTCTTTTTGTTCTAGAGCTTTTAGGTGTGCTGTCAAGCTGCTGACATATGCTCTTTCCTGTTTCTTTCTGCAGGCACTCAGCGCTATGAGTTTTCCTCTTAGCACAGCTTTCATTGTGTCCCATAAGTTTGGGTATGTTGTACCTTCATTTTCATTAAATTCTAAAAAGTTTTTTAATTTCTTTCTTTATTTCTTCCTTGACCAGGTTATCATTGAGTAGAGCATTGTTCAATTTCCACGTATATGTGGGCATTCTTCCCTTATTGTTATTGAAGACCAGTTTTAGGCCGTGGTGGTCCGATAGCACGCATGGGATTATTTCTATCTTTCTGTACCTGTTGAGGCCCGTTTTTTGACCAATTATATGGTCAATTTTGGAGAAAGTACCATGAGGAGCTGAGAAGAAGGTATATCCTTTTGCTTTAGGATAGAATGTTCTATAAATATCCGTTAAGTCCATTTGGCTCATGACTTCTCTTAGTCTGTCGACATCACTGTTTAATTTCTGTTTCCATGATCTGTCCATTGATGAGAGTGGGGTGTTGAAATCTCCCACTATTATTGTGTGAGGTGCAATGTGTGTTTTGAGCTTTAGTAAGGTTTCTTTTACGTATGTAGGTGCCCTTGTATTTGGGGCATAGATATTTAGGATTGAGAGTTCATCTTGGTTGATTTTTCCTTTGATGAATATGAAGTGTCCTTCCTTATCTTTTTTGATGACTTTTAGTTGGAAATTGATTTTATTTGATATTAGAATGGCTACTCCAGCTTGCTTCTTCTGACCATTTGCTTGGAAAGTTGTTTTCCAGCCTTTCACTCTGAGGTAGTGTCTGTCTTTGTCTCTGAGGTGTGTTTCCTGTAGGCAGCAGAATGCAGGGTCCTCTTTGCGTATCCAGTTTGTTAATCTATTTCTTTTTATTGGGGAGTTGAGGCCATTGATGTTGAGAGATATTAAGGAATAGTGATTATTGCTTCCCGTTATATTCATATTTGGATGTGAGGTTATGTTTGTGTGCTTTCACTCTCTTTGTTTTGTTGCCAAGATGATTAGTTTCTTGCTTCTTCTAGGGTATAGCTTGCCTCCTTATGTTGGGCTTTACCATTTATTATCCTTTGTAGTGCTGGATTTGTAGAAAGATATTGTGTAAATTTGGTTTTGTCATGGAATATCTTGGTTTCTCCATCTATGTTAATTGAGAGTTTTGCAGGATACAGTAACCTGGGCTGGCATTTGTGTTCTCTTAGTGTCTGTATGACATCAGTCCAGGATCTTCTGGCCTTCATAGTTTCTGGCGAGAAGTCTGTTGTGATTCTGATAGGTCTGCCTTTATATGTTACTTGACCTTTTTCCCTTACTGCTTTTAATATTCTTTCTTTATTTTGTGCGTTTGGTGTTTTGACAATTATGTGACGGGAGGTGTTTCTTTTCTGGTCCAATCTATTTGGAGTTCTGTAGGCTTCTTTTTTTTTTCTTTTTTTTTCTTTTTTTTTTTTCTTTTTTTCGGAGCTGGAGACCGAACCCAGGGCCTTGCGCTTGTTAGGCAAGCACTCTACCACTGAGCTAAATCCCCAACCCCACTGTAGGCTTCTTGTATGTCTATGGGTATCTCTTTTTTTAGATTAGGGAAGTTTTCTTCTATGATTTTGTTGAAGATATTTACTGGTCCTTTGAGCTGGGAGTCTTCACTCTCTTCTATACCTATTATCCTTAGGTTTTATCTTCTTATTGAGTCCTGGATCTCCTGTATGTTTTGGACCAGTAGCTTTTTCCGCTTTACATTATCTTTGACAGTTGAGTCAATGATTTCTATGGAATCTTCTGCTCCTGAGATTCTCTCTTCCATCTCTTGTATTCTGTTGGTGAAGCTTGTATCTACAGCTCCTTGTCTCTTCTTTTGGTTTTCTATATCCAGGGTTGTTTCCATGTGTTCTTTCTTGATTGCTTCTATTTCCATTTTTAATTCCTTCAACTGTTTGATTGTGTTTTCCTGGAATTCTTTCAGGGATTTTTGCGATTCTTTCAGGGATTTTTGCGATTCCTCTCTGTAGGCTTCTACTTGTTTATTAATGTTTTCCTGTGTTTCCTTAAGGGAGTTCTTCACGTCTTTCTTGAAGTCCTCCAGCATCATGATCAAATATGATTTTGAAACTAGATCTTGCTTTTCTGGTGTGTTTGGATATTCCATGTTTGTTTTGGTGGGAGAATTGGGCTCCGATGATGCCATGTAGTCTTGGTTTCTGTTGCTTGGGTTCCTGCGCTTGCCTCTCACCATCAGATTATCTCTAGTGTTACTTTGTTCTGCTATTTCTGACAGTGGCTAGACTGTCCTATAAGCCTGTGTGTCAGGAGTGCTGTAGACCTGTTTTCCTCTCTTTCAGTCAGTTATGGGGACAGAGTGTTCTGCTTTCGGGCATGTAGTTTTTCCTCTCTACAGGTCTTCAGCTGTTCCTGTGGGCCTGTGTCTTGAGTTCACCAGGCAGCTTTCTTGCAGCAGAAAAGTTGGTCTTACCTGTGGTCCCGAGGCTCAAGTTCGCTCGCGGGGTGCTGCCCACGGGCTCTTTGCGGCGGCAGCAACCAGGAAGACCTGTGCCGCCCCTTCTGGGAGCTTATGCAGCCTCAGGAGTGCCCACCTGACCAGGCGGTGAGGTCTCTTTCCCACGGGGTCTGGGAGCAGAGAGCTGCTGCGGGCCGGGATCCGCGGGTGTGGGACTTCTGGTAAACACAGGACGTGCCCGGTCCTAGAGGAGTTCTGCCTCTGTGTGTCCTGATTTCACCAGGCAGCTTTCTTGCAACAGACAAGTTGGTCTTACCTGTGGTCCCGAGGCTCAAGTTTGCTCGCGGGGTGCTGCCCACGGGCTCTCTCCGTAGGTTTTTTTTTATTCCCTTTTGCTACACAACAGTTGTGTGACAGTACTGAAATGCTAGAGGTACATAGCCAGTGTGTCCTGTCAGAAGTTGAGCATTGCCTTTTCTTCCCTGTGAAGGAAGAAGAAACCTTGAGGTCACTGGGGAGTACCCTAGCAAGGTTACCCTTGGTCAGGAGTCATTGAAGGCAGTCTCTTCTCAGAAGACCACACTTGTGTGTGTGTGTGTGGGGGGGGTAATTTTATTGCCCTGAAAGATGCTCCTTCAAAGAAATTTTAGCGTAGCAGAGAGCTGGGTTTGTTGACTTGCTGAAGTGGTCATTACAGTTGGTGAACTCGGAGATTTGGGAGAACCAATCATAGGCAACGTCAAGGTCACGGCCTCACACCAGCAGAGCAAAAGGATGTAAAGGTAAAGATGATGCAGGTTGAGTATGCGCTTGTGAGAAAACAAGGAATATTTCTGACTCTTGAACTTGTAGAGAAATAAAAGGTCTTGAGACATGGCTCAGTGGCTTAGGGACCATCCCCTGGTACAGGATCCACAGTGGGTTCCCAGCAGCCATAGTAGGTGGCTCACAACTGTTCCAAACGATCCAATTCTTTTTTTCTGGCCTTTAAAGTTACCTGTGCTGGGGCTAGAGAGATGGCTCAGTGGTTAAGAGCACTGACTTCTCTTCCAGAGGTCCTGAGTTCAAATCCCAGCAACCACAGGGTGGTTCATAACCATCTGCAATGATATCTGGTGCCTTCTTCTGGTGTGTCTGAAGACAGCTACAGTGTACTCATATATAGTAAATAAATAATTCTTAAAAAACAAAAAAAAGTACCTATACTCACATATAACCTCCCCATCTCCCAATTAAAAATAATTAAAAAAAAAAAGCAGAGCTACAAGGAATGAAATCATTGAAGTAGCTAGGGAAAAGCATTGGGTCAGCATGAAGTTTGCAGAAAGAATTCATTTCAATGCAGGTGTAACCCCAGAAGGATACTGTTAGACAATTATTAGAGATCAGCAATGAGGATTTTAGTATTGATCACTTTTAAGACTAACTAGCTACTTCCAGGAAAGGACAAGTTAGGCAGGACCGTGGCTGGGCAAAATCAGGAGCTAGGAGTCCTTAATCCCACCCTTTCCACTTCCTGTTTCAGCATCTTTATTGTGTGTTGAATTCTATTTAATCTTACTTTTCTCTTTTCTTTCCAGGAGTAAGTCTGTTGTTCCTCTCCACCGCAGTCATTGTAAGGAAGTCAAAAGGATGAGTTTAGCTACCACCCTCAACTTTCTGATTCTGAGGTTCGAAGAGCCCCTGAGAGCCACATATATCACCGTACAAATTACCTTGAAGAGGGAAGAGACTCAAACCTCATTTATTCAACTGATTTCAGCCAGACACCAGGGAATACACATTCCTTTCGTAAGGCTCGAAGTGAGTCTTAACTACCGGGAGACCCCTCCTCACCAAGTGAGACACAGGAAGGAGTTCGATGCAAAGGCAAGAGGTTTATTTTCTGGTTCATCAGGGTCGACCTTCAATCAGCCCCTCGAGGCGAGTGACTAGAAGGTGACCTCGAATGGCTATAACAAGTAGTTTTTTATACTTTTTAGTTAAATTTATCGGCTAAGCACATTGACCTTTGGATCTATTGGCTAGCAAGCATATGACATGCATTCAAACTCTTATCTGGGACCAGAGAGTCAGGTGACTATCAGTCAGTACATTCTGTGGTTTTCCAAGAACGTCCCTGCTCCTCCTGGGAACTGAGGCTGGAGAATGGTACTTGGCCTAGCCTTGACTGGAGGCTGGAAGCTGGTACTTAGCTTAATCTTGACCTGATGCAGTGGGTATAAAGCTGGCAAAAGCCCTTAGGGTCCTTCACAGGAACTCCATAACCTACCTACTTTCTACCAGGCCAAGCCTCTTGATAGCTCTTACACTTCAGTAGAACTTAGGTCCTTCACTTTCAAATAGGCATATTTAGGCACGGGCATATTTAGAAATTGACCCTCTGTATTTATCCACAGAATAGACTCTACAGTTTTCACAGGATGACTACCAGGTGGAATCAGCATATACATGATAATTTAGAGTTAACTAGGGATAATGTTTTCTTAAATAATAAATTTAAAGTTGTTTATGTCTATATCTGTGTCTCTATATGGGTATGTGCATGCAAATGCAGAGGCCTACAGCTACAGAAGAGGGTGCTGGATCCTCTGGAGCTGGAGTTACTAGTATGTCTTAGTTTGAATTTTCTTGCTGTGAAGAGACACCATGACCGTGGCAACTCTTATAAAGGAAGACATTTAATTGGGACTGGCTTACAGTTTTAGAACTCCAGTCCATTATCACCATGGGAAGCATGACAGTGTTCAGGCAGACATACTGTTGGAGAAGGAGCTGAGAGTTCTACATCTTGACCTGAAGGCAGCAGAAGGAGACTGCCGTGCTGGCTTAGCTTGAGTGTAGGAGATTCAAAGCTTACTCCCAATGACACACTTCCTCCAGCAAGGCCACACCTACTCAACAAGGTCACACCTCCTAATGGTGCTACCTCATATGGGCCAAATGTTCAAGCATAAGAGTCTGTGGGAACCATACATATTCAAACGACCACAGGACAGTTGTGAGTTGTTAGATGTGAGTGCTGGGAACAGAATTGTTGTCCTTTGGAAGAGCAATATGCTTTCTTAACCAGTGAGCGGTGTCTCTAGTCTAACACCCCCATGATCATCTCCAACCCCAGGGATAATATTTTTAGTAGCAATATGATTGTCTCAATGGCTCCTCCTTTATTTTGGCATCTGATGCTAATTTAGGCAGAATAAGGAAACATTTGCACTGTATTATGCCAGGATGACTTGAAGGTTGGCTGTGCTCTGGCCAAAGGCTTTTCTTGCAGAGTGAAGCTTTGCTGGAGTTATCCCGTCAGGAGGGTGGAAGTGGATGGTCTCCATGTTTGACAAAGAAATGATGAAATATACTCTGGGACTTTCAGAGTCCTGTCTATAAATTATAAAGTGAGGCTGGTCCTTGGATCTACCTTACCGGTCCTTCCTGTATCTTTCCTCATAGCATCCTCTCATACACAATCCTTCATAGGCTACCATGTACCCAGGAAGCTACAAAGTGATAAAGCCATGCACATTCACCTTCCAAAGACGGTTTGCTTTGCCGGTGCAGGATGGTGAGCAAAGCTAGGCTTTTAGGAACACTTAGGAAATGCTCTACCACTGGGTTACTTCCCTAGCTGAGTTTTGACCAGCAATTCTCAAAATCCAAAAGCTCTCGAGCTTAAAATAAGCAAAGAAATGAACAAATGGATGAACATTACTGTGAGTTTCCTAATGCTTCCTTCCCATAGAGTATTTGACATAGACTGATCTTGTTTTTTTTTTTCTAACAGGGTTATATAAAATGTTTTGATCATCGTTCAATTTCATTTTTGTTCAGATCTTGCCTCATTGTAAGTGCGTGAGGTCACTTATAATAATAAACACAGTCTTTAAAATAGTAACCTATAAATCAGGCCCAGAGCAGTAAGAACCAGTGTGGAAAGTCGTGGCCAGGCATAAAAGTAGAACTTAAGTGAACTCCTAGAGTTAAGTTTCAAGACTGGTCTAGGATTCCGGGCGAAAGTGAAAAGGGAGATGTGATCCGTGTGCATCTATTTCTCCTCACCCCTCTCACCCTTTCCAAACACTCAGCTTCTTAGGGGAGATATACACAGCCATGCCTGATGCCTGGCCTCTGGAAGGAACTTCCCAGAAGAAGCGATATGTTTTACTAGCATCACAGTTTCTACAAAAAATTTTTCAATAACGGGCATAAAACGAAAAGGAAATAAGTCTTAATTGAATAAGGAAAAATAACGAGTGAATGGTTAGGCTTTGCTTTAGGTATGAAGGGAACAGTGAGTGTCCGTGACATGACTCAGGAGACCTGTGTTTGTTTACCAATTTATATCTCAGTAGCAATGACTAGGGATTTGAGAACCCTCACTTGTGTGCTTTGGAAACCTCACGCAATCACCTGGCACGGTTGCGTCAGTCTCTGGTTCACATGGAAATAGCCGAAGTGGTGTTCACTTGATGAGTGTTTGCTGAAGGACACAAACCCTGTGCTATTTTGTTGTGTGTTTATGTTGTGCTTCACGTAACGAAATACTTTCGGTTAATGGGCCATTAGGAAAGGAAAAGTTTTATTTACCCTGTTTATCTCAAACCAGGACAACATTGACTAGACTGTAAAAGGCGCTAAGTTGTCAGGGTTAATTCAGACAACGTGTGTCATTCCACCTTCTTCATATCACGCATCGCCTGGAACAAGACGCAGACGCCCATCTGCCTACCCGTGGGAGTCTTCTGGGCCACTTCCTGTTCCTAGTCCCTTCTCCTTTCTTGTTCTGACCCTAGCTAGGACCTCGGCCCAGTTTCCTGGAGACAGTCTGTGCTAAGCCTCTGACTCGCTACCCTGAAGGTCTGCGGCTGGAGGCTCCTGCCTTGCTGTCCTTTCTATGTTGTCCTGCTGTGCTGGGCCAGCTCGCCATGTTTCTTTGTGTCTGTGATTAGGTGTGCAGTCAGACTTTCCTCTCATGAGTAGACTAGAGTCAAAGAGAAAACTCAAATGCTGATGCTGACCACAGTGGTTTAACATGGTGAAAATAGCCAAAGGTGTATTCATCCATCCATCCATCCATCCATCCATCATCCATCCATCCATGCATCCATCCATTCATCTATCCATTCATCCATCCATCTATCCATCCATCCATCCATCCATCCATCCATCCATCCATCCATGCATCCATGCATCCATCCATCCATCCATCCATCCATCATCCATCTATCCATCCATACATCCATCCATCCATCCATCCATCCATCTATCCATCCATTCATCCATCCATCCATCCATCCATCCATCCATCCATCCATCCATCCATGCATATGCACACATGTACACACATACATAGACACATACATGCATACACATACATATGTACATACACACACATGTACACACACACACATCTGAAAAATGTTCAAATGTGTATCCATGTGTCCTAGTTATCTTTCTGTTGCTTTGATAAACACTATGACTGAGAAGCAGCTTGAGGAGGAAAGGGTTTATTATTTCATCTTACATTTCCATCACTGAAGGAAGCCAAGGGAGGAACTCAAGGCAGGAACCTCCAGGTAGGAACTGAAGTAGAGACCATGGAGAGATGCTGCTTACTAGCTTGCTCCCTCTGGTTTGCTTAGACACTTTTCTTATACAGGCCAGACCTATCTGCCTAGAGATGGCATTGCCAGAAGTGGGCTGGACCCTCCTGCCTCAATTAGCAGTTAAGAAAAATACCCCATGACAAGGGTCAATCTGATCTGGTGAATTCTTCCATTGAGGCTCCCAGATGACTTCAGGTCTATGTCAAGTTGACGGCTGAATCTAATAGGACAACATTCATCCGTCTGCCTGTCCATTGAAAAATGTTCAAATGCATACCCATCTATCCATTTCTCCCTCAAGTGCGTGGCACTGAGGAGTACATGGAAGCAAACATTACAGGTACTGTTTCTCTTCATAGTGTTGTGTTAATGATAAAGGAAGAAGGATTTTTAAACACATTTTGGTGTGTAATTTATTATTTAGCTATAGAGAGGAAACAGCTAACTAGGCAATTAGGGAAACCAATATGACAAAGTTGATGTGTTCTTCAAAGCAGTTACTAATTGTTTTCTATAGAGATTATCAAAATGGGCTGCTCCTGCTGCTCTAAGACCCTCTGCAGAGGAATTGGAGAGATGACTCAGTGGTTAAGAGCACTGACTGCTCTTCTAGAGATCCTGAGTTCAAATCCCAGCAACCACATGGTGGCTCACAACCATCTGTAGTGGGATCTGATGCTCTCTTCTGATGTGTCTGAAGACAGTTACAGTGTACTCACATACATGAAAGAAATAAATCTTTTAAAAAAAAGACCCTCTACAGCATCTGAAGATGTTATGCTGCAGTTGCAAAGAGGTGGTATTATGGCTGTAAATCAGGGACGCCAGTAGTCATCCTATGGTACATGAGACAGCCCCCACAATGACGAGTTATTGATACCAAATGATCAACAGATAGGACACAGGACTGGGGATGTAGCTCAGTGGTAGGATGCTTGCCTAACTAGTGCAAGGGTGAGCCTTAAAACCCCTGGCTACTTTATCCGCCAATCTAAATGTGTTCATTAGAGCAGCTAACCGAACTGCTTCCTTACCTGTTACTGTCTCCAATAATAACGTCTGGCATTTACTGCTTAGGGTGTGCAGGCATTATGGTAATTCTTTCAACTGATTATATCATTTAACTCTGAAAGCCCCAAGGGGTAGGCATCATTATCAGCTTGATTTTAGAGGTGAGGCAAGTTTGATGGAGTAAAGAAGCATACACAAATACTAATCTGGCAGGGGAGATGGCATGATATCGAAGATGGTTTTCCCAGGGGAAGACTTACTCAATGTGCTCCAAATGTGCTGACCCTGCATTTTCCACAAATGGGGAAAACTCAGTGACACAATTTATGGCAGCGAGGGGCTTCGTTCACATTCTTCCTTGTAAAAGTTCAGTTTTAATAACAAAATAAAGAAAGCCGTGCGAGGGTTGGGGTGATAGCTCAATGGTGGAGTGCTTGCTTCGCACACATGCAGCTCTGGGTTCAATGCCCGCCACTGCCAAAGAGACAAGCGACTAAAAGAGAAACGAAATTAAAAGCCTTGCCCAAGGTCTCATTGCTGGTGGCAGAGGTCTTTCTGTCAGCCAGGAATTGTGCCTTCTAGTCTTCATTACCACAAGTAACACCTTTAGCTCAAATGTGGACCTCCCCCTTCAGCTCATTAGCAGTTGCTTTCGTGAGCTTGCGTGGGCTCCAGGCTTCTGGTGGGAATCTGAGGGGAAAGAGGCTGGCATACAAGTGCATAAATTCAGTCCAAATTTGGGGAAGAATGTTTTACACTTGAAAACATCAACATCTAGTTTTGAAGATTAATTAACGGTTCTCCCACACAACTGTACAGTGGCCATATTAATCCAGTCTAATTAAACCAAATCAACCCAAACTGTTAGTCATCTTCAATCCAGAGATGCCAGTGTTGACATGGGACAAACAGCAGTGCTATAAATAGCAGACGAAGGCTGCCAGGCTCCCACATGGCCAGCCCGCCTTCGTTAGACTTGTTACTTTGCGCCTGCCTCTCTCTCTCTCTCTCTCTCTCTCTCTCTCTCTCTCTCTCTCTCTCTCTCTGTGTGTCTTTCTGTCACTTCTGCTTTACCAACAGCCCCCAAGGCAGGAATGATTCAAACAAACAAACAACCAAACAAACAAACAACCAAACAACCAACCAACCTATTCTTTTGCACTGCACTCTTTGTCAACTTTTGCTGTCTCCTGAACACAGGGCATCAGTGCGCAGTCGTGCAGCCCCTTGCTTGTGTTACGGTGTCGGAACACTCCCAGACTGTAAGATGATCAAGTTCCTTCACCCCACAATCTAGCTGATAGAAGGTAACTGAACACCATCTCTGCCCATGCGATAGGGGAGAATTCCTCTGTCTTCTCACCCGAGGACGACAGGCTTGTGCCACCCAGAAGAATGACAAGGTGACTCAGAATATGTGGGGTCCGCACAGCCCAGGGGGATATCTCTATGAAGAGGAAGAAGTATGGGCCCCACAGATCGCAGGTCAGTGTGAAGACTGCCGTTTTGCTTGCTCCCAGTGAGTTTTTGAAATAGCTTGTGTTGAAATAACCCATTGATTTCGCTGTTCTGTTTTTAGGCCTTTGAACCTAAATGAACGTCTTTAATACACCCTGAGGCATTTTTTTTATTAACTTGAGTATTTCTTATTTACTTTCGAGTGATATTCCCTTTCCCGGTTTCCGGGCAAACATCCCCCTAATCCCTCCCCCTCTCCTTCTTTATGGGTGTTCCCCTCCCCATCCTCCCCCCATTGCCGCCCTCCCCACAACAATCTAGTTCACTGGGGGTTCAGTCTTGGCAGGACCAAGGGCTTCCCCTTCCACTGGTGATCTTACTAGAATATTCATTGCTACCTATGAGGTCAGAGTCCAGGGTCAGTCCATGTATAGTCTTTAGGTAGTGGCTTAGTCCCGGGAAGCTCTGGTTGCTTGGCACTGTTTTTCATAAGGGGTCTCGAGCCCCTTCAAGCTCTTCCAGTTCTTTCTCTGATTCCTTCAGCGGGAGACCTATTCTCAATTCAGTGGTTTGCTGCTGGCATTCGCTTCTGTATTTGCTGTATTCTGGCTGTGTCTCTCAGGAGCGATCTACATCCGGCTCCTGTCTGCCTGCACATCTTTGCTTCATCCATCTTGTCTAATTGGATGGCTGTATATGTATGGGCCACATATGGGGCAGGCTCTGAATGGGTATTCCTTCTGTGTCTGTTTTAATCTTTGCCTCTCTATTCCCTGCCAAGGGTATTCTTGTTCCCCTTTTAAAGAAGGAGTGAAGCATTCACATTTTGATCATCTGTCTTGAGTTTCATTTGTTCTAGGCATCTAGGGTAATTCAAGCATTTGGGCTAATAGCCACTTATCAATGAGTGCATACCATGTGTGTTTTTCTGTGATTGGGTTACCTCACTCAGGATGATATTTTCCAGTTCCAATCATTTGCCTACGAATTTCATAAAGTCATTGTTTTTGATAGCTGAGTAATATTCCATTGTGTAGATGTACCACATTTTCTGTATCCATTCCTCTGTTGAAGGACATCTGGGTTCTTTCCAGCTTCTGCCTATTATAAATAAGGCTGTGATGAACATAGTGGAGCACGTGTCTTTTTTATATGTTGGGGCATCTTTTGGGTATATGCTCAAAAGAGGTATAGCTGGATCCTCAGGCAGTTCAATGTCCAATTTTCTGAGGAACCTCCAGACTGATTTCCAGAATGGTTGTACCAGTCTGCAATCCCACCAACAATGGAGGAGTGTTCCTCTTTCTCCACATCCTCGCCAGCATCTGCTGTCACCTGAGTTTTTGATCTTAGCCATTCTCACTGGTGTGAGGTGAAATCTCAGGGTTGTTTTGATTTGCATTTCCCTTATGACTAAAGATGTTGAACATTTCTCAGCCATTCGGCATTCCTCAGCTGTGAGTTCTTTGTTTAGTTCTGAACCCCATTTTTAATAGGGTTATTTGTCTCCCTGCGGTCTAACTTCTTGAGTTCTTTGTATATTTTGGATATAAGGCCTCTATCTGTTGTAGGATTGGTAAAGATCTTTTCCCAATCTGTTGGTTGCCGTTTTGTCCTAACCACAGTGTCCTTTGCCTTACAGAAGCTTTGCAGTTTTATGAGATCCCATTTGTCGATTCTTGATCTTAGAGCATAAGCCATTGGTGTTTTGTTCAGGAAATTTTTTCCAGTGCCTATGTGTTCGAGATGCTGCCCTAGTTTTTCTTCTATTAGTTTGAGTGTATCTGGTTTGATGTGGAGGTCCTTGATCCACTTGGACTTAAGCTTTGTACAGGGTGATAAGCATGGATCGATCTGCATTCTTCTACATGTTGACTGAGGCATTTTTAGAAATAATAACTCAACTAGAATTCATATGTGTTTGGTTGTCAGCGGGTTAAAACACCTTTAAGCATATAGTCGATAACAGTGTCTAGTGGGTTAAATGTCAAAGATGTTGACCTTTCTTAGGAAGGAGAGGTTGACAGATGGAGATATTTTTGTGGGTGAGCATCCCTTTGTGTGCGTGTCATCAATACTAGTGTGTCACTTCCCCCAGTATGTCTCACAGGGACCACTTCATTTCTGACTTCTTTGAATTCATTGCATAGCAAATGTCTGCCTGAGGGTGTGTGTGTGTGTGTGTGTGTGGTGTGTGTGTGTGTGTGTGTGTGTGTGTGTGTGTGTGTACAGTGTACGGAGTTTGTTTTTGTGTGTGGTGTGAGTGTGAGTGGTGTATGGGGTGTGTTTTTGTGGTGTATGTGTTATATGTGGTATGTGTGGGTGTGTTGTGTGTGTTATGTATGTGTGCTTGTGTGAATGTGTGTGTGTGATTCTTCCATCCTTTAAAAGTTATAGAAATGTTAAATATTCTTTAAAAATCCAAGGCTTGCCACTAGTTCAGGTCAGTACTATAATTCTACATTCTAGAGCTGTCAGAAAGGTTTACAGAGGCACTGCTGTTAATTGACCTTATTCTTAAACACCTTTTCACATTGCTTATAGCCCTTCGAGATACCACAAGCATTTAGAGTCCTACTGAGTGAACATAGCGGTTGGCATTAGAGAACTGAAACCTGTACCTGGAATGTTCTCTCAGCCCTGGGCATGACAGCTTTTTCATTTGTTCCCATTTGACAGAGAAGACAAGCGTAGCTTCCCTGAAGCCCTGCAGGTCAGGCATACAGCTAAGAATACAGGGCTTGAATGCAGGGCCTGACACTGAAGGCCACATCGCCAAGGCTCTCCTGAGGGTAACTGTCCTTGGACCCAGGGTTTAGCTGAAGGATCACAGAGAGACAACAGAAAGAGCAGTGTGAGCAGACAGTGGGGGCTGATGGCTGACGGGATACTTCTAATTTTCCTCATCTGAATTTTATAGCAGTTATGAAGTAACAAATCTGCCCAGGAAACTGGATATCCCTTCCAGATAGATAATACTGTATTTTATGAAATTTATCTGTGGCTGTTTTATCGAGAACTCAATTAGTCCTTACAATGCTTTGATCACACACCATTCCGTCCTTCCTCCTCATTTCCTCCCCTATCACCCACATCACTTTTCCCTCCCACCTTCATCTCCCCTCTTCCCTCCCCTCCCACTGAGTCCACTTTGTGTTGACTGTGTGCATGGATGTAAGGCCATCTACTGTGGTCTTGCAGGGGCCATATTCCTGAAGATATTGCCTTCTCTTCCCTCAGCTGCCATCTGTTACCAAGAACTCCTTAGCTAGGGGTGGGACATCATGAACCCTTCCGCATCCATGTTGGGATTTTGATATGCTGGATCTTGTGCAGGTCTTGTGTGTATAGTCACAGCTGCTGTGAGTGAGTCCACATATGCATCAGCCCTGACCGGACACTCCTTTGAAAACATTTTCCTGGTGTCAGACAGCTCAGCTGGATTCTAAACTCCTACCTTGGCTCATTTCCACTAAGAAGCACACAGAGGGGAAGTTAATTTTAATGTAGTAAGAGTTTCATTAGAGAAGTAGTGTATTTGAATTCTAATTCTGCAGAACTTTCTCTCTCTCTGTGTGTGTGTGTGTGTGTGTGTGTGTGTGTGTGTGTGTGTGTACACGCATGCTCACCTGACTGGCCAGTAGAATCCTGGGATCTACCCATCCCTACCCTCATCTTACAGGGTGGTCAGAGACATGCAGTGTCTGGCTTTTATATGGATGCCTGTAAATTCAAACTCAGATTCTTATGTAAGCACAGTAAGCTCTTTACTCACTGAGCCACCCCCTCAGCACCCATCCCTGTGTCTAGAGGGCCAGAGTCTCACTCTATACATAAGACTGGCCTGAGAACTTCAATACTGTCTCAAACATACAGCAGGCCATACTTCCTGAGTGCTAGGATTATACATGTTAATGCTATACCTTCTATCCTCCCCCCACCTTTTAAAGAAAGATTTCATATAGCTCAGGTTGGCCTTGAACTCACTATGTAGCTGAGGATAGCCTTAAGGTTGTGGCTCATCTGTCTCCATCTACAGAACATTGGGATTTCAGCCATGTGCACCACTCGACTTATTTTTTGCAGTGTTTGTGGTCCAGCTCCAGGGCCTGTTGCGTGCTAGAGAAGCATCTAATCAGGCTGCATCCCAGACCTAAGTTTCTACTCTCCGAAGCCAGGCTTGTTCTCCACATCCTGAGAACTAACATCTCTGGGCTGATCACTCACCTTATACGTCTCGCTTTTTATGTAATCCAATTTTTAGGATCTCATACAAGACATGACTCAGTCTTGTGGGGATGGCAGTCACCGGCTTAGATGTCTTCACAGAGCCCATGCATGATGAGCATCTCCAGAGAGAGCAGGATCTTCAGCATGCGCCCACCTGCTCTCACCACTCACTCCACACTCGCTTTCTCACACGTTCCCTTTCATTTACTTCCTCTACCCATGCAAATCTTTCCTCACCCATCGGTGTTTGACAGTCCCTCCAACTGAAAAACATCTTTCCCCAAATAGCTGCACAGCACGCTTCTGTGTTTCCTTCAGATCTTCGCTCTGTAACACGTTACAAGAGAGATTCCCATTGTGGCCCTGTTCTGGAAGTGCCCCTTTGCCCTGTGTCTTAAGAACCCAGCTTTATTTTTTCACAGTCCTTGACTCCACCCAATGGGTTATGTATTTGTTTCTTGCTTTCCCCTTTCCCTGGTTATGTACCACACCTGAAATGTAAGCTCCTTAGCTACAGGAGTGTGTGTGTGTGTGTGTGTGTGTGTGTGTGTGTGTGTGTGTGTTCTGTTTACTGCTTTAATCCCATTATCAGGAACAATGTCTGGCACAAAATACTTATTTGAAACTCATTTTTGAAATGAATGTCAATTAATACTTTAATTTCCAACCTTTGCAGTACCTCAGATTGGTCTTTTCTTTTTCTTGTTTTCTTATTTTAAGAGGCTGTATGCAAAATAAGCTGTCTAAGTGTTTGTTAAGAACTGTGGATCTCGGGGCTAGCTCTCCTGCCTGCCTTAGGGGTGAGGGTGGGAGAGGGCATCTCTCTCTTGCCCATGCTGCCTCCTGGCAGACAAGTTTGGAGGCCGGCTCACCCATGCTCAGGGCTAGCTTGCCTGTGCCCCTGCCATCAGGGCCATCTCTACTCTGCTGCTCAGGTGCAGAGCCTGCTCTCCCAAATGCTGTAGCACATGAGGGACAGGAATGGCTCTCCTGATCATATGACCCTGTTGGGGTTAACTCTTCCCACCTCCCACCGATGGCAAGAGCAAAAGGGAAGTGATAGGATCTCTTCCTTGCTGACACCACCCCATAGCAGACAAGTGGCAGGGCCAGCTCTCCTACACTCAAGCCTTTGGGACCAGATCAACTGAAACCCGAACAATGAGGGCTAGCTTTACTGTGCTGCCCAGGTGAGGTGCAGGTCTGCTCTCCCTGAGTGTGTAAGAGGTAAGGAGAGCTGGTTCTGCCTCTTGTGTAGACAAGGGGGCGATACCCTCTTCTCATTCCTCAGTCCTTTGCCATATTTAGCAGGTGGGAGATCTGGCCCCGGGGTCATGAGAGTAGAGCTCACCATGTCTCTCACCAGCTGTAACACTCGGCAGAGAACCTGCACTTCACCAGGGGAGCAGGGTAGAGCTGGCCCTGGTTGTGGGGTTGGCTGGTGAGGATACAAGATCAGGAAAGCTGGTTGGCTGACCTGCTCAGATATCTCTCAAGCCCAGATCCAGGGATTCGAACTGACCCACCCAAACATCTACCCCATAGTTGAACTTCTGGAGTACGTGAAGCAGCCAGTCCTACAGATCCAAAACTACAAGATCTCCATGACACAGGGCAGCAACAGAATATCAGAAAGGAGTGCCAGTAAGGTTCCAGTATTGATAGACTAGCAGAAGCCAGAGGCCTTGTACCAGACCAATGACTCACTGCAATGAACATTTGCAAGAAAAGAAGTGTGAACAAAATGAGGATACGGTGGGATACACCGAGACACACTGTAGCTTCCATAAGGTTTTTTCTCCCTATTGTGGGGAAGGTTGTAAGGGTAGAGGCTAGAAACAAGGGAAGGGGGAGATGAGTGAGAGTGGGGTGCATGATGTGAAATTCACAAAGAACCAATAAAGGTTTAAAACGTGTGGCTCCTGGGACCTCATGGGTACTCTGCAGAGAGTTTTCAGAAGAAGTGATTAAAACAGTAAATCTGTGTATACAAGGCCCCTCAACGTATCTAGTTATACACAGTGACATTCCAAAGGGCTCAAAGGAAAAGAAAACTTCCATGGGTCTTCGGTCATATGATGGTTTAGTCTGGAGATGTCACCAGGTCCTATTTCTATCTCCAACCTGCTCTGTCTTTTGTGGTTAGCCTTGGCCTTGGATTCCATTTTAAATGTCCCCCATGGCTACACACTAAAGGCTTAGTTAGTCATAAGCAGTTTGTGTGTGTGGGGGGGGTGATGCAAAACTGTCTAGTGGAAGGAATCTAAGTCATCGGGGGAGTGTGCCCTTGAAGGAGAGAATGGGACTTAGATCAGCAACTTGCTTCACTAAAGTAAGCTTTGCACTGGAGTGTGCTGCCTTCCTTGCATGGGCTCCAGTACAATAGAGCCAACCAACCCTGGACTCACACTTCAAAATTCCCCACCCCCATCCATCTCCTCCATTGCTTCCTCTGAGAGCTAGTCTTATTAGCCAAGGGTCGCCTAGAATTCAATGAACAGTTGAAGATGACCTTGAACTCTTGGTCTTTCTGTCTCTGCATTTGCCAAGTGAAGGGGATGACAAACGTGAGCCACCACCCATCTCTCCCCTTTTCATTTGTTTTGGTCGTTCAGGCTCGTCTGCTGTCGGCTCAGTTCTAATGGCTGCTTCTTTTCCCGTCTGCAGTTTTGACCCAAGATACCAGCCTTAAACAAAACAACACAAGCCACTCCCTCATTTCTTCATCGCTCTCGTGGCCCCGCCTCACCACCTCTTTCCCTCCCAAGCTTCTTAGAAGTATGGCTTTCATCTTCCACTCTGTCATATTTGGTACAAGGCCCCAGAGACACAGCAGCGAGCAGAATCAGCAGAAGTTCATGCCGAATAAAATTATAATCTAGGGGGAAAGATTTACAATAAACAAAATAAATTATTAAACTACAATAAACAAAATAAATAAAAAGTAAATCATGTTTTAGAAACGTAAATGTTATGAGGAAGATAGTGCTGGGAGTGTGGGGGTGACTTATGACTTTAGAGGTGTACAGGAGAGGCCTCATTGGCAAAGTGACATTTCAGTAAAGACCTACAGGGGTGAGTGAGTGAGCACTGAGATAAGAAGCTGAGGGAGGAGAGGTTAGAATGTTCAAGAAACTGCCAGGACCAATATGGCTGGAGAGAAGAGAAATTGAGTCAGACACTATTGGGACTAGATGATGCCGAGAGATACTATATTGCAATCTAATGATTTTGACTTTTTCTCTGAATGGTTTGTGATAGATACTATTAAAATAAAGAATCCATAAAGCCGGGCAGGATTCTGGAAGGATGCCCATGGCTGCCCTGAGGGACACTAGCTAGAGAATTGCTGCAGTTACTTAGAGATTATAGTGGCTTTGATGTAATAAAATGATTGGAGAAGCATTCCAATTATGAGTATATTTTTGTTTGAGTAACAGGGTGTCTTGCAGCACAAACTCACCTCACATTTACTGTGGTGGTTTGAATGAGACTGCCCTCCACCCCCACCCCATAGGTTCATATATGGATTAGAAGGTATAACCTTGAAGTTTTAAAAGATCCCTAGTGTTCATATTCCTTATCTCTGTCTCTCTGTCTCTCTCTGTCTGTCTCTGTCTGTCTCTCTTAGCCTCTCTGTCACTGTCTGTGTCTGTCTCTTCTCTGTCTCTCTGTCTCTGTCTCTGCTCTCTCTCTCTCTCTCTCTCTCTCTCTCTCTCTCTCTCTCTCTCTCTCTCTCTCTCTCTCCTCTCTGTCTCATGGTTGTGCCTCAAGATGTGAGCTCTCAACTATTCCTTTGCTTAGCTGTTATGGACTCCACCATGTGAAGCCATAAGCCCAGAAGAAACTTCCTTCTCTAAGTTGTCTTGGTAATGGTATTTTATCACAGCAATAGAAAAGTAACTGAGACCCTTACTGAGGAGCCAAAGTTGACCTTAAACTCTGATCCTCCTGCCTCTACCTCCTAGGTCTGGGATTTTAGGTATGAGCTATTTCTAGCTCTGAATATATATTTAAGGTACAGGTTGCAGGGTATGCTGCGGACATGATGTGCCATGCGATAGAAAGGACTGGGCTGTTAAGATAAATCCAAGGTCCAAGGCTCAAGGCATTGGAAAGGTACAATGTCAATCAAATGAGGTAGCGATTGTACAGGGATTATGCTTTTATTTTTAATAACACCAGAAGTTTTGGGTTTGGGGAAAAAAATCACAAGACTGCATACAGATCATAGTCAAAAGCCACAGGACGAGATGAGGTCATTGAAGAGGAAGTGGCTAAGGCAGAAACACACACACTCTCAGCTCTGGGTGCTCCAGTTTTAGAGAACTGAGGGATTCTCAGAAGGAGCAGATCCTAGGAAAGCAGCAGCCCACGAGGCAGAAAGGGAACCAGGAGATTAACAGCGGAAGCCAAAGAAGAGAGCGATTAGAAGGGGAGAGAACAAATGTGTTCAGTGCTGCTTGTAGGTCATGTAAAATGAAGAATGAGAAGTTATGGGGGATTAGTGGGGACCGCTGGGGACTGCACTAGGATGTCTTTGATGTGATGTGGTACAGCAATCGGACTGCAGTGTGTGCAAGGAAAAGTGAGCTGAGAACATCTGGAGACAAATTTTGAGTTTTCACACACACACACACACTCACTTACACACACTCACACACACACTCTCACACACTCACACTCTCTCACACACACACTCACTCTCACACACACAGTCAAGCACACACTCTCACACACTCTCACACACACGCACACACTCTCACACACTCTCACACACACTCACGCACACACTCTCACACACTCTCACACACACTCACGCACACACTCTCACACACTCTCACACACACTCTCACACACACTCTCACACACACTCACTTACACACACACTCACACACACACTCACACACACACTCACACACACTCACACACACTCACACTCTCTCACACACACACTCACGCACACACACACTCACGCACACACACACTCACGCACACACTCTCACACACACTCTCACACACACTCACTTACACACACACTCTCACACACTCACACTCTCTCACACACACACTCACGCACACACACACTCACGCACACACTCTCACACACTCTCACACACTCTCACACACTCTCACACACTCTCACACACACTCTCACACACACTCTCACACACACTCACACACACACACTCACACACACTCACACACACTCACACACACTCACACTCTCTCACACACACTCACGCACACACTCTCACACACTCTCACACACACTCTCACACACACTCTCACACACACTCACTTACACACACACACTCACGCACACACTCTCACACACTCTCACACACACTCTCACAAACACTCTCACACACACTCTCACACACTCACACTCTCTCACACACACACACTCACTCTCACACACACACTCAAGCACACACTCTCACACACTCTCACACACACTCACGCACACACTCACACACACACTCACACACACACTCTCACACACTCACACTCTCTCACACACACACACTCTCACACACACACACTCACTCTCACACACACACTCAAGCACACACTCTCACACACTCTCACACACACTCACGCACACACTCTCACACACTCTCACACACACTCACGCACACACTCTCACACACTCTCACACACACTCACGCACACACACACTCACACACACTCACACACACTCTCACACACACTCACTTACACACACACTCACACACACACTCACACACACTCAAGCACACACTCTCACACACTCACGCACACACTCTCACACACTCTCACACACTCTCACACACACTCTCACACACACTCACACACACACTCACACACACTCACACACACTCACACACTCTCTCACACACACACTCACACACACAGAGTTTATACCTGGATGCAAGTGAAGACCAGTGGACAGCCTAGGTGTCTCTCCTCCTGTCTACCTTGTTCTGTTGTTTTTCTTACAGGGTCTCTCATTAGAACCTGGGTTTACGGAGTAGGTGTGGCTGGCGGCCAGCAAGCCCCCGTGCTTCTCCTTGGTGGCCCTAGCACTGGGATTATAAGTGTGCCACTGTACTTGGCTATTTACATGGGTCCCAGAAACTGAATTCGGAGGTGGTGGGCACTTGAGCAGCAGCACTTTCCAACTGAGATATCGCCCCAGAGAGATAGCATTCTATTTGAATAATCCAGAGATTGTTATAATTTTTGATTGCTTTCTGGTGCTGGGATTTGAATCTGGGGTCTCATGTAGTCAATAAATTCAGCTATATTCTCATACCTTTCTAGTATCTTTGGTACAATGCACTGCTTGGCCCGCCTGGCTTACCAATATCTGTATTTCTCTATGCCTCGGGTTATGTTTTTTTTTGTTTTAAATCTTACATGCATGCAACCAAAGGAAGTACCAGGATAACATCCCAGGGCCCAACTATCAACCAATGGGTAGTGGGAGCTGATAGGTAAATCTCCTATCTTATTTTGGGGAAGAGGAGGTGGGTGGAGCTTAAGGTCGTGGTTTTATATCTTTATGCAGTGTATCTATGGAAAATAAGTTTTGTTGTTTACAATGGCTTCTAGGCCTGAAGACAACATTGCCTTTTCTTCCTGGCCTCATTTCTCCCCTCCAGATGCTGTTCCCTGTAATTCCCCGATAGATTTCTTGCTCTTGAATCTTTGCTTCAGGGGAACCTAAGTCAAGTCAAGACGCTTCATATTTAAATGTCACCTGAAGTTCAGTGATGCTCTATGGCCCTATGTTCTGGGAGGGTGGAGCACCAGAGAGGGTGTGGAATTCCTTGCTTCTTCATATCTTCCTGTTCCCCCTCTTCAGCTGTTCCTGATTCATAGATCCCTTATAGTAAATGTTAACTTTACATTTTAGAGTTCACAACATTTGTGCTTGAAAGTTTTATTAACAAATACTTTGGAGGAGGGGGCAAGTTCACTCAGTGCATTAGAAAAAGGGAAGGTTACTACACTACTTTTGCTAACAATTCCGACGCTTTTTTTAAATGTTTAAAAAAGATTTATTTATTATATGTAGGTACACTGTAGCCATCTTCAGACACACCAGAAGAGGGCATCAGATCTCATTACAGATGGTTGTGAGCCACCATGTGGCTGCTGGGATTTGAACTCAGGACCTCTGGAAGAGCAGTCAGTGCTCCTAACCTCTGAGCCACTTCTCTAGCCCCCGACACTTTTTTCCTAGTTCTTGACATAGAACATCCAAAATTATTAAAATTTCCCTCACTGATAGTGTAATAGGAACATCTTTTGTAATTTGCAAACTGATTTAGATGCCACCTGAGTTTATGTTGGTGTGGTAACCCTAATTTTGTGACAGTAGATGGTTGCTAAAGGAACCAACCACTTGAGCCCTACCCCTCTGAGAAGAAAGGATGGGCTGGAGACTGAACTGATTCACCAATACCTAGTGATTTATCAATTATTGATAGAATAATCAAATTCCTCTATTAATAAAATAAACATGGGATTCAGAGAGCATCAACACAGGTGAACATTTGGGGGTGTTGGGAGGATAGTAAGACATGTCCTCCTGAATTCTACGATGAGGAGAAATTGAAGGGACCCCTGCTGACTAGCTAGCTGGTCAGTAAGAAGTGTGGGTGACAGCCTGGGTCTTGCAGCTGATGTCTGAAGTAGAGGTAGTCCTGTGATAGGCCGTCCTTGACTTCTGGGATTGATAACTCCAGGTGGACACCGTCAGAGTTAGGTTGAATGGCAGGACACCCAGCTGATGTTGGCAGAAGAGCTTGGTGAGGAAACCCTGACGAGTTTGTATCTGAAGTGCTAGGAGTGAAGAAGCAGGGAACACCCAGAACGCAAGTCCTCTTACACACATGCTTCTTTCCGCAGTTTTTAGGCATTAGCGTACTGTGAGCATTGTCAGATAGAAGGATGAGGGAAAGTGTTAGTTTCATGACACACACATTAATTTTGCATCAGCAGTGTCTAACTATGTAAAGTCTGAGGAAACTATTAATTTGACAGTAATGTTCACGGATCTTGGGTGATTCCCTTTTGGGATACTAATTAGAATATTAATTATTCAACCAGGAATCTATGAAAGAGACAGATTGTTGTCTAGTCAAGAGTAGGTTTTAAATTCTCCTAGAGAGACTAGTTTTTCCTCAATGTAGTATTGTGCTATTAAGGTAGACTTCATACAGGTATATGAAGAATACTAGATCTCTCCCTTTACTGCTGCTAAGCATGTAACTCCCCTCTGTAACTGTCAAAAGTGTTGTCCATTAAATTGTGGAGGCTCTTACATGAGGAGTAGAGGGCTGAGTTTTCCCTCATATGTCTCTTTTAGTTTCTTTGCTTCCATGTTTCCTGAGAGAGGAAAATCTGGTGGAAGTTTCTCCTCCATTCTTTCTTTACCACCCGGTTGCCAAACACTAAGCCAGTTCAGTGCGCCAATCACTGACGTGACAAGCTTTGCAAAAGAGAGTTTTGTTCTAAGGCCTCAATCATGTGGAGATGAGGAAAACCTTTGACTCTTTCTCCTAAGGGCTAGGGTTTAGGATATGGCTCAGTGGGCAGAGGAGTTTGCTGCACAGGCCTGGATACCCACATTCAATCCCTGGAGTTCATGTAAAGATAGAAGGAGAAAACTGACTTCATTGGTGTTGTCCTCTGACTTGTACACATGTGTACCATGGCATATACATATAATATATATAATATATATACATATATATTATATATATATACACAATAATAATGAGTAAAAATTTAAAAAGAGAGAAGTAGAGAAACAGGGGTTCCTGAGCTGTTGGGAAAGGAAAATTGAAATTAAGAAAGAGCAAAGTTATTAGTAGAGTGCTTACGCAGTCAAACTCCATGCTCTCTGGGGCACCATGTGCTGAAAACAGCTGTGTTTATATCAACTGAGCATGCAGGTTTAGCTCCCAGAAAGTCAAAGGTTTCCCAGAAGACACTGGGCTCAGGTAAAGGGACAGTAGTTTCAGCTGATTGGAGCTAAGTGGCCTCCAAGCAACTTAGGAGACATTTCCACGTAACCTGCGCATCCAAATGGTTGTTCCAGTAATGTTATTGCGGATCTAGTGTTTAAATACAGGGCTTTTAATATTGGTGATGAGAGAAAGAGTGAGTGAGTGTGCGGACAAGAAGGGCAGGAGGTGAAAATCAGCTATAGATGCACAGCGAATTAGAGGCTAGCCTGTGCTACATGAGACCCCACTTACATTCAAAATGAAGGGAAAACCAAACCAGCTAACCAACCAACCAAAGCCACATAACTAAAACAAGAGAAACTATAAGGTTTATTAGTGTTTCTCTTAGCTCTTCTCCATAACACATTCTGCTTTTTGAAAAGAATTCTGGGGTTGGGGATTTAGCTCAGTGGTAGAGCGCTTGCCTAGCAAGCGCAAGGCCCTGGGTTCGGTCCCCAGCTCCGAAGGGGGGAAAAAAAAAGAAAAGAATTCTGATTCTGTATATTCTTTCTCGAGACTTATTTGAAGGGCATAAAAAACGATGTCTACCATATTTGCTGTATTCTAGCAAAAATGGTTTCATCTTCCTGATGGAGTCAGGTGGGCACTGTTGTTCCCACCTCTGGACGTGTTCCCACCATGGTGTGCCTTTGGAGAGTCTCACCTTGACCGGTCAATCCCACTCAGCTCTCCTGAGGTCAGTCTTCATACCCAAGTGCTTCACACATGTCTCCACCTCATTGTCCAGTAGGTGCCTCAAATTCTACACAACACGAACCACAGTTAGAGGCTCTGGTTCGCCCAAGAACACTCCGTGGCTCTGCTTTAGAAGATGGCATCACCATTCAGGAGTAAAGGCTCACAGTTCTGGGGCTTATCCTTGGCTCATAGATGTCTTTAATTTGTCATAGTCACATCCACCATAGATGAGCTGGTGAATATCTCTCTGTCTCCCTCTCCCTCCCTCCCTCCCTCCCTCCCTCCCTCTCCCTCTCTCTCTCTCTCTCTCTCTCTCTCTCTCTCTCCCTCTCCCCCTCCCTCTCTCTCTGCTTTTAAGGCCTGCTTTCACTAGGTAGCCTAGGCTAATTTCAATGGTAGCCCCTACAAACGCCTATTTGTAAAAGAAAAAAAAAAGTCTGTGGGGATGGGGTGAATTTGACACAATGGAAAGAGGAAGTGCTCATGAGTTTGGCCAAGTAAACAAGTGAGGTTTCTGGTGCCTGGTAACAGAGTGGTGTTTCTCACATCTGATGCCTCTGGCCTTTATGGACACCTGTACTGATAGGCAGATACCCACACACACAGGTACACATAATCAAAAATGAAATAGATCTAAAATATATATATATACATATATATATATGTATGTATATATATATACATATATATATGTATGTATGTATATATATATATATATATATATATATATATATATATACCATAACCATCTGTCCCAAACAGCTATTTCTATGACTTAATAAAGATGAATTGGCTTTTGGATGAAATGAGATTTTGCTTTTACAGTTATATATTAAATCTGCAATTAAGTTCATAAATGAAATGCTCATAAAGTTTATTCAAAGGTTATTTCTTTTTTTTTTCTTTTTTCTTTTTTTCGGAGCTGGGGACTGAACCCAGGGTCTTGTGCTTGCTAGGCAAATGCTCTACCACTGAGCTAAATCCCCAACCCCCAAAGGTTATTTCTTAAATAACCTTTAGAGAGGTATTGGAGAGAAATAGGGTGATGTCCAAGTTTATCTAAAACAAAGACATCACCTGTAATCCCAATATTCAGGAGGCTGAGGATGGAGGATTGACAAAATTCAAAGCTAGCCTTGACCACATAGCAAATTCCAGACTCACTTGAGCTATAGAGTAAGGTCTTGTCTTATAAAGTAGGAACAAAAACAAAATCAGAGACATTGTTAGTTCTAAGTATTTATTTCCAGTGCTGGGATTGACCCATAGATTCCGTATGCTTGGCAGATGCTCTACCACTGAGCTATAACTCCAGCCCTCGAGAAAAAGGGAAATCACAAAGCAAAAAATGTTCAATAGCACAGAAATCTCCTATAGCTCAACCATTCAGACACTAATGTTAAGTAGCACAGAAATCTTCTAAAGCTCAACCATTCAGACACTATCATTCGAGCATGTCACCTTAGCCATCACATGTTTTTGTTTCTGAATGATAGTTAATATTTTTAAAATTAAATTAAAAAAGATTCATTTGTATCCTATGTGTATTTGTTTGCATGCACGTATGTTTGTGCACCACATATGTACAGTGTCCTCAGAGGCAGGGATTAAACACATTTCGACAGAACAACAGAACATACAATCACCCAACATACAATTCTTTGGTTGTCTTGGGAATATTGGCTCCTTAAAATTATGTATGTGTGTGTGTGTGTGTATATGTATGTATGTATGTATGTATGTATGTATGTATGTATCTATCTATCTATCTCTCTATCTCTCTATCTATCTATCTATCTATCTATCTATCTCTCTATCATCTAATATATGTGTGTGCCAATGTATGGCATGGTACAGATGTGGAGGTCAGGAGGTCAAAGGGCATCTTGCTCCTGACTACAGACACAATGTTATCAGATGCTTCACAGATTGGCCCTATATGTTTCCTGTCATGATAGGTGGTGCTCTCGTGATAAGTTGCCAAGTTAACTTAGCCCTCCTCTAGCACATTACCCACATCTGGTTCGTCTTGTCTGCCCCTTCACCTGGTCCTCCTCCAGAGTGCTCCAGCCCTTAGGTTGCTTTTGTCAGGTTGCTACAATGAGAAAAATGACACGCATGTGTGTCACACAACTTTTCACAATGGAAAAAATCAGGGCCTCCAAAGTTGAAATATAAGCCTTTGTTTGGCTTTGTCAACAATGAGTTCTTCTAAATCTTTTCATTAGTGTTGTCCATACTGAGTATCAAGAGGCAAGGGTCTATTCTAAAGATTTTCCTTGGAATGCAGAGCTCCCGGTAGAGCTTCTTCTGTAATCATTCCGCACCAGCACTCACTGACAAGAAGAACTGCGCTCCACTACTTATCATGCACGTGTAAGGGCCCAGGTTTCACACTCAGGGTACACATGGAAATGGGCATGATAGTGCACATCTGCAATCCCAGCACTCCTAAACGGAGTTGGGCAGTAGAGACAGAGAATCTCCAGAAGTGGGAGGCCTGCCTAGCCTGGATATGCAGCGGAAAAATAACAAAGAAGCCCTGTCTTGAACAAGGCAGAAAGTAAGTCTGACACCCAAGGTTTTCAAAGGTCACACATACACACATACACACATATACACACACACACACACATACACACAAACATACATAAATACACACACACACACAGAGAGACTGAGACAGAGATAGAGAGACACAGAAACAGAGGCAGAGACACAGAGAAACATAGAGACAGAGAAACAGAGATAGAGATGGGCAGAGGGAGAGAAGGAACAGAAAAAAATGTGTGCTGAACGTCAGCTAATCACTATCAGTTTAGACTTTATGCTATCAATACCTAGTTATCTTCATTTCTTTTCCAGGATTCCTACTTTTTACTTAGAATCTCGTTACTGTTTTGTGTGTACCGCGCCAGCATTTGCTGCCTAGTTAACGGTTTCCACTGTTCAGAAGCTTACTGTGACTACCGTTGTTGGAAGCATCAAGGCTGGTTCCTTTTGAGTGGCGTATTGGATGATTTGCAATCTGGTTCTTGTCTCATTTCCAGCCTCACCTGCACTTTCCTGGTCCAACCACAGGAAGCTATGCCCTGGCCAAGCACCCCAGCTTGGTTCCTGAGGCCCTAACATTCAGAGTTGGGAAAGAGGGTAGGGAAAGGCAGAGAAGGCAGATAAACACCCGGAGAGCAACTTCACAGTGCTGTGAAGGGAAGCACCAGCTCCACTTAAGACCAACTTAGCCGACATTTGAATGATACAACAGGGAAAGGACCCCAGTCTTCGAACCTCAAGATCCCAATGCAAGGCTAAGTTTTACAGCTTTTGCTCTTGCAGAGTTCTAGGGGAAGGTGCGATGCTGCCCTGGAGACGGACATTGCAGGACTCAGGCTGCATCCTGCAGAAGAGCAGGCGAGTCACGTGAGGTAACTGGCTGCGAGTGGGGGTGAGTGAAAGACATTCTTAGCTTGGGGCCGCCTTGAGCAACTGGATGAATAAACTAAGCAGAGAGCCGGAGAATTTGGAGGGGGATTTCGTTGAGGATAGGCAGCGGCCCAGAGCAGTTCAAACGTTAGGAGAGGATTGAGTCTGGAGTCTCATCAGACTCTTCTTTGTGGATGTGGCATGTGGGAGGCAGTGTGTACAGTTATGATAATGAAGCAGACTCAGGTCAGTGAGAGAATGCTTGCCCTGACAGAGATTTGAATTTAAAATCCGGTAAAGGCACACCTAAGTAAAGACAAAACCGAAGTAAAGGCGCGCGCGCACGCACACACACACACACACACACACATACACACACACACACACACACACACACACACACACACACACACACACACACACACAAGCTTCAAGAACTAGAATCATATTGAGAGGAATACTGTGGAGGGCAAGGGGGCAAAGTCCCCAGGGATAACCTGAGCAGGTACGCTGTTGATGACCATCCGGAAAGGCTTCATTAAACAAACGTGACACACGACGTACAGGATCTAGGTCTGCAACAGCTGAATGCCTTTCTTTGAGGAGATGGGAGTGTGGGACTGTGTCCCTCTGGCAACCCAGGGCACATTGTCTGCAGTGCAGTATTTCCCAAACAAAGCCTCTAAGGAGCCTAGGGGCTTGAGTAAGCATGCTTCCTGGGCTAACCCATGGTTTCTACAGGTTGTCTTTGTAAGTGCACGTAAGTGCCAGCACCCACAGAAGCCAGAGGCATTGGACTTCCCTTGAGCCGGAGTTACAGTGGTGGGCTACCAGATGTCGGATCTGGGTATTGAGCTCTGGTCCTCTGCAAGAGCGCTATGTGCTGTTAGCGCTGACCTTCCTCTTCAGCCCTGAAAGGGATTTTTGGAGGGGAGGATGCTTGTGTAATTAATTAATTAACTGGCTTTCTGGATACCTCTGGCCAGTTTTCAGAAGTCAATTTCTCATACATCTCATAATACTTTCGTTAGTGAACTATTTTAATAGAGTAATTCTTACATATTTCATTTTTAATGTTTGCTTTTAACTAACAAATAGTCAATGTTTAGAAGAAAGATATGCTATCATATCTACATTTTTCTATTTATGAAAACAAAAGTTCAGATGCTGGGTGCAGCGGCATACACCTTGAATCCCAGCACTTGGGAGAAAGAGGCAGGCAGATCTCTGAGGTAAAGGAGACTCCCTCCTTGCCCTGTCTTCCTGTCTTCCACATCCTTCCCCCTCGCAACTCCTATTTCCCCTCCAGGTCTCTTGTGCAGGATCTGTGGGAACCCTCAATGCACGCTCTTCAGCTTTGATGCCTCATCAAAGCTCCCTACTGCCTGTCCTTACTTTACCGTATCCCACTGCTTGATAGGGAGTTCAATTGCCTGTCCACAGCCTTCCCCAGAATGTAAATTCTTAAAGACCAGGAGCTCAGATTTCTTCTTCAGTGAGTTTCCAGCACCTAACACAAGGCTAGACAATAAATAGAAGGTAGTACTTGCCAACTGAATGCAGAAATGTGAAAGAACATTGATGCTGTCCCGAATAAAACAGAAAAGAATGTGCGGTACGCTTTAGAATAAGTAGAAATTGTTTTGCTTGTGTGTAGGTTATATTATCTAAACACAGTTATTAACAACTATGAGTAATACTGGAATTCCATCTGTAGATGAGGCTGGTCTTGAACTCACAAAGATTCATCTGCCTCTGATTCCTGAGTATTGGGATTAAAGGCATGGGCCACCGCCTCATGGTATTAGTTTACATATAATTTGAAGAGTAAGCTTGCTTGGAAAGGTTTGGTCAAACTGAAGATATAAAGTGGCCTTTCCCATCCTTGAGAATAGATACAATTAAACAATTGTAAATCAATGTCAATGATAAATCAACTATCAAAAATCTGTTAATAATAATAATTTTATTGGAGAAATAGGTCTCCTGTTAGTTTCCCGGCAGTATCATTTCTCTTGGAGTTTCTACATAGGATTATGGTACCAGAAAATACAGTGTTACAAATGGGTGTGAAGGGTCACCGGAGGAACTGAAGGAGACATGTGAGTCCCAGGCATTTGGAACAGAATGATTGGAAGAAAGTGAGTCAGATGAGGGAAATTTAGGAAAGTACTGAGGAAGCCTGAACGGGGCCCTTAGCCTGGATCATACCCTAGAGGAAGATCCTATGGCCAGAAACAGTAAGAAAAGAAAGCTTTGTAACCTCAGGACCCTGTGGATCCACCAGATAAAGAACTGCTCTGCAAGTGTGTGTATTTCACACTTCATGGGCTTGAGAGGAAACAAAGTAACTGTATCCCCACCCAAATAGATTCAATCATAGGAGGCTTGTGGGAACCAGACTTTAAAAGTAGGTTTTTATTTCTTGGTCTTTAACAGTGTTTAGTTGCTGTTTGCATGCTAGAGCAATACAATGTCATAACTTATTTAGTTCTGTTACTACTATGAATTAGAAATTATTATAAAGCCCCGTTTAGTAGCAGAGGATATTGTGTCCAGAACAAGGCCCACACTAACGAGATATGCCTGGAATTGAGGTTTCTGTTATAAACGTAGCATTTCCCCCACTATTTTATGTACCCAGATGGCTCACATTTAAGTTACTCATTTTAAAAATTCATTTTTCATGTTTGTTCAGTAGCTACTTTGAAACCATTTTCCTCTTTTTTAAAATTGAGGAAATAACCATATTGATTTCATAGGCAGCTGGGAAGAAACCCTAGGTTTACACTGTCCTGCTTGGTTCCCTTAATTTTTTGTTGTGTTTTGTTTTCTTGAAACTGGGTCTCAGGTCATCCAAACTGGCTTGAATTCACTCTGTAGGTGTAGATGACCTTGAACTCTGGATCCTTTTGAATCTACTTCTTTAAGTGTTGGGATGACAGGCATCTGCAGCTGTGCCCAGCTTTTGATTATTATTATTTTCCTGGTAGAAATATGTTAAGTATAGCAGGGATATATTAAATAACCATTTGGGAGTGAAGTTCAAATTACAGCATATTGTTCCCTAGGGATGTGTCCCAGCATGGTGATGGTGGTAAGGTGGTCATGGTTGGGTGAGGAATATTATATTACATATTTAAGAGAAAATTGCTTTAATATTTTTTAATTTATTTGTTCATGAATTTATTTAGAGTAGCCTGGGGTGGTATTGACTATGTAGTTGAGGTTGGTTTTGAACTCCATAAAAATCCTTTAGTCTTAGACCCCTAAGTGCTGGGCTTTAGGCATGATCTACTACATCTGGCTTTGATTTTACATTTCTTTGGTAAAGAGAGTATGAATGACAAGTAACTATAGGTAGATACATTCTATAAAACACAAAAATGTGGGGTTGGGGATTTAGCTCAGTGGTAGAGCGCTTGCCTAGCAAGCACAAGGCCCTGGGTTCGGTCCCCAGCTCCGAAAAAAAAAAACACAAAAATGCATTAAGTTGTTGGGTTACTTGCCAATGTGAACTAGCCAATAATTAGAACACTGCACCTGACCATGAAGCGTCCTTATACCTTCCAGAAGGTACTTTATTATTTGGTTGTGTTTGTCAATGAGAAAATGGCCAGTTAAAATTAATGTTCATTAAACTAGTTTTTCCTTTTAAAACACATCTAATCTATCTATCTATCATCTATCTATCTATCTATCTATCTATCTATCTATCTATCTATCTGTCGTATGAGTGTGTGTGTGTGTGTGTGTGTGTGTGTGTGTGTGTGTGTGTGTGTGTGCCGGTGCTGTTGTACTCATGAAAAGGAAGTTCAGAGGACAACCTGTGGAAATCCATTCTCTCCCTTCAGCATGTGGGTTTTGGGGATCCAGTTCATGTCATTGGATTTTAAATTAATTATCATTGGATTTCTGTTTTGTGAGGCAGTGTCTCATGTAGCCATGGATGGGCTTGAATTCCTGCCCTCCTGGCCAAATGCTTTCTATGTCTGTAGGTGTGAACCAGCAGCCTGGCTAATTATCTTTTTTCCTTCTAATCCTAAAAGTCAGATACCAGAGATTTATCAGCGTTGCTACATTGGGAAGTAAAGACGTAGGAGGTTCAATGACCCCCAACTTCATCTTGGGGTTACTGACAGAACTTTAGGTATAATAAAGGGAGATTTGGGGTAGGGGATGAAAGGTGTGTGTGTGTGTGTGTGTGTGTGTGTGTGTGTGTGTGTGTGAAGCAGCGTTATCAAGTGTGCTGTTCTGATACCCTGGCTCTGATGCTGTGAGGTGATTTGAAATGGTCTGTATGAGTCAAGAGGAGCCCTGCTGCGCAATCTCCACCATCCCGTATCCCTTCCTGGATCTGGGTCTGCTAAATCCCTTGGACTTCATACACTGTGTTTGAAGATGGAACTGACTAATCTTCCACGTTCCTTCCGGTCTTCCGGTTCTTTGATTCCAGTTTGGAACTCTTAAACAGGCATTATTGTGATGCAGAAGATGGCCGAGCCATACTAAGATCTTAAGGCAGAGCCTTGTGGGCAGGTATTTTAAAATTTATTTTATGGGGTGCGTGTGTGTGTGTGTGTGTGTGTGTGTGTGTGTGTTTGCACATGAGTCCAGGTACCTCAGAGTCCAGAAGAGGGTGTCAGATCCTCTGGGCTGAGTTACAGATAATGGCTGCAGGCCTCTACCATGGATATTAGGTGCCAGACTCAGGTCCTCTGGAAGAGCAGTGAATGCTCTAATCGCTCAGCCACCTTCCCACGCGGGCAGAGATTTTATGAGCCACACTATCTACACACTTTCAGCGTTTCAGCTGTTATAACAATATTTTGTCTATATATTATATTTTTATTTGGGTAGTTATGTTTTGAGGTACTAGGGATTGTAGTTGGGGCCTTCAATATGCTTGGCAAGTGCTCTGCTGAGGGACATGCTTATGTATTTTGCTAAAAGGTGCTTTAAGTTGTTTTTATATCATACAGGGGATTATCAAACTAGTCAGTTTAAATTATAGAGAATTTAGGCAGAATTTCAAAGCCTTGTTTCATAATCTAAAAGTAATTTGCTGCCATCGTATATTCTGTTTTTCTTCTGCCTTCTTAGATAATATGATTACTGACAGAACAAGTGTGCTTTAATGAAATATTCTAATAGTAGTAATTAAAACATGGACTAGGCAAATGTCACAGCCATCAAGCCTTTGACTATCGTGAGTTCATTTTTCCTTGACCTCTTCCAAGAAAAGAATATTTCCCTTTTGATTTGACTGCTGAATGATAAAACTGGGTTCTTTTAATGGTTTCCATTGCTTTTGTTCCCACCCAAGCCTCCCATCACTTAGCAAAAAAATGTGTCCTCCTTATCCCCACGCATCAAAGCTAGTCACACCAGCTCAGCATTGGCCTGCATTCCATTCTGGGACACAATTCATAAGAAAGTGGGCAAATTGGTGAAGATTGGGGTAGAAAGGAGAGAGGGTAGACAGATGTACCAGAAGGAAAGGTTGAGGAAGATGTGGGATTCCAGGACGCAGTCAAAGAGCTTCTTCGTAGCTTTGAAGAGCTGTTGTGTGTAGAGTGTGACACGCTCTTGGCGTAGCCTCAAGGGAAGCACTTGGACAGGAAGTTGTTGGCATAATTTGAAGTTGCTTCCAACAGTATGTTCTCTAGGTCTTCATGCATGTGCCCTGCAAGGGATGCAAAGCAGCCCAAGCAGTATGTAAGTTAGAGATGCAGAGTTCAACATCCGTCCTTACCTGCTAAGTCCACAAGCAGATCCTCTCCCTTTTCTACAGTGAAGTGACATTGTAAGTCTCCTACTATTTTCAAGTATGATAAGCCCTTCTTACTGCTGGTTGAAGTAAAGGTCAATTTTCTTCTATTTTTATTAAGTTGGTCGATTGGGAAGAAATGTCCAGTTTTGCCTTCCTGTATGGGCTGAAGAGCATGCCTTTATTGTGATACTACAACAGGAGGGAATTTGGCCCGTGAGAACTGAGACAATAATGTGTTTTGTGATGTCATTAGGATCTTGGTGTATAGGTGTGCTGTGTGCACAGTGGTGTGTATTTTTCTTGCAGATTTTTTTTTATGATTTAGAGAGGTTCCATTTTACTGATATTACACGCAGCATAGTATTAAAGAATTTTACCAGCCGTATGGAGGTAGCACACATCTTTAATCCCAGTACTCAGGAGCCAGAGGCAGGCAGATCTCTAAGTTTGAGGCCAGCTTGGTCGAGAGAGAGAGAGAGAGAGAGAGAGAGAGAGAGAGAGAGAGAGAGAGAGAGAGAGTTCAAGGACAGCCAGGGCTACAGAGAAACCCTGTCTCAAAAAACAAAAACTACAGCAAAAAGAATCATCATAATATACAGTAAATATGCTAAGAAAAAAAATTAAATCATTTAAATTTTGACTTGGGACAGCATCTTATCTCCCACTAATCTAGTCTGACTGCTAACTCACGAAGCCCTCCTATGCTGGGACCATAGGCACGAGCCACAAGCTCAGGACCATTTTTGCTTGGAGGATTTATTCTTACGTGTGCGTATCTATGTGAGTAGATGACACATGTGTGGGTGCTCTTTTGTCCAGAAGAGTGTTGGATGCTCTGGGGCTGCAGTTAAAGGCAATTGTGAGGCTCTCAACATAGGTGCCTGGAACTGAATTTGGGTCCTCTGGAAGATTAGGAAGTGCTCTTAACTGCCAGAGTCATTTCTCCGGCCCCCCTTTTCACTACTTTTAAGGACTTTTGTTAGGTCACAATTCATTCCTCATGTCCAAAACCTCTAGAGAGAATTAAATGAAAGGCCATGGAGAATCATTTTTAAGAAACTGGAGCTTTTCCATTAGATCCCCCCTCCCCGAAAGTGTTTTATGGATCTCCTGGGACTATTTATGAACATACATGAGTGACACAGGCCCATGTTCCTGGAAGGAGGCTCAGGAGTTTACTGTCACCCTTCTTTACGTATGGAGTTTCAGGCCAGCCTGGGGTTACATGAGACCTACCTCAGAAAGCCAAAAACAGCATTGGCCTGTGAGATGGCTCAGTGGGTAAAGATGCTGGCCACCAAACCTGAGGGCCAGTGCTCCAGCCCTACACTGTGGAAGGAGCAAATGACTATGGCCACACTAAACCAGCTCAGGCCAGCACAGATGGCTCCAACTTTTACTTTCACTGCAGATGAAAAATTCTTTAAGAATGGTAAAGTAGCAGCTTGAATTAGGTTGGGTTTACTTCAGGGTTTTAGACAAAGGGGCAAAGTCTATTGAGATTCATAATGCTTTGTTTTTCCATATCTTTCATCAAAAAAAAAATCTCAATTAGGTTTATTTCAACAAGATTTGAATTGTTCAACATAGTTAAGACCAGGATTTGGGAGAATAAAGGTAACATTCAAGTTTTAAGAGGTCTTTGTTGTTTTTCTTTTTTAGTTTTGATTTTTCAAGATAGGGTTTCTCTCTTCACAGCCCTGTCTGTTCTAGAACTCACTGTGTAGACCAGGCTGACCTCCAACTCATCAATCCACCTGCCTCTGCCTCTTGGGTGCTGTAGTTAAGGATGTGTGCCACCACCCCCTGGCTATTTTTAAGAGTTCCCCCTGCCTCTCTTTTTTCTTTTTGTGAGGTCTTTGCTCTCACGGCTCGGCTCGTAGAATATGGCTCGTAGAATATGCAATATACTTAAAAGGGTTCAAGGCTCATTACAACTTTCAGGATTTTTACAGGTTTAAAGGCTGTTTTTTCTTTCTTTTCTTTTTCTACTCTTCCCCTTTTCCAAATATGAAAATGAAGCTGTTGTGCCTAGCTCATAGCGACTCCTGGCTTTCCATGAATGTGGTTAAAGGGTTAACTTTTGAATGTAAGGAGAGGGTGTGTTTTTAGATACCTTACCAAGGATGTGTTTGGCTAGAATTACTGAGATGCTTTGAATAACTTTCCTGTATATCAAAGTAGTATCCACTTACAGTTTTGTGCTTGTTTGCTTTCTGGAAAGTCAGCAGAGCAGAATAATGTCCTAAGAATCATGAGTTGAGTTGCCTCCCTGGCGTCAGCGCTCCAAGTCTCTTCAGTTGACATTTCGCTCGAGCGCCCCCTCTCTCCCTAGAGGTCAACAAGCAACTGTGAGCCAAAGGCTTGCACAAATCCCTGTTTCAAGAAGAAACCACTCAGAGCGCATGCTCTGCTGATAGTGGTTCAGTAGCGCCATTTTCGTAAGGGAAGGGCTGACCACTAATTACGTCTCTAGGGCTCACAGCATTAAAGTTGTTCAAACTGGATCAGAACGTTGCAGAACAAGTCCGGGGCCTCCTGGAGAGGAACCTTTGTACTCCCTTGCAGCGCTCAAGCCAAGGCTAAAGAAATCTGTCATTTCTCTTCTGGACAAGTGATCCTTTCCCTTTTTCCCTTCGCCCAGGATAGCCTACAGTCCGAGAGTAGAGCCTTACATCTCTGGGATGATTTTGCGCCCACACCTGTGGCCAAAATGAAAGGACTTGGAGAACTTGATGAAATATTTTTCCTCTTGAACAAAGCCTCGGTGAGAGCAGGCTCTAGTACTTAGTCCGTGTACTCCGGAGCTAGGAGGTATCGCTTCTCTTGAAATCTGGTTATAAAGACACAGATCCGACAGTGGTGAGAATAGGGGTTGGCGGAAAGATAGCGGTATGACCCAACTTGGAGAAGGTCTGAGGTTTTTCAGTGCGCGCGCGCGCGCGAGTGCTTGTCTCTCTGTGTGTACGCGCGCGCGCGCGCAAGCAGGCAAGCCAGCAAGAGTTTAGAAGAAACTGAGTGAGTGGAGCAAGAGAGAAAGAGCTTGAAGAGAGACAAGAAAAATCTGGTGTGGAAGAAGAGTTAGCCGTTGCAGAAAGGGATTGTGGAGACTGCATCTCAACCAGCCAGGCTGCAGCAGCTTCCTGGGGAGGCATCCACTCCTCTCTACCCATCCTTTTTCATTCATAAGTTTGTGGCCCCGCCTGACATACCCCCCCACCCCCACCCAGGCCGAGGGCCAAGTTTCCTGTGTAGCAATTGGTGAAAGGCAACAAAGCCTTAGCAACCGGCTCCTAGTGACCCGCGGGGCGCCTGGTAACTGGGGCCTGAGGCCGGCTCAGAGAAAGGAGCCGAGCTGTCCCTTTAAGGGATGGCCGCGGAGCCGTGAAAGTGGAGGGGGACGAGGGAGGGCGGGGAGGCAGGTCTGGGGGCGGACCTAAGAGGAGGAGGAGGAGAGGAGGGAGGAAGAGTTGCTGCTGAAAGGAGGTGGCGAAGGAGGAGTCTGAGCAGCTGCTACTAGCCCCGCGGACACCTCCGGAGTCCTGCCCGCTGCCGCACGAGTGGCCACGGGCGCGATCCGGGCCAAACGTCTTGTCCTCCATGATCACTTTGGGAGCCGGGGGAAGACTTTGCCCGGCTTTGAGAGCTGGTGTGCGCTATCCAGGTTTGGCGGAGACGGTGCTGCGGGAGCAGAAGAAGCTGCAGCTCGAGCAGCAGCAGCAGCCGCCGCCGCCGCAGAGTCCGGATCACAGCGGTTACAGTCCGGGGCGTGTGCGTCCCGCGCCCAGCGGGTTCGGTTCCCCACGGAATGTCCCCGGGGCGCCCCACGCGCTGACCCTGCAGCTGCCTCCGCCTTGGGCGCCCGCCGCCTCCCTCAGGCAGGCTCGGTGATTGGGACCGCGAGCTCCCAGCTCCTGGGCAGTGGGGAAGCCCCCGGGGGCGGGTGACCTCAGCTGGCCACGACCCAGCCCTCCCCCGTGCGGATCTCGCTTAAGATGGCAGCGGAGTCAGGGGAACTAATCGGGGCTTGCGAGTTCATGAAAGGTGAGGAGCAGCCGCCCGGCATCATCCGGCCCTTCCACGCCACTCCCCCCAACAACTCCCGGCTCACCCCTTTGTCCCAAGCCTCTACCCTGGGTTTCTTTTCGGGCCCTGTGTCCTTCAGTACTGCGTCTCGGCGCTCGGGCCCCTTCTCGCCACTCAACTCCCCGAGGACCCCCTGCTTCCGGCTTCTTTTTCGCATCCTCGCTCCCTCTGCAGCTTCCTCGTACCCGGACAGTGCAGGCTTCTCTGCTTGGGATCCTCCTGCAAACCTTTCTTGGTGGGGATCCTGCTGGTTTTAATCCTCCATCTGCTAATCTCGGGCTGACCGGAGCTTTCGGGACATCCCCCACCCCAACCACACCCCCTGTCTTTCCTTCCTTCCTCTTGAAGTCTGCTAAGCTGCAGGGGCAGGAGCTCACCTCTCTTCCCATTCCGCTGCAGCTGAGGTCTGGAGGTTTCCGAACCAAACTTGTGTCTCCAGTTTTGCGGGTACCCACAGCTCCTGTCTGCACCCGCCCGCACGCAACCAGGGGGTGAGGGAACTCCGAAGATGCTCTGCCCCCTGCTGGGTCTTCTAGCCTCTTGGCTGGTTGTGCTTTTGGGGCTCTGTAGTTTTCTGGAAGATCCTGTTTCCCCAAGATTCCCACGTGTTCAAAGGGTCTTTAAATGGTGTGTAGCAATCATTAATCCTTCGTGCATGATCCGTACTGTCAGCCTCCCGTCCCTGCTTCTCATGTTCTGTCTTTTAAACTTGTCTTTCAGATCGATTATATTTTGCTACTTTAAGGAATAGACCAAAAAGCACAATAAATATCCACTATTTCTCCATCGACGAGGAGCTGGTCTATGAAAAGTAAGTTTCCCTCTTTTTTTTAAGCACCCACCACCCCGAACTAGTTTGTTGGTCCTTTGATAAGTGGGCTTATTCGCTTTTCCGAAAGAGTTCAGGGGGCATTACTAGCTTTCTATTGGGGAGGGATGCAGACAAAATGTATATAGTTCGGAGCTGTCAACATTGCAGTCCTTTTAGAATTTCACAGGTATTAATTCTTCCTACTCCCACAGCAATTCTGGATTCCTCACACTCCCCAGAGTAGCACCAGGCGGTCAAACCCTGTGTCATCACCAGACCTGTAATTGGCCTGTGAATCAGTCACTAGGTATTTATGGAGCACCCACAGGGTACAGGGCAGTGTGTGTACTACAGGTGCTTAAGCTTCTCAGGGCACAAGGCTCCTGTTGTTTGGAAGGATGTTTTTGTTTGCACAGCCAGTTTTCCGAAAGTGGGACGCAGGACTGCAGGGAGCTGTATCCAAGTTGCATCTATGTGGAAGATTTCCGGTGTGATTGAGTTGATGGTACCTTTCGTTGAGTAGTAGAGGGATTCTCTCTCTCTCTCTCCCTCTCTCTGTCTCTGTCTGTCTGTCTGTCTCTCTCTCTCTCTCTCTCTCTCTCTTTCTCTCTCTCTCTCTCTTTTGCTCTGAGGGATTAAGATCTGAGAGTGAATAATCAGAACCAGAACTGAGCTCTGTGAGAGGTCACAGATGTGAAGGAAAAGGTTATTTGAATATTTTCAGCATAGTAAAACATTAATTGGAGAGACATGTTTCCTTCCGATGAAAACAGTAGACAGGAGTAGATATATCGGTGGGATTGACTTATATTCCTTTACTAACACAGCTGGTCTTTCAGACGAGCCTTGTATACTCATTAAGACATTTAACTTTGCTTTGTGACCATCCTGATCATGTGGGCACTCCAGTGAGCCTAGTGAGATGAACCATAAAAAGCTTTCTAGGGCTTACCCAGTTAGAAAGCATATTGGCGATTCGACTTCAGCATTTATGGGTACCACTGGGCCTTGGAAGAGGAAAGCTATTCTGGACCTTGAGAAGCCTATATTTTATCTGAGGGAAAATAATCCTCGTTACTTCGTCCTAGGGGGTCTTGGAACTGATGTCTTCAGGACATTTCTCTTAGTGCTGGAAGGAGGATACGCTTTGAATGGCTAGAGAGACAGTGGGCATGAAAGAGCCTTTTGCTGCTGTTCATGAATGCCAAGAGCTGCTGAGGCAAAGGGAGGTCTGAATCCCTGGTGTCAGGTTACAGCTCCACTCCTAGAGAATGGAGTTTTGAGTAGCCAGTTCCCTGACCCTGGGCACCTGGATGATGTCACCACCTTCAGTGTTTATTGAGTGGACACTCTATTGTTGGGCACCGTTGTTGGCTTTCTGTCTGTGAGCTGAGGGCCTAGGGACCTTTGTGTGCCTGAGGGTAGGGACTGTGTCTATACACTATTATGTTCACTGGGCAGTGACTAAAGGGCCAGGGTTTATTAATATGCATTTGAACAAGCTGCAGTTATTGAGGTCTGAATCACTTCCCTTGGGATTGCTAGATGGTGGACTTAGCAAAAATTGATAGTTAATCAACTAAACACAGCGCTCAATGGCCTCTTAAAAAGAATGAAAATTTTATGTGATTTTAATGTTTGTACTTTAGGGTACGAGTTATATAGCAGTTTTTTTTTTTTCACCATGTTCCCGGCGTCTTAAGGACAGGCTTGCTAGAGAGGCCATCTGGTTCACTTTGTGAGGTTAGATGTGAACTTGAAACTGCAAGAATCTGAGCATGGTGTACTTCTCCCTAATTCAAGGATGTAGGGGGCAAAGGCGGAGGCAGGTGGATCTCTGTGAGTTTGAGGGCAGCCTGTTCTACACAGAGAGGTCCAGACCAGTTAGAGCTACATAGAGAAATCCTTTCTTAAGGGGAAAAAATGTCTGTGTATGGGGGCTGATACCTGTCATCACCTGAGAGCAAGACTGAGGCAGGAGGGTTGCTTGGGGTTGGAGACGACTTACATACTGACTTGCAAACAAGCTTGGGCTATAGAGTGAGGAGAGAAATGATAAAGACTCAGCCTGTACAGAGCCATAGCCTGCCACAGTGATGACTATGGTCCTGACTACCTTCGCAGACACATCTTCTCGTTTATCCCGGCACATCAAGACCGATGGTGCAGAGCGTAACGTGATGAGCGTATGTGTGTCTTTCAGGGTTTCCAGGGGCTCCAAACCAATATGGTGGATGACTAAGAGGACTGTAATGAAAGGGACCAAAACTGCCCTAGGAGAAGCCTCACCTGTGGAGTAGGGAGTACTTATGGAAGGGTGGAGACCTGTTGAGCAGAGACATTCATAAAGGGCTCTGTGGAGGCACTATGTCGGCTTGAAGGATGGACAGGTGTCCATGGATATGGGTGTGAGAGGAAAGAAAAGTGAGGAGCAGGAGGGAGGCTCAGCAAGTGTGTTCAGCTCACAGTCAGTCCTCCACTTTGCCTGGTGTGTATACAGGTCACATGAGGGGAGGTGTGGAATATGACACTGAGAGGTCAGCTGGGGACAGACTGAATGCCATCGTGAGGAACCCGCAGTTCCCCTGGCGTGCCTTGAGCCTCTCAGAAGGGCTCTGAGACAGAGATGGCGTTGCTAGATTCATATAACAGCAGACGTTTACAGAGCATTGGCCTCTGTGCTGGATCCTTTGGTACAATGGTACCAACAGGGATGGTGAGGTTGGGTACTTTGCCCAGTGCCTCTGAAATAAGTAATAGAGCTGGAATTTGATATCATCTAGTCCCAGAGGTACTATCCACCCTCCATCCAAAGAAAATAACAAAAAAGCATCGTCTGCGGCCCATTGGAGGGGATATAAGAAACCACACACAAACTTTGGGATGTTCAGGGGGAAAGAATACTGAAGTGAGTACTGAACTGACATGGTGACAGTGCTGATGGGAAAAAAAGCAGGATCTGAATCCATGTGTGGATAGTTGATGAGGATGCTGAGGGGAGGGAACTAAGCAGTTCTTGGGATAATCCATTCACAGTGGGCCCAAGGGCATCATGAGCCAAAACAAGGAAATAGGTAGACAGTTGGTTTTGGTGAGAGGATCAGACATTCTGCCTTGGTCAGGATGAATTTGAGAAATGTAAGGAATCATTTGAAGAGTGTATACTTTTTCTTTTGTTTCTGAGACAGTTTCTCTGTATAGCCTTGGCTGTCCTGGAGCTCACTTTGTAGACCAGACTGGCCTTAAACTCTCAGAGATCCCGACTGCCTTTGCTTTCTGATTGCTGGGATTAAAGATGCCTCTCACCATGCCCGGCTGAGAGTTTACCTTTAAAATACTTAGAGTGGGGATTTTCCAAAGGACATGAATGAGGCTGTTTCTGAGGAGGAAGAAATCAAAGGTTTTTCAGGTAAGGAGAGTAACGGAAGAAGCCAAAAATATGTAGGAAGGAAGAAAGGAAGGAGGGAGGGAAGGAAGAAAGGCAGGCAGGCAAGAGGAAGCCATGGATTATGTCTCTTTGGCTTCACTTCTTGCAGAGCTAGAATGAGACAGTCTTCAGAGTCCCTGGGACCCTGTGTGGCAACCTGGATTCTATCTGTGGAGCATGTCCTGAGAGCAGACACCCTAATGTGCATGTCACCAAAGAAGGGAGTGTGTTTATACACATTGTCACACGGGACCTCATATAGCCTGATAGCTATAATTATTTGCTGAATGTCCCAATGAAATGACACTTTTCTGAATAAATTATCACCTGAGAAACTATTAACTGGGCTCTTTAAATATGAGAGCACGTTTAGTCTAGATACAGCTGTGTTTGTGTAGAAGGTTGTTGAGTAATTAAAGGATGGCAGAACTCTATGGTTGAAATAATGAACTTCTGAAAAGCCCAGGCAACAAATTTACCTTGCTTCATGAGGCCAGGCTATGAGACTGATTTTTGTTGTTGTTGTTGTTGTTTTTTGATTTTTTTCGAGACAAGGTCTTACTATGGTAGCTCTGGCTGTCCTGGCAATCGTTATGTTGACCAGCTGGCCATGAACTCTCAGAGATCCACCTGTCTCTGCCTCCTGAGGGCTGGGATTGAAGGTTGTGTGTGCCACTGCACCCAAGTGAGACTGGAAATTTGAAAATTTCTTCTCTGTCTCCATCTCTCTATCTGTCTCATTATGTATCTCTAGCTGGCCTGGAACTCAGTATTTAGACCAGACTGGCTTTGAGTGCACAGAAAAATCTGCCTGCTTCTGTCCCTGTCTCTTGAGTCCTGGAATTAAAGGGTTGCACCATCATGACTGGATTCTACTTGGTTCTTAACAGAACTATCTCCACGAAGGTCAGAGACATTTTAGTAAAACATAGATGATAAAAAAAAAATCGTAGTTTAAATCCTTGAATCCCAGCACTCAGGAAGCAAAGGGTGGATTTCTGAGTATGAGGCCAGCCTGGTCTACGTAGCCAGTTCCAGAACCATCAGGGCTACACAGAGAAACCCTGCCTTGAAAAAGCAAAAAGCAAAAAACAAAACAGAAAGAAAGAGATAAATTAATTATGTTTTGGGCTATGCCTGTTTTCATAGGCCAGAGTTAACACAAGAGTACAGGCAAAAATATTAGCGGTTCAAAAAGTATTTCTGTGACTGGAGACTTTCAGGGATTTATCTGTGTTGGACAGAACAACCTACAGCATGCTCTTCTCTAGAGTGGCTAATTGTTGGAGTTGGACCCTGTCATCCAAATAGAGGCTAATTTTTAATAACTTGGCCCATGTTTTTTTTTTTTTTGGCTCAAGATTTAGCAAAATCAAATGTGTTAACTGTCAGAACACTTGTGTGCTCCTAATGGTCATCTTGGGCATTGGGATTGGATGCCAGAGGCATGGAGAGCCAGTTTGCTGCGAAGGACAGTGTGTTCTATCTCTGCTTTCAACCATATGCACTTTCCCATCTCTTCTGTCCTTGGGCTTTTCAGAAGAAAGGTACTAAAATGTCATGCCAGAGTACTAAATAAAGATGCCGAGACTGGCTGGAGTTTCTTTGGTGGACCCAATAAATGTCGCCAAGTGTTTTTACTTATTAAGTATAAAGATATTTTTTTATGCTCCGGATGCATTTGTCATCTCTGAGGCTTACTGCCTCCGTCTGCTAACCTAGACCTTGTCCTGAAATCTTCTAGCCTCCATACAATCTAATCTAGGCCTTGAATGTTTTCAGCCTCTGCGACTTAACAGCTGAATAAGCTCACCCCTTTCTAGCTCTTTCTGAGCAGTGACTGGTTGGTTCAACTCAGCTATGATGGCTCAAACTCCTCTCCAACCTCACCAATTGAATCTAACTTCTTTTAGCTTCTCCTGAATTGCTCTACTTGGCTTCATACTAACTTTGGCAATCTGTTCTAATCTTCTGGCGCCTTCTCATTCTGCCTCATTCTGTTTTCACCTGTGTCCAGCTTGTTCTCTCTCTGTACCCTGTTTCTGTAGAACTATCCCAGTAAAACTGACCCTTTCCCCCTCCTCACTGCCTCTCCAATAACTTCCCCTTTTCCTCTCTTCTTGTGAGAGTTGGGCATATCCTATTCTGTCAAATCTCTCTCTGATTCATCGCTTTGTCTGCCCCTCAATTAGATATCAATTTCACGCATGAGTGCTTCCTTATATAAGCTAACTCTCCCTTCATTGTTTGGGATTAAACAATGCAGCCTGATCATATATACTCTAATTCTTTTCTTCTACTCTCCTCAGGAACTCCATCTTTTTCCCCATTCATTTCAGTCACTCCCAACAACCTCACTTTCGTGCCTTCTCTGTTTGTCTATCAGTGAGTCAGTCAGTCAGTCCATCCATCCATCCGTCCATCCAACCTTTTGTCCATCCATCTGCCTGCCTGTCTATCTACCTGTGTGCTTGCCTCCCTCCCCCATAACCTAATAAATTTGATTAGGGCTGCCTATTGGAAGACTGATCTTCTTGAGTTGGTGATCCAATGACACCAGTGACTTCTTTAGTGCAGCACCCATGCCATGTCCCAAAGGTAGCATATCACAGCACTCCTTCCCATTTTACCTTCTTCCCACCGCCTTCCATGGTGTTTCCTGAACCTTGAGTTAGGGGTTGATATTGATGTCCAGTTAGGGTTGAACACTCAACAGACATGCATCCTCAGTACTTGGCAGAGTTACAAGTCTCTGCATTAACTACTGACCACTTCAGAGGGAAGCTTCTCTGTCAGGTTGCAGGGAGCACTAATCTCTGAGGTAAATATTTAGAAATCAGTCTGACAGCGCACTCCTTAGCAAAGCAGCAGTAGTAAGTTCTAGTGTCTGTGACCTCCAGGGCCATGATTGGTTTACAGTGCTAGGCCTGAATTTATTCCTCAGGAGTGGGCCTCAAGTCTAACCTAAAAGCAGCTGGTTAACCCATAACCTTCATGCCACTCTTGCATGGGCAGGCACATTTTACCCAACAGAAGTTTTGCTTTTTACATCTTCTGGCCTGACACATACATTGTAGGTGTTTACTTGGCTATGTATGAACCTGTGGACAAAATGTTATTCTGTGGCATGCATTGTGCATCATGCATTATGAGGCTGTACACTCATTGATATACATTTATGATCAATAATCCTTCTTCTTCTTCTTCCTCTCCTTTCTCTTCCTCCTCCTCTTCCTTCTCTTCCTCTTCTTCTTCTTCCCTTTTTTCTTTTTCCTCTTCCTCCTCCTCCTTCTGCAGTGCCGGGGAATCAAACCCAGGATCTCACACATGCTAGGCAAGTGCTCCAACCCTGATCTATGCTCAGCCCTCTCAGGGCTCCATTTGTTCTTTGTAGCTCAGGCTGGCCTTCAGCTCACTGTGTAGCCTAGGCTAGTCTTGCATTCTTGATAATCCTCCTGTGGGAGCCTCTCAGGTGCAGAGATTACAGATGTGAGTCACTAAGCTCAACTTTGCAGTCCATTCGAAATTATGTGATCTACTACCGTCCAATTTTACTTTCATATTTGTTTAAAGACTTTCCGCTTTGGCCTGGTAGGCCTTGGCAGTGTATAGTTGGACTTTGATCTCCACGGTGATAAATTGTTACTCAGTTTTTTTTTCCCCAGCTTGCTTGAGATAAGTGGCAAACACAGGCACTTGAACCAAGAGCTAAGGAGTCTTCTTACAGCGTGTGTTTCTGTCAGGCAGCATGAGAGAGAGATCCAAGTGGGTTGTGGGAGACGGAGCTCTGTGCCAGGTCACCATAGGGTAGTTTCATTATTTTGTTTGAAGTAGACTCCTAAGACATCAGATGTTCTCATTTGTAGGTTCATAAGCACATTCCCAAGCCCAGAGTAAATGACTTACTTAGACACAGCTCAAAACAACTTTGTGAGGGAAAAAAAAGGACCAGACACATTTTTTTAAATGGGGTGTAAAGTAGAACAATTTGAGATTTGTAAGTGGCTGAAGATTGCTGGGTTGCTGTGCAAGAGAATACCATGGAGGTAGAGATGGAGTAAAAGTTAGCGGCAGGGCCTTGGGTAAACACAGGTAAATGATGAAGGAAACAGAGTGGAGGTCAGTGTATGAAGATCCCAACACTGTCTTCTCTGTTAGGAGTGAAGAAAGCAAGAACTTGTTACTTCCCTGGTTATTGAAAGACTTCTTCACTGAGTGATGCTTAATGTGTAACAAGCACAGGGCATTTTATGATGTCTGAGACCAGTACTGCCAGCTCTTGGTCACTGTCATATCTCTAGACCTAGCACTGTGCTTGGTGTAAGAATGGTGTCCCAGAAATACAAGTTGAATGCATGAGGGAGGGAGGGAGAGAGAGAGGAATGGAGGGAGACAGATTTATTTCAGGCAGAGTCCTAAGAAAAGGTGTATTTGGGAAGAGTGAGAGCCTGTTTGTTGGAGAGCAGTCCCAGGTGAGGATGGATGGGCTGGTCTGAGGGATCCTAGAATCCGCCCATCCAGCTTACTGATGACTGGAAAGGTACTGATTAGGGCTCTGAGCACCTGTGGCCCATAGTTTGAGAGGAGGAATGTTTGAGATACAAAGTTTGTTACCTTGGATGACTGGGAGAAAGCCACAGGTTAAGTAGGTTTATGTGTTTTAAGTTCGAAGGAGGTGAGGCCTATCTTGTGGTTGTGGTTCTGTTTTGTGTCGTTGGGGGGGGGAAGTGGAAATAAAAAAGGGTTCAGTGTAATGGAGCCTTTGACTTCTGTGGTTTTCAAGCAGGAAATAGACAACACCTGACCAGGTTACTTAGCCAGTTACTGCTTTAAAGTCTGGGGAACTGTGTGGGACAGCTCATCTCAAGTTCCCTGGACTTATGGTTTGAGTTGGACTTTCTACATTTAATTGTGGAATTTATTGTTTAGTTTTTTTTTTAATAACCCAATACTTTCAGGTCCACCAAAGAATTGTTTGTTGGTTGGGGCTTTTCAAGTTCTGTTGTTCTGGTTGAAGTGCATTTGATCCTTGACAACCTGAATTAATGACATCTAATAAATAACCACAACTAGTTGTGGTTGATGATAGATTCCTCCATAAGAAATGTTTGTGTTTGCTAAAGGTAGTGGTTCATGCCTATAATCCTAGTGAGTCTGAGGCAGGAGGATTCCTATATGTTTGAGGCCAGCGTAGGGTATAGAGCTTGTCTCATACAAACATTTGTATTGAACTATAGTTTTAAGTTTATTTTGTGTGTGTGTGTGTGTATGTGTGTGTGTGTGTGTGTGCACTCGCACGTGCATGTGCACACACATACCACACTGCAAACATGAAGGTCAGAGGATCTCTTTCTATCTTTCCATGGACTCCAGGGTTGAACTCAGGTTGTCAAGCTTTTGTGGGTAGCACCTTCACCTGGTGGACCATCTCCTCAGCTCCAGAACTACAGTTTTATAAAATGAAGCCTTTCTGTTATTCATAAAGTTGGCATTTTGGGTTTCAACATTTTCATATCTTGTTGATAAATGGAAGAATTTGCTAGTTTGGTTTACTTTTGTTATAAGATATGACTTTCTTCAGAGGTCCAGAAAAGGTGTTTTTGTTTTCTTTTTCCGAATTGGTCTCTTTCATCAACATATGGAAGGAGAACATTTATTTACTTCCATCTAGGAAGTGGACAGTTCACGAAGGCACCTGATACAGACCCGGAAAGTTCCGTGTGTGTATTTTGGATGCGCTGGAGACCAACTCATGGCTTCATCTATGCTAGGCCAGTGCTCTCCCATCAAACCTGAAGTACCGTGTACTGTTAGAGTTTGCTGAAAGGAACCCGTGTCTCTCTTAATGAGTGGACTGGTCATAAGTATGTAATCACAAATACATCGACTAAACAGTTCTGACTCAGGTCTAAGGCTTTCTAAAGACTAAACGGCCTGCTCGGGGGAGATGGCTCAGAGGGTAAAGGTTCTTATTTACCAAGCTCAGTGAGCTAAGTTCATCCTCTGGGATGCACATCGGGAGGGTTGCAAGTTGTTCTCTTTTCTCCACATATGTGTAATGGCAAGTATGTGTTCTCTCTCTCTCTCTCTGTCTCTCTCTCTCCCTCTCTCTCTCTCCCTCTCTCTCTCACAGTCTCTCTCTCTCTCTCTCTCTCTCTCACACACACACACACACACACTCTCTCTCTCTTACACACACACACACACACATTCTCTCTCTCTGTCTCTCTCTCTCTCTCACACACACACACTCTCTCTCTCTCACACACACATTCTCTCTCTCTCTCTCTCTCTCTCACACACACACACACACACACACTCTCTCTCTCTCTCTCTCTCACACACACACTCACTTTTCTGGCAATACTAAATGGCTCCTGCTAGTTAACATTTTATCTTCTATTGGTGCCATTTGGTTACTTTTTATTGATAACATCTATACGTTGAGTTTTTCTTTTCCCCTTTACTCCTTTCTTCCTTCTTTCTCTAGTTTTCTTTAGGCAGGGTCTTGCTCTGCAGCCCACACTGCCCTGAGCTTTTGATGATCCTCCTGCTGCAGCCTCCTGAGAGCTGGGATGACTGTGCGTGGTCACGTCTGGCCTCCAGTTGAGGATGTTCTTGGCTCTGCTTGCTGTTGGGTCAGTGTTCCTGCCTCGGACCACCATTTGCACTCTGATCTGCTCTGAGCCTAAACGTGCAGTGGGAGTAGACATTGGAAAACTTGCTTTCTGAATGTTGACTCTAAAACAAGGCTAGACTTTGTGTGAGACCTATAAACTCGGGTAAAGGGCATGCGTGCTCATAGAGAGCTTTAAAAAGAAACAATCCAACTGTGTTAATGGCTTCCTTACTGCTATACAGGCTCACTTGGGTGGCAGATTAGTGAGACTTCTGAGTTGGGATCTTAGCTTTTTTAACTGCTTTCTTTCTAATATTTATGTATGCATGAGTGTTTTACGTACTTGTTCATGTGTATGCAGATGTGTGTGTGTGTGTGTGTGTGTGTGTGTGTTCGTGTGGTAGGTCTACTGAGCATTAAATGTCTTCCTCAGTTGTTCCTCATGTTTTTTTTTTTTTTTTCTGAGACAGGGTCTGTTACTGATTTGGTGAGGCTCTCTGGTGAGGCTCTCTGGCGAGCAAGCTCCCAGGGTTCACCTTGTCTGCCTTCCCAGGACTGGGGTTGCAGATGCACAGGGCCATCCCTAGCTTTTACAGTGATGTTGGGGATCCAAACGCAGGTCCTGATACTTGCAGGGCAGGCACTAAACTGACGGAGCACCTCCTTAGTGCCCGTAACTGACGTCTCACTCTTTACACCGCTTCTTTACTTTTAAAGGATAAAGGATTCATGTGGCATCTGCATTAGCTGTGAAAATCAAATTATTGATTCTGAGCAGCAGGGTAGGTCTGAAAATATTCAAAATGTTTGATGTGCCGATTGTGAGATTAAAGAAGGGTGGAAAGACCCGCTTAGGAAGCTGTGTGTGTGGTGGCTCTGTAAAGTGGTGCCTTCCTGGTTTTGCCCACCAATGCCAGCACTGGACTTGGTTCCCGGTGCTTACGGAACACATGCCTGCAGCTCTGGGAAACACAAAGTAAGTGCTCTGGGACATCTAAGCTGGGAACAGCCTCTCAGGCTGAAATTGAAGCTGGCCTCTGAGAAAGGGCACTGTGATGAATGGTGGGGTGAGTGCCTCTGGCTGAGGTTATTTATGGAGCAGGCTGCACTTGGAGCACACCAGTACTGAAGATGGGGTGGTGGGAGAAGGCTGTGGTGTGCCCCAACTCTCCTCATCTCAGAGGGCTGCTCAGTCTCCCCACCCTCAGACCCTTACTCTCTGGTTCCTTCAGGCTCTTGAAAAAAAAAAATTAAGTATGTGAATATCTCTCTACGTATATGACATGAGTGCCGACGTGCTTGGAGGTTAGGAAAGAGCACAGGGTCTCTCAGACCTGGAGTTGGGCAGTCGTGGGCCACCCAGTGTTCACGCTAGTACAAGTCTTCCAGACTCAGTAAGTGTGCCTAACCACTGAGCCATCTCTCCAGCCCCTTAACCTTGCTTTGCACTGAAAGCTTATCAAGCGTGAAATGTCAGTCACCCCTCTCTAGCCATACTTAGCCTGGAGCAGTTTACTGTGTTTAGAACGGAGTGTTTTCTTTTCCTTTATTTTTCAAATGAACCAGTCCTTTATTTACTCAGCCATCTAAGGACTAGGTGCTTGGGATGCCTAGGAGCTGCCTGGCCTAGGAGTTTAGCTGGCCTAGGAGCTCAGCCCTTTTTTAAGGAGTTTGTCTTGCAGTAGTTTTTAGTCAATACACTAGTTAAGTAGACTACGGAAGCCCTCTGTCCAAGGCGAGAACTATAGCGTTTCTCTTTCTTTTTTCATAGACGTTGATCTATCCCAGGCTAGCCTTACACTTACTGTGTAGCAGAAAATGACCTGGTATTTGCCACTCTACCCCATCTTATGCAATTCTGGGGATGAATGTCAGGGCTATGCACAGGCCCTGCAAGCACGATACCAAACGAGCCACACCCTCAGCCCCCAAAGACCTTCAGGTCTTTGCAGGCAAGAAACAGAGCCTGTGGAATCTGCACCTTTGGAGAGCAGCCAGAGAGGTGGGGAGGAGAAGAGAGTTCTCTGAGGAAGGGTGATTGAGACCTAAAGCAGGAGTAGTGTAACCAGGGCTGGGGAGTAGTGTATGAAGAAGGTCTAAAGCAGGAACTCAGACATTCCTTGTGGTTTGAGCTGGTGAGGAAATGTTGCGAAAGAAGTCCCCAAAGAGAGAAGGTAGGAGCCACAGCACCTGGTTCCTTGGAGGCAAGGTGGAGGGTGTGGGTGTTAATTCCAGGGACTTCAGGAGGAAACGAGATCCATCCTGGGTTTAGAGCCACTGGCTTTAGAGCACTGCTCCCTTTTCAGGCCCTGATTTCAGGAACTGCTTTCAAAGAGGTGAGAGTTAGCATTCTCTGCATGCTGGATCCGTCCTCACTCACTGTCTCTGCCAAAGCTCTGGGGATAGACTGACTGCCCAGTCCTTGTGCTCTCAGTCGCTGCCGGTGAACAAAAGGGTTAACTCACATGGTTTGAGAATGCTTCTGTGGGAGTGAATTTTAATCCCAGCAGAGCATCCCCAAAGAAGCCGCCCCCTTGCTTCTGTTAATTGGAGTCTTGGAAGGGACTTTCTCTTCACTGACTTTGCTTCAGAGGGGAAAGACATGAAATAGAGAGCTGGATGCTACATGGTCACTCCCTTTATAGAAGCAACAGCGGAAGGCTTACACAACCCTGCCCTGGGCCTTGGGCTAAAGAAAGTGCTAAGTGGAGACATCCCTTACTAAGTGAGGTTGCTGGGATTTCCTGAGAGGAGGTGTCAGGGACAGGAGTGAGAGTTGATCATGACTCTGAGACACCAGACTGAAGCGAGATCAAATAGATACTGGAATCCTGTGGTACCAAGCGGCCTTGCGTTCTTTGTCAGGCTGTCCTGTACACAGGAAACTTGGTAGGTGCCCAGCCACTGGCATCTGTAACTGGCAAGTTGTGCTCCAAGAGCATGAGCGGGTGCTCTGTCTGACTCATGCCCAGTGTCTTAGTTAGTATTTACCAAGAGAATAGGATCTTCTGAAAATGTGGTCATTATGAGTTTTCATCAGGATCAAAAACATCTTCTGGTGAGAGGGAAACCAATAGTAAGAGAAACATTAGCTGGTATCAACGATGCTCTTAAACAACAACAAAAAATTAAAGATGGGCTGGGGAGATGGGCCAGTGGGTAAAAAGCTTGTCTGATGACCCGAGTTTACATCGCTAGAACTCACAGAAGTGCCCAGTGTTGTAGCACCAGAGTGTGTAATCCCAGCATGGTCCTATGGGGAGATGGTAGGTGGAGACAGGATACTCTCTAGAAACTCCTGACTCAGCTAGTCAGGGACAATAGCCACAGAGACTGTTCAAAGGTTGTGGTGAGGAGAGGTGAGGACCAACACCCAAAGGTTGGCCTTGGGGCCTCAGATCTCTATGTTGATAAGTGGCACACATGCAGACACAGAGAGAGAGGGGGGGGGAGGGAGGGAGGAGAGAGCGAGAGAGCGAGAGCGAGAGCGAGAGCGAGAGAGAGAGAGAGAGAGAGAGAGAGAGACTGCATACATGAAAAACAAAGTATTGGCATGCCTTATGCTCTTACAGTGTAAGGCATCCTATTTTAAAAGCAATATTTCCTTCAGTTTCACAAGAACTATTTGATTAATATGTTAACTTGTAACATCTTGCTCAGAATGGGTGGCCATAAATTTCATGGTGGGACTAAGCAGTGCTTGGAAAGTAGTATTTCTTTTTGCCGAGAGGTTGAGCAGTTTTGCATGAAGCTTTTAATGTGTAGAATAAGGCATGGCAGTGCTTTAAACAATGATCTCCTCAGGGACAGACTCACGCAAATTACAGCTCACTAGAAAAACCACAGAGCCGTCAGCTCTGTAAACCTCGTGAGAAGAGCAGGCTGTGCTGGTTACGATGTGGGTAGTGTAAATCCAGGTGACCCTAGAAAGTGTTTTCTCTGCTCTTGGGTTTCTCTTCCATGGTCCTCTGTGAAGGACACATCTCTCCTTCTTTCTCCTCCTGCCATCCTTTGTCTGCTGACTCTGTACACTTTAGTCAGTTCTTTGAACTTTTTTCCTGTCAAATCAAAATAATTTGATTTTGGCTCTTCACATTATCGAATAGAAAACCCGTTGCCCGATGTTCATTTCTTAAACTTGTTGAGATTCGTTGTAGTGATCGAGCTCTAATTTGCCAACCTTGTTAGAGGGAAAGCACATATCGGTGGGGAGATCAACTTCTTTATTCCTTCATTTGGAGATGACGGTGCTATGGTACAATGAACTGTGTCCACCTAGCCCAATGAGACTGGAATATCGGCCCCCTTCACCAAGAAGAGTGGGAGTGGGGTGTTTGTTTGCCTTTGAGTCGAGATAGTTTGCTGGAATTTGACAGAGTGGAGAAGGCACTGGTCAGTGTTTGGATTGCAAGTTCAGGGGAGTCTACTTTCAAATTTTTTCTTAAAAAAATAAACAAATTATGTCTGGGTCTGTGTGTGTTTGTTGTTTCAGGGGCTAGCAAAGAGATGCCTCTCTCTCTCTCTCTCTCTCTCTCTCTCTCTCTCTCTCTCTCTCTCTCTCTCTCTAGGATTTCTCTGTGTAGCCTTAGATGTGGCATGCTGGAACTCACAGAGATCCCATGCTGGAATTAAAGGAGTATACCATAACTGTCCGGCTAGGGATGCCCTCTTGAGTTGCTTCTCTCCCATTTTTTGGGGGGAGGGGGTAGTATTTTTTGGTGCTCAGCAATTCCTTTATCTGTGGTAGCCAGTTTTGCTTCCATGGCCTTTCCAGCTTGATGAGCATTGTTGCTTCTCACAGGCCCTGTGCCTCATGTGGCTTTTGAGTCATTTTCATGGGAAACGAAATTTTCATTTGTCATTTTAAGTAGCCCTCATCTATTTACCGTGTTGGAGAATTGCAGACGGTTGAAATGATGAGGTCTGCATTGGGTTGACTTGATTTTGAGTTATGCGAGGATACCCACTTACCTTCCTTGAATTTGGCAAAAGAGTTCTTGTTCATTAGCCCCGCCTCCAAAAGTGAATTCATATATAAGTGGGCCTCACTGTTAAAATGTGTAGCTTTAAATATGAGGTTCAAGTTGATACATAGTATTCAGAGTGAAGTTGGAATTACATGACTTAGATTCTTTGTGCTTTTTTTTCTTAATTTTTTTTGTTTTCATTTTAAATTTTGTTCTTACGTGCGTATGTGTTTTGTTTGCATGCATGTCTGTGTGCTATGTATGTGCAAAATGCATGGAGACCAGAAAAGGGCATTGGATTTCCTGAGAGTAAACTTACAGGTGGTTGTGAGCCCCCATGAGGGTGTGGGGAATTGAACTCTGGTCCTCTGGAAGAGCAGCCTCTAAACTATTACCTTTTTAGTTCCGATCTGCAGTTTTTTGAAGCTTGCTCAGCATGAATTTCAAAAGCTGAGATAATGACCAAAATTCCACATTTAATGGTCACTATGCATGTTCTAATAGAAAAACAAGAAAGCCAAGGTAGTTTTGTTAAGAAGCACCCAAGAACAAGAAAATCTCGCTGTAAAAAGTGTTGCCCTAAGCAGAGCAGAGCTGTTAATACCTGGTTCTTTCTCATTTCCTCCCCCGGTGCTGGGGGCTGAACCCAGGCCTTGTGCACACTGTGTGTGTGCTGTGTCACTGATACACCCCAAGTCCTCATTTTAGTGGTTCTCAGTGGGTTCTTGTTTATATTTATAGCCTTGCAGAACACTGGGAACTTTAGAAATAAGTTAACACCATACTGGGAACTTTAGAAGTAAATAAGGAACTTTTTACTTTATATCATTAGAAGTCATTTTTTGGGGGGCCATTTTGTCTTATCTTTTTCATGAATGCTGTGTACAAAAGAAGTCAATTTTAGTGCTATAAGTTCCAAAACATACCCACGAAAAGGCCAGTAGGGGCTGGCTGACTTGTAGTTGGAGTGACATATGTGATTTGGGTGGCAGAAAAAAGTTAAATGTCTTCCTCATTAAGAGGGTGTTTTCAAGGCAGGCTTTTTTTTTTTTTTGCAAACTTAGTGGTATTTAATACATTTGTGCTCCAGGCTGAGTTGAATTTAGAGTACTAATGAGCGTTTCTCCCTGATGCTTCAGTTTTTGTTTCATTGGATCTAGGACACTCTTTCAAATGTGTAAGTTCTAAATAAATACGGTTCTTGATGGGGAAGCTCATGTTGCAGTTGATGGGGTAGAATCAACATGTAAAATTCTGATGTGTGTACTTTGTTGAAATTCACTGAAATGGCAAGTTTTGAGGACTTTGACAAAGCTTGGTTAGAGCCCCCTAATGTGGATTTTGTGGAGGTTGCATTTTAAGGTCATCTTGACGATGCTGAGTGACAAGAGGGGCGAGTATTCTGGGTGAGAGGCCTGATGTGAGCTGAGGGTTGTCAATAGTGGGAGAAGTGTTTGGAGGTTAAGGGGTGGATGTGTCTTGTGAAATGGAGATCCTGAAGGGAATCTGCTGGGAGACAGGATCAGCTGAGAGCATGCATGTTAAGCATTGGTTGCTGGCTGGCAGAATCATCCTGGAGTAGTGCGGAGCCATTTAGCATTGAAAGAAGTGAGATTGATGAGACGCACCATCATTGGGAAGGAGACTGAGAATTCCACCAGGGCATGGCTAGGATGAAGGGGGAACTTGGCTTCTTCACCCTGGAAAGGGAACAGAAAGGGAAGGGGTATATGAAAATGGTAGCTCATTTGATAAAAGAATTGGTTTTGCTCTATTGTGCATGAAAGGTCTCATGCTCAATGACTCAGAAAGCTCAGGGTTATTTTGAAGGAAAGGTGACTTGTCGACAAACTGAGGTGTTGAAGGCCTGATGGAAGGTGGGTCCAGCTGAAGGTAAAAACATGCTACTTCCAAGGAACCCAGGAACAGTACAGTCTCTGCCATAAAAATAGTCTTGCCCTAAGCAATGCAGTTAGGTACCTGTATGTATGTGGTTCTCATCTCCTTCCCATTGGGTTACCGATTTGATTCATGACAGTGGATAAGAAAGATTTGCATACAGGTTAGTGACTGTATCCTGGAGAGGCAGGGGAATGGAAGAAGGGCCAATATGTCTCATAATACAGGAAGTTTAAGAAGAACAGACGGGAAAAAGTGGACCACTGCACATAAGATCCATGAGGATTGAGTGAGTTTGAGGGGAATTAGAATAGAGTTCATGACCTTCACGATGGAGTCGGTGAAGAAGTAAAAGCAGGAGAGAGTAGTTCCACACTAGTGAATCCGCAGTCCTCATCGCCTTGGCTGCTTTTCAATTCTTTCACCTAAATGGCACAGTCGGGAGTTAAAAGGACTTAAAATTGAAAAATTGCCTAAATAGTTGTGTGTTAAGAAATTGTTTAGAGCTGTAGAGCAGGAGGAGAGTGGAAGTGAGTTCCCTGGCCTGGCACGGATCAGACCACTTATGTGTTGAACCTTCCTAAAGGTGATTGGAATTTGATTACAAATTAGTGAAATTAAAAGTGAGCATCTATATTGCTGAAAACTGTACTTGTACTAAATGCTATTTTATATATGTATATATCTCAGTTTCTATGCAGATTTTGGACCTCTGAACTTGGCAATGGTGTACAGATACTGCTGTAAGCTAAACAAGAAACTAAAAGTGAGTATTCTAGATGTGTTTATGTCTTGGAATGAAAATGTTTAAACCAGAAAACCTGCCCAGTGGGATGGTTTCACACACACGCAGGATTTAATTGGGTGATTTAGATCTTTAGAAAAATTTGTGAGAGGTCACCCAGAAGTTGAAATCGATTCTTCAGATTATACCACAAAGGACATGTCAACCTCATTCTTTCTTCAGGACAACTGCAATATGAGCTGCATGAAGTCACTGCAATCGTGATCTAAGAGAGGGGCACAGCCTTTCAGATTGCTAATGAGTCTCTATCAGATTCCTTTATAGGGTAATTTTTCCAAAGCCTTCACATCCGCTTTGTAGATGCTGTTATGGGGTGATGAAGGAAGGGTCTCATTAGGAGGATAACCAGGTTTTGCTTGGTCAAAATGGAAAATTTTGTTAAACATCATCTTTGTAGAGTTGATAACCAAATAAGACCATGAATTACCTGCTATGACAGAATGTGGGCAGGCATTCAGTGTTAGCCTGTAGTGTTTGTATTACATGAGATCCTTCTCATTCTCTCTTTGCACATATGGATTTTGTCATGTGGGTTTTTTTCCTTTTAAACTCTGCATGTATTAGAAAAGTAACATTTATATTACTGGGATTATTAAGTTTACTAAATGAAAACCAATATTTATATTTTTCTTTCAATTTATAAATGAACCTCTTGGATGTTTCAGTTTGGAAAACAGTATAGTACAATGTATGCTTGTAAGATAATTACAGACTTGTAAAGCTTAGTGTTACTGTTCTCTATGTTGGATGAAGTGAGGCTGGTCTACAGTACAGTGTCTTATACACATAGCTGCTCAGTGATTGTCTTTGGGTTTTGGTTGCACTTAGATATAAATATAGTCTGGCAGAGCATTTCCTGTAGAATATATTGTATGCTTTATACATTTGCAGATTTTTGCCATCAACTTTAATGTGTTTTATGGTCATACTTAGACATTTCAGTTAACAATTACATAACACACAAAAACTATCACACCCAACTCATTTAGGAATTAAAGTATGCAGTATTATCTGGCTTGAAAATGATGTCATAGATTCATTCACGTAAACAAGAGCCAAGCATCTACTATTTTGTAGTTTATAAAAAATATATTTTTAAGACCCTAAAGAAATAAATAATCTTTTTAATATAAAATGAATTTTAAATGACTGAACTAATTATGGAAGGATCATTAGTCAATGCTTGAACCTTATCCTTGGGAGGATCTAGGGGTTTTTTGCCCCTCCCTCTTGTGTGTGTGTGTGTGTGTGTGTGTGTGTGTGTGTGTGTGTGCATATGTGTGGTATGTATGTGGGGGACTAGAGAAAGTCATTGGGTGTCTGCTATCACTCTCCACCTTATTACCTTGAGACAGGATCTCTCACTGAATCTGGAGCTCACCATTTGGCTAGTCTATGTAACCAGCCAAGTTTCTGGGATCTACCTTTCTTTGTCTTCTGGGTCTGGGGTCACCAGTCTATATAGCCAGCCCATCCCCCACTTTTACATGGGTACTGTGAATCCAAATGCAGATCCTTACACTTGTATAGCAAATGATCTTACCCACTAATCCGTTTCTCAAGCTCCTATTTCCTAGTTGCAAAATCATATAGTTGGCATGAACCATGTATTACAAGTAAACATACGTGACTTAAATACTATCTGGAGTTACCAAAGAGAAAGAAGTCATTATTAGGAAGATGAAGATTATGTATCTCAGTGCTCTACTACAGTGATTGTAGAGGAGTAGATGAATTGAATTGGTTTTTTTCCTACCATATTCTATATCTAACAGTTTTGGTAAATGTGTATAAAGACTTGTTTAAATTTCCTTTCATTTCGAAAACTTCCTTACATCTTATGAGAGTTCATTAAAGTTCAGACATCCCCCCTTGCTTTTTATTCCAGTGATCAATAATCAGCTACATATGCCTGGAATGACATTTTTAAATTTAATAAAATTAATAGGTACTCTGTAGCTTTCTGAGGGATTGACTTTCTAAAACTCCAGCATTAATAAGTCATAGGCTCGTTCAGTAAACCATGTCAAATGGAATCTCTGTATCAGGAGGCAAAGGTTTACTTTAGCAATCCAAAGGCAGCATAGAATTGCTTTGGATTGGTGGAATCCATTTTTCATCAATAAGGTAAGGATTCTAGCCAGGCACGGTGATGCACGCCTTTAATTCCAGCACTGTGAGGCGGAGGTATGTGAATACCTGTGAGTTTGAGGCCTGTTCTCCATAGCCAGTTGCAGGACAGCCAGAGCCACATACCGAGAGACCTTGTCTCAAAAAAAGAAACACCAGGTTTCAGAATGGAGCTGCTCTGCCAAATCACCTTCCTAATGTCACATCTGTAAACTCGATAGGGAATCTAAGGGTTCTTCCGGGAAGATTTTAAATACCTGTTCCGATGACCCGAGTGCTGTCATTTCCTGTGATGAAGCTGGTCAGTATTCTTCTAGGAATCTAAATGATAGCTGTGAAGAGATCACAGGACGAGATGGGACACCTAGGAGTGTGACCTGCTCAGCATCACCGGTGAAGTTGGAGCTGCTGCCAGTGTTCATATTCTCACCTTTGCCTCAGCGGGTCACGGGGACATTGGGGTTAGGATCCTTCTGTGCTCATTGTCCCGGTTGTTTCTGGGTCTTTTGACCTTTCCTGTGGCTGTGGCTGCCATCCTGGCCGTGTTTTCTCCTATTTGGAAACTTCTTTTCTTGTTACATATTCATCACTCTGCCAGCAGCATCTCTACACTTGCAGTCTCTCCATCCTCCCAGAGCACTGGTACCTGACAGACGGCCGCCTTTGCTCTCTGTGGTTCCTCATCTTGACTGGGGCCAGGGCACCTCCATGCTACTCCTTCCTCTGTGGATGATTTCCTGCGCTGATTTCCCGGGAACCTCAATACTCTTGCTACCCTGAGCCGTGTACTTTCCCCCATGATGTATTTATTTGTCACCATGGCCTGTCTGATGGATCCGGCTTCGTTCTTTGGTGCGTGTGTGTGTGTGTGTGTGTGTGTGTGTGTGTGTGTGTGTGATGCTTGCTATGATGTGTGTGCGGAGGTCAGAGGACAATCTTACAGGAGTCAGTTCTCCTTCATTACGTGTTTCCTGGGGATCAAACTCAGGCTGTCAGTCTTAGTGGCACCCACTTTTCCAGCCAAGACATTTGACTACTCCACAGCGTTATTTTACGTAATAACCTCTTGTTAGAATTCTTCTGGTGTGATTTCTAAGAATTCGCAATTTTATTAATTTTCTCATTTTTTTAACACTGCTTTAGGCACATGTTTTCTGTTTTTTGTTTTTTGTTTTTGTTTTTTTCTTCTTTTTTTCCGGAGCTGGGGACCGAACCCAGGGCCTTGTGCTTACTAGGCAAGCGCTCTACCACTGAGCCAAATCCCCAACCCCTTAGGCACATGTTTTCTAGTTTGGAAATGTTTATTCTTTTATGATTCTTTTCCCTTCCTAGTTTTTTTTGTCCGAGGTACGTAGATAACTTTTGCCGTGTGTCCCGAAGTTTCTAATTTCTTAAATGTCATAGGTGTGTTTTTCAGGACAGTGCTTTGAGATGATGATTTACTGCAAACTTACTGATTTTTTTTTTCTTTTGATGTGTCCATGCACATCTGATTCCTAGTGACTTTAGTTTTAATTACGTTGGCCAGAATGGAAAAAATTATTTCTTGCATATTTGCTCCAGGTGCCCCCAAAAAGCACTGTGCCCACCAGCAACAAAGTCATTTGCTCATTTTGAACTGTCTGATAAATTGCTACTAAGGAATTACACAATCACAGGCCAGAATTCGCTGGTTTTGATCAATACTTCCTGTGAAGAAGCAGCAACCAGAGAGGAGAGACTTGATCTCAGAGGCGTGAGCACAACTGGCAAACCGTGTGTGTGGCTCAATGGAAAGCGTCTTCGGTGATTGACAGACCAGGGCAGGAATGGTTCACCTGGAGTTTTGAGGGGTCTATAAATCCTGAAATTACAGTGTGCCTTGTTGTGCACTTTTATTTTTCTTCTGAGAAGAGTCATAGCTCCTTATTAGTGCTCAAAGGTATCCTTGGCTCAGACGATGCTAAGAACACTGAGCCACAGTATAAATGCTTCAGGGCTGTAGCAGGAGACGAAATTGGCAGTTGGTTAAAAAAAAAACAAAACAATACTTTCTCCTAATTTAATCAGTTAAAAAAAAAACTCCTCAAAGCTAGTTGAAAAACCTAAAGATTTAATAAAAAAAAACCTAAAGATTTAATAAAAGTAATGAGACTGAACAAGCTTTTCTTAATATAGTTGGTACATTGTTACGTATCGATTTTACTTTTCCTCAGAGGAACGGAGACTTCCAGCTTGGGAAAAAAAAAAAAAAGAAAGAAAGAAAGAAAGAAAAAAGGAGACGTTTTCTAGGGCAGCGACTTTAAAAAAAAAAAAGTCCACAGCTGCTGCTATGAATCAACAGGACAATTACTGTAATCTCGGACCATTTTGAAAGGATTCAAAGAATATTCAGAGCCATTTACAAAGCATCCCCATTACCTTCCAGCATAAAAGCGCAAGAGCGGACATCCTGGAAGAAAGGATTGCAATAAGGCACCGAGGGGCCAGGCAGGGGGTGGGTTCTGGGAATGCCCCTGCCTGAATGGCTAGGAGCAGTAATTCTATCCTGGAACCCAGGCAGCCGCCACACTCTCAGGTCGTGGTACACAAGAACTCTTTTGATGTAAGGACAGACGTCCTCTTTCTATAACCACGAAAACGCGTTGCAGTCTCCTCGCGCAGTCCTCTTCTGTTTCAGGTGGATGATGGGACTGGGGAGAAGAGAAGCGAGCTATGTTCTTGAGACCGTTCATGTAGTTTGAAGAGGTAGTGGGACTGTAACTCACGGGAATGAGGCTGGGCATGGATGCTTTGTGTGCATTCAGAAAGGCTCAGGCTGGAAGACCTTCCTCAGAGCATTCTCAGGCGCCTTTAACTGTTTGATCCCAATGATCACACACGGACGCACGCGCGCTCGCACACACACACACACACACACACACACACACACACACAACTCCACATGCACACATGTACACACAACCCTCAACCCACACTTTGGAGACAGGGTCTCTGGTAACCCAGGCTAACTGGCCTGGAGTTTCCTGCACAGCTGAAAATGGTCTTCAACTCCTTATCTTCCTGCCTTTGCCTACGGAGAACTAACTTTACGAGTGAATTTTTATTTTTTGTTCTGACCAAATGTGCCATTTATTAATGCAATCTACTGGGTTTGAAACAAAAAAATAAAATAGACCATAAAGAAGCAGTTGTTTTCTTTTAAAATAAAAAAAAATCGACCTGTTTTTTAATCTTAGCTCCAAACAAAACATGAACCACGTTTTATTTTGTGCAGCCAAAGAAAATGTTCAAGAATGTCCCTTTCCTGAGAAAGCTGGAGGTAAACAACAGCAGTCACGGCTGCTCCCTGGAAGACATAGTCACTTTATTGCTTTGGCAGTGACCCCTGATGGCTGTCCAGGTGCTCATTGTCATGGCTGTGTCAGGGCTAACCTAGTGACCAGTAAGGGAATGATGCCTTGGCCACCATGGTCCCTGTGCTGTGATCTCCTTAGTCTGACACGGTCCCTGGCAACACTTGCTTGCTTGTGCATGAGCTGTGTTTCTTACTAAGGAGTCTATTAATCTGGCTGTGCTGGGATCTTTCTTACTCTAGTCGGACTGACTTGCATAGCTTAATTAGACGTACTACCCTAGCCAAACGACTCCAATAGTTTACTTCTACCAACTTGACTGAGGGGCTGCCGGAGAGGCCACGAGCCGTCATGTGACCCAGGAACTTTTTGCTTTGCACTCAACTTGCATCACTTTTGCTGTGGAATGGTTACACGGTGTGTGGTTTCCTGATCTAAACGGAACAAGTGCATGATCATCTGTGTATGTCCCTGTCACCTAAGGCTGTACTCGGTGCTGTTCCTATGTTCGCATGCCTTTCTTTTCTCCTACCTCTGAGTTTCCATGGCTTGTTTGTCTTACATTACTACACCGGAATGCAGCCTTTCCCATAGCTCCTTATTCAAAGACAGAACATGTACATGTGGCCCCTCCCCTTGATTCACGAATCAGTCTGTCACAGCGTCACTTTCCCTGCTTGACAAGCGCCATTAAATATGTTTGATGATACGCTATGTACTTACTGTGATTTATCTCATGAAACTTTGATGCTCTGGGAAGCGAAGCAGGTCTGGAAGTCTCTACAGGTTTGACTACGTAAATGGATAGATGCTCTTCTGCTGACTAACTCATGAAACCGTCGTTGTATAGCGTGTGCCCTGTTTCCGTTGTCTCTGTGTAGTTGTTCCCTTGTTTGCAAGAAGCCTAAGCCACTATTTTGCATCAGATTTTCATAAACTGAGACCACACGTTGGCTAGAGAAAGGGTTCCCCTCACAGATTGTTTTTGGAGCAGCTGCTCAATGCATGCTGATAGGAATAGGAATTTGGGACTTTTTCAGTCTGGTAACCAGGCACAGCAAAGTGGTTACCATTCTGTCTACAGACAAGCCCCGTGGTGGATAAGTTCTCCAAAAAAAACCATTACATTTGAGCAAAGTACAGTGGTATGCACCGTTAATCCTAGAACCCGGAAGGCAGAGGCAGGGGGAGTCTCTGTGTTCAAGGACAGTCTTGATTTACAGAACAAGTTCCAGGGACACACAGTGAGTTTATTTTATTTTATTTAAAAAAATGACATTTAAATCTGTGATCAGCATCTGTGTCTGATGAAAATGCATGCAGAATTTTGGATTTGGGGCTTCTTTCAGACATGGAAGGCTCTGATGGTGCTGTGCATGGAAACAGCAGGGTTGAGTTACAAGTGCTTTCAGAGGACCTGCTTTTGTCACTTGTCACCTGACCCACTCCAAGTAAGAACCCTGGGAGTATCTGAATTTTGAGCCTCTGGAATAACTCCATGGAAGGCAGCTTCATTAAGAGATCATTGAAGGGCCTTGTTTCTGAGGCGTTGTCTCCTGTACTGGGTGCATTTGTTTATTGTGACAAGCGTTTCTCAGGAATCTGTGGACATATTCTGTAATGTCCTTTTAAAAAGTGGGTAGCATGACTTAGAATTCTTTTACAAGGGACTTCAATGTTTTTCAGGAGGCGTTTTCATTAAATGTATGGTGTTTGAGGATCACAAGGAGATGGGGAGGGATGACATTATATTTGTGTGTAACATTTTCCCAGAATTTACTGATAGAGGTAGACTAGTAGATTTTCCAGACTCTATTCCACTGAGTCAGACACTCTGGGCAGGCCCAGTGGCCAATGCCTTCTAAGCTCTCCAGGATCCTCTGCACCAATCTTCGGCAAGCATGCAATGGAACACGATAATATAATAGTAAAATATAATGGAGTTTAGGTTTAGGTTTAAATTTATTTTAATTTTTTTATTCCTGAAAATTTTTCATACTGCTGACCTTTTCAGCCCAGAACTTATTTAATAAGTTCTGAGCCACAAGACTTGTTATGGCCTCATAATTAAGGTTTACTCCAATTATGAGCCTCAGTGAGAGAGTTCTGGATTCCTCTGGCCTCCCACACTTGGCTGTGTAAGGGTTCCCAGCAGGCCTTTCCTGGGACCTGGCTTATGTGCTGGTAAAATGCAGCATGCTTATCCTATTTCAGCCTTGATTGGGACCTCTGCTTTGAAAAGCACTCTGTGCTGTTGAACTGGATCCCTCTGGCGTTGTTGCTCCTGTTGTTTTGGGAAATGATGAGATATAGTAATTGCCTAATAGATATTCGCTGCTGCTGCTGCTAGGGCCTTTGTCTACTTAGCTTGAGAAGGTTCAGGAAGCAAGACATGTCAGTTTGGAAGATGGAAGTCTAAGATACACACAGATGGGTGGTGACCAGGGGGTGACCTCTGTCACGGTCTTGTGCAGCACAGTTGGCTAGAGGGCTTAGTGTTCTTTTGGAGACGTCTTCCTTTTTTGTGTTTAAGACTGGTTTGACTTGACCCATGTTTTGCTTTGCTGTTGTACAGTGTTTTTCTGGGATCTCTGAGCATCTCATAGAAAGAAATAAAGAATCTGTAAGGATGGGGCTAGCTTACTGAAAGTCCGATGTATGACCACGACTTTGCAAATGTTCTCCTTGAAGAGCCAGGCTTACCTGGGAGACAGCAGAGGAGATGGGCCAGAGTGAACAGGAGGCCCATGTCCTGTGAGAGGCACGAGGCTCTCCCTTCGGCTTAAGGAAGAGACTTGGAAGAGGTTGATGGGGCTCATTGATAAAGCAGAACCCTGCTATCCTGAAGTGTGATCTCTCCTCGAATGATAAAGTTTTTCTTGTTATTGATTTTTCCTGTCGCTGTGACAAACTTCCTAACAAGCAACTGAAGGATAGATGGATGGAAGGATGGACAGATGGAAGGAAGGACAGAAGGAAGGAAAGAAAGAAGGAAGGATGGACAGAAGGAAGGAAAGGTGGAAGGAAGGAGAGAGGAAAGAAGGAAGGAAGGATGGACAGAAGGAAGGAAAGGTGGAAGGAAGGAGAGAGGAAAGAAGGAAGGAAGGTAGGGAGAAGGAAGGAAGGACAGAAGGAAGGAAGGGCTTTTTGACTCTCAGTCTGAGGGCACAGTCCGTTTTGGTGGTGAGGTCCTGGTGGCAGGAGTGTGAAGATCTGTTCAAAAAGCAGAGAGGTGAACGTCGTTGCTCAGCTTACTTTCTTTTGAATTCACCGTGGGCCCCACAGCGTGGACTTGTGCTGTTCACATGCGGGTCTGAAGCTCCCTGGCAGATTTGGAGGTTTGTCTTTGGAGGATTCTTTATCCGGTCAACATGAACCCTCATATTCATGAAAGAGCTCTAGAGATGGGTAGATGTGTTCCCACTGGATGGTGCTGTTCTTTTTAGGGTGCTTGGATTACATAACAGAGCAAGTGTGGTTTTTATTGGAACGGTGTTATTCTTCATATTTGAAAGAGAACATTAAAGAGTTGTTTTATCAATCAGAAAACATTAGCTAAATAGCCGGCAAAATGTTTTATTATCCCTAGTGTTTTTCACTGCAGAGATAGGGTCCCCCCCTCCTCCTCCCATGAACAGCGTCACTGGTGCGGGTCCCCACTCCCCCAACAGTGTCACTCGTACGGGTCACTGTGGGGCAGGGTGGCTATAAGGAGGGAGCCTGGCTGAAGTGAGGGGGGCGTTAGACAAGGCTGCAGTTTGTAAGATTCTTCTCTGCTGTCATCCACTTTGAGTTGGTTTTGACCCCGTGGGCAAGAACTCCACTCCCTGCGGTCTGACCTGGGGGCCAGCAGCCAAGCTTCACTACACGGAAACCATTTCTCAGCTGTAGAGCGTTGGCGACCCAAACTCTGAAAATGAAGTCCAAAACCATCTGAGCAGGAGAAATGCCCCAAATGTTCCCCTATAAATCAGCTGTAAGCCTGCCACAAATACAAGTTTGCTTCCCTTGGCAGCTTTCTGTGGGAAATATTTTGAAATAGTTAAAACTTGTAGGGCTAAGAAGGTGGCTCACACGGAGACATCCTAGTCTCTCAAGCCCAATGACCCGAGTCTCACTCCTGGGATGTGTTTAAAAAGCTGAATGTGGCTGTGCGAATCTGCCATCTCAGCATTCTTAGATGAGGTAGGAAATGGAGACAGGAGTATTGTCTGGAAGGTCGTGGGTCAGCTAGCCTTGGGTACACGGCTTATCTGCAGAAACTTTAATATGGGGGGAGGTGAGAACAGACTCTGCAACGTTGTCCTCTGACCTTCATGTGTCAGCCCCCTGGAGGCAGAGGGATCTGTGTGAGTTCAAGGCCAGCCTGTTCTACATATCGAATTCTAGGCCATCCAGGGAGAGATCTTGCCTCAAACAAAACAAAACAGCAAGTGAACACCCCCAACTTACTGGTGAAGAGCAATAAGTGGCAAACAAATTAATACAGAAATAGTAAAATTAAATAAATAAAACTATCCAGAGACTCAATAAATCAAAACTGAGAAAGCAAGAAGCCATGCGTGAACACCATTGATGATAGCCATGAAGTCTTTAAATCATTTCAGTCAATACTCTGCGGACTTGAATCAAACACAACTACTTTTTTTCTCTCTGCTCGCTAGGAAAAAAAGTCATCAATAATAACAGATTGTCTGCATCAGACAATAACTTTCAAAAGTTCAGTTCACAAGGACAGACACTGTTTTCAAAACACATGATCTGTAGTTGTTCATGTCTGAAAGGGTGTCGAGTGTCTCTTGGTTTCTAGCTGGGATCCGCATAGCTTCCTGCTTTTGTGCATAACCTTGGTCCTTAGATTTCACTTTCTTTTCCTTGTTGAAAATAACATAGTAGTGGAATTTTTTTGTTGGCTGTGCTCAGTGTACTGGGTATAATAATCTGCTTATATTTTCAGTATGAATTTACAGACGATTTGTATGCCTATATTTACCAGACTATAGAAACTGTCCCTGGAAGTAGATAGTCTTATGTGCCTACTTTTAAATAGCCATTTGTCACTATACCATAACAGTCTTGTGACCCAAGGAAATTATGATTAATTGAGCCATACCCACGTTCTCTAGATTTGAATTGTGACTAATAATCTGATTTAATTTAATAGAGCTAATTTCACTTTTCATGTTTAGCATGTGTTCAACAAACCATTTGGCTTTATTTTGGATTACTTGAGCATGTCGCATATTGCCTGGCATATAGCAAGTGCTTAATGATTGAGCTCATGGCTGTTGAGTTATGATGTTCACTGATATCCTTTTGATGGTTCCTCCGTTTCCACCAATCACTTTCTTTAAGATAATTAAAAGGGGGCTTCTAGAGTATATACTAGAAAGAAAAATTTAATATTGGTCTGTAAACATGAAAGTTTTGGAGAAGACAATAGGATGGTTGACATATCTTTAAAGAATTCTCATGCTGAGAATAAAGAGTAGTAGTTATGTCATATGCATACGATCAGGAATCAATTATTCATATTGGCTCCTGTGATTGGAAAAATCAATGATTCAGTTATCTCCATTCTCAGAGACGTCCATGTATTGGTTATATTGTCAATTCTTAACGTTCAGGTGGATCGAAAAGAAGGGAGCTAGTAGCCCCTCCCACACCCAAGAAAGTGAGCGGTAGGATCCCCCAGCTCCAAACAGGCATGTCCCAAATAACCGGAAGCTAGCCTTGAGAGGCTACAGTGTAGGAATTGCTACACTTGCTGAAGTTGGGAGAAGATGGTAACTCCTGCCTTTCTGTGGTAGTCACTCTGTGCTTTGTTCTTTCCTTCCAGTCATACAGTTTATCAAGAAAGAAAATAGTGCACTACACCTCTTTCGACCAGCGGAAAAGAGCAAACGCAGCATTCTTGATAGGTGCTTATGCCGTAAGTACTTTATTTGCGGTTATTCTGGGATCAAGGCGGTGAAGTGCTAACCCTGGCCACATTCCAGTAAGACAGGAGGCTTGCGTTATTAGCAGGTTGGGAGCTAATCAGGAATGTAAAGTGAACTAACATCATCGGTGTACTTACTGTCCATCGTCATCATCACCACCACCATCACTACCACCATCCTCCTCCTCCATCATAGTCGTCGTTGTCTTGTATTATTCTGAGTCAGAGTCCTCTGTATTACTGGCCTGAGTAGCCCAGGCTGGACTTAAATTTGATGTGGTTTCTTGTCTCAGCTCCTTAGTGTTAAGATTTCATGCATGAGCCACCTTGTCTAGATGTAGATCTATTTTCGGATAGCTGGTGAGAGACTCTTGGAATGATTACGTGTAGCTCGGATTCTCCTGTTATCAGCATTTTAGTGCGCAGAGCATCTACACCTAACCAGGACATACCTAAGAGAATAAAGTATGTGTATGAGTGAAATATAACATAGAAAGTTTAAAGCCTGCCAAGCTGTTTTGTGGGGGTGGGGGACAGAGGATGCTCTAGACAGCAAAGGGGAGGGTTATCATTGTTTATTTTTTTAAAACCAATCCATGCATTCATTTATACAAGTATTTGCAATAGAAAAATGGAATATGAACTATACATATATTATAACTTCCCTAGTAAAACAGTATGATCTTTAAAAGAATAAGTTTGGATAGAAGAGGTTTTGTTCTCTGAAAGCACAAACATATCAATATGAGCCCTATATGAGGAGGGGACAGTTTCTGGAAATTTCTGGATACTCTGGGAGTGGGCCAAGAGAAGACAGAAATCATCATGGCTAAAATGTACCTGTAACCTGCATTGCTCTTCGGGGCTGTGTGATTCCTACAGAGGAATGTGCTGATTTACAGGAAGGGAAGGTGCTGATGTTTCCGCTCGGTCCCAGGGAAGGCCAGGGTGTCTCTGAAGCCTGAAGCTTGATGCTGTGTGACCTTTCCAGACCTCCTTTGTGGACTTTGATGGAAGGCACTAGACTCTGCCATGCCAAGTGCAAATTTCAGGGGGTGGGGTGGGCGGGCGGATGACTGCTGGCAGGCCGTGGGGGTGCAGGCAGGGAAGAGGACAAGCTGATAGTCACCTGAAGCCTGGGCCTTGCTCCTGGAACCTTAACCTCTAGTTCTTTTCACTTCTACTGTAATTCCCAGAGTCGTCTGAGGCCCCCTTCCTTTCTTCTTACACAGTACAGTGTAAGGAGCTAAGAGTCAATAAAACATGGCCTTTTCATCCTGAAAGGGCTCTGTGCTGAAGGGGTCAGGTCACCTTTCTCTCAGCTTTACTTATTTTCCCTGTGAAATGGGTGTGTTGGATACTGCGACCCCGACATTCCTTTCAGGGCTTAGGATACCAGGGCAGTTGGCTGTGCGAGCAGGCTGTTGTTTCTAACCTGAGAAGCATACAGGGAGAGCCAGCTGTTGCTGTGGAGGGCTGGCGAAGTGCTAGTAGCTGAATTAAGCAGGCGTGCTGCTCTGCACCTTACACTCATAAGTGTACTTGGTTGATTGACAGCGGGATTAAATATGGCGCTCCTGTTCTTCTCTCTTGACTCAAGCCATGTACTCTCCTGTGAGGTTTTGTGATGTTTTTGAGCATGTTATTCATAGGTCCTTTGTCATAAAGGACCTCTGTCAGGTCACCCCTCTCCCTGTCCTCCTCTCTCCATCCCTCTCTCTTACCCTCCCTCCCTCCTTCCCTCCCTCTCTTCGTCCCCTCTTCTCCCTCCTTTCCCGCCTGTCATTCCAGTTTTGTTTAGAGTGAGCTTTAATTATTTTACCAGTTAACCCTAGAATTCTGAAATGAATTCTAGGTATTACACATGCATTGGGGCCCTGAGAAAATACCCTGAGATAAAACAAATATGGGAGCTCCTGTCACTTTAAAGCAGCCCTACGGGAAAGAGCAGGGCTGGCCCAGAAGAAGTGCTGAGCACAGCGAGAGCTTGTCTTACACCTGGTCACAGTCCTGAGCTGAAAGTCATCATTCTCGTGTGGGTCATTTCCCAGCTGACCTTTCTGATCTCGTAAACGGGCTCCTCAGAAAAGTTCTTTTCAAAACCCTTATATAAAAACGACATTTAGGGTTGTGGTCATTTCTTCAAGAGCGAATGCTTCTTGTGTGTACTTAACTGTTGGCACAATTCTTATAAGATAGCAATAGATATTTGTGAATACTCTTGTGAGTTCAGTGTCGCTAGGTGGGAAAGTCTCACTCTTATAAACGAATCTTCTCTGGGTATGAAAGGGCTTCTAACTTGGGAGCAGCCATGTAACCTATGAGACAAAATAGGTATATGTGGTTTTTTTCAGAGTGATGTCCCTAAGAGTAAAGACAATTCTCTCTCTCTTCCTCTCCCTCCCTCTCCCCCACTCCCCCTCTCTGTTTTTTCAAGACAGGGTTTGTCTGGGTAGCCCTGGCTATCCTGGTACTCACACTCACTCAACCTCCCAGGAGCTGGGATCAAAGGCGTGTGCTATCGCTACCGCCCCGACTGGCTGATGAGTCTCTTCTTAAATGTGCCCTCAGCCATGTTCAAGGTCGATTGGCTCACGCCTTGAGACAAGTCTTCCAAGCTTTAGCTTCCTCACCAATAAGGTTTAGATGATGCCTGAGCTTCCCTGCCTACTGCACAAACTTAGTATGAAGGTCAGACATGGAACTGTCTGGATAGCACCACATCATATGTCTAAATTATCACAAGTTTATTGTGACAACATATACCTTTCTCCCCTCTATCCCAAACTGACTTATTTCCCCAGTAACCATCCCCTTCAGAAGACTTAACTCTTACTCTTGATGAACCAATTCAAAAGTGAGTAGTGATTTCACTCTCCCAGCACCCGCATCCCACATTACACGGAATCAGAACTGTGGTTGGTGCCAACTCCTGGAACACTTTGAACTGAATACGTCTTTCAGTTTCATGCTGTAACAGCCTAGGTCAAGCCTCTGCCATTTTTCCCTTGGTCACTTCTGTCCTAGCTTCATGCATTTTCCTGCTGCCTTACTTTGTGTGTTCTTGTTTCCTTTTGAATTCACTTGCCATGCAATTGTCGGGGTGCTCTTTCCAAAAAAAAAAAAAAAGAATTAAAGTGAGATCTTATCAAGACCCTGGTTTGACTCTGGAGGCCGACTCTTTTTGGCATCTGATTCTTCCGATCGGATCCCGTGTGGCCTCATGATCTCCGTGCTCAACTCCTCCCAGCACACTGGCCTTTTAACCAAAAATGGTGATCCTTCTGTCACCGGAAACCTTCCTATTCTACTCTCTTTACCTAGCTCATTCTTGCTTAGGACCTCAGAATGCCTGTGTCCGTCTCCCCCCCAGCCCACCCCCTTCCCCAAAGTTCTGTCTGAGAGAGCTTTCCCCCAAACTCCGCCCTGCTCCCTTGTTCACCTCCCAGCACTTGGCTGTTTTATTTTCTTGACGGCACTCTGTCTTTGAAGTTACCTTGTGTGCTTGTGCGTTTACAAGTGTATTATCTCTTTCCCAGACCAAAGGGTGGGGACCTTATCTGTTTTGCCCAGTGCCCCGTCTAGAGGGTGATAAAATATTTAATGAGGAGTTAGCTCCAGTCATTCGCTAGTTGTGTTGGAAGCTGGCCATAAGGCTGTGGCAGTGTCCTAGAAGCTTCCTGCTGCGCTGAATCATGGGTAGGTCCTGGATGGGAGGCGGCCACACGGAAGACACTAGAATGTCCAGTGTGGAAGGGTCAGGTGCTAGGAGCAGCAGCTGTTTCCTCACTGGTGTATCCGAGTACCAAACATCCAGTTTAGGGTCATACTGTCTGTGAGGCAGATGCCTGTAAATACACTGAACGGATAAGCCACTGTAAAGGGCCAAGTTAGATAGAAAGTGTAAGCGATGTCTTCTTCCCCGAATGTCTGAGGTCACATTGAGCCAAAGGATGCAGGATGAAAGGTGAGAGCTGGCATAAGAAACAAGACTGACATTCTTTGAAAACGGACTTTTATTTTTCTAATTGTTTTGTTGTGGTAAAATACACAAGACTTCTTTTTTTTTTTTTTTTTAAACTTGAGTATTTCTTATTTACATTTCGAGTGTTACTCCCTTTCCCGGTTTCCGGGCAAACATCCCCCTAATCCCTCCCCCTCCCCTCGTTTATGGGTGTTCCCCTCCCCATCCTCCCCCCATTGCCGCCCTCCCCCCAACAGTCTAGTTCACTGGGGGTTCAGTCTTAGCAGGACCAAGGGCTTCTCCTTCCACTGGTGCTCTTACTAGGATATTCATTGCTACCTATGAGGTCAGAGTCCAGGGTCAGTCCATGTATAGTCTTTAGGTAGTGGCTTAGTCCCTGGAAGCTCTGGTTGCTTGGCATTGTTGTTCATAAGGGGTCTCGAGCCCCTTCAAGCTCTTCCAGTTCTTTCTCTAATTCCTTCAACGGGGGTCCTATTCTCAGTTCAGTGGTTTGCTGCTGGCATTCGCCTCTGTATTTGCTGTATTCTGGCTGTGTCTCTCAGGAGCGATCTACATCCGGCTCCTGTCGGCCTGCACTTCTTTGCTTCATCCATCTTGTCTAATTGTACACAAGACTTCTTACTAGAGACATAAAGATAACAACAACAAAACCCCAGACAAAACAGGGTTTCCTGTATCTCGGGGTGGTGAGTACAAGCTGTGTAGTCAAGGTGACTCTGAGCTTCTGATCCTCTTTCCTGCCTCTCATGCTGATCATGCAGCACCGTGCCCCCATCCAGTTTCTGTAATGCTAGGCATCGAACCCAGGACATCTTGTGTGCTAGGAAGCATTTCCACTGGCACAGACCATTGGGACCATTTTCAAGCAGCTAATTCCACAGGAATGATTACCTTCCAGAGTAGTTTTTAGTTCCCTTGTAGGTGATTTCCAGTATGCCCTAGAAGCTTTTTTTGTTTGTTTCTGTAAGCATGGAGAGTCTATTTAAAGCCCTTTCTTCTAGATCAGTTGCAAGGATCAAAAAGGAGTTAAACTACAGTGAAGCCTCATGTTCATTAGGAGACCCACGGAAAGGATTTTTCTGTGGCTGACCTTAAGGCCAGACTGCTGGATCGATGAGGCCACTTGGAGATCATAGTGACACATACTGGTGTTGTCTCTTCCCTTTCTAGGCTCTGACATTGCACTCCTGGAATTATCTTTGAATAAGATAGCTTCCTTCCAGGGTAGCACTGGGGAAGTTGTAGAATCAGGATGCCTGATCACCAAAAATGCTAATGTGCCTTGAAGAAAGTAGCTGTCAAAATGATATTAACGAGGGGCTGGAGAGATGGCTCAGTGGCTAGGACCAGTAACTGCTCCTCCAGAGGACCTGGGTTTGAGTCCAAGGCCCCACATGGCAGCTCACAACTGTCTGTAATTCCAGTTCCAGGGAAGACCTGGTCTTCTCTTCTGGCCTCTGTGGACACTGTATGAATACGATGCACACACAGAGTGAGTTCAAAGCCAGCCAGCCTGAGTTATTTAGTATGTGGGAGGAAGCATAGTTTTTTGAGTTGCAGAGGATGCTTGAGCAGAGGTTGCAACCACATTGTGGCCTCCTTAGCTTACCTTTAACCTTTGCCTTGCTGGTATAGATGAACTGGGTGTAGCCTGAGCCAGACATCATGTCTGCACTGCAGGGTGGCCAGGCTGAGGTTTATAGACTTTGTAGCCACGCATGTCTACCTTTTATTTTGTGCACCACACACAGGCCTGTTAATATGGTTTTATTGTGGGAGTAAGTCACCTTCTAATTGGAGAGGTGTCATTCTCCATCTGGCTGGAAATCAACCGCTGTAGCACAGCCACGAGTGTAGCTTTGAACCCACTCGGTGTATGTCATAAGCAAGCATTTGCTTATTTAATCTCCTGTTCTTTTATCTTTGGGAGGAGGGATAATAATACCGTGCATAGTGGAGGCCGGAGGTGGAGGAGGCCTTGCATATATAGGCGACGTTGTGATCATGTTCTAAGCACTTAGAAATCCCTGCCAGTTCTGAGTGGGGAGAGCTGTGTGGCCTTCCCAAGTTTTCTCCATCAGTTGCCCCTCCTCTTACCTGTTTTGTGCTCAGGCCCTTAGACCACAGCTCTGAGGGCTCTGACAGCTACCTCCCTCCTTTAGCCTTCCCAGTTATCCCTTTGTGTGCGTAGGTCTTTCTGGGGCTCAGCACCAATCAGGTGGCTGTTAATCTAGTTACCGCCTAGTGGAGTTCTTCAGATATGAGTGTGAGCTCTTTCCATTTTGTTCTTCTAGAACGTGATTTTCCTGTTTAAAGGAGGAATCTCTTTAAACCACATGAACCTCTCTCTTGTTACTTGGTAACTTTAGTAAATATTTAGCTCCTGTGAACCATGGTGAGTCCTGCAGAATGTAAACAAACTAACAAACAAATCCAGCTTCAAATATGGAGAACACACAGGCAATAAATAATTGTGAAAGGTGTGCAATAGGTGTGAAGCCTGGAGAAATGAGAATTCATGCAGTAAATGCCTTGGAGCGATTACCATGCGACAGGGGCACAGCCCAGGGTGAATGTCTCCTCTTTCTGCTGTTACCTTGAGGACCTGAGGCCAAGAGTGGAGGGAGGGGAGGATTGGGATGTTCCCAGCGGGCTGAGTTGGTAAGGAAGTGTCACATAAGGGGAAACACTGGAGGTGAGGACGTTTAAGAAAGGGATAATATAACAAGAAGTGGGGAGAGGGGCTTTCTTTTCTTCTTCTTACAAGCAAAAAGAAAGAGCTTAGAATGCAGCTTTGATGTGTTTCCTTTCGTGTGGTTGGTACGCGGCTGCCTGACCTGCCGCTGAGCCTGTTTTAATGGCTGTTCAGCAGACCCACCGACGGGGTATGGTACGGTTTGTTTACCATTTAATATTTTGTTACAGTGTATAAAACATTTTCCTGAATTATATATGTTGTACTTGTTCTTAGCCTAAATGCTGAGGTGTGACTTCAAATATGGATTCAAAAAAATGGATTTTTAATCTTTAGATTGCTGGAGGTGGGATTAATAGGGTTTTTTTTGTTGTTGTTGTTTTTTCTTACTTTTTAAAAAAGTATAGTGTTTAAGGCCTATTGTACTTAAATCAGTTTGTACAGTTGGCATTATGTAGAATTTAAAATTTTATACATGCATTAAATTTTTATATTTATTTGTATGTGTGTGTAGATGTGTGTATGTGTGTGTATGTGTGTAGATGTATGTGTGGTGTGTGTGTGTAGATGTGTATGTGTGTGTAGATGTGTGTGTGTGTAAATGTCTGTGTGTAGATGTGTGTGTGTAGATGTATGTGTGTAGATGTGTGTGTGAAAGTGTGTGTGTAGATGTGTGTGTGAAAGTGTGTGTGTAGATGTGTGTGTGAAAGTGTGTGTGTGTAGATGTGTGTGTGTAGATGTGTGTGTGAAAGTGTGTGTGTGTAGATGTGTGTGTGTAGATGTGTATGTATGTGTAAATGTGTGTGTAGATGTGTGTGTGTGTAGATGTGTATGTATGTGTAAATGTGTGTGTAGATGTGTGTGTGTGTAGATGTGTGTGTAGATGTGAGTGTGTGTGTAGATGTGTGTGTAGATGTGTGTAGATGTGTGTGTGTGTGTGTAGATGTGTGTGTGTGTAGATGTGTGTGTCACAGCAGTCTCAGTACAGAGGTCAGAGGACAACAGGTGGACTTTGATCTCTCCTCTCCTTCTACCAACTGACTTCCGGGGTTGAACTCAGACCTCCTCAGGCTCAAGTTTCGGAGCGAGAGCCTTTCTTTTTGTTCTTATTTGCTTATTTAATGGGTTTGAACCATACAGCTTGGGGAATTTAATTGCCAAAAGCTATCGCTTCATTATTTTTGCTGTAGTAGCTTCTTTCGCTTTTCAGATTGGGTGTTATACAGCTCAGTATGGTCTAGAGTTCACTGTCTTTGAACTCCACGTCCACCTCATGTCATAGCAGATGCCCTGGTCGCCTGGCTCTTGCCGTCTTTCAGTCCTTTCTTTCAGAATGTTCCTGATCCTTAGGTGTAAGGGTCGTGTTGGAGATGTATGTAGTGGGGTTGACGTCCCATGGCCAGTTAGAACCGTGTTAGCTCAGAGTGGCTGAAGTAAGTGTCCATGTGTTATTTGATGCCTGATTGGCTAACCGTGCATTTGTTTCGCTCTTCTCACAGACCATGTTACTTCCTTTCTTTATTAATTCTATTGACATCTGTGAATTATGATTTCTGAACCACCTTAAACTTATCGTTAAATCTGTAGCTTCAATGTGTTATTTAAAATGCAGGCAAAAATTGTTAAGAAAAATGTTGGATCAAAATAACAAGGATGTGTTTATCAAACATTTATTAAAACAGTAACTCAGCAGCAGAGAAGAGCAGCCAGTCATCCTTCCCTCAGGCTTCCTTGTAACCTAATGATAACATCATGCAGGGAGGAAGGGAGGGGCGGGACATGACTGGGCTGACTGATTTCCTGTTTGCAGTTCCTTCCTTTAGTGGGTTGATAGGCAGTACTTTTTTGTGATATTGCCTGTAAATGGGTCCCGTTTTTGTTCTTCTAAGCCTGTGTTTTTGGTGACTTTGAAATAGCTCAGGCTTCCTGAAAATTGTAGGTTTTTCTTCAGTCTCTCCAAGACTGGTGTTCTGTTTGTCTTTTCCACACAGTAAGCACAGTACCACCTTCCCATAGTCAACTCTCTTTGTGTTCCCTCTAGCTGGGATCCATAAAAAGAACCTGTACCCTTTTTGTTTGCTGAAGGCATCTTTCTCAATTTATAGCATAAATATTTTCTGTATTTTTGTTTTTCTCTACTTCTGCAGGGGAAGCTGCAAACAAGCTTCCTTTGTGCTCAAATAAGCTTGCAAACACATCTACATGTCACGGCGATAGACGCTTATTCGTCAAGCATGTTTAAAGTCTAGGTTCAGTTCTTACTACTGAGATGGCTCAGGGGGTAAATGTGCTTTCTGAGCAAACCTGGCGTCCTGACTTTGATAGAGAACCCACTTAAACGTGGAAGGGGAGAATAGACATTCACAAAGTTGGCCTCTGAACTCTCTGTGAGACCCCTACCACAAAAAAGAGTCAGGAATGATGGTTACACCTGTTATCCCAGCACTTCAGAGTTTAAGACAGGAGGATTGCCACAGGTTCAAGGCCAGTCTGGGCTACATAGTGAGACCCCCCCCCCCCCACTCCCCATGTGTGTTTGTGTGTGTGTGTGTAGTTATGCATATATAACTACATATTTTAATTACACTTTCATTATGGAAATAAAAATTAAAAATCCCCTTAAACTCCTATGACATTTGCTATGGTGAGGCTGGCTTTGATGTATATGCTAGGCCTACTATGAGACCGTGAACCCATGTCCTTGGGCATCCCTGGCATTTACTGTTCCGTTTTCTATAGCTTTCCTGATGGAGCTTGCTCAGTCAGACAGGTGCTCATGCAGGGCCACAGGCTTGCTTGTCAACATGACACGAGTACTAGGACATATGACACAAGAAGTGAAACTTCCAAGTTTTATTAATGAACATACTGGGGTAGATTTAATACTGAGTATATGGGATGAATTTACTGTTTCCTCTTAGTTTTAAAATAAACCCGTTAGGTTCGAAAACTAGATTCAGTTTTGTAGGGCCACTAGAGTGTCTCCGTAGGAAAACACTGGAAGAACCTTGACTCAGGTCTGCTAGAGACTCAGGAGGGTGGATCCAATGACTTGTCCAAGATTAATATCATTTCTCGAAGAGAAAGACCAGAACTCAGGTCCAGTCCCCAGGCTGAAGCTTTGTTTGGTCAGAGATAACTGAAAAGCTCCTCTTAGAATAACATCAGCTGACTGACTGAAGGTAGCACGCTGAGAGGACAGCTGGGCTCTCCCCGTGATAGAGAGGTGTTGTAGTGTTTCAAGTACAGGTGTGCGGGCTGCGCTCCAGGGAGCGGCTGAGTGTTGACTCTGGCTAACTGGGGGAACAGCATCTACTCACCTCTGTGTTCCTACCAGATGCAACCATAGCTCTTTTCAGATTTGTTTTGTATGTGATGTTTGTGGATGACTTAGGGGTAGGTCTGAGCAGGAGGCTAAGTGATAGGGGAGTGGGGAAAGGAAGTGGGTGAGGCTCGTATCTTGGGATAGAATTTGTCTGTTTTCTCCCTTACCCCACATTCACACACACACACACACACACACACACACACACACACACACACCCCATTTATGAGTATATTGAATGGCTTCATGAGGCAACTCGTCCTCTCTCTCTCTCTCTCTCTCTCTCTCTCTCTCTCTCTCTCTCTCTCCCCAAGGCTCTAATGTAGCTCAGACTCAAGTTGAAGCTGAGGAAGGACCTGGATTTCTGATTTGAGGTTCTCTACCTTGTAGTTATACACGGTGCTGGAGACCAAACCAGGGCCCTGTGCATGCTTGTTGAGTCCTCTACCCACTGAGCTCCATCTCCTGCCATCACGTGGTATTTTACATTGTGCGAGGCATGCCATGTTCTTTTCTATACGATTAAAAACAAATTGGTGTGGGGATGTAGCTGGTTGTCAGAATGCTTGCTTGGGATGCATGACTCCTTGGGTTTGACGTCCAGCACCACATAGGACATAGTGGCACGTGTCTGTAATCTCAGCACTGGAGAGAAGGATCTGTCTAATCTCATGATAGACAGGAGGATCTGGACGTCAAAGTCATCTACTGTATAGAGACGTCAAGGCCAGCCTGGGCTACATGATAAGATTGCCTCAAACTAAACAAAATCAGGACTGGGGATATTTTTGCATGTCTTTTTTTTAGGGCCCGGATTTTGGCATGGACTGTGTGAACAATTGTTTGGGTTTTTAAGATTAGTCCTCAGTTAACAGGATCAAGTGGAAGAAAAACTGCCAGTGTTTTCAATTTCTCTGAGAGTCTCCCATTGCTAAATAATAGGCGTGTATCAAGTCCCAGGTGGTTTTTAGTCAGCTGATGACTGGAATCATGAGAAAGGATGTTTGTGTTAAGTGCTCAAATCCTAAGATGAATCCTGGTCACATTGTCATTGGAATCACTGTTACCCCTTCAAGCTTCTCTCTGGCTTTTCCTCCCTTTCTCTAGACAGCCAAAATAGACTGTCAAGAGTAACCATGAATGAGAAAAGCCTGTGTTTGGGGCCTGCATAGGCAGCCTGAGCCTCCTAAGTTAGTGTGACGAGAGTCGGAATGCAGTATACTTTAGGTTTATAATAACGTGTGAATTTTATTTCAAGGACAGTGCCTCCCCTCCCCTAACTGAGTGTGGTGGCACACACATGTAAGGTCATTCGGAGGCTGAGCCTGGATGACTCTGAGTGCCAGGCTACCCTTGGCTACATGGTCACACCCTGTTTCAAACAAAAGAACGAATTCCTCCAAAACCATGTACCCCTCCAAAAATGGAAAGAAATTCCATTTGATAGAATGCATTTCATTATGTTTATATACATTTATATGCTATATATTAAGTTATATCCCTTCTCCATTATGGAAAGTGAATTAGTTCATTAGAAACTCTCTCCATATGTAATTTTAAAGGAGTCAGCTGCAGCTCCTGTAGACATCACTGAGATCCTTAGAACTTACGATCAGTGGTTGCACATCAGTAAACACAGACTGTGCCATGTGAGACACTAGGACACAGGTTACTACCTGGCCTTCTTTTCTCCTTTTACTTCTTCCTCCCCCTCCTTCATCTTTCCCTTCCTCTCCCCCTCCCATCCCAACATGTCCCCCACCTCACCCCCTTCCTTGGTCTTCCTCTGTAGCCCTGGGTAACCTCGAACTCCACTGACCCTCCTATCTCTGCCTCTTTCTGCCTTGTTAGTTCTTTCCTTTGTTGCGGCCGTGCGTCGACCTTGCTGGCCCTGGCCCTGTCTCTCTCAGGACTTCCAGCACATGGCCTTGAAGGGCTTTTAGACATTTCATTTTGTAGATCCAGGCCTTTTTATTTTTTATTTTTAATTATTCACAGTGACCTAAAGATTGAAGTTTAGTTTGGTGGCAAAGTCGTGGCTCAGGAAACTAAGCAGCTTTGCTGGTGTCACCTTTGCTTGAAGGAAACACTCAAAGTCGTTCTACAGCTTCATAATGCTATTAGCAGGGGGTGGCATTTGTGGTTTGCAGCTTCAAATTAATGAGCAGAGTGACAGACTTTCTGTGGAACGGTACATTCTGCAGGCTGAGTCAGACTCACGATTCTTTCAGGAGTAGGTGTGAGTCATTCAGTGGGCTTGTTTCAGGGGGGAATTTCTTATTTAATCAAAATAATACAAAACTTTTTTTAGACAGGCTCTTCCTGGTGTTTCTCCTCCCCTATCCGTCTGCCTCTCCCAGCCCGCCGCTCCCTATCTTTCACAATGTCATTTTCTTACTACCTCACTCAGAACGAAGCTCACGTCTAGCTTTCTCCTCCTGCCTCTACGGTGCCATGATGAGCTTCCCAAAGTTAGTTCTCAGTAGGCTCTCTCTCTGCTGCTAGAGCGAGTTTCTGGAGTAAAGATGAATTCTCACTCAAATTTATGTCCCCTGTACCCAAACTAGTACCTGTCTCTGCAGTTTAGGTGAGGAGGGGAGGAATGAGCTAGGAAACCTCCCTGCGGGGGATTCGGAGTCCCAGATGTGAGCCATCCCGTGTTGACCAGGTAAACAAGTGCAGACGAGCCTCCCGCTCATCCTCTCCGTTATTACAGAACCGTATGTGACTGTAGACTCCTCATTATCCCTGACACCACTTTCTGAGGTTTCAGTCAATTCTGGCCCTAACACATTAAATAGAAATTTCCAAATATTATAAAAAGCTGCACCATTTCCAGGAGTTTCATGATGGTTTTTTTACTACCTGGTTCTATCTCACTGAATTATTCCTGTGTTCAGCAGATCCACACTGTATATCCTACCTGCCTGATAGTTACCCACTACCTGTCTTGGTATCTAGGCTACTGGCATCCTGTCTCATTGTTTATATTGCAGTGATCTTTACCAGGTTACCCTCCCTGAGTTATCAACCTAACTTCATCTGATCACATAGGCACTGCATCTTTTTTTTTAAAAAGATGTATTTATTTATATATGTCTTCTGGTTTTTGACACACCATCCCCCCTAGCTCATCCATCCCCTCCTCACCTAAATCAGACCCAATTACAGGTGGTTATGAGCCACCATGTGGTTGTTGGGAATTGAACTCATGACCTCTGAAAGAGCAGCCAGTTCTCTTAACTGCTGAGCCATCTCTCCAGTGAAAGTGGTGTAAGACAAGATTTTGAGAGACTACATTCACCCAGCTTCTACTATAGCATGCTGTTACCACTTTTTCTGTCATTACTAGTTTTTGTTGTTAATCCTTTGTTTCGCCTAATAAGTTAAATATCATAGGTATCTATCTATCTATCTATCTATCTATCTATCTATCTATCTATCTATCTACAGTTATCCAGTAGCCAGTGGAATGGCTCAGCAGGTAAAGTGCTTGCACTCTAAGCTTGAACCCTAGAACCCACATACGTGTAGAAAGAGACAGCTGATACCATACAGTCATGCTCTGAGCTCCATACCCATGTCTACACACATTATACACAGATATGATAATGATTAACAAGAAGTAATGAGAAAAAAGCACAAAGTAAAAGATATATAACCTTTGGGTCTTCATGGTTTCAGGCTTCCCTTTTGGGTTGACAAGCATGTCCCCTGTGGAGGTCACTCTGCTTTAGTCCCAAGTTCTAGTTCTTGACACCTCTCACCAGAATCCCGCTTCAGTGCTTTTGATTTGAGTCAGCTGCTTGTTAAAATGTGGGAGTAGGAATGTGCATAGCACTGGAGAAGGTGCTAACATTTCAGGATAACATCTAAGAGTGAGGGAAGTCCCAAACCTCATTAGTTTGAATTAATATGTTCCCTTTCAGATATATCTGAGATTTTGAGAAAATTCTCAGTGAGTTAGTTGTAGTTTTGACCATAAACTACATTTTTTAGAGCTGATTTTTGTATTCACTTTTTTTTCTTAGAGATACTTTGGTAAATTGTACTGGAAATTATGAAAAAATGGGGTTAACCTTTTAAAAAGTTCTAAAATAGTTTTGTTTTCCTATCTCCAACTATGTGAATTTATTTGAAAAAAAAAAAGAAAGGATATCCTGGCTTTGGACTGCTGCTATGATTAGCACAGAGATTAACAAATGTGCTAGATACTAGGTTCCATAGCTGACATATTGTACTTCTCCATGCAGGAAAGAGGAAGTTGATTAAGATCTTCTAAGTTGTCGGGCCTGGTGGCCCACAAACCCAGCACTCTGGAGGCAGAAGCAGGTAGATCACTATGAGCTTGATACCAGCCTGGTCTACACATTGAACTCCATGCCAGCCAGGGCTGCATAGTGATCTACTGTCTCCATCAAAGCAAAGCAAAACAAAACAATGACCCCCAAACCCCCAAACCAAACAACAGCAGCAACAACAACAACAGCAACAACAACAACAACAAAAGTTAGGATTAACTCCTTTTTTGAAATTTAAGGACTGTTGTTTGGCCTAGGCCTCCTAAGTTCATAAGCTTTAGGATGGCGTCAGAGGGCCTCTGACTTTTTTCTTGTCCACTCTAGCAGCGCAGAGAATCATTTTCTCTGCAGAGTTGGCTCAGTGCCTCTGAACATAGCTTCTTCCTAGAAGTAGACATGGCTTAGGGAGGCTTGCTCCTTACCCCAGCCTCCCGCCTTCCTAGGTCCCATCCTCACTGTACTAGGAGACTCAGACCTTTTCAGAGGAGGTGGAACCAGAAGGGAAGGGACCCCCCTGTTAGAGTTGCCATTCCAGTATCTTTGAAACCCTTGTCTTATTTCGACACCCAAATCCCACATCTTCTCATCAGATTACTTCTCTCCTGTTGTCTTTTCTTTCTCTTTCCCCTCCTTTTCTTAATTGGCTAGAGCATAGAATGTCAGCGTTGAGATAACTGGAATGTTCTCATTCTTTGGAGCAGAATCATTCTTAGTCTTAGTCAAACTTAAAACATTAAATGAGGCCCTGGTGGTATCGTTTATCCAGCACTCCTGAGGCAGAGGCAAGCAGATCTCTGTGAGTTCCAAGTTAGCCTTTTCTACAGAGTAGGTTCCAGGTCAGCCAGGGCTGTATAGTAAGACTGTTGCAAGCAAGCCAGCCAGCACGAAACACACCCCACCCCCAATCTTAATAATAATGACTTTCTTAGTGGTTTAAGTGGAAATAAGTCGTTTATTAATTTCAGTGGGAAACCTTTACCCTCCCTCCAGTCTGGTTACTATGCGTATTCTTTTATTGAACAAGTATTTATGTGTATTCATACAGACATTCATCTGGGCTCTCAGGCAGTATCAGTGAACAAGAGGGTTTGAATCCCTTCCTCTCTGAAGAAGCACGGGTGTAAAATGTAGTGACCCGAGCGGTTGGACAGTTGCCTACTTCATATTGGAATCAGGAAAGCCCTCTTCCAGTGGCTGACAGTTAAGATACTACTCAGGAAGAGTGTTTTGGGTAGAGCATATCCCGAGGGCTGGGTGGGAATGAGCGGGAAGGGAGAGGCGCTAAGGCAGAGCTCAGGTCCCTGCATCAAGGGGTGGAGGACAGCACAGGGAATGAGCTCTGGGGTCTGTCCAGCTGGTGCATAAGAATGAGTCTGGATTTCATTCTCCACGACACAAGATGCTGTGAGGGAGTTAAAAATGGCCCAACAGCCTTTTAAACTCACTTGCTCCTTCGATGACTTACCTTCACGACTGAAATGTAGTCTGTTCCATCATGACAGTTGAATTGTTCACCTGCCTGTCTTTTCCGTTTTCCCTTTTGTGTTCTGAAAATATAACCCAGTGTCTACAAGTTGCCACATGAACAGGCAGACAGGTGTGGTACTTGAGCTGAAAAGGACCTTAGCAAATCCTGTTGACACTGTCTTGAAATTTCTTGATTTTTCCATTAAAGCTGATAGTTGTGTGCTTATTTGTGGCTCTGAGGAACAGCTATGGTCTTTTTTTTTTTTCCCGGAACTGGGGACCGAACCCAGGGCCTTGCGCTTGCTAGGCAAGCACTCTACCTCTGAGCTAAATCCCCAATCCCAACAGCCATGGTCTTGAATGTTCAAACGCTTGTAACAGTGGTCCTCAGCCATTGCTGTGTGTCAGAAGCACCCATAAATAACCATAGTCCTCATATTTAGTGAGTTCGAATCTTAGGCAGGTCTGAATGGCTATCACCTGAAACAGCGTCAAGTTTTTTTGTTGTTCCTTGTTAGTGTACTGAAAACTGGATTGAAAAAATCAGGATATGCATGGATGCTCTGTGAGGTCAGAAGCATGTTGGCCTTGATCTTGGCATTATCCATGGGTTCCTGTATCAGTAATTCTTTGTTGAACCAAGACAAGAATTGTCTGTGTTGAAATTATGGGGAATTCTCTGCCCCGCTCCTTTTCCTGTGTCTGTCCCTTCCTTATTTCCCTTTCACTGGTAAACCTGAGCTTCAAATTTTGATGCTATAGCAACGTGAGGGAGAAACAGCTGACCATGGGGTGAGGATGTGTGTGCTGGATTTTTAGAAGAAGTGAGGTTTATTCACTTACGTGAATCAGAATGGGGTTAGGAGTGAGGCAGGGTGTCTAGCGATGGGGGTGGGAATTCCTAGTATCTATGAGGAAGGAAGATGTATTTTCTATAAAGTAAGTGTGTGGTAAGTCAGGTCTGTGGTTGTCTTTATTTGTCTGTGTTCTCCTTTGTGGAAATTAGTAAGCTATGGTATGTAGGGACCTGGTTACTTAAAACCAAGATCTTTGCGTGCTTAGGAGGGATCAGTTCTTCTCTCTTCTTGAAGGACAATCCTGTCATGTGGCATGCATTTGCAAAGTTCAGGCTAATGTACAGACAAACGACCACAGGATCTGTTCTGCAAACACCCAACAAGTGGGACAAGCTCTTGTTTCTCCTGCATTCTCCAAGCAACGACTCTTATAAACATTGGGAGAGAACACCCAGTTCCTTGTTTGTGCTCACTGTTAGATGTCCATTCTTGAGTTCAAAGAGCAGGGGCTTACAAGTTACCAGGAGATTTGAGACTGCAAGGTTTACTTGTATGCAGCGTGGCTCTGCCTTAAACATTTGCATTAACATCTCCCTTGAAAACTACTCAAAACCCAGAGAAGAACAGGATACATATACTTGAAAATGTTTTGAAAGTATTTATTATTTTTGAGGTAAGGTCTTGTGACGTCACCCAGGTTGGCTTCAAACTCGAGATGTCCCCCGTCTTAACCTCTGAGTGCTGGTATTACAGGCAAGGTCCACTATATTCAGCTAAAATTTTAACTTAGAACACTGTTGTTTAATGTTCCTTGGGTATGTGATCTGGTTACTGGATGGACCTTCAGAGCCTGGCTTTCTTTCTCCATGACTGGCAGATCGCACGCCACTATTTGATGGAAAACATCCAACCTTGACGGGGTTCCGTCTCTGCTTAGCAGTCCTCGTCCTGTGTGTGTTCAAAACGTGTTTTCTTTCCAATAGCTCCCATCTGATACTGCAAGAAAATCTCTCCTCATGTCTTTGCCCCACTCCTCATTGCCCCAGGTTTTAAATCAGCCCTAAGGAAAATGCTGTGCATTTTAAAATGCAATGCATTTTAAAGTAAAATTGATATAAATTTAATAAAATACTATTAAAACATTTGAAGTAGTTCAGATTTAATTTAGAGCCACTGAGAACGTATTCATTAATTCCTTCATGGCTTCCTTCTTTTTAAAACTTCACTTTTATTTATTATTATTCTTTTGTGCAAGCAAGTGCAGGTGAACGTGTGTTTTAGTGAACGCGGAGGTCAGAGGGCAACTTTGTGGAGTCTGTTTCTCCCTTCACTTTTACATGGTTTCTGGGGATTGAACTCAGGTTGTCATCACTAGCTTCAACTTTGAACTTTGATCTTGGGAAAAGTATTTCCAGGGTTTGAGATATTCACCTTTTATAGGTAATCTTTGAAGTGTAGTTCATTTTCAGGGGAAAGAACTATATACAAAATGACATATGTTTGAAAAGCATATGTTCAATTGTGACTTATATCTGCCATTAATATCTTGATCATAAACACGTTTGGAGTCATTGTCTTTTGAGTCTGGTTTTGAGTTTTACTTAGAGGTTGCCTTCTAACAGTGAATGATAGGTTAACACAGGTTATGTTTAACTGGGTACTATATGTAACATGTAACCTGTAATATGAACGACTTAGGTATTCCAGGGGCCACATATTTTCTTCCTTTCCCCTGTACTTTTTTTTTTTTTTTAGCATTGAGGTATGAGACATTAGTGTGGTTTTCTATGGTTTGCTTGGCAAAAGCTTGGCCTGTGTCCTTATGATTTAACTGTCAGCGATGTGTGTGTTGGCACCTGGGCTTGAATCAGGCATGCGCAGTCCACAGTGTCATTGAAAAAGTGCTAGCAAGAGATTTGCAACTGTCCCAGCCCTACCATCAGCTCTGGAAAGACCTATTCAGGCTGATTATGAAAATTCTGCTTCCCATCAAATTTAATGGGGAGACACATGTGGCTAATGTCTGCAATTCTCCCAAACTACCCATCAAAGGTTCCCACTGACTCCAGTCCGATTGTGTCCGTGGGAGAGGTGGAAGGAGCGTTTCTCATCCAAATGAATTTTGAGATAAACACACCCATGTCTGCTGCTTGTCATCTGTCTACTTAACACAGATTCCAGATGAAAATGTAGAGATGTCATGAGAGCATTGCAGAGTAAACAGAACCACAGACAAACAACGTCACAGTCATTTCTAGACCTTGTTCTCTGCAAGATGCAAGATGAAGGATTTTTAGGATAGAAATAAGTGATGGAGGTGGAGATGTGGGGCCCAATTCTGCTTCCTCCTACAGTGCACTGTGGCGCCATCTTTGGTAGGCAGAAGTACTGTGTTCTTCATTGCTGAACTCTGGGTCTGTGGTTTGTTTCTATTGGACTCGAAGGCTTTTCTATACACTGGCTTCAACCAGAGTGTGCAGGAGACAAGATGCAGTCTCATGATCGTGTTTTTATTAGGATACTGAGCATGGTAGGTTTAAAATAGACCAAGACCCAGGCCGTGGAGAGCACAGTCGCATTTCTGCTTCGTAACGCCAGGCTTGCCTATTTAATGTCAGCGATTGTTCCACTCTGAGTATTTCTGCTTCTGTAAGTTAGAACAAAAGTGAAATTGTTTGTGCATCTCACGAATGAGTGTTTTTTTTTCCTATTTTTTTAAATTATGAAGTTGAATGAAGTTATTGTTTTTCTTGTCACTGGGTAGAATGGCAGGATATGAATAAGAAGAAAATGTTGCAAAACATAAAAATTTAAACATTTCTGTTTGTGCTTGTTTATGACAGTTAAAATTTAAATTTGTCGTCAGGAAACAGCAGTTTATAAATTTGGGACCCTGACATTTTAGAAGTCTGAGAACCAAGTCATAGGTACCAAGGACAAAGCTTTAAAAGTTTTCATGACGTCCCCGGCTCTTTGCAGAGTTTCTTGCTGTATACTGTCTTGTTTTGTTTTGTAGATGTGTTTTCTGTGGGTATCTATAATCTTTACAGGTAATTGGAAGTGCCTTTCTCCCCAGTCTTGACCATTTTGTTCTTTTGTTCATAAAAGTTCATGAAAGTTCAAATAAAAAAAATGAGTTGGAATAGTAATGACTCTCTCTCCTTTACATGTATGTGGTTCAAGAGGGCCAGCCACATCAGCAATCCTCAGATGCTTTGAGAGAGGATTTGGTAAAGCAGTTGCTGGTGGCATTTATTTTAATGTTCACGCTAAGGCACTGTGAGGCTTGGAAACTGAGGTTCTGCATTAAAACAAGAGGGTTTCGCTGAAAGATGGTCTTAGTATCCTGATTTTAGCCCTCCCAATTGGCATTAACTACCTCATGTCTCTGTGTTCATATGCCTAGGCAGCCTTTTGGGCTTAGCTCTATGAACTATCCAGATCTAGGTTCATACGAATACACGTGGTTGTGTTAGTTTTCTTGCCACTGTGACAGAATATTGGGCAGGAGCAACCTAAGAGACGGGGGTTGATGCTCTCTCTTGATTTTGGATATTTTAATACATACATCCCAGTCGTGTTGATTCAAGGGGGGATGAAGAATCACAGTGTGGGAAGGTTAGAGGAAAAGCATCTCATGGTGGACAGGAAGCGGAGAGTGAGGAAGGAATTGGGGGACTAGGCATAACATGCACTGTCAAACCCCTAATGACTGACTTCCTTTAATGAGGCTCCATCTTCCATAGTTCTCATAGGAGTCCGGGAGAGACATTTAATACTCAAACCATAGGAGCAGAGAATACTGTGGGACTAATTGGATCTCTCTTCTGTTTTCTCTTGCTGTGGTAGAGTTCTATGTCAGGTACAGTTAGAAGTATGGTACCTGTATATCACACCGTTTAACTTCTCTCTAACAACCTCGCAATGTCTCAGTGACACTGTGACCTTCGGTCTGAGGGAAGTTCACGGTCCAGTAATGTCCTCTCTTCACACTTCTGGAAGCAGAAGTATAGAGAATTAATGAGATGACATTCGAAGGTAAAAGAGCCTACATCTGAACCCAGACATGTTGGCTCCTGACCACTAGGCTTTATCACACTCTGGAGTATGGAGATCGGTATTTGTGAATGTCGTATTTCTTTACAAAGATTTCTTTACCAGCCATTTTTAGAGCACTTTCTATGTGCGTTGTGCTGAGCCTTACAGTTCTGAAGACATGAAAATTACCTTCATTAGCACTCACAACCTATCGAGGGAGACAGACAAAGTCAGATAACCAAGGAAACAAACTACAGTAAGGATTTGAAATAGCGGGGCCAGAAAGATGATTCAGATGTTAAAAGTTTGAGACCAGCCTTGGGTTATAGGAGACCCTGTTTAAAACAAAACAAAACAAAACAAAACAAAAACAAAAGAGAAAAAAAACCCAGAAAACAAAATGTAAGACTAGTGACCTGAGCTAGATCTCTGGGACCCACATGGTGGAAAGAGAGCCAGCACTTGGCAAGTTATCCTCTCAAGTTGCTTCAGAAAACCATGCATATTATTTCTTACAGGCTTTATGGGTCTGGTGACACCAGGCTTTAGCTTAAAAGATAATTGAAAAGTCTTGCAAGTAAATTCGGAGAGTGTTTTCAAGTAGTGTCTTGGAGTGGCCTGGCATTCTGCAGAGTTAGGAGGGATTCCTAATTTGACATGTGATCAGTGTGTGATATACACACAGATGCTTTAAAGTTATGCCCTGTATTGGAATATTCCTTTCTGCATTGATTCAGTGACAGATATTCCATTCGTAATGCTATAAAATACTTTAAATCACATTGGCTTATGATGACGGAATGTCTATATAAAGAGGTTTGGTAGTGTGTGGTGATGTGTAAGAGTTAGTCCACGATAATTAAAGTGTAGGCGCCAGACGCTTATTGGTAAACAGATTATTTTATTTCGTAGTACTATAATTTTTCTTATGTTTTAAAATAAAACCCCTTTATGTCTTGAATAGTCTGTGTTAACAATTCTGCCTCTCAGGATTCATGTAACAGATGGAAAAGTGTTTGGTTTCTGGCACTGAAGTTATTTAAATAGAAAAAAAATCACTTTGATTAGTAGGTTCATGTTTAGTTAAAAATAAGTATGTGTGTATTGGCCTTTTTATTTTTTATTTATTTTTTATTGAGCAGGTCTGCAGGACTTCCTGGCAAACATAGAACAATTTTACATAAACAATGCAAATGCCACGCACTAAATTGGAATGGAACGAGCACTCTCTTTATCAATGATTCTTGTCAAGTGTCAATCAAAGTTGGGAAAATTCTTCCCATTGGATTATGTGTGCTAATAGCTAGGGCAAGGGATAGAAAGTACATTTGCATGTACACACACACATACACACATACATACATACACATGCATACACACATACGTATACACACACACACACACACACACACACACACACACACACACACACACACTCCCTTTAAGAAGCCAAGTAGATAAGTCAGAATATCTGGTAGGTGCTTTGAAATTAGTTTCAGAAGATATTTTTAGGGAATATTAGACTTGTCTAGTACAATTTTGGGACTCAATATGGACTTTTTTTGGGGGAAATACCTATTAAACATTTCATAACTGATTTAGTTACTTCCTATTTAAAATCATTTTGTTCACACCTGTGAAAAATCAGAGTAGAGTAGGATGTTTCCTTTTCTCCAGTTCTGCATCACTTGGTTCCTCACAAACCTCTGCTCTTAACAGTTTGAAGTCTTGTAATTTAGGAAAACCACACGTGACTGTTGTAGGAACTGGGTAAAAGGAAGTGCTTTCCCTCAGATTGTTTGGAGGGAGGGTCTGTGTTCAAATGCTAAGTTGGCCACAGAGGAACAGCGGCAGTCTGGAACAATCTATACGTTTTGGGGCTTTGGGTGCATTGGCCTCACAGCTCATAAATGTTAGTTTCCTTCCTGACTTCAATCAGGCCTCTGAGCTCTGTCTCTCCGTCTCCCACTCCTTCCCCTCACCCCTCTTCATCTGAGATCTGGGATAGGGAACACATACAGCATTCATATTTCCTTTATATTGAAACGAGGGACGCATGAGTGTGTCATTCAACAATGAATTCTTGTCCGAGAAGAGTATCTTCCCAGTACTCGGGTCCAGACCGTAAAAGGTCAACCTGTAACATGTTCCGTGAATCTTCCTGGAACTTAGACGGCCTCTGTTGGGTTTCACTCTGCACCCATTAATAATTTAGTACTAGGATAAAAATAAAAACAACGGCTCTCATCTTACCATGTGGGAACACGCGTGTGTGCTCAGTCGTGCAGGTGGGATGGGAGGGGAGCCCCCTGGAGTAACCAGCCTGAAGAGGTTATTTATGTGGGCTGGGGTGACTGCCTCCTGCAGCACCCTCACCTCAAGATTAAAGGGAATTAGTGTAATTGCTCCTTAGGGGGGAAATGTATTTTTACTTTTCAAAGGAGGTTGTAAAAGCCTTAATTATCTAATCTAAACACAAGAAGCTTTCTCCCAGCTTCTTTCAGCTTCTTTCCCTGGTAGCAGCCATACACAATTTCCAAAGCCTTGAGTTTGAGAAAACAGTGCCTTTCCCCCAGCTCTGTTACAGAGCCCACCCATCGGGGGACAGTAAAGTTACTTTGTAGCACTGGTGCCTGAAAAGAGCCCTTAAAGCTAGGATTGGCTTAAATCGATTTTTAAAACGATTTTTAAAACGAGTTGAGCTGCAACCAGAGTCACTTCACGTGTAGCTCACTTCACGTGTAGCATCAGCGCCTCCCATCTGTGGCAGTCCCTTTGAAAACTACTCATCTTCCATGCTGCGTGTACGTCAGACTCGATTACTTTGGGTGGTTGGTGTGTGCTTTGTCAGACCTTCTCTCTATTTGTCACTGGGACATGGGAATTTGCTCCTGAGGCTAAGTGTACTTGTGTGTGGGATGCACATGCATGTGTGTGTATGTATGTATACATGCATACCTCGAGTGTCATACTTCAGGTGCTGTTCTGCATATCTCTGCCTCCTCAGTACTGGGATTACAAACATGAGATCTGCCGGCTGTCTGTCTGTCTGTCTGTCTGTCTGTTTATTTACGATGGGTTCCAGGGCTTGAACTTGGGTCCTCATTCTTGGGAAGCAGGCACTTTAACGACTGAGCTATCTCCCCAGCTACCTTTTTGGTCTATTAACTCTTGTGGGCTACTAGTTTTGAAATTGTTAGCAAGTGAATACATGCTATATATTTCCCATGGAATGACTTAGAGTTCAAAGGTGCTTTGAGGGGAAGAAGGGAAACCCTACTTAGGAAATCAGGGACTGTTTGCCTGTCCTGTAATGGAGTGTATAGGATCTTGATGTTGAGACATGTGGGGAAAATAATGCCATTAATTCTAGCTAGAGAGGTTTTGAGGAATTTCGCATCTTTTAGCACACAGCCCTTGTTTTGTTCTGACCTCTCACTTTGCCTCACACCCTGCTCCCTGCTGCCCATCCACACTGAACACAAGCTCTGTCCCACCTTTGCCTTGTTCTTCCCATGCCTCTTTCTATCCCAAAGTCACTAGGAGATCTGCCCCCAACTATCAATTATTGTCATTGTGCTACAATGACATAAATTCTGTTAAGGGTGGTACCCAGTACTGACTACAGAATACATTTGTGCTATCTAGACAATGTATTCCTATGGAAATTATTGATGGCTTTAACATTCCTTTTTATTGGTTTGTATATTAGTAGTTTATCAATATGTCTCTGACATCAAGAGCTGGGACTACTGTGTTTTATAGTGTTTTTTACTAGCATTCACTTTTATAAGCTTCATTATGATTTCACCTAGCCTTTAGTGAGCCACACCAGCTCCTCTCAGAACAGAGATGCCAATTGAAGTCCATGGGAAGAAGGCTCACTGTGAGCTCTGAGTGTGTTACCAGGCCCTGAGTTAATTCTTGGCCATTTTTCAATGAAGGGCAAGGAAGCTTCTGTTGGTCTTTGGTGCAAAGACAAATGACAGAGGTACAATTGTCACCCCTTGTTGTTCAGTGGCTTCTTTCAGGTCCTGCCCCCATCTGTAAACATCCATTTATCTGGAAGCCTAAGATGGTGGCTCAGCTTCAAGGTGAACCAGATGTTGACAGCTTGGTTGCTGTCTAAAGAGCAGCAGGCCAGGTGTGGAGGTGTAATCTTAGCCCTCGGGATGTAGGACCAGGAGGGCCATAGTGAGTTGGAGCCTGGCTTGCTCTGTATAGTGAGTTCCAGGCCACAGAGCTACAGATCAAAACCCGGCCTCAAAAACACACCCAAACCAAAGGGCGAAACAACCAAAATAAACATCTGAAGCGCATGAAACAGCAGGGGTCTCCCATGACTGTGACTCCAAGCTGAAGACACATGCAGGTTTAGTGAGTAGGTCAGTTTGGTATGGTTTTCTAAATGTTATTCATTGTTTGTCTGCCACAGGTCATCTACTTAAAGAAGACACCAGAAGAAGCGTACAGAGCTCTCCTGTCTGGCTCAAACCCTCCTTATCTTCCATTCAGGTACAGCTGCTGCTGGGTCTTGGGCTATACTTGGCTTGACTGCTCCTTAGAGTTGGGGTAAGGAGTCTTGTTAACTGTCTGACACTGAGACCATGATGCTATCCAATATGAACTGAGAATCCTTTCCCTCCTCTAAGTTCTCAAGATAGTTGTTGTTGTTGTTGTTGTTGTTATTATTATTATTATTATTATTATTATTATTATTATTATTATTATTTTGTGTGGACCAGGAAGAAAAAAATGGTCTTTTCTTTCTAGGCATTTCCCTCTACCCTTGAATCTTTTCTCTACTTTGGCAATGTACTAAAAGATCAGAGTGTCTGATTTATGAGCTACTTAGATTCCAGTAATTTTATCATGGGTTTACCCAGCCATTCTTTCACTCCATGAGCACTGGGTGAGCTCTGAATGCCTGATAGTGCTACAGATAGACCCAGCACTACTGCCCAGGACCACAGCTGTGATTTGTGTTGGTCCTAAGATCCTCTGTCCATTACATCTATCTTCAGGAATATTCTCTCTCATTTCAGCATTGGGAAAGAATCTTGTGTGCGTGTGAGTTGGGAATGGGAAGCTTCCTCAGTCTGCCCCATTGCTGGGTAATGTGTGAGAGTCCATTTACCCGCTCTCTTATTGTTAGCCCTGTAGGTCATTTTCTACCCTTTCCGTTGTGGCTTTTCTGTTCACATTGTTTCAGGTTCATTTTAAGAAACTTAAAAATACTCTAGAGAACTTTATTGCCTTGTTGCTAGACATCATTACAGTCAATAAATTACAGTCATCTGTTGAAAGGTACTCATTATACGAGAAGGAATATTTAGAAATGCAGGGGTGTTTGTTCCCTGGTTTAAGCCCTTGTGTCTTACTAGAATTCTGGCCTTGACTGGAATCGGGGTTGTGCTTTTCTCATAACTCAGAAAGCTATGTTGACAGTAAACTGTATCTCTGAGTCTCGCCTCATTACACAGAAAAAGCACAGGAAATGGCGGATGATGGTGAGAGGAGTGCTGTACTGGAGTTGAGCTAAAGAAGCCACCCAGCACCCATAATTACAGAATGCCTGAGGCCATGGAGGGTTATCACAGACCTTCCAGCACTAATTCTGGGTACCCATTAAGACCCTGGCTTCATTACAAGCTGGGTTATAGCATTCACAAGGCTTGTTACTCCTTTTGTTTTATGCTATACGTTTGTCTTCATTATCTAGACATTTTTTCCCAGTCATTGCTATGTTAGCAGCTGTCCATTTAAATATTTCTTTTTAAAAATTATATGTCTGTGTGTGGGTAGGTGCATGTGAGTGCCAGTGTAGGCCCGGGGCATTGGATTCCCTGGGAGCTGGAGTTATAGATGGTTGTGAGCCATTTGACCTGGATGTTTGGAATTAAACTTGGGCCCTCTGCTAGAACAGTATTTCTTCTCATCTCCCTTCCCTTCCCAGTTACCCATTTAATTTTTTATTGCTTACAGTTTTCTACAACAGCCTATTTTGATTGCTTTTTTAAGGTGGGCGGCCATGTTTGTCTGTGCGCTTCTTTGAAATGTCTGAGTCCCCAAACGTATTAGTTATTTTCTACTGCTGTGATAAAACATCTCCATGAAGATGACTTACAGAAGGAAGGGCTTATTTGGCCTGACAGTCCCAGAAGGATAGCAGTTCATGGTGGCAGATGGAGGCAGAGGCAACAGGCAGTGCAGCTAGAATGTCAGAGGGCTCATATCCTAATCCTCAAGCTCTGGCAGACACTGCCAAACAGGCATGGCAGGTGGCTTTTAACCATCAACGCCCACCCTCCAGTGATGAACTTCCTTCAGCTAACCACTTCGAGCTGTCCAAACAGCGCCACCTCGGGGCTAAGTATTTCAAATGCCTAAGACTATGGGGGACATTTCTCGTTGAAACCATCATAATCGTATGAACTGTATATTTCACTATTCCTGATAAAAGGGTTTTATGGTTACTGTTAATTTAAGTAACAGCCTTCCTCAAAATTTATTCATTTAGCCAACAATTACTAGAGCAGACAACTCTGTGAAGCCCCATTTTTTTCCTTTTTCTTTTTTCTGTATCAGCTTGGCAGGCCTTTTGCCTTCAATTCTTTAATATATTTTATGCCTCACAATGCTATACATACCATGAAAGCAAACTTCTGGTAATGATTTGTTTGCATGGATGACTTTTCTCTTGAGAGTGAAAATTCATGTTTTTTTCCTATTTGTGTCCCTAGAGAAAGACTATGTATTAATGTATGGCTTTTCCCCCATTCCAAAAACCATAGGAGTCTTAGGAATCTGAAGACAGGATTTGTGACCAACTATAGAGCAGCTCAGTATAGTTTCTGTAAGTGAATGGGGGTAGGGAGGAGTGCCAGTGCTTATCAGAGTTCATATGGGAGGTCTGAAAACAGAAATTTGACTTTGGAATCGAGGAGTGAAAGTGAGATCTAAGACAGCCCTATAGGATCAGGGCTGTCAGGGTGAAATGTTTCATTTTAGGGTGAAAACTGGGGCCCACGAACACCGGGAGAAGTTGATTTTTGGGTACTTTTAAGTTCATATGGCACAGGTTTTCAAAAATGCTATGTTTGGCAGAGTACTAAATCATATGACACTCATAGTATTTAGTACCAGAACATTATTAAAATAAAATGATCTGTTTCTTTTTCTATTTGAAGTTATAGTTAAACTTTATAATTATAGCATTCTATGAACCTTGGTTGACACTCCCCTAAAGGGCTCAATTGTCAAAGTGCTTGCAGTATACGCACAAGGAATGGAGTTTGGTCCCCAAAACTCACATGCAAAAGCCAACTGTTGTGGCGTGCACTTGTAATCCTACCACTAGGGAGGTACATCCTAGCCAGCTTAGCCTAATCGGTTAACCCTAGCCCAGTGAGAGAGGCTCTTTCAGCTAATCGAGATGGACAGCTTGTGGGAACGAACTCTGCACGCACCCTTATGTGCACTTATAGGGATAACATACAAACACACTCAAGCAGGAGAACACACAATGTGCAGACCCACACAGAGTCACTGAAAATGAGACACATTAAGGAGGAAGACTTGTGTATCATTACTACCTAATTCTTGATGGACTCAAGTGTATTCAACTTCTGTGACCGCTGCTCATCTCTGATGTGCCCCGGCTCTTCAGAAATGTTGCTTTTCTGTTTGGGAGTCAGTCTTAGGGTGCTCTCCAGAATATTAAGGTATTTGTCTCAAAAATTGTTCTTTCACTTGAACTAAGAGTGGCCAATGTGTTTATCAAGAGTGGTGGTGGCTGAAAACTAGAGGGAAAAGATATTTCAGTTGTTTGGGTCCGACTATCCTCAGGACCGGCTTGGCAGCTGGCCTTTGTGGAAACAAGGGAATTACAGTTCTGGGGGTAGAGCCAGCCGAGTTTGACTTGGCAAGCCCAGATGAGTTGTTATTGCAGTCTCTCCTTTTCAGAGCGCCCCAAGCTGAGTCTACGGTGTTGGTCAAACATTTTATAAAGTCAGATTATTTGCTTCTTGTCTAAAGTCCCACAAGACCTCTGCCCCTAGTGAATCAGTTTTGTGGTTAGGCAATGTTAGTGTTTTCCATATCTGCACTTTTAGATGAAATAGCAATTGTGAAAGCTTCAGGTTTCACAAAACATGAAGTATTGACTATATCGCATACTTTCCTTTGCGATTTGCACACTCGCATGTGTGTGTGTGTGTGTTCATAAGTGTGTACGTGCTCACAAGTGGAGATGCTGTTCATCGGATCCATCATTTCTCTTCACCATTTCTTTGAGGCGGGGTCTCTCACTGACCTCAAACTCATCAAGCAGGATAAACATGCTAGCTGCTGAGTCCCAGGAATCCACATGGCTCTGTCTCTCTACTGTGATTACAAGAGCATCTTGTGGGAGGAGAAGCAATAATCATAATAAATAGTGTAAAATTTCTCTTTTCAATAACAAAAGGAAGATCATAAATCGAAAATAAATCCTTAAAATCTCATGCAAACCATCCCACCACCACTACCACCACCACCACCACCACCACCACCACCACCACCACCACCACCACCACCACCACAACAGAAATCAACCTCCCCCCAACCCCAATCCCAAACAAGTATATAGCACTGTGCCTGACATTTTTTGTTCTGTGGGTTCTGATGCTCAAACTCTCCATAACTGTAAGGCAAGCACGTTGCTGACTGAGCCGTCTTAAAAAGCAGCTTGATGAGTTTTGTTGTTTTTTGTTTGTTGGTGATGATTCCTAAATGTGCCAAAGTCTATTTTTCCCCCTATGGTATAAAAAATTAAGGGTGGGGTAAAATCTCTCAGGACTATAGTTTTAAAGCCATATCCAGGAAGCGTGACATGAAAAGGTTGACTAGATGAGGAGGTGGGGTGGGGGTAGAAGTTGAACAGCCTGGTTCTCGTGGTTGCTGTGTTGTTTTGTCTTTGTGAGTTCTTTCCTGGCTAGGTCCAGAAATGCGTCTTGTATGCCACGCTGCTTCTGCCCTGCCTCTTGCCCCCAGCTTGCAGAAGAGGCTCGAATCTTTAGCTATAGGTCAGTGTTTCCCAAAGTTTCTCCATGTTTCTCCAACTTGTCTGTGCACCTCAGAAGTTTTTAAGAAGCCACAGACACTCAGGTTCCACTACCAGAAGTTCTGATGCAGTTGACCCGGGCTGAAATCTGGGTATGAAATACTCCATGTGACCCTAACGTGTGAACTTGTGGCCGCTTAGAGAGCTTTTCTCTCAGGTGATAATGTGAAATGCTGCCTGAGTGAAATGACCCAGGTTTAGAACCACTCTCGTGGGGATTTGTAAAGCATATTCCTATTTAGAAGATTTGATCCATGTCGACACAAACGAAGCAACCTGTTTAACCTGCAATTGTCTGGAGTTCAGAGTCAGTCCTGATGAACAGGCAGCAGAACTACTCTTCCAGAACACTCTAAGGCAGGTTTCCTGACCCACACCTTGGGATCGGAATACTTTGCTATGGTTTCTGTAACTGTTTCTGTGCTGTTTCCCGAGAGTCTTTGAAATAAGTTGGCTCACTGACATTTTTTTTTTAATATAATGTGAACAAGAAGAACCAAGCTTTCTCTCTGAACAGCCTGAGGTCAGTCTTCCTCACTAGGACACACAAACCTCCCACCGACAGTCCTTTAGCAACACTGACTTTGCAAATAGACTCCTAGTGTTTGTGTTAAGGGAGGCGTTTGCTGTGTTTGGAGGATGACCCTTAGTGATGACTTGGTTGCTGAGCTAAGAGGCTGAGCCTTAATGGGAAATCTCAAAAGCAATTAGTTGAGATCTTCGGGCATGTCAGAACCTGCAGTTCTTTTAACAATGGCTCAGAAGGGTCAACCACTTAGAACTTGGCACAAGGTTACCTTCTTCTGAAGCAAAGCAAACATATGTCAGGCATGATGATTAAAACATACCAGCTATGTGCTAGCTCAAATATGGCATTATGATTTTTGTTAAAGTTTGTTTTGTATTTTAACTCTGTACTTCAGAGGGTCACACACACACACACACACACACACACACACACACACACACACATATTTTTCCTCTTGAGTTTTTAAAATCTGGGAACAAAAATGAGTTTCATACTGTTTCATGATGTTCTTCTTGTCTGTCTGTCTGTCTGTCTGATGTCTGTTTTTGAGACAATTTAGTCCTGGCAATCCTGGAAGTTGCTGGCCCCAAATTTACGGAGATTGATCCTCTTGCCTGTGCCTCTAGGGTGCTGAGATTAAAGGCATGTGCCACTACACTTGGCTAAAATGTCCTTCTCATTCTCCACTGTCTCGCTGCTCTTTGGTAGTGTTTAGGGTCAGTGCAAGGGCTGTGTGGATGTTTCATAAATCCTTGATTTTGGTGCTTAGTGTTGGAGAGGAATCCAGTGAGCTCTGACAACTTCTGGCTTCAGTCTGTTCTGAACAGCTATGCTATATTTTACGGAGCTTGGAGAGCTATGAAAAATAGAATGTAACAGGTTTTTCTTTTTAAACACAATTTACAGAATCTGGGACTAGAAACAACCTTTAGGGTCTTCATGATCCCTTAAATTCAAAGGAGGTGATCTCTCTCTCTCCCTCCCTCCCTCCCTCCCTCTCTCTCTCCCTCCTTCCTTTCAAACCATCAAAATAATTACAATATGTGTTGTGAAAGTTGGTTCAGACTACTTTCCCCCACTGTTCCTATGTTTATGGCTTCCCATTTTCCCATTACTGGAACCAAACTTTCAGCAGTAGGGCTAGTCCCTAACCTTTGCATTCCTCCTGTGTCTAGTAGCAGCCTCAGCTAGGTGGGAAGAAGACTGCAACCATTTAACCTTTATGACAATCTGGATTATTTCTGTTTTAAAGGGAAGATTGTGGGTCGATGAGATGGCTTAGTGAGTAAAGAATTTATTGTTCAGGAAGGAGGCTCTGAGGTGTGATCCCTATAACCATGTGTGTGTCTGCAACCCCAAAACTGTGGGTTTGGGCATGGAGGGTGGAGATGGGCAGATCCCAGAGCTTGCTCTAGGTTTAGAGAGAGATACTGCCTCAAAAAATAAGTGGAAGGTGGATGGAGAGATGGCTCAGCCCTTAGCATTTGTTGCTCTCACAGAGGACCCAGGTTTAGGTTACCAGCACCCTCATGGCAGCTCATAGCCATCTAGGATTCCAGTTCCAGGGGACTTGAAAGCCCTCTTCTAACCCCTTAGGGCACCAGTATGCATGTGATGCATGTCCTTACATGCAGGCAAAGTATTCCCACACATAAAAATAAAGACAAGTTAGGAGTAAAGATAAGTTAGAGACCAATAATGAAAGACACTTGATGTTTGTTTGTTTATTTATTTATTTATTTATTTATTTATTTATTTATTTATTTATTTTTTTAGATTTATTCATTTATTATATATAAGTACACTGTAGCTGTCTTCAGATACACCAGAAGAGGGCATCGGATCTCTTTACAGATGGTTGTGAGCCCTCATGTGGTTGCTGGGAATTGAATTCAGGACCTCTGGAAGAGTAGTCGGGTGCTCTTAACCGCTGAGCCATCTCTCCATCCCGACACTCGATGTTTATATCTGGCCTTTACACATATGTACACACATGTACACATAAGACACACACATGCACATCTGCATGAAAAATTGTATTGTTTAAGTGGGTGTCAGTCAAAGATTGATAAGAAGTGCAGACCAGAGCTCTGTGACTGTTCCTGGTGTTATAGCTGGTTCTATACAGGTTCTGTCTTGTTGATTTTCTGTGACCTTTTAAGCCATGAATGAAACCAATTTTTCACCTATTTCTGCTTATTTAGATAAGCTAAATGATTTGTATGAAGTCGGATGTTGAGTCTGTAAAGTAGGAGCCTGTTTCACCTTTGGCTTCCGCACAGGTTGTAAGCGGCTTTGGATCCTGCCCCGACAAGGTCATTCTGTTTTGCTCTTTCAGGGGCAGCTGTGTTCTCTCCACAAAATCGTTCTCACCTTGGTGGTCTTGTTTTCAGCTGCTCGGATGCAAGCAATACACTCTGTCTTTCCCTGCAACTCCTAGACATATGCAACCAATTTGTTCACAGGTTGAACGTTCTCAGATATAATATCATGTAAGATAGACGTAGTAGTGTCTCGCTCTCAGGGACTATATATATGGGATCGTACAGTGTAGAATCATACAACATAGACACAATAGTGTCTCGTTCTCAGGGACTATATAGGATCATATCATATAGATCCAAAAATATGTAGTTTTTAGGGAACCTAGGACAAGATCATACAATAGAGATGCAAAGTCTCTAGTTCTCAGGGATCATATACAGTATCATGTAATATAGGACCATACGATACAGATACAATGGCTTCTAGTTCTTAAGTGTAGGGCTGTCCTGTTCTGTGTGTGTTCTTGAGCACTTGAACCTGGTCAAGTCCAAGCTGAGATAGATTACAATTGAATTGAAAAGGGTGGACCAGGGAGGTGGCTCACTGGGCAAAGGCACTTACAGCTAAACCTGACGAATTAAGTCAGATCCCCAGGGACCCACATGATGACAGGAGAGAACCAACTCCTGAAAGTTGTCCTCTGACATGTGTGCACCATGACACATGTATACACCCATGTAAGAGATGCATGGTGCACACACATGAACATACCATATAAAAGTACATTTTTAAAAAGAAGGAACAGTATAACTATATTGGATAGGTCCTGAAATGATAACATATATTTAATTAAACAAAATACATTATTAAAAATAATTTGGTTATTTTTAAACATAGTTATAAAATATACTAATATGTTTGCTTCAGTTTTGTGACTGTCACTTATGTTTTTATAGGAGAGTAGTGATAGAGGGTATATTATGCTGTTGTGAAAAATAATGTATTATTATATATATAGCTTTGAAAGATTAGTGGTTCCCAGCAACTAGAAGGGTATAATTTTTTGGATGAACTCCTGGTGTCCATCGTTTATTCATCCCTTCATTTGCTCAACAACACGTGCAGTATAACTGTACAGCACTGCACCCTTCTCTGGGTGAGCGGACAGCGGACATACTTTATTTTTAGGAAGCTCCTGGCTTTGTGGTGATTGAGTTTAGTTGTGCTTAGAGAAGGTCTTAGATGACCTTTGAGAGTTTCCAATATGCTGCTCTTCAAATGTTTCCTAACTACTTATTATCTAGAGCCTTTGCAGAGAATCATGGGCTCAAAGCACGTGTAGATGAGAGTCTTTTGTTAGTATTTGTTACTCTGTTCAGTGTCAGGTTTTTTTTTTTTAAACACCCCCCCCCCCCAACAGGGTTTCTTTATGTGACCCTAGCTATCCTCTTTTAGACCAGGCTGGCCTTGAGCTCATAGAGATCCACCTGACTCTGCCTTCTGAGTTCTGGAATTAAAGGCACCATCACCAGATTAATTAATTAATTAATTAATTTATTTATTCGTTCTTGAATGGAGTACTGACATCGTAGAGTCATGCCTTGTCTCCGTTTTTCACTTGGCACAACTTTATCAGCAGACATGTTTTCTTAGGAATTAGCATCTCGCCCTATTAACCTTTACACGGTTGTGTCACTCTGAGTGGCTTCTTAAATTCTTAGGTCACGAGAAGTGGTGTGCCAGAAGACAAGCTTGACAGAGTGCTTGCGGGTGCTTGTGTGAGTGCATTTATTCTCAAGTGAGCTAGGTGCTCAAGATTTCTGAATATTTTGCAATCAATTCCTATGAGCTTATGTAAGACATGTCTAGGACCTGAGAAAAACCAGGCCCTTTCATTTACTTAATTAATTGTAGATAGTGATCCTAGTTTCCTAAATATATATTTTTCTACTTTCCTGCAAACTAAATATAAAGAGAATAAAAAACAAACAAAACAAAACAAAGAAAGGAAGAGAAAACCCCAAATTAAAGCAGTCTCAGTTGTTCATAGTTTTCAGATTTCATTCATCTGTTTTTCTGTTTAACGAATCTATATTGATGCTCTCAAGATCAACCCAGGCTTTGACAACTGCCCAATGGCTGTGTGGCCCAGGTGACTGTTAAACCAGAAGTCACTTGTAGGAGGAATTGCCTGGGAGGATGACGTTTGGATGATGCTCAACACAAGGCTGAGCTAACTTTGTGTTTGGATGTCTGCACACCATGGCTGGCTGTAACATTAGTCTTCTTTATCGAAGGCTACAGACACCGTTTGTCTTCAGCAGAAATGGTCAGTTAGATGCTTTCGGTGTTTAGCGTGTTATCCCCTCAATATAGAGTGGCTGTGTGCTCACTAGTTTTGCAGAGTAATGTATGATGTGGTCAAATGATCATGACAGATAAGACTTAGGGCTGTAGTTTTCCTGGATAGCAAGGTGTGTGTGTGTGTGTGTGTGTGTGTGTGTGTGTGTGTGTGTGTGTGTGTGTGCGCGCGCGCGCGCGCGCGCGCGCGCACGTGCATTTCCTCTTTCTCTCTGAGGTAAGTAGGAAAATACCACAATTATCTCCCTCAGGAAATATTTGGTTCAATGGATATGAATAAGAATGAATGAATGCATGCAGGAACAAATGAATGATGAAGCAAACCAAATGCTCGAGCATCATCTAAACTTCATCCATCCAGGCAGTTCTTCCTACAAGAGTTAAGCCAAAGGTTGGGGCCTATAACTGCAAGAGTTAAAGTGGTTTTACATATTGTTACTGTGACTGAGCTCCTCAAATGTCCTTTTTGTTTGTCTAAAGTGCACCTGGTTAGTACATGTGACGTAGGAAGAGGGACGTACCCGGAGCATTGCCACCTTTAGCTCTGTCAGTCAACACTCATTGGTAGAAAGGACAGAGGCAATGACCATAAACAGGCAGGAAGAATTTGAAATTAGTTCCTGTTATTGAGAAAGATGTCATTAACCTACTTGAGTTAACAAAAGGAATCCTAAAATATTATCGATAATTTTCTTGATGAATGTCAAGGCTCTTTATTTAAGCATGTAATTACAGATATCTACTTATCCATTTTGTACCAGGTGCTAAGGTGACGTAGATGAACAATAGATGTCATAGACCCAATACTATAATGGAGACAATAGCCAAGAACCAAAACAAACATACCAGAACGGAATTTTAAATTGTGCATGAGTCTAGTGCAAAGGGTGGGAGTCTGGAGACCAAGGTAGGGTTAGAGATCTCTGAGAGCCATGATGACATCATAAGGGTTCTGGAGACACCCTAAGAAGAGGTAAGAAAGAGATACACGTACCAACTAAGACAGAGGTCCGGGGCAGATAGCTAGATGTGAGCTGCTGAGGGAAGGCCATTGTGCCCTAGGCATAGTGAGTAGACCAGGAGGCAGGGAGCGGAAGGTAGGTGAGGCCATTCATTCCAGAGCTGTGGTCCTGTTGAGGATTTCAATTTTATCTTGAGGACAATTGGAAGTCAGTGAAGAGATGTGCTTTAAAAAAAAAACAAAAACCACCACCACCAACAACAACAACCAAACAACCCAGTTTCAGTGAAAAAACTTTTAAGACTGACTAGGAAACATATCACTAGAATTGGGAGTAGAATGCTTTCCAGAGACCCTAAGAGGGGAAACGACGCAAGTGGGAGGAGCTTGAGGGATGCTGGGAGTTGTATTTTTCACCTATGACGCCGACAGACTATAATGGTTGCTACTGATTTTGGTAGGGAAAGATTTAGCCCCACCACCCCTCTACCCCAGCTTGGGGTCAAGCTGAAGCAGTCTTTGAACTGGCTGTGTAGCTAATGGTAACTTTGACTTTTTGATTCCCCTGCTTCCAGTGTGATTGCAGGTGCCTCCCACCAGGCCCAGCTTTCTCAAGTGCTTGGCACCCAGTGGAGGGCCTTGAGTATTCTAGGCAAGCATTCTACCTACAGTGCTACACCCTGAGCCCAAGAGATTTCTTTCTCACACAATGAACTTGAGGCACCTAAATGGAAAGGTGGCTAGTTATACTATTTCAAAACATATTTTTGGGGTGCGGGGGCCTGTTGTTTTGTTGTTGCTGGTTTTTTTTTTTGTTTGTTTTTGCTTTTGTGTTTTGAGACAAGATCTTGCTGCTTAGTCTAAGCTGGCCTCAAACTCATAGAAAACCCTCTGCCTCAGCTTCCCAGGTACTGGGATTACACAGGCATATGCCACCACGCCTGGCTACTGTACTATTTCAAGTTCTAAGATGTTCTAAAGAGATAGATTTGGGAGCTGCTGGGCAGAAGTAATTTATGTAGATGATACGGCTGGGTATGGTGTCTCCTCCTACCAACCAAATGGGCACCAGTGGAGAGCTTTAGCAACGCAGGGCCTCAGGCTCTGTCTTCAACATCCTGGTTTAGAAACACAATGTGACCTATATATCTTTTTCTTAATGAGCCACCCAGGCAATACTGATGCTCATTAAAGTCTAGGCAGAGGGTCTGAGTGACAAGGGCGGGGCTCGAACTTGTGCTTGCTGAGGTTTCCCTTTGGAGACTGTAAAGGATGATTTCTTTGCAAGGGGGTTGGGGAATAATGGTAGAGAAGTAAAACGAAACTCCAGGCATCGAGAGAAGAGAGCATTCAACGACGTGGGCGAGCTTTGGTTGGTGGGATGATGCTTGCAGAGTGTTGCGAGGATCTAGGGTTAAGTAAGGAATCCAGACACACTGGGCTCAGGAGTGGCTGACCAGGGGCTGGTGGAGCAGGAGGGAGAGGAGCAACTGCTGGCGGATAGGTTTCCTTTGCATGTTGTAAGAATGTTCTGGACTGATTGGCAGTGGTTCGTACAACACTATGCTTACGCTAAAAACCATCAGAAAGATGGAGAAGGGCAAGTCTTCAGTGATGTCTTATTTTTAAGGGAGAATCAAAGACAGTGTGGTAGCTGACAGACCATATGGAGGCAAACAAGTTTTGGGTGACTGGCTCTTTTTAAGAAGATCACAGAGTCCTAAAAATGTTGAATTTCTATTGGGAAGGAGAGTGATATGGAAAAGAAGAGAACCAGAAGCCTTGAGCCGTGCATTCAGAATAGGAAGGGACTTTTAAAAGAGAGCCCGGTGTTTCCCCAAACTTCCAAAGTTCTTTTTGTTTTATAACAGAGATTAAAAATCTTCCTGACGGGCTCTTCCGAGAGTCTGCAGGTCGTGCTGGGCGGGTATCCTGGTGGCTTTCAGGGATGTGTGTTGTGTTCCTTTACAAACAGCTCTCACTGTTTCCCTACTCTAAGGTGCTGCTGTTGATTCTCAAGGAGGGCTGGTTTCTTTGATGGGAGGTAGCACTGCTCCTGTGGAGTAAAGTCTTTCAACTTCTTCAGTAAACTTTCAGATCTCATGAGAGTCAGTTCCTTGGCATGTTATCTCCTCCACAGTTCTGCAGATTTGACCACCCCATCACCATAGCCTGCTCATTAGTCATTCGTGGTGGGGCTGTGAAAGTACAAAATCTCAACGTTCTTTGCAGACATTCAGACATCCTAAGTCGGGAGTACCTTATGTTTATGTACTAGGTCAAAAGCATCTAGGGGTACAGATAGACTTGTCTCCAAGTCTCGGAATTATGTTTCCTCCTCCTTTAAATACAAAGTAGTTCTTGGGTATCCTTCCTCAGGTATCATCCATTTAAAATTTTTTTTTAATTTTTTATTTTTTAGAAACAGGGTTTCTCTGTTAACTCTGGCTGTCCTGAAACTCATTCTGTAGATCAGGCTGGTCTTGAACTCACAGAGCTCTACCTGACTCTGGGATTAAAGGCATGTGCCACCACTGCCTGGCACTTTTTTTGAGACAGGGACTCTCACTTGCAAAGGAGGCTAGAGCAGCTGGTTAGCAAGCCCTAAGGATCCCAGCTCTTCTGTCCCCTACCCTCTCTAGTGCTGGGCTTAAAATAAAACAAAGCAAAACAACCAACCAAACTAACAAAGCAAACTAACGTGGATTCTAGGAATCCAGCTCACATCCTCAAATGTACAAGGCCAGCACTTTTGCCCCCGAGCTGTCTCCTTCTCCAGTCCTCAAAATTAGTTTTGCTTAGTATTTTCACATTTGAAGCAGTTACAGCAGTAACTTGAAACCTGGATTTACCAAGAGAATCCAGAGTCAGTGAATCTGGATGAGAAGAACTTTGTGCTTTTATTTTCATCCAACCTTCCAGTTTCTGAGATTCGATTCAAGGACAAATGTCGGAACTTCGCCAGAGTAGACTCAGCAATGTGGCTGTCGTAGTAGAAATCCCAGGCACCTTACTATCACACTATTAGCTTAAGATATTATCTATATTTACACCTTCTTGGAAATTAAAGCAGTTAACGAATGTGACTTTGGTGGGTGTGGCCCAGGGAGCTTATGCATGCCAGCAAGCACACTCATAGGGCCACACGCCCTCACCAATTAAAAAGCACACATCAAGGTATTACAATTTCTGTCTTTATATTTTGGTTAACTTTCTTTAAATTCAACTGACTTCCCTTTTTGTTAATTTTATGTATTTTTTCTTATGCATTCTTTTTTTTAAAGATTTTATTTATTCATTTTATATATGACAAGTACACTGTCACTGTCTTCAGACATACCAGAAGAGGGCATCAGATCTCGTTACAGATGGTTGTGAGCCATCATGTGGTTGCTGGGATTTGAACTCATGACCTCTGGAAGAACAATCAGTGCTCTTAACCACTGAGCCATCTCTCCAGCCCTTTCTTATGCATTCTTATGTATTGAACTATAGTTTAATACATAATGGGTCTGTTGACATCAGATCACTGGGTGTCGGGGTGGGGTGGGTTTGGGGGTGGGAAGGAGGAGGTGGTGTTTGTAAAGATGATGAATTCTTACTCTAAAGAGACCGTTGTGTGCAAAGGCATGTGTATTCCTATAAACTAGTATTTCAGCTCGAATCTCAGGCCGTTTCAAGGTAGCTGGAGAGGGAACTGTTTGGTTTGGATGTGTGAATTCAGGTGTCACTTACAAACAACATGGACAAAGTCAGCAGAGCCCCTGTTGAAGTTTGGTCAGGCCTTCCTGTTCACACAGGCTGACATGGAAGTGTGACGGCCTAAGAGACGTCTCTATAAGTCTCGGGAGGTCGCTGTTTTTATGTTATCAGATACTGAAGCTCCGTGGTAAAGCCTGTGTTCTTTAACTTGTGGCTTAGAAGCCACGGGACCTTGAGTTTCAAGCTCCCCGGGATGGTTGGTGATACAACACTTGGTTTTATTGTTGATTGTGTGTGGAAGGAAGGGTTCTATTGGCACTTTCCCGGGATGCTGCCCTTGAGACAACCTTGTTTGGGACGTTTGACTGTGCCAGGCTCAGCGGTTGACATCTCTCTTTCTTGGGTCAGCGGTGGGGCCCAGCTGAGGGACCGAGAAACTCAGGGTCAAGTTTCTTTCTGTACACATTTCGGAGCACTGCTTCTGTTAAAGCTCCAGGACGAGTTCCTGCTTAGCTGACCCGAACTTGATACTTTAGTTTTAGGTTGCCTGAAACAGACCCGACTTAAGCTGCTCTACAAAACAGTCTGGAGTCTTCAGTTTTCAGCACAGTAGGCTTAAGCATTATTTTTAACTAGAGACCTTGTTTTGGGCTGGAGAGGATGGCTCAGTGGTTAAGAACATATAGTGTTCTTGTAGAAGACCCAGATTCAATTCTGGTGCTTGCCTCAAGGTAGCTTCACACATGCACACACACGTAATAATAAATAATAAATATTAATATTAAATAAATAATTTTTCATTTCGGTTCCTAGCCTTTTTGAGAGCACTTTATAGTAATTTAGAACACTTATTGACCCTAGAAACTGGGGATTGTTACTGCATTTTACTTATGTTCTTGTCCTTTGTAGTGGAGGGACGGCATGTACGTGTTAAAATAACTACAAGGTTCTGTTGACCTGCCGATGTTGCCCACCCCTTCCCCCTCTGGCTCGGTACCTTTCCAGGCTTGGGTTCACCGGTTCCTAACAGGAGGTTGCTCCCCTGCCAGATGCTTATATAGTCATGACTACTTCACTTGACAAAACAACCCAATAGACTGTTACTAAGAGTAACCATGGACCAGGTGTCCTGAAACGCACATGCCTGTGATTCTAGTTCTCCGGAAACTGAAACAGGAGGATTGCTGTTTTTTTTCTTATGCATTCTTATGTATTGAACAATAGTTTAATACATAATGGGTCTGTTGACATCAGATCACTGGGGGTCAGGGTGGGGGTGGGTTTGTTATCAGAATGATCTACAGTGTCATTCCTGATTAGTGGGATTATATAACAAGATTGTGTCCATCCCCATGCCCTCAAGGATAACAATGGGCATCATAGTTAAGTGCCAGGCACTAGACGGAGGACTGTTCGACATTTTTTTTTTTTTATTAACTTGAGTATTTCTTATTTACATTTCGAGTGTTATTCCCTTTCCCGGTTTCCGGGCAAACATCCCCCTCCCCCCTCCCCTTCCTTATGGGTGTTCCCCTCCCCATCCTCCCCCCATTGCCGCCCTCCCCCCAACAATCTAGTTCACTGGGGGTTCAGTCTTAGCAGGACCAAGGGCTTCCCCTTCCACTGGTGCTCTTATTAGGCTATTCATTGCTACCTATGAGGTCAGAGTCCAGGGTCAGTCCATGTATAGTCTTTAGGTAGTGGCTTAGTCCCTGGAAGCTCTGGCTGCTGTTTGCCATTTTTATCGTGTCTGATGACCGGTCCTGTGGATGAAAGCTACTGTCATTACCTTCATTTCACATACGAGGGAAGCAAGATTCAGAGAGGAAAGGTAGCTCCTTCAAGTGTGTGCCCCGCTCAGCGGTTAAGAGCACTGACTGCTCACCCAGAGGTCCTGAGTTCAAATCCCAGCAACCACATGGTGGGTCACAACCATCTGTAATGGGCCCTGATGACCTAACTCTTCTGGTGTGTCTGAAGGCAGCTACAGTGTACTTATATAAATAAAAATTAATTAAAAAAAAGTGTGTGCCCCACGGTGTGCAGGGTGGAAATCTGAATAAAGGCTCAGGCTCCTCCATCCCCCGTGGAGTGCAGCCAGCACGCCCAACTGTCTTCACAGTCCAGTATTTGAAGTCTGCATTCGTGTTTCTAATGCCGTTTGTTTGCCATTTGTTTGCCCTTGTAGGGATGCGTCCTTTGGAAATTGCACTTACAACCTCACCGTCCTTGACTGTTTACAAGGAATCAGAAAGGTAATGGTATCTCGCTTGTGCCCTAACCGGGGAAGGAATAGTTGTCAACACCTTTATTTGTTATTGGAACGATCTAGAGTCAGTAAAGAGAGGGACTTTTCACCTCCTGGATAATTCTTTTGTGAAATATAGCCAGCCTTCAGTTTCTGCTCTTTTTTTTTAGATTAAAATTTTTATTTTTATTCTTTGAACATCTCATGCATGTATGTCATATACTTTGGCCATCTTCATAGTTCGTTAGACTCTTTCCCCTCCACAAACTCCCGTCTTGGTTCTTTATTCACAAATCCAGCCGACCTCAGATGGAAATACTTGGAGGCGGAGAACCCACTTTGCTTCCTTTGCTGCTGTGGCCATGGCATGGCCCCATCAGTCATTTGTCTTTATTCAATATCTCAGTGCGGGAGGGGCAAGAAGTTCTCTAAGCCACCGTTGTCAGTGGTTGGCTGCGCCCCAGACTGAACTGAATCATAAAGTCTGAGGGTGGGACCCTGTGGTCTGTGTTTGAACAATACCTTCGGGTGACTGACGCACTGTAAAGTTGGTTAATTAAGCATAGTTATTTAATTATTTATGTATCTAATGGAAACTTTAAGCAACGTTTGGCACGGGCTTAATTTACAACCTGAGAAGCTCTGCAGGGTGTTGTGTAGAGGACCCAGAGGATGCAACTACACGGTGAACATGGGAGTGGCGCCTGTGCGTATGACGTCAGCTGTTCAGCTAGGAGCAGAAGCGTATTCTAGCTCAAAGTCCTGTTTTTTCTGATGTAACATAAAATGGGCTTTGCCCTGTTTTGGGAAAATCAGTGTAAATAGTCTATTTAATGTCTGTCTATGACTTTATAGATTCATTCTTAAAATTATTTTATCTAAAAGAATGTGTGTTTTTTTAATGGGTGTTGAGTGTGTTGCCTGCACACATGTGTTTGGCACTGTGTGGACGCTGTGGCTATAGAGGTCGGAGAAGGGCATTGCAACCCCGGGGACGAGAGCCGTGGAGGGCTGTGAACCGAAGTGCACGTGCTGGAAACCCACCCTGGGTCCTCTGTAAGAGCCACAAATGCTCTGGACTGCTGAGGCGTCTCTCCAGCCCCTTAAATTATTTCCAGCTCTCAAAAAAACATTAAAGCAGTTAAAAAGAAAGAAACCAAACTCAAAACCTAAGGAAACATCCAACCCCATTCTCGCAAGCGGTATTGCCCAAATGCTCGACCATAAATAATAGTCTAGGGGTTTAATGGGCAGGTTACCCAACATACAAGCCATTAATAAAACATTTAGGAAACATGCCAGAGGGAAGAAAGCGTTTATTGTCCTGGTCTTTCCATCTGATAGAGGCTGTTTCTTTTGTAAGGATCATGAAAGTCATACAGTTCCCTCTGGATCATCTCCTGTCCCTTTTATGGTATCTGACACCTCAATATAGAAATTTATGACATCCTTCCTGCCCTACAGGAAAGGTGTGATGTTATTCATGAATAAAGGCCTTTTAAAGCTTAGTCTTTTCTCATGTTAGGGTGTCCTCAAGGACAGATGAGGTTTTTTCCTTTTCACTCATTAATTAATGTATTCACTTTTTATTCCAAATAAGCCTCCCGCCTCCTCCCTGTAGCCCCTCATACAGATTCTCCCCCTTTCTCCTTCCCTTTATCCTCAGCTAGTTCAAGGCCAGCTTAGGCTTGGTGAGACTGTGCCTACAGAAATGAGTACTTCGAAGAGGTTAATTTTGTGGCCCTAGTCCCAAGCAATCTGATTTAATGGCTTTGAGATCGGTCTGAGGAGCGTGTTTTATGAGTAACCTTGGAGTCTCTGGTATAGAAGGTCCAAGTTCCACGTTTTGCAACGCACACTCACCTCCGTGTACTGCAGCTTGGCCTACTGGCAACGCTGTCTATTTTTAATGACTTGATCATGTAACTTTTAAGCATACCAGTGGTTTTATGTTCTGTTGTCATGTTTATAGCTTCCTGGTTTATTTAAAAAAAAAAAGACTCTGTTTTCCTGAAAGTATTAGCTGTGAGCAAGCTAGGTGATTTTAAAGAATTTTCTCCCTGCTTCAGAAAAATACGAAAGGCTTCTGTTGTTAAGGAAAACCTGTTCTTCCTTCTGAATTGTAGGGGCAGATGGTAATGCTCATTTTATCTCAGACTACAGTGAGAAAACAAGTGCGAAACACAGTAGAGTTTTAGGAATTTAATGAAAATTCCTGTTTGGTATATATTTCAGTATGAGACAAGTGTGATACCATTTTCTAAGAAATGGTTTTGCTCTCTATGAGACGTTTGTCATTAATGTATTCTGTCCTGAGTCTAGTTCCCAATAGGCTTTGGCTCTAACTTTTCCACTATGTTCTGTTTTATATTCGCTATTAGTTTTGCATCTAGAAATGATACATAAATTGGAAAAGAAGCACCTTTGAGAGGCACATTCCACATTATCCAGAGTATTTAGTTTCCATGTTGTCAGTGATTCATAGAGACGCGGTAAGAAGCTAAAGTCCGAAGCTTTTGCGTGGAGGTTAGCGGGACCCTTTTGTGATCGGACATTCCAGAAACGATCAGTAGAGTTTTACTTGTGTCGTGTGCAAAAAACTAAATCAGTCTTTCTTTTAGGGATTACAGCATGGATTTTTTGACTTTGAGACATTTGATGCGGATGAATATGAACACTATGAGGTTTGTACACTTAATTGTTTTTGTAGAATATAATTTCATGCTAGTTGATTTTTTTTTTAAAAATTCTAACACTCAGTATTGTGTTAAATAAAAACCATTTATCGTTTTTTAAAATATAGTGGTCTGCTTTGGTAATTATGGAGTCATCAAAATTTTAATTTAGGAAAGAGCCCTGTCTTTCATCTATCTATCTATCTATCTATCTATCTATCTATCTATCTATCTATCTATCTATCTATCTATCTATCTATCATACATCTATCCATTACCTATCTATTCTATCCTATCTATCTATCTATCTATCTATCTATCTATCTATCTATCATATATCTATCCATTACCTATCTATCCTATCTATCTATCTACCTACCTATCTATCATCTATCTATCTACTATCTATCTATCTATCTATCTATCTATCTATCTTCTATCTATCTATCTATCTATCTATCTATCTATCTATCTATCTATCTATCTATCATCTATCCATCCATTACCTATCTATACATCCATCTATTACCTACCTATCTATCATCTATCTATCTATCTATCTATCTATCTATCTATCTATCTATCTATCATCTATCCATCCATTACCTATCTATACATCCATCTATTACCTATCTATCTTCTATCTATCTATCTATCTATCTATCTATCTATCTATCTATCTGTCTATCTATCTCTATGAATCATCTACCTACTCACCTACCTACCAACCTACTTATATATTTATTCTCTTATCAAACTTTATTGACAGTCTCTTTGTACTGATAGGTAATTTTGAAGTGTAGTTCACTTCGAAAGTGGAATAACTTTTACATTAAAAGTGAGGTTTTATTTAAGGCAAAATTAGGTTTTATAATACTTTCAACAACTCCATGACGATGTGTTTAGGAATTCCTGTCTACTCGGGTCCTGCTTCACTTCAGTGCTCAGGAACACTTTGGAGTGGGCTGAGGAGAGGCGCAGAAGCATTTTGCATTTTCTGTGGGCCGAGGAGTCTGTAGGATGTGAGGAAGACCAACACTGCTTCACCGTAGCTCCTCTGTTGGGTTTCTCAGGGGAACCGTCAAGCACTCTCCGTAGCACGTCAGGCAGCCTTCCCAGTTTGGGCTGGTGTCCAGAGCATGTCTACTCGTGTGTAAAACGTGCTCTGTGTTCATCTCTCATGAACAGACTTGGTCTTCTGATGCTCTCATCTGTGCTAATGTGTGCCCGCCATGGACAGCCTACTCTTCACCCAGGCTCCAGACTAGAATTTCCCCCTTTTACCTCTTACTATCTTGTGAGTGTTGTCTTCCCATGGCTGCTGCCAGAGGGTGTGTTATCTCACTTTGCTCTCTGATGTCACTTCCTTTACCCTGGCTCAGAACTCCTCACCCTGGACTACCTGAACGTTGGCCCCTTTCTCAGGCTTCTTCCATAGTCCTGGCTAGATGATCTTAAAACAGCACTCCCATCTCGTCCTGCTCTGGGCCCTGAGCTGAGCTGAGCTGAGCTGAGCTGGGCTGAGCTGTGACTTCCAGTCCGACTCTCTGAGCTCTGCCAGGCTCTGGCTGCCTCTGGAGCCTCACTGCCTGACTCTTCGCCATGCTCACTCCTGCTCCATTTGTTTCCGTTCGAGCTGCCTGCTTTTAGAATGTCTCGGCTCCATCCAAGCTTGCTCTACGCAGTTCTCCACTTTTCTACTTCTCTCCTTCATTTCATGTTTGTACAGAGTCTGTGGAGACCAGATCTCCGCTCTGGCATCCTCTGTCCCCCAAGTTTTACAGTTTGTGCCTATTTTCCTTACATCAAGGTCATTTGCATTTTTAATTTCCTAACTACACTATACATTTCCTGTGGATGGGATGTGGCCTAGAGGAAAGCATACTCTGTTCTTCTATAGCAGTCTTTAAGTACAGGAACCTCTGTCTTCCAAGGTTAATGAGTTTAACATAATTTTACAGGCTATTGTTTAAACTCTTTCTCTCTGTCTCCCTATGTCTTCCCCATGTCTCCCTGCCCCATCCCCCGTGTGTATGCGTGTGTGTGAGTTTTAGTAGTAGCAAAAGAATCTTTTCATTTTAGAAAGAAAGAAAAGAACAGAAAGCAATCCCATAAACGAGAAACAGAAGGCAGTACATTTATAATGGACAAGACTGGCATATATATACATATACATATACATATACATATATATATATATACATATATATATCTCAACCACATATGTAGTCTTCATAAAAAAGCGAATTGACTTATACTTCTTTTGTAATGCTTCCTACAATTTATTTTTTTGAAAGGACAGAGAAGAGTGCTTCTAGTTTAATACTTCTTTGTAAAGATAAAACAACTCCGTCTCATACATATATGCATGTAGATCTCATGCACATATGCATATAGCCGTGGTGTGTGAGTTGAGGTGTTTTACTCTGAAGCTAATGACTCATGTATCTTAAAACTTCTCACTTGTATAGGTGTCTTTTAAGGCCATGTACCTAAAGGTGTGAAGTAATTTTGTCCTCTTATAATGAACCCCCAAATAAAATGTTTCAGATGCCGTTTCCAAAGAGCCCCAGGCGCCTGCCCTCTGCCCTGAGTGTGTGCACATGGAGGATAGACCATTAAATAGACCATTAAATGCTAAAGACATTTCGCTTGAAAAGAGTGATTCAGGCTTGGGGGATGGACAAAGAACAGGCAGCACAAACACTACCACACAGAGAAAACAATGAAACAGAAACTTAGTGGATCTTCCCTCTGCCTTCCACGCCCTGCTGTTGAGACAGCTACTGACAAGTCTTACACACATCAGTCAGAGTGATAAATGGAACCTGGTGACAGTGTGGTCCTCCTGCCTTTACCTGAATTAATAAGAACCCAGCTGGTAGGAGCAGAGTAAGTGATTTTGGTGACTGTCTAGAGAGCTTGGTTGTCAAATGTCTTCCTTTTGTGTGCACGGATCGTCTACCCCATCACACAGCTTATCAAAGAGAACGTCACAAAGCAAAGCAAAGCAAAGCAAAGCGCGGCTCACAGGTGGTAGGCATTTCTTCAAAGTGTGCTTGGCGACTAATTGAATAAAGGGTCATTTGTGATGGTCTGTGGCCCGGGCACCCCTTGTCATAATGCGGCTTGCTGTTTGCACAGCTCCAGGGAGCCTGGTCATTTGCTGAACCATGGAGGAGCCAGCATTTCAGGCAACAAAGCCATGGTCTGGGGAAGGACTTACAGATTTCAAAGCAAAATTGTGTTGTTGACAGCAATCGTGAGATTCACTGGGAGTGATTTGAGATATTCAGGATGAATCTTTTCATAGGAGCTTTCCCCTTCTATTGAAAATAGATTTCTTTTTTACCCTCACATAATATATCTTGATCATCGTTTCCCTCCCTCTACGCCTTCAAGTCCCTCCCTGTCTCTCCTCTCATCTGGTTCCACCCCCTTCTTGTCTCCCATTAGAAAGCAAACAGGCTTTTAGGGGATAACAATAGAATAATATAAAGTGAAATAACATATAACAAGAAAAAAGAAAATCTAACACATTGGAATAGAAAAAAAACCCAAATAAGTAAAAAGAACCCAAGAAAAGGCAAGAGATCAGAGACAGAGGTCTGCTGGGTTGTGCAATCAGGAATCCCTTAAAAACACTGAGTTGGAAGTCATAATATAAACTTAAAGGACCTTTAGGGTAAAAAGAAAGAAGAAAAAATATGTTTAAATAAAATAAAAATTAGAGAGAGGGAGAAAGAGAGGAGGGAGAGAGAGAGAGAGGAGAGGGGAGAGAGAGGGGGGAGAGAGAGAGGGGAGGGGAGAGAGAGGGGGAGAGAGAGAAGAGACACAGAGAGAGAAGAGACAGAGAAAGAGAAGAGACAGAGAGAGAGAGAGAAGAGAGAGAGAGAAAAGAGACAGAGAGACAGAGAGAAGAGACAGAGAGAGAAGAGACAGAGAGAGACAGACAGAGAGAGAGACACACAGAGAGAGAGACAGAGAGAGAGAGAGAGCGAGAGAGAGAGAGAGAGAGAGAGAGAGAGACAGAGAGAGAGAGAGAGAGAGAGAACGAGAGAGACCTCCAAAGATTCTGTGGCCATCTACTACTCTGTATGCAGCCTACCCTTAAGGAGTTTGTTTCCTCCATGAGACTCCCTTGGAGAAAACTAAGTTTTCATTTGCAAGTGGCTCTCAATTGGAGACTGTCCTGGGTTAAAGATGAGGGTTTGTATCCACTTTGTCCTTCAACTCTACGACCGGATCGAGGCAGACCCTGCAGGCCCTGTGCTTGCTGCCTCAGTCTCTGTGAGTTCGGATGCTCTTCTATCCTGTTGATTTAGAGGGCCTTGTATTCGTGGCCCTCTGGATCTTTTCATCCCCTGTGACTCTTACACTCTTTCCACTGGCGTGTTAGTGTCTGTCTGTGGGTCTGTCTCTGTGTTTGTTCCCACATGCTGTAGGAGGAAGCTCCGATGGTGATTGCTGAACAAGTCACCAGTCTATTGGTATAGCAGAATGTCAGATGGCTTTTTTTAGAACAGTAGTATTTGGTTTTCTCCTAGGTTCCTAGACTATCTAATCCCAGGTTCTTAGTCACCCAACCAGTTTTGGGTATGGCTTCCATCTTGGGGAGTAGCCCTTAAGTCAAATCAGATACTGGTTGGTTCCTCCCACAAGATTTGGGCTACCATTGCCCTAGCGTAATCCTGCAGGCAGCACACCATTGTAGATCAATGGGTTTGTGGTTAGGCTGACGTTTACATTTCTCCTTTGGTAGCCTGCAGAGTGCCCTCCTCTTCCGAAGACACTAGCACATGGGGTGAGAGCTCTGGGTAGGCACCAGCTTGATTTCTCCATGCTCAGTGAGTGGTGTAGGTGTTGTCTCCAACAATGGGGCCTTGCCATTTTGGTTTTGGCCACAGCATGGGTTATTTGGGCATTCACACAGGACCATTGTGGTCAACAACTCAATCACGTGCAACCCAATCCTAGTTTGGAAGCTTCATTTGGTGACAAGAAATGTCCGGTTGGGGCTCTGTCTCCCCATTATTTAGTAAATTCATTCAGGTTGCCTTGAAATGCATATGTATTTTAGGAAGATTTTCCTGTATTAGGTTTCCATACTACCCATCAAATGGCTCTTATTTTTAGCTGTATCTCCCTGTGTCCCACCTCCCTCTTACCTTGCCCTCCCCACTTGATCCCCCGCTTCAGTCCCCGTCTCCCATCCATGCATAGCTATCTCAAATTTCCCTTTCCTGGGAGATCTATCTGCCACCCAGTCCCTTACGCTATGGATTGTAGCTTGGTTATCCCTGACTTAAGAGCTAATATCCACACATAAACAGATGCGTGCCATACTTGTCTTTCTGAGTCTGGGTCCCCTCACTCAGAATGATTCTTTTCTAGTTCAGCCCATTTAATGGCTGAGTAATACTCTAATATGACAATGAACCACATTTTCTTTATATGTCTGTCGAGGGATGTCTAGGTTGTTTCCAATTTCCTGCTATCACGAATAGAAGTGGCAATGAACATGGTTGAGCAAGTGTCTCTGTGGTAGGATGAACTGTTCTTTGGGTATATGCTCAGGAGTGGTACAGCTGGGTCTTGAGGTAGATCGATTCTCATCCTCCTGAGGCTCCACTACTTGATTTCCTTAGTGGCTGTACAAATTTGCACTCCCACCAGTAGTGGATGAGTGTACCCTTATCCTACATCCTTGACGGCATGAACTGTCACTTGTTTTTATTGATCTTACTCATAGAAACTTCTTTACTAAACTGCACTTACTACGTAGTGTGGTTTAAGAAGGCTAGGTACTTGGGAAGCTAAGGCAGGAGGATTGACATGAATTCAAGGCTAGCTTGGGTTACAGAGACCCTGTCTCGAATAAAACCAAACAACAAAACAACCAAGCAATCACCAAAACAACTAACCCAACAACCAACCAATCAACCAACCAACTAACCAACCAACCAACCAACTAATCAACTAACCAACCAACCAACCAACCAACTAACCAACCAACCAACCAACCAACCAACCAACCAACCAACCAACCAACCAACCAACCAACCAATAAAACAACAAAACAAACCAACAAGGCTAATATCTGTGATATTAAATAGTCTCTCTCACATTTTTATGTTTGTGTGTGGTGTGCCTGCACATGCAAGGCTTTGCATGTGTTGGGACACACATGTGTTTGTGTGTATGGGGTAGATGTACACACATGTGCATGTGGAGGCCTAAGATCAATACATCTATCATTCTTCTACCTATTCATTAAGGAAGAGTTTCTCTCTCAGTCAGATTTACCAGTATGACTGGGCCTACTAGCCAGCCTGTTCTATGAGTTCCGTCTCTGCCTTTGGAGGCTAGATGTACCAGCGGACTGCCGTGCTCACCAGACTATGTGGGTTTCTGAGGCTTCGATGCTGTCCCTGTACTTGCATGGCAGGTGCTCTCACTGCTGAGTCATCACCTCAGCCCTTTAAAGGAGGTTTCTGTGACCAGAATGCTACTTATAGGGGATGGGTCAGCAGGGTGTAATCACTTGCTTCTAGTCTAATGGTGAACCGGTGCTCATTCCTTAGAGGTTATGTCTGCTTTCACTCGCCATTCAAGAATCTGAAGGGTGCTGTCTATAATTAATCATATGAATTGTATTGACATTTAGGAATGCTAAAAAGAAATAGTGAAATTATTTTAAAAGTTATATTTCAATTAATTCGGTATATCCCACATGTTTCAACATATAGCTAATACAGAGATTATTAATGAAGTATTTTACGTTTTTTTTTTTAAAACAGTATGCCTTCAAAGTTCAGTGTGGAGTTTATACTGTGGCATACCTAAGTCTGGTCTGTCCATGTTGTATGACACAGGAGCCATGGTGGCTAGGGTAATGATTCCACAAGATGACAGGCTTGTCACATGGTCCCCCAGAGTGGCAGAAGCCTGAGAGACTAGACAGTGCTTTGTCTGCTCCGACTGTTCATGTGAGAGTCCTTCCATGCCTGTCCTTTAGGAGGTTTGGAGAAGGATGCCCCAGGAATTTGGGTATTTCCATGTGATCAGCGGTTGACTTACTGCCTTCAGGACCAAGAAATAGCATCAGACACAGACAGGGCTTGCAGAAAATGTCTTCCAGAATACGGTTTCTCCAGTTCCCACGTCAACCTGTCTGTCCTGCTGTTCAGACATTGCTTGAACAGGATAATTCTATCAGCAAGACTGGGACTAGCCAGATCCAACCAGCCAACCCATCCACTCACCCACCCAGACAGACAACTAACCAAACATGATGATCTGAAAGCTCTCTGCAGGGATCAGTGTCAAAACGTCTGTACTTGCTGACAGGGCTCGTAAGGTGTTCTCAAAGGACCCGAGAACCAACCCAGCCGCCACTCCTTTGAAATCTAGCCATGGGTCAGTTCAGGGAAATAATATCGACCTTTTGTCCTAGGGAGAAATCTGAAAATAAGAGCCCCAGTGTTCAGTTTGCACTTCGATGCTAAGTGCCTGAGTGTATATGGGCAGTACGCCCTCTAGTGGTGAAGTCACAGCATGACATTCTTCTGCTTTGCCGACCATGGTGAAGTATTTACCCCAGCCAGGGTCAGCAGTCAGCTTTTCCTGTATTCTTTTGGGGGGAAATTGTTCTTACCAAAAAAGACCTAAAGTCCATGGGACATTTATGGTGCTGCGTTTAATTTATGTCCACAAGGAAGGGTTTGAAGCTAGGTCTTCAATTCATCGCTCCCTCTGCCTTCCAGGAACTATTTTTCTATCCACTGGTCCATGAGCTGGTGACCTTACAGGAAAATGTAGAGGGAGGTCACCCATTAGTAGCACCTTCTTGTTTGTGGGTAGAATTGCTGGAGAAGTGCAGAGGAAGGAGTTTCAGAGGTGACCTTCTGCGGGGAGGGGCATTCATCACTGTGGGTCACATTTATTACCTCACTTAGCTTTTGGCCTGTGCAGTTTCAAAGAGTTGGGGATTCAGTAGAGTTCAAAGTTCAAGGTCAACCTCAGAACTTAGCAATTAATTAGATGGCTTCCTTTGAGATATTTGATGCTGTCTTTCCCCCTTCCCCCCACCAAAAGTCTTCCCACTTTTTGAAAGAATGCTGTCTGAGAAATGGCGCTGTCAGCAGGAGGGTATTTTTTTCAGATTGTCGAGCGACTGATGACTTTGTTCTCTCACATGCTGACAATCTGGGCCACATCTTTGACCTTGGCAGGTGAGAGCCACACCTGACTACATCTCCCTGATGACAGCAGAACAGCTGCTTCTGTAGGAGCCCGGGCACCGCACAGGGCTTCTGATTGGTTTTTACCATGGCACCCAGAGAGCAGGGTCATATTTGCTCAACACCCACTAAACACAGCTCACACCTGTCAGCAGTTGGAGCCTCTGCTTGTCTCAGTTCCTGCTCAGGCAGCTCCATTCTGATCACTGTGGCTGGGAAACTTTGCTTTTCAAAAAAAAAAAAAATGCTGGAACCAGGGAGATGGCTCAATCAGAAAAATGCTTGCCAAAGAAACCATGAAGACCAGATTGTAGATTCCCTGAGCCTGTGTAAGAACTGTCACGGTGGCGAGCCGTCTGTAATCCTAGCACTGGGTGTGGAGGTGGAGGAGCGGGTTGGGAGAGACGCTCAGGCTGTTTATGTGGCTCCCTGGGTCATTCTCAGCCCGGAGAGGCTCATGTTGTGGTGCGTTAGACGATACTATGTACACAACTGTGTCTTCCGGGACTCTCTGTACTTGTGCCTTATCCGCCTTTGCATGAATAGAGTAACCCACTAGCAGGCTCTACTCACCACAAGGAGTCAGTCGGTGTTTAAGAAATGAAATAACTGGGGCTGGGGATTTAGCTCAGTGGTAGAGCGCTTGCCTAGCAAGCACAAGGCCCTGGGTTCGGTCCCCAGCTCTGAAAAAAAGAAAAAAAAAAGAAATGAAATAACTAACAGGTGAGCAAATGACTGTCAAAAGCAGAGTGATCTATTTTCAGTGGAAATTGGCAAAACTGGTTTTTCAAAAAATTTGAGATTATACTTTAATTATAACATTTCTCCTTTGCTTTTCCTTCCTTCCATATACCCCTCTCATTCTCCTTTAAATTCATGGTCTCTTTTTGTCATTAATCATTAGTGGATGCATCTGCATATATATATATATATATATATATATATATATATACACATATAATATACATATGAATACACACACATTTCTAAATATAGTCTGCTCTGTCCATGTAATGCTACCTGTATGTATGTGTTCATACTGACCGTTTTACATTGGATAACCAATTGGTTTGCTCTTCCCTGGGGAAGAAAACCTCTCCCATTCCAAGAATCTGTCAGTTGCCTATAGTTCTTTGTGTAGAGTTGAAGCCCCCTGGGCTTTTATCCATCCAGTGTGGTGTGTTCATTGACATTATACCTGTACGGCTCATCTTTGGGCAGTCACGTTAGTGAGACCTGATATTACTAGGAGACACAGTCTCACAGCTAACCCTGTAGACTGAGACTTTTAATTAAGAACGCATTCTGATTTTGTAGTAACTCTCTAGGGAACGTACTCACTATGGGTTAGAATACTTTTTTTAGAATACGTTTTTTTTTTTTTTTTTTTTTTTTTTTAGAATACTCAAATAGAATCATTGGCTCATCTATGCTGCAAGAATTTATAACTTAAAAAACTCAGTCATGTGAAAACAAATCACTGGTTGGTGGATTTAAGACTGGGATTCGTATGTAATGCCAACTTAGTTTTTGGTGTGGCTGGAGGCTGTCTGGGCTGACCATGTCTTTCATTATACTAGGAAACTGTCAGACCAACCAGTGGATGTTGCTAACTCTTTAAGTTTCCCCTTTAGCACGTTCTGTGAGGACCAGTGATGCTTGTTATGTCTCTGTCTCTGCTGTACGGCGGGCGTCAGTGTGTGGTGGGGCAAGGCTGGGCTTGGGAGAGCTCTGTAGAACAGCCTGGAGTGGGCTCTGGATGCTGCTTGTCCTGGGATCCTCTTGTTCATGTATGTGGGCAGGACTGTATGTATAATCCTGCCCCAGAACCAGGGTGAGGGAGGCCTCAGAGTGCAGATGTGTGGGCATGTCCGCAACCATCTGGAGCAATTACAGAGGTGTGCCTCCCACGGGGATCTGACTATGAGAACTATTTGAAGCATGCTTCTGGAGTCATCTTGTTGTATTTATTTCACCACTGAGAGGCCACAAGTTTAAGTTAGCCAGATTCCTTTCTGGCCACTACAGCTGCTAGTGGGGCGGGACCCAGGGGTTCCTCATGTGCTAAGAAAGCACACTCATTGCTGTTTACAGACAGAGTCTGCTAAGCCTTAAAGACTTGTAAGGTTTCCCTCTCCCAAAAAATTATGTTTTTTCCATTCCTCTTTAATTATCGTTTGGATTATTCCTTTCCTTTCTCTGCTTTCTTTCTCTGTGTCTTTGCATGTTTTGGTTTTTGCTGTCCTGATACTGGGTCTCACTGTAGTTCTGGTGGCCTGAAACTCATAGCAGAGCTCTTGCCTCAGCTCTCCAAGTGCTGGGATTATAGACTACTACTTCTTTTCCTCCCCTCCTCCTCCTCCTCCTCCTCCTCCTCCTCCTCCTCCTCCTCCTCCTCCTTCCAAACTATTTGAGGTGTGGTCTCTATAATTATCATGGTTTGTGATGTTCCGCCAACATAGGAGTGTCCAAAACCAAACAGGCCAGGTTTGGTCCTGTGGCCAATTTCTGATTGTGAAGGCATTTTTCTTCCTCATTTTGTAACGTGATCGCTCTTGCATTTCTCTTCTTGCAATGTCTGGTCATCTTTCTCAACCTTTCTTGTAAGCCCCCCCCCCTTTGCCTACCCTGAAACCCTGATGTTATAGGCCTCTTGATTTCTGTGAACACATGATTTCTCTGGTTCAAGACCACTGATTTTTAAGTGGCAATAACAACGTGTATACTGCTGTTCCCAGGCCTTATATCTTGAGCATTAAAATGACATCAGCAAGCAAACTGGATTTTCACATCCTGTGGTTAAGTCTACTGTGAGATAGTGGACCGTGCCAGGAAACTTGGTAAGGCTGAGTTGGTTCAGAAACCCTGGCACCTCATATGTGAGGATGGTAGGTGTTTCCTGTACCCCCAACCACATTCCTGGCCTGGAACACATGACCACAGCACCCTACATGAAGAACCAGACATGTAGACAGAACAGAGCTCTCCATGATAATGAAGTATTTAGATGGGCCCGGAGGGTTTAGCCAATAAATTTCCCTTCCCAGACATTCCTTCCTGCAAATTGTATTTAATCTCTGGCCCACCCTGAGGAGGGGGTATGCACCTATTCCGAACGACGAACAATTAATAAACAGTTTGGAACCAAGGACTGTCTTTCTCATCAAGAACCTTTGTGGGGAAATCTTTTGTACAGACCCTCCACCCAAGTCTCCTGCAGAAGGCCCCTCCACGCGCTCCCAGATGCTCACGGCTAAGCTAAGCTGGAGCTCAGCCCCTGGGCCCCCCTCTGTTCCTGACTGGATGCCCCGGAGTTAGGGAGCCCCAGCTGTGGCCTCAGCCTGCGTTGTTTGTCACCCAGGCTGGGGTTCCCATCTTAGGTTGCGTTTTCCCATTCCCTGAGCAGTGCATCAGGGAGCTCGTCACCCTACAGCAGGGTAGGGTAAAATGCAGCCTAGCGTTCTGCAGTCCATCTGCACCGCGGAGTTCCCTTATCTCAGCAGAGAGGTGGAACGCAGAACCACCATCTGCAGAGGTGCTCACCGGCCTGGACTGTTGGAACCGTCTCTCAGATATCCCCACCATATCTTTCTCTCTTGCCCATGTTTGCCTTCCTTTTTGTCTTCCACCAACCACTGTGCCTCTCGCTTCCAGGTGTTACTAGTTAGGGGGCACAGTCAATGCCCATCGCATCCCCCCTCTCTTCCACCACGCTCTCATTCAACAGTCGAACCAAAGCAACAATCTGGAGTCCGATGATTATCCAGCACCAACGGGCATGGAAACTTAATTTTACCCCAGCAGCTCAAATATTGACCGTGCTTTAAGCTCACAAAAGGGCCCAGCTTCGCGGCATGGTTTGTATTGATTGGTAAAGCTGTCCTGTTAGTGTGAATTTATTAATTCAGAGGTTAAGGAAAGTGCAAAAGCATCTTTAAAATGAATGTTTGAAAAGACCTTCAAGTTTTCGCCTTAGTTTTTGAAGCACCCTTTCTGCCGGCCTCCTGGTGGATGCCCATCTTGAATGGTGTACGGTAAATGTAGGGCCGTTTGTCCTCAGTGAAAAAGTGGAGATGGCCGCGGCTCCTTCCTCCTGGGCTTATTATGGGAATAAATGGGCCACATAGTGTGCTGTTCTGCAGCGCGGCGGTGTAGGTCATGTTTGCCTTCTTCATAACTGATACTCGCCAATCCCAAATAAAAGCACCGAGACTCCCTTTTTATTATCTTGTGCATAGCAACAAGTCACAGGTTTTTTCTTTTAAAGATTTATTTATTTTTATGTGCATTGATGTTTTTGCCCACATATATGTCTGTGTGAGGGTGTTGGATCCCCTGAACTGGAGTTACAGTTACGAACTGCCATGTGGTTGCTGGGAATTGAACCCAGGGCCTCTGGAAGAGAGGCCAGTGCTCTTAACTGCTGGACCATCTCTCCGGCCCAAAGTTACAGTTCTTAATGTATGCTTTCTTGGAAACCATGCATGGTAGAGTGATGGAAAACACATATTGCTACAACTGGTATTGGTTGTCTCGCCATCGGTCCCAAGGACTTTGTGAATACCATGGAGCTATGAAAATGTTTGTGCTTTTTGTGACCAGTACATCACAGACATCAGAGAAATCGATGCTTTAGAGCCAAATCCCACGTTAGGAACAGCAGCGTAGCTGTTCAAGGGGGATGTGAACTGGAGAATCCCATAGTTTGGTGAGTTCCAGAATCTAAACACATCCATCTAAGAATGAGGCGTTTACCTTGTACTGTAGATCATCTGGAGATTTTCTAGCTGGCGTTTGATGGGTAGGGAGCTTTACATCAGACAGTGCTGAACCAACCTTCATGTCTCGTGCCCGCTTACCTGTTTCTTTACAAAATGTGGCAGGGTTGGAAAGTACCTAAAGTTCCTGCCTGACTAGATTCTTTGAAGTTTAATTAGGACAAGAGATTTGTGTCATCTTAAATAGTCTGTCATCGACATATTAGCATTTGTAGAAATCACCATGAAAGGGGCACAGATATAAAGTAACTTTTAGTCGCCTGATGTAACTGTCCTCTCGAGGCTTACCGCCTCTGCCTGCTAACTTAGGCCTAGGCCTGGAAATTTCTAGCCTCCATACAGTCTTATGTAGAATGCTTTCAGCCTGTGAGAATTACTGCTGAACAAGCTCACCCCTTCCTAGTTCTCTCTGAACTCTGGCTGTCTGGTTCAACTCAGCTGTTTGGGCTCCAACTCCTCTCCAAGTCGATGGATTCAATTTTTCTTTCTTCTCATCCTCTCCTGAATTGCCCTGCTTGGCCTCAAAATAACTTTGGCAATCTGTTCTACTCTTCCGGCTCCTTCTCGTTCTCTGGTTCACTCTGTTCTGACCTGTTTCTATATTGTTCTCTCTTCAACCTGTCTCTGTAAAACTCTCCCAGTAAACCCTCTTCCTTCTGTCTGCACTGTTCCCTGAGCCGCTTTCCTTTCCTCTCTCACCCCTGAGAGCTGGGCAGATCCCATTCTATCAACTCTTTCTCTGATTCACTATTGTCTGCCGCTCAACTAGACGTAACTTTCAAATATGGGCAAATATTACAGGTGGTTGTGAGTCACCATGTGGTTGCTGAGAATTGAACTCAGGACCTCTGGAAGAGCAGCCAGTACTCTTAACCGCTGAGCCATCTCCCTCACTCCCAGAGTCATCTTTTATAGTAATATTAAGTCAGTTAAAAGCCATGACTTTCTTTCAGATTTAAATCTAAGATCTTACGGTTTAATTCTACCAACATTTCCTAAACAGAGTCAGGTATTATCCACTGTTTTTTTTTTTTTTAATCATTTTACGTAGGAAGGTTTATAAACACAATTCTGTTGGTCCTGTGAGTGAATTTATCTTGCTGGTAAATTACAGCAAGTTCATCTCACTGCCTCTATCATATGATCAATTATGAAAGGTTACTATTTAACCAGACAGATATCTACAATCAAAATGAACAGATGTAAAGTGGTCAAGGATACAGAAATAGTGAACAGAGAAGGCCACTGCCTTCTACTGTTGATAAGGACCTGCTTTTGTCTTTTGATAATCGCAGCTCATGTTTATTCTCGATCTTGTAAAGTATGAAGTAAAGGGGTCTGTCGGACCATTCGTTTCGATTGTTTAATTTAAACCAGCAACTGTTTAGTCCCTCAGCAGAAAGTCAGACATTTGATTCTTTATTCCAATTGTTATAAAGAGAAGTCTACACGTCTGCGTGTGCCTCTCTAGGACTTTTAGGGTGCTGTAAAGAGATTTTGTTTATTATCATTGGGTTGCTATAGTGGATACGCATTCAAGATATCTTAGAAAGGTTGTTTTTAAATACCTTTTTTTTTTATGGTTGGAAAGATAGAGCTGTGTTTTAGGAATAGAAATCGGCCAGTCAAGTTTTGGTTTTCATGGACGTGGCAATGGATAATATAAACGAGGTTGTGGTTCTGATTGCCTTGAAGTTCTAGCGTATTTAATACATGTTTACTTTGTACTTACCGAAGAGTGCAAACTCTAATTGGCTTGGATGCCTACCAGGGAGGCCCTCATCATAAGCCAGAGGAAATGTTCTGTACACGGAAACTTGTTGCTTTTCTGATGAAGATGGAGACTTGGGCCAGGGGTGGAGGTGGGTGCAGAGGTGTGAATATTTTTTAATGCATTACATAGAAGTTTCCTGGTCACTGGCAAAACCTTGGGTGTAACCCAATCCTTGTCCCAGTCCGGATGGGTTAGTAGCACAAGGACAAGGAAGAAAATGAGGAAGGGAGGAGGTCCTGGAATGTGGGAGGTGAGCCATTTCTGGGTCTGTAGGCCTTTTCTGATGAGCACTTGGAGTTTGTTGACCGAAGGTTGACAATTATTAATCAGCCGCCCAGCAGATACATCTTATTTGGGTTCATAGGATTTACAAACTTGTTTAAAGATAGTCAACGTTCAAATAAGATCTCAGTGGAAAGTCTATTTGGAAGGTCAGACCGAGTAAGCCACCCTTCCAGGGTGACCAGTTAGCCGGGGCTAGAAGCACCCGCCTCTCATGCCAGCCTTGTTTTGGGCTTGGTGCCCTCTGCAGGCGACTGTGGCTGAGAGGTTTATGGTGCCTCATCCCTCCTTCCTGCCCTTTGCCAGTCTTTAAACCAGCATTGATTGTAGGTGTAAGTACTCCCAACAACAATAACAACCAGGAAAAAAGTGAATGTGTTTGCTGTGATCCGGATATTTATAGTGTTTTCATCATTTAAAGCCTCCTTACCTTGTTTGTGAATGTGCTTATATATTCTGTTTTCTCAACCTATTTTTTTTTTTTTATGGAATAAAATTTTCACCTTATTTCATTGTAGACTGACCAGGAGACAAGTTTACTTTAAGACAAATAGCCTTCTCATACAGTCTATATTTTTCGTCATCTGAGTAGAAACTTTTCTTAAATGAGGTGACTCTCTAAATAGTGTTTTATATAAAAGGCGCATCTTGAAACTTATATTAGTTTCCCTTCATGTAAGTCTCATTAATCTAGTACCCATAGTGGGGTAAGTTATTTGTAAGGACTTCCTAAACGTATAAATATTATGAACTATTTTTCTTTTCTTTTTCCATAAAATTCTGCCAGCGAGTTGAAAATGGGGACTTCAACTGGATCGTTCCAGGAAAATTTTTAGCATTTAGTGGACCACATCCTAAAAGCAAAATTGAAAATGGTAAGTTGTTTTCTCCTTTGCCACATAAACATTAATTATAGCTCACTTTCATTATGTCCTCCATAATTTATTTCATGTACAATTCATTTCCTTCGCTAACATCCGTTAAGGAATATTTATTCATAATTTTCAAAATTGAACAGTTTCAACTTGTGTTTTAAATGCTAAACTTCTAGTATGTTTTATTTTCTTTTGCTTTTTAAAAGCATGTCTACTTTATTTTTAATTATGTGTACATGTGTACTTGTATGTGTGTGCGCATGACTGTGTGTGTATGTATGTATGTGGTATGTAGTGGATAGTATGCACGAGGAGTTGCCTACAGAGGTCATAAGAGGCCATCAGATTCCCTGGAGCTGTGAGTTGCAGGCAGTTGTGAGCTGTTTAACTTGGGTGCTGGGAACCCAACTTTGTTCTGCTGTAAGAGCAGCCCACACTCTTAACTTTTGAATGGTCTCTCCAGCTACTTGAGATTCTGTTTTCAGACGCAGGCTTTCAGGCTGCTGTAAACGAAGCATCATTCACATTCACTGATATGCGAGGCTTAAGAAGGATCCAAGACAGAGCCTGGCCAAACTCTAGCAAGCACACACACCTGAAGCAGTTTTGTTTTGGACTGTGGTAGCTAGAATCTTGATGCTTAACTAGAGCTGTGGTTCTCAACCTTCCTAATGCTGTGACCCTGCAATACAGTTCCTCATGCTGCAGTGACCCCCAAACATAAAATTATTCCATTGCTACTTCATAACTGTAATTTTGCTGTTGTTATGAATGGTAATGTATATATCTGATATGAGCCCTGGGAGACAGATGGCCATCAGACCCTTAAGGGAGTCTTGACCCACAGGTTGAGAACCGCTAGGCTAGAGTCTCTGTCTTAAGAGGTGTTATTTTCTAGAAGTTCCATAATTTCTGTAGAGAATTTGAACTTTGTAAATACTTTTTTGAGCTTAGAATAATTTTCTAGTAGGATTAACAATTTGATCTAGTTATAATGAGTACTTGGGATATTCTATTTTGAGAAACCCCATATTCTGAGGAAGATGAGAGGGATTTCTTAGTAGAAAGGCCGAAGGTTCTTTATTTTTTTAAAAAATATTTTTATGTTTATTTCACAATTTCACATATATATACACAATGTATCTTGGTCATATTTGACTTCTAAATTCCACTTTAGCTCCCCTTAAGCCCCTCTCCCTTACTTCCCTTCACATTCATGTCCTTTTTGTTGAAAAACAAAAACAAAACCAGTAAAACCTTACTGAGTCTGATTTGGGCTGCCTGTTTGCACTGGTGCAGGCCCATGCAAGAAAGCAGGGGCAACAGCAACGTTTGTTAGCCATACCCCAAAGACAGATGACTCCTTCCACCACTAACCTCCATCAGTTTCCAGTAGTTCCTCAGTTAAGGATGGGGCCTTATGAGCTCCTCTCCCATCCATGCTGAAATGTTGACTAGCTTGATCTGGTAGTCTTGAGCCAGTAGCTACAGCCACCAGGAATTCATGAGCGCAACAACCACGCCATGTCTAGAAGACAGCATTTTACAGCTCTCCTCTCCAGCCACAGCTTCTCTGACCCAGACTGAGAGAAGCATCCATTTATGGGCATGAACACATATTTAGAAGGCAGTTTGACAAAGAGTCCACTTAGCAAAATGGATCCCCCCACCTCCCAGGGCCCATGACCTCCCCAGTCATAGGCTTTTGACTCAGTTTACAGTGCCAGGCATAGATTCTCTCTTGTGGAAAAGACCGAAAAATCAAACAGAAAGGTATTGGCTGTCCCCATCCAGTCAGCCACACACAGAGGGCACATCTTGCTGGACAGGCTAGAATTGTCACTCAGCTGGGTAAGACTGTTGACAACTTTTCTCCCTCAGTAGCCTGCATCTTCTGATGCAGTGAGAGCTAGCCAGCAGGGAGGAAGTTTCCTGGTCAGTTCCTGTGTCCTTTATCCAAAGTGCGTTGTGTCATCGGCAATAGAGTCTTATGATCTAGCTATGGTGGATAGTTAAGGAGAAGATGAGATTTTAAAAATAATGATCAGATAGCTGCTGATAGGAGGAGAAGTCAAAGGAAGACCAGTGATCATGGGGCCCGGCAGAAGGCGTTGTGTAAGTCTTAAGGCTGTGTTTGTGTGATCAGAGGCCAACCAGAACACTCATGGAACCTCCTTGACTCATGTAGTTTTGGCAGTAGGGAAAGAGCAGTCTTTATTTTTCTAAATAAATTTGAATTGATTAAGGAATTATAACTATAGAATGAAGTGTGTATTTTGGATTTTAGATTTCAAAACCATTCCTTTAATGGACAATGCTAATCTCTCTCTCTCTCTCTCTCTCTCTCTCTCTCTCTCTCTCTCTCTCCTCTCTCTCTCTCTCTCTCTCTCTCTCACACACACACACACACACACACACACACACTTCAGAGTTGGAGGGTAGCTTGAGACAGAATCCCAGAAATTCAAAGTGTTCGTTTGTCTATTTAATGAGCGAAGTCTTGTAGGCAGATTGAGGCCTGGCTCACCTGTCCCTTACTAGTTGTGAACTTGCAGTGAGTGTCCTCCCTTCTGTAAGCATCAGTTCCCTTGTATAGCCCGGTGAGGGAACAGATGCACATCTTGGGCAGCTAGCGAGGGCAGGATTAGAGATAAGGATGAAGAGCCTTAAGGTGGCAGGTCCCTCGGCAGCTACACAATTGTATTTTTATCACGATGAGCTGCCTACCATATCATCGTTCACAGACTAGTCATTTTACTCAGCTTCCCCTCACTTCCCCAACTTTAAAACAAGGGGCTGAGAAGAGCTGAATTGAAATCTCTTCGTTCTGAAATTGTTTGGTTAGCCTGTTCTTTAGCTCCTCTGGGTCCTGAGCTTCACCGACGCCATGTCTCCACCTAGTGGCAAGATGGAGTAAGGGTTGAGTGAGCGACCTGTCAACCCTGAGTGGACTGGTAGAGTTCCAGGAAATGGCATTGCTAAGTCTCAGTAGTCCCTCACAAGTATCCGAACACGACAGTAACGCCGCTTCCACACACTTGTTGAGAGGTCATAGGACGTTTGGATGATTTTTCTTGGTTTTAATTAATTCAAAGTCTTTTGATTTTTTTATTTTTTAGAAAAGCTCGGCCTGTTCTCTTACTTGGTGTCCAGATAAATAGAATGACGTTGAGCCTTACCTGAAATAATCACCCGCACAGGTGCTAGAGTTTGAGTTACAGGGTTTAAACGCTGGTTAGCTACGCGTGCATGGACTAGGAAGCTATCCAGGCATTATTCTGTGACTGTGTGGTTTAATGAGATAATCCATTTAGGGTACTTTCGTGCCTGGGGGCATAGCAAGTGATCAATAGAATTAGGTATTAGTGCTGTCATCATCATCATCTCAATGTCCTGGTACCACATGTGTACAAGTATTGCCCCAGGTTCTTTTTCAGAAGATACCCATGCTTTCTCTTACAGTTTAGGCCTATTAGCTCAACCCCAGATTTACTCCTCATGGACACTCATATATGAACAGTGGTTCTCTCACCTTGGTGGTAAAGGGGAACAGATAGGCATCAATCCAGACAGGGGCCCTTGTAAGGTTCAATGAATGCTAGAAACCTGTGGCAGAAGCTCTGAGTAGCTGCCACAGCCAACCAGGGCTTCCCACGACTCGGAGTCTGTGCCTTAGGAATTCCTCATATGGTACAAAAGCTTTTCTATTTCCTCACAGCAACCACAGTCATTTCCCCCTTTGTCCTATGAGTCTGTTGGGAAATTATCCTACCAAGGAAACCAACTAGGAAAACAGACTTGGGTTTTGTAAGTAGAAAAGTGTGTTTTCTCCCTGTGTGTATAAATTGCTGTGTCCACACAAGAGATGTGGAGTAAGCCCCCTGTAATCTGTTTGTTAAAATGCAGCCAGGCTGGGATTAGTAAATCTTCCAGTTTCACCTCTGCCTTTTGTTGATATCCAGGCATTACAGCTAGTGCTCCTCCTGTCCTTGCAGACAGGAGAGCCAATGCTGGTAAGTGAACTAAAGCGACATCTATCGGCTGTGTGGGGTAGCGCTCAAACGGCAAGAGAAGGCTGGAGAACTAGAAAACAGGCAGTGGGCAGAAACAGCGTATCTGCAGGGTCCACATAGAACAGGGCCCATGCCAGAAGGAATTTTTATTTACTCATTTTAAATTTTATTCATTTAATTTTAAAAAATTAGCTTACACAGTCTTCGATATCATTGCGGTATTTTTGAAAGAAGTGTGTTTAAGTAGAGTCTCCTCCCCATCATCTCTCCCATTGCTGATACCCCAGCCCTCCACCATCCCTTCAACTGCTGATACCCCGGCCCTCCATTATCCCTCCCACTGCCAACCCTCTCTTGTTACCCCTCTAGTGATTCTGACTTTCATGTCAGCGTGCCCCTCCTTTGCCCCGCTCCCTTAGCATCAGCTCCTCTTTCTCCCCTCTCTTGCTCTCATAGTTTTCTAGGCTTTATTTGTGACTACACCCATTTCTATACGTACATGTATACATTACAAGCTAGGATCCACAGATGAAAGGAAACATGTGGCTTTTGTCTTTCTGAGTTTGGGTCACCTCACTTAATATTATACATTCCAGATCCATCCATTTTTCCCTCCTGGAAATTTCATTTTCTTTGCAGCTGAGTAGCTTCCCATTGTGAATTGGTTCCACATTTTCATTATCCACTCAGTTCATGGACATCTAAATCCTTTCTACTGTATAGGGCAGCAATAAATAGGACGTATAGGTATCTGTGTGGTAAGGTTGGAGTCCTTTGGATATGTTCGCGAGTGGTACACTAGTTCATATGGTCCATCCTTTCTTTAAATGTTTTGAGTAATCTCCATGTGGATTTCTACAATGGCTGTACTAGCTTGTACCTCACCCACAGTGAGTAAGGGTTTCACTTTCCATACATCTCCAACAGCATCTGTCGTTGGAGGTCTTGATGTTTGCCGTTCAGAGGGAATTCAGGACAGGGAGTTTGTTACGGTGAGACTAACAAGAAAGACAGCAATGACGGGTGCAGAGGGTCATGGAGAAGGTAGTGGGGTCCCTTTGAGGCTGAGGGACGAAAGAAGCGAAGGGGAGTTGGGAGGACTGAGGCCCATGGGAGAAGAGCGTCTGCTGGTCCTCAGAGCTCTGAAGGGAACGCCAACTGCTGTGCAGATTTGGGGCTTGAGGAGTAGAGACCCAGGGGCTCTGCTGTTGGAGAAGACGTCTGGTCGGTTCAAGGCATGCCAAGTCAAGATGGGAGTTCTAGTTAAAGTGCTGACAGACGGGAAGAAAGGTTTTCTTTGGTTGTCCTGTCATCTTTCCTACTTTGAGAGCAAACAGGAAAGATTGTAGAAAGGTAGTCTGCATGGAGTAGTACTAGGTGGACCCAGAGTTACAAAGACTGAGTTGGAGGCTTGGCTTGGAGCTGAGAGAGAGAAAAAAAAGACAGGGTGAGCAGGACATGCAGCCAAGAGCACAGTATGGAAACCTTCTAGTTCATTCTGGAGCACATCAACCCTGTGAACTCCTAATGAGGTCACGTCATTTGCCTGGTCTGCCAAGAACCTGCCAGCAACTTGGTGAACCCTGACTAGGTGAATCCTGAATGAGTGATTGGTGGTGACTGGTGTGCTATGAAATTAGTCCTCTTAGCTTCTGGGGCTGCAAGGCAAGGTTTTCAGTGGTCCAGATTCGCAGTGGTCACTTTGGATGGCCTGCCAAGAGTAGATCAGTAACCCAGCTGCCTCTGACGCTCCCAAGAATGTTTGCTTGCTGGGGTTCGTGCCAGAGCACCTGGAGACTGTCACCCCAGTCTGTGACCAAGAGTTACCCTCTTAACTTAACTCTGAAGTATTTCCATTGGATGTGTATATATTTATGCTACACAGAATGATTGATTAAAACCATGTACACACTATGGAGTGGTGGTCATGTTTAACATATGGGTCCAGTCCCATGTGCTGTAGGCGACACGCTGTGCGCTAGGACCCTTGATCATATTCCTCTGGTCTAATGGAACACTTTGACCTCTGTCCCCACGGTTCCCAGCTGTTATTTTAAGGAGACCATTTTTTTAAAGAAATCTTACAAGCGGTGACTCGGACAACGCAAATGATAATCACAACCTGTCTTACAGGGAGTTGTGCTGTAGTTGTACCTCTACCTTCGAAAACGTCTTAGCTGTAGATGAAATGAATCTATCAAGAGTGATATTCAAGAAGGAGTATTACTCCAAATCACCCCAGCATGGCTCTGTACACTGGAGTACTTCAGAACTGCCTTTGTTTGGGGGGCTCCAAGATTATGCCTCTAGGATTCGGATTTGAGAGGTTGCTGTTTTCGGCGAACTCTTTTCAAAACACAGAGGATATTTTGTGTGTCTGTAGGTTGTAGCTGCCTCTGGTGTTCATGGCTCAGCTGCCACTTTGATTACTCCTCCGTGACCTTTCACACACACACGAGACACTCTTTTCTCCTAACTCCATGAGGTTTTAATACTTTGTTGTTTATGCGAGGTGGGATGTGTTTTCTGCTGTTTGCCTGCAGGTTACCCTCTCCACGCTCCTGAAGCCTACTTTCCGTATTTCAAAAAGAACAACGTGACAACAATCGTGAGATTGAATAAAAAGATTTATGAGGCGAAGCGCTTCACAGACGCTGGCTTCGAGCACTACGACCTGTTCTTCATAGATGGCAGCACCCCCAGCGACAACATCGTGCGAAGATTCCTGAACATCTGTGAGAACACGGAGGGGGCCATTGCGGTCCACTGCAAAGGTGTGCTCGAGCTCTTGGGGCCCGCTGTACTGGGGAAAGGTGGGCCCGGACCACCTAATAATGAACAAGGCCTGCGGGTGATAGAACACAGTGGGATGTTTTTCTTTTGTGTAGACAGTTGGAACACGAGCCCATTTTAATAATCCCTTCCCTAAAGAAGGGAAGGATTAATCGCCTTGGTGGTGGGGCCTAGCCTTCTGGACAAGTCATTGCATGCCCTTGTGACTCTTCTGAGTTCATTGACTCTTAACACCATCTATGTTACCTCAACATAGAGGCGTCCGTGCTCCGTAAGACATCTTTCCTTAGGGGACTGTGTCAAGAGGCAAATGTTGGTTCCCTTGTCCCTTTTCCTTTCGGAATTGATCATCCTTTTCTAAATACTCTTCCATCATCTAATATTTAGTGTTTTCATGTGTGCATTCATGAGTGTGTATGTCAGAGTTTGACAACTCAAGTCTTCCTTGGTCTCTCTCCTATTTTGTATTTTTGAGAGAGGGTCTCTCACTGAAGTGGGAGCTTGCCTTTTTTGTTACACTGACTGGGCGTTGAGTCCCAGGGATTCTCTTCTCTCTACCCTCCCTATTCACGAGCACCTGGATTATATCGGGGTCATTATAGCTTTATTGTGGATACTAGGGCTCAAACCACAAAACCCCACTCTTGCTGAGCAGGTTTACTGACTATCCACCCAATTGTTTTCTTTTAAGGGTCTCTCAGTTCTTCCACACTCACGCTGCCTCTCCCCTGAGTCTTCTGCCTCATAGAATGGAGGGTCTTCTCACCCATTACTTGATGTGGGTTATCTCAGAATTCACTGGAAGACTCTGCTGTGCAAGTGAATACCATGGCTTCTGGAGTGGGCACTTTGATTCAGAGACCGGTCAGGTAGAGCAAGTGTAGGTCCTCGCTTTAAAAAAATCAAACTGCAGGATTTCCGGTTAATTTTGAGCGTTGCATTAAAGTCGGAAGAAGCTCAGATTAGACTGTAGGTTTTCTAGTTCGGTGATCTTAATTTCAGCGGAGACAAATCACTCCTGGGAATGGAGCCTCAAGTGTGCCACTTGCAGCTCTTCACAATGCCGCGAGGTGGCGCTGCTCACATTGGCTTTGGGTCCACAAAAGGGGTTTTTTTTGTTGCATGTTATGCAAATCGGCCAGTAGGTGTTGGGGATGGTACTGTTCTTTTCGTGTGCGGAGCGCTGCTGTAACTGCCTTATTCAGACAGTGTGGCTTTGGTTCTGACAGAAATTAAAATACCATTTTGTAGGCCCTTGTTTCTATGTTTAAGATGTGAGTAGGTGGAGGAACTTTGCTGAACATGTGAGCTGAGAGCAGCGATGCGAAGCTGACTTCTCTCAGCAGCCTGGAAGAGAGGGGAGCGACCCGCACATGCCCCCGATTTAGGGATGGCTCCCCGATTTAGCCAGGCTGCACCCACCGTTGGCGCAGCTCTTCTCTCATCCTTCTTTGGAGGGAAAGACCCTGGCTTGCAGGACAGTCCTCCTTTTGGGCTGTTAGAAAGGTGCTCCTTGCTCACTCCTTTTCTGCTGGTCTCTCCCTAGGCAGAGAGCTGGCTTCTTCTGAACGTTTCTTTGGCACCCTAAGTTTGTTTTATTGTAACCATCCCGGTGGGAACGAAAGTACTCTAAATAGAACCTTGTGCCAGCTGAGTTTGACTATCGGGCTGTTGTGGTTATGGACCTCACAAAACTGGATTTTCATGCTGGGAGAAGCCTGCTAGAGGGAGAAATCTCTCTCTCTCTCTCTCTCTCTCTCTCTCTCTCTCTCTCTCTCTCTCATTCTCTCATTTCACATCACTGACAACTTGTCGGGTCACTTCTTTGTTCCTCTCTTCACTACAACACCTTGAATGACTCTCCTTTTCTGTTTTCTTCTCTCAAATGTATCTTTAATCAGAACACTGAGGACGGATGGGTGGCTGAACCTGGATCTTTGTGTGTGTGTGTGTGTGTGTGTGTGCATGTAGGGGTGGGGGAGGAGGAAGGGCTGGTTGGGACCCAGCATCTGACCCTAACTCTGGTGACAAGGTGGTGTCCTGTACTGTCTGAGGTTGCCCAGATGCAGGACAAGGCCCACCATCCCCATATCTCCTGTGTCAGAACCTGAGAGCCGGTGGATTGTGCTAATGATGCTTTAGTATGGGGTACACCTGTCATCTCTTTTGAAGTTCAGTTTCCTATTTAAACAAAAAAAAAATCACCATTTTTCCTAGGAGATTGATTTGGCCTTGTCCCTGGTCAGTTTTATTATGACAAAGCTATGTGAATATCATATTTACAAGCTATATTTTGGATCAACTGACTCCATGGAGAAAAAGACATAGCTTTCATTTTTCACTTAAAAGTTTTTCATACGGTATTTTTTTATTATGCTTTTCCCCAATTCCTTTCCTATCCTCCTTACCTCCCTACCCATCCAACCACTTGCTCTCTGTCTCTCTCAAAACAAGAAAACAAAAGACAAAAATCAAAACAAACAAAAAACCAATAAGATGAAAAAAAAATGCTCAAACGAAAAAAAAAAAAAAAAAAAACGAAACAAAATCTCCCTAGCTCCGCAAAAACATCTTGTGTTGTTGGTCAACTACCTCTGGGATGAGACCTGCTCTGGGATGTGCGTAATCTGAACGGGGAGGCTCCCTTGGGAAAATCTGTTTCCCATTTGCCAGGAAATAGCTTTTTTGGTTAGGGTTGGGGACCCTGTGTCCCCTTCCCTGTCTCAGTGCTGGGACCCTGTGTGGCTTGAACCTGTGCAGCCCTTGTGAGTGTTGGCACAGCCTCTGTGAGTTCACATGCGAATCAATCACTTGCTCCTGCAGTAGATGAATGAGATCCACAGTGGACAATGGGCAGCGACTTTGCAGCACTCAGTCCTGAGTGGGATGTCATTTTACACGCCCCTCCCCCAAGGTTCAGGGATCTAAGGGGAAGCTGAGGTAGAAAGATTGTAAAAGCCAGAGGTGGTGGATGATCCCAAGGAAACAGGGTATTCCAGACAAAGCTTAAATCTAAACACAGTGTCTACCTCGATGGCATGTGGCCTCTAAGAACTACTGGGAAAAGAAAACTCTGCGGTTAAAGATTCTTGTTGATATACAGGCTTTCTTTGTACATCGCCTACCTGTGAATGTTTACCTCTTAAGGAATGTATACATATTTTTCCTATGGCAGAGCTGTTTTCCTCCCCATGTTTCCACTGTCAGTTTTTTATTTTAAGTGTTTTTTTTTTTTTTTTATTTTAAGTAAAGGACTCATAGAGGAGTCACATATCAGGGCGAGTGAGGTGGCTTCCTCCTTTTCCCACTTGTTAACGCATTCAGGATTCTTCCCTAAGCCTCACACCTTTGGTTTAATTGCAGCTGTTTTGTTTTTAATGGTGTACTTAGCTACCTGGGCTTGCTAATTACTTTGACGTCTGCCCTGATTAAGTCAGCTTAATTTTCTGGAAATTCAAGCAGCACTCAGGGTTTTAATTGAACGAAAGGAACTAGAAGTGAGCCTCCTATCTTGTGTTAAATGAACCCTCCCTGGGGAACGGAGAGGGAATGAAAATGTCATGTGGCAACATACAGTGTCACAGCTCTGTTGCAGTGGTACAAAACCCACCACAAGGCCGTGTCTGCAGCCCATAATGCGGGTGATTAAAGGAGTGGCTGGAAATGCCTGGCATTTTCTAGCCTCAATCTTAATCTAAAGAATAGCAACATCGTTTCTCAGTTGTGTGCATAGGGGTGCCCTATTGGGAACCAGCAGGACTGGCAGTCTAAGGCATTTGTTCTAAATAGAGCACCCTGCACCTTTGCCGTGTGGTGCTGGGGAGCCCTTTAATTACGGATGCTTTAACATTTTTGTTAAAGTTTTAATAAAAACTTAGTGAAGTATTCCTATTCTGCTCACTGTGGTAAGAGCTCCCAAGGATGGAGTGCTAAGTAGATTCTTTTTATAGACCTAAAATTATAGACTCCTTCTAAAGGGGGGGGAGAAGCAACTTCAGTTTCAGAGAAATTCGAACATTCGCAGCACCATCTCTTGGCTGTGAGGAGGAATAGGAAACTGATTTGGGGCAGGGGGAGGTTAACCAGGCAGCTCTTTTGCATGAGGAACGGTTGTGGGAGTCTCTAGGAAGAAGCCCCCTCTGCTCTCCAGACAGGGACCGAAACTGGAAACCCCTGAGACCACCTGGCTCTGGTGCCTGCTCCAAGGAGTTCAGTGTGCTCAGTGGCAGCTCTTCCTGCAGTTACGCAAGCCTTGTCAAGTAACCGGAGAGTTACTTACTGTACAGTTTCTTCACAGGAAAGTGAGAGTCCACTGAAGCTATGGTTAACTTTACCCTCTTATTGATGTTGATGTTTGATCTGTGTCAGAAGGTACTTGAGGTAAATAGGGCACACACACACAGAGACACACACACAGACACACATACACACAGACACACACAGAGACACACACACAGACACACATACACACAGACACACACAGAGACACACAGACACACATACACACAGACACACACAGAGACACACAGACACACATACACACAGACACACACAGAGACACACACAGACACACATACAGATACACACACACATACACACACACAGATACACATACACACAGACACATACACACAGACACAGACACATACACATACAGACACACACACAGATACACACACTAGACATACACACACCAGATACACACACACACACAGAGACACACACACACACACACACTAGACATACGCACACCACATACACACACAGACACACAGACACACACACAGACACACAGACACACACACAGACACACAGACACACACACAGACACACAGACACACACACAGACACACAGACACACATACACACACACTTCGTCTACTAACACTGCATGTATGCTTTTTAAGCAGGAAAGGCGAATGGGAAGGCAAGGCAGGCATCTATGGGCGTGAACTTGACTGTCCATGTCCTTCGGATATCACCTTTGCTGGCCATTTTAAGCAGTGCTGCTATCACGTGGGCAAATGGCTTGTGCTGGGAAAAATCCTTTCTATTTTTTCCTGCATAATGTACGGATTTCCCATGCAACCTATAAGCCGCTGTAACAGTGCGATTGCATGTAGGCAATTAGAAATAAAATGTCCAGAGATGCTTCTGGGAAGCAGTGGTATCCAAACGATGGCTCAGCAGGTCAAGGTGCTTGCTGCTGTCCTGTCCACTCGAGCTTGCTGCTGGGGTCCACACGGTGGAGGAGATAACGGAGTCTTGGCCATTGCTGTCTCACCTCTCTATGCATACGTACACCACACACCAGTCAATGCAACCTAATTAAAGCAACTATGGAAAACAACGTAAAGACATTCCTTTTCTAGATTTTTAATGCTTCTTAAATTGGGGTGGGTTTAAGAGTTGGTAAGCAATGATATATATTACATGTTATTACATGTTATGGCTGTTTTTCAGATCTGATCAAATACTGTGCATGTCATAATACCGGGAGAATAGATTATCTGCATCATTTGACCAGGGAAAATGCAATATTTTGTTTCTTTTTATTCAAGTCAATGGTTTTATTCATTTATTGTATTTGAACCTAAAGCGTTGAATGAAAAACAAAGTCTCTACCATTAAGTTACTGCCCTAGTCCTAGACTATTCATAAACAAAGCTATTGACTAGATTTCATATATCTCCCTCCCTCCCTCCCTCCCCCTCCCCCTCCTGCTCTCCTTCTCTTCCTGCCTCTTTCTTTCCGATAGAGTGTCACACATTTTGCCCTGGCTAGACTTGAACCCCATGATTCTCCTGCCTCTGCCTCCTCAATTCCAGTCTTACAAGTGTATGCCACCACACCTCATTTTCCCATTCCCTTTTCCAATGAAACCTTTTCATGGATGAGTTTCAAGGTCAGAGATTTTAGTCATTTTAAATTCCATTGTGACTCAATCAAAATGTCTGTCTAATTCAACTCTTGCTCCTTATTGCTGCCTCCCTGCCCCTCTTGGCCATCTTTGCGCCTCAGCCTCTGCCCATCCATCGCCCCCTCTAGCCAGCAGTCTTCTGCCTCCAGATCCATTTCTTGAATTCGTGTCACTTTCTTACCTAAAATGTAAGGCAGCTACATTTGCCCTTTCCGGTGGTTAGAGAAAAATGTGGATTGGTTCTGTTTCGTGTTGTGTTTTTTTCCCCCTTTTTCTTCGGTATTGGGAATCGAACCAGGGGCGTTGCAAATGTTTGCCAGGTGCTTGGCCAATAAACTACATCTCCAGCCTGAAAAATGTATTTCTTTTTTTTAACATGAGAGAAACTGCGTGAACGGCAGCCATTGCTGCTGTCTTTGCACTAGAATCCAGGGTGCTCTGTGGACAGGGTAGTGTTTATGTTTTTGTGGATGCACTTGCTACACTTTGCTTTTCTTGTTTCCCTCTCTTTACAGCTGGTCTGGGGAGAACTGGGACTTTGATAGCTTGGTAGTGTTTATGTTTTTGTGGATGCACTTGCTACACTTTGCTTTTCTTGTTTCCCTCTCTTTACAGCTGGTCTGGGGAGAACTGGGACTTTGATAGCCTGTTACGTCATGAAACACTACAGGTTCACACACGCTGAAATCATCGCTTGGATCAGAATTTGTCGACCAGGCTCCATCATTGGACCCCAGCAGCATTTCCTGGAAGAGTAAGTGCCCCTTTCCAACGAATGCCTTCCCTTCTCCCCACTGAGCCTTTCAATCCTTGTTCCCTGGCTGTGGACCTGGTTACAAAATGACTGCATTGTTAGAGAAGGTGGTGCTTCTGGTAGACTATTGTTGGCTTGACAGCTAAGGTCTCTGATCTTGTACTTTGTATCTCGTAGATCAGGTGACAGAGGAGCTCCATCATCTCTGCCTACCCTTTTTCTGTCACTTTCTATGCGTGATGTGGCTACAGTGCAATTTTCTATGTCTTCCCACTTGACACTGCTCATTTCTTTCTTTTGCTTGTGTGTCTAAAAGCAGAATGACAAAAAAACCCTCACAACTGGGGTCAGTCCCTGGGGTCATTCACTGTGTCAGTCACTGGGTCAGTCATGGGGGTCAGCCACTGGGTCAGTCACGGGGGTCAGTCATTGGGTCAGTCACGGGGTCAGTCACTGGGGTAAGTCCCTGGATCAGTCCCTGGGTCAGTCACTGGGTCAGTCATGGGGGTCAGCCATGGGGGTCAGTCATTGGGTCAGTCATTGGGTCAGTCACGGGGTCAGTCATGGGGGTCAGTCATTGGGTCAGTCCCTGGATCAGTCCTGGGTCAGTCACTGGGGTCAGCCACTGGGCCAGTCACTGGAGTCAGCCACTGGGTCAGTCCCTGGGTCAGTCCCTGGGTCAGTCACTGGGATAAGTCCCTGGATCAGTCCCTGGGTCAGTCACTGGGGTCAGCCACTGGGTCAGTTACTGGAGTCAGCCACTGGGTCAGTCCCTGGGTCAGTCATGGGGTCAGTCACTGGGCCAGTCACTGGGTCAGTCACTGGGTCAGTCATGGGGGGTCAGCCATGGGGGTCAGTCATTGGGTCAGTCACCGGGTCAGTCACCAGGTCAGTCACGGGGGTCAGTCACGGGGTCAGTCACGGGGGTCAGTCATTGGGTCAGTCCCTGGGTCAGTCACTGGGGTAAGTCCCTGGATCAGTCCCTGGGTCAGTCACTGGAGTCAGCCACTGGGTCAGTCAAAGGGTCAGAGGAATGAGAAGAAAAAGGTTCACTAAGTCATTTCTGACCAGGTTGCTGAGAGGCTTCATGCTCAGTATTTGGAAGATCCCTCCTTGATGCACTCACTTACACTTATGCCTTTCCATCCAACCCCAGGCCACTGTGCAGAAAGATACTATTGGTAGGAGAGCCCTTTATGAAACAGCCACTTTCCCCATATGAAGCACTTACTATTGAACATAAATAGGAGGAGGAAACTTTTCATTTGTTTTGAGATAATAATAGCTCTGGTTGACCTTGACCTCACTAAGTCGCTGAGGATGATGCCTCTGCTCCCACCTTCTGAGTACTGAGGTGATGAGGCTGATTGAACCCAGAACTTTTTGAATGCTAGGCAAGTGCGCTAACCAGTGTGCCACCCTCCAGCCTCCTAGGGTGAGATGAAGTGGTACTAGTTGTCTTCAGTCCAATTCTAACATACTGTCAGTTTCTGAGACCTCACTCAGACATGTTTCTTCTTTGCGCTCCATTTGGAATGATTCCATCTGACTTAAGTCACTTCAGTTTGGATGAGGTGTCCTAAGTAAGAAAAATGTCCCAAGTAAGCTTTTTACCTCTGAAAGGATTAAGAAACTCTTGAGCCCAAGGGAGTACTCCTTCACTAAACCCATGGGGAATAACTGCTAAGAAAATCAGGGAGTTAGCAGGAAAAACTCAGTTGGAGGGCATGAGACGGATGTAGGATGAGTTCCAAAGAAAAGTTACACATAAATAGGGCTATTAAGGAGACAGAAGTGTCCAGGTTTCTCCTCGTGGGAACAAACGAATTAATCAGTTAGGAGTTTCTTCTCACTTTTTTTTTTGAGCATTTTTATTAAATATTTTTTATTTATATTTCAAATGTTATTCCCTTTCCTGGTCCCCTCCATCCCATTCCCCTCCCCTTCTTCTATAAGGGTGTTCCTCTCTCCATTCATCCCCCTTCCCGCCCCCTGACATTCCCCTGCACTGGGGGGGAGGGGAAGTCCAGCCTTGGGAGTACTAAAGGCTTCTCCTTCCATTGATGCCCAACAAGGCCGTCCTCCGCTACATATGCAGCTGGAGCCATGGGTCTGTCCATGTGTACTCTTTGGTTGGTAGTTTAGTCCCTGGGAGCTCTGATTGGTTGGTATGGTTGTTCTTATGGGGTTGCAAGCCCCTTCAGTTCCTTCAGTGAGACCACGGGCTTCCTCCAGTTTTCTGTTGTGCATTTATGCGTCTATAGCACGGGGTATGTGCCATTCGCTTATGATGCCAATTGCTTGGTAATGTTGAATAAGTGACCTCCAGGTTTGAAACTTGAAACCCAAATGTTCCCAAACCTACTTCCTTAAACCACTTTCCCAGTCTTAAAATGAACAGTTGGAAGAATGTCCCTTTAAAAGGCACATTGAACCCTCGCTTGCTCCAGGCTCTCTGCTAGGCACAGCTGAAGGATCCAGGACTCTTGGTTCAGTTTTTTTCCCCCTCTGTGCTGGGTGTCAGGGTCCACCATTGTCCCCCAGCTTGTGTCCCCAATGCTTTCACCACTCCATCTGTCTCTGCCTGCTGTCGTAATGGCATCTGAAGAAATTAGGGTCCCGAGGCCTCTGCACTTGGCTTGAAGCAATTCTGTTTATCTGTAAATGGATATGCTATAAGACTTTGGCGACACCCTTCCCTGTGAGTCATACAGCAGTTTCCCAAGTATTTGCCTGTGCAAACTGAAGTGCAGGGACGACCTACTCCCATAGCTAAGCACTGTAAGGATCAAAACCTTCCAGAAGGTAGATTTCTTTTGTACCCTTTCTGCTTTGGGAGGTGTTTGCATGGAATACCGCCTGAGTTGCTCATCACTTCTCCCAGGCTGTCTTATAGATCGTCTTTTTCAGTGTTGTAGTCTAGCGCTATTCTGCCAAGTTATCAAACTCAACTTTTTAGTCTCTCCTCTGCGGCCCCTCCAGTTCAATGAAGCTATGGTTCTGACTTGTCACACCATAAATGAACTGTGCAGGCTTTGAGTCTTGTCTGAGCTGAAGCAAGCAGTATTGTGTGTCTATTTTTCTATATTTCACATTCTTTTGTGCTAATGATAGAAACGCCTGTTCCCTTCTATTGCTGTGTAGCATAGGGATGTTTGAGAATGTGATTTTTTTTTGTCCTCCTGGTGAGTGTTTATGTGGTCCAGTGTTGGCTAACTTGCATCTTTTGCTCACACGATCTGTTGGATGGATCCCTGTGACAGAACAACTGGGCATGTGTGCCTTGGGCCTTAGGAGTGTTAGCTAGCAGTTTCTGGAGGTCTGGGAGGCCGAGGGGACGAGCAGAAGAAGTCTGTACTAGTGCAGGCCTTGTGTGGAGTAGGGGCAGAATGAGAGGCAGTTTGGCATTTTGGGAAATCTGATAGCATAGGCTTCTGAAGGGTTTCACAGGATAAGCGTGTTTACTTACCCTTTCCCTGATATTTCCTGTTATTAGGCTTAGAGACTTTATTTCAAACGCAGTTTTCTCCTTTGCTACTTTAAACATAACATTGAACCTTCTCCAAGGTTGTTTTGTGCTAACCCCGATTTTTCTTTTGCTCTGCCCATGTGCGGGTTGACGGCTGACAAAAGGCTCTCTCTCTGTTAAATGTAAACAACCAAGAAGAGAGTTTATCTCATTCTTTTCAGCACACCCCGAGGTTCTTAATGAGACGACTTTGAAGTAGTTATTTTCTACCTTAAATCTCTGTTGTAACTGAGCCCTGCCAAGAATTAGCTTCCCAGGAGGAAAGGTTCATTTTAACTCATGGCCTTCAAGGTGTCAGCCCATGATTTACCCTACAGATTTTGATTACCTATCAATCACATCTGTGTGTCCATCCATCCATCCATCCATCCATCTATGCATCATCCATCTATCCACCCACTCACCCTAACATCCATCCATCCATCCATCCATCCATCCATCCATCCATCCATCCACAAATCCATCCACACATCCACCCACATACACATCCACACATCCACATATCCATCCGTCCATCCATTCACACATCCATCCATCCATCCATCCATCCATCCATCTACCCTCTAGCTCTTCTGCTTACCTACCGTTTACTGTCACTGTCCTCTGCCTTCAGTCTAATCACAATCCAAACTGTTGTCATCTTATAACTTGAGTGCTGCTGTCTATAGAAATGTTGGCTTACTTCCTGCCATCTACCATCACCATTTATGATTGTTTCAATTATCTCACTAGTGAACATTCAGAACCACAGCAGAGAGAGGCAACATCCTTGCTTCCCTCATTTTTACTAAAATCCAAACGGAAGAAGGAAAGGTCTACTTTGTTCTCCCATATTCTTTCTTACTGCAATGGTTGCTCCTCCCTAAGTTTCTTCTATCTTTTTCTGTTGGTTTAGGAAATGTCTTACAGTGATTCTTTTTCTTGGGTGGTGGTGGTGGTGGTGGTGGTGTGTGTGTGTGTGTGTGTGTGTGTGTGTGTGTGTGTGTGTGTGTGCATGTATACCATGGCACCAGTGGGAAGTTCAAAGGTCAACCTCAGATGTTATTCTTTGCTTTCTACCTTGTTTAAGACAGCGTCTCTTGTGTTTGCTGATGTGTATGTCACGCTGGCTGGCCTTGAGCTTCCAGGAATCGTCCTGTCTCTGCCTTCCATTTCTCCACCCTGGGCCATCTCTTCAGCCCTAGAGATTCGTTTAGAGTAGATTGGCTGGCACTCAGTTCTTTTCATTTTCCTGCATCTGAGAATGTCTTGGTTTCTTTTTCATTCATGAAAGGTCACAGCTTCACCTGCAAGCATCTGCAGCCTCCCTGTGCCCTCCACAATCACTGTTGAGCGTAAGTCCCGCTGTTGCCATTTTCAATGTTTTCCACCACTAATGATGCCATCCCTTCTTTTTTTTTGCTGCTTTTACAATTTTTTAAAATTAGCTTTAATTTTCAGGATTTAAAAAATTTATTGTTATTTTTATTGGCAATTGTATTTTACATTTCAAATGTTATCCCTCTTCCTGGTTTCCCCTCTGCAAACCCCCCTCCTATCCCACTCCCTCCCTGCTTTTGTGAGGGTGCTCCCATACCCACTCACCCACTCCCACCTCACTGCCCTGGCATTCCCCTACACTGGGGCATCGAGCCTCCACAAGACCAAGGGTCTCTCCTCCCACTGATGCCTGAAAAGGCCATCCTCTGCTACATATGCAGCTGGAGCCATGGGTCCCTCATGTGTACTCTTTGGTTGGTGGTTTAGTCCTTGAGAGTTCTGGAGTGTCCGGTTAGTTGATATTGTTGTTCTTCCTATGAGTTTGCAAAACCCTTTGGCTCCTTCAGTTCTTCCCTTAACTCCTCCATTGGGGTCTCTGTGCTCAGTCCAATGGTTGGCTGCAAGCATCTGCTTCTGTATTGGTCAGGCTCTGGCAGAGCCTCTCAGGAGACAGCTATATTAGGCTCCTGTCAGCAAGCACTTCTTGGTATCAGCAATATTGTCTGCATATGGGATAGATCCCCAGGTGGGGCAGTCTCTGGATGACCTTTCCTTCAGTTTCTGCTCCAGTCTTTGTCCCTGCATTTCCTTTAGACAGGAGCAATTCTGTTATTATTTTTGAGATATGTGGGTGGCCCCATCCCTCAACCAGGGGCCATGCCTAACCTCTGGTTATGGTCTCTACCGATTCTGTCTCCCCTTTGTTAGGTATTTCAGCTAATGTCATCCCTGTTGGGTCCTGGGAACCTCTTGCTTTCCAGGCATTTGGAACTTTCTAGTGGCTACCCCCAGTTCCTTATCCCCTATTGCTGCACATCTCTGTTCAATTTCCTGAGCATCTGTACTTCTCCTGTCTCCTCCCACACCTGATCCTGTCGCCCTTTTCCCTTTCCCTCCTTTCTTCCTCCCAGGTCCCTCCCACCTTCTACCTTCTGTGATTATTTTATTCCCCTTTCCAAGTAGGACTGAAGCGTCCACACTTTGGTCTTCCTTCTTGAGCTTCATATGGTCTGTAAGTTGTATCATGGGTAATCTGAGCTTTTCTCCTAATACCCACTTATCAGTGAGTGCATACCAGGTGTGTTTTTCAATTCGCCTAAGAATTTCATGAAGTCATTTTTTTTTAATAGCTGAGTAGTACTCCATTGTATAAATGTACCACATTTTCTGTATCCATTCCTCTCTTGGAGGGCATCTGGGTTCTTTCCAGCTTCTGGCTATTATAAATAAGGCTGCTATGAACATAGTGAAGCATGTGTCTGTTGTATGTTGGAGCATCTTTTGGGTATATATGCCCAGCAGAGGTATAACTGGATCCTCAGGTAATGGAATGTCCAATTTTCTGAGGAACCTCCAGACTGATTTCCAGAATGGTTGTACCAGTTTGCAATCCCACAAACAATGGAGGAGTGTTCCTCTTTCTCTACATCCTCACCAGCATTGGTTGTCACCTGAGGTTTTTTTTGTTTTTTTGTTTTTTGTTTTTTTTAATCTTAGCCATTCCGACTGGTCTGAGGTGGAATCTCAGGGTTGTTTTGATTTGCATTTCCTGGATGACTAAGGATGTTGAGCTTTTCTTTAGGTGCTTTTCGTCTATTCAAGATTCCTCACTTGTGAATTCTCTGTTTAGTTCTATACCCCATTTTTTGATTGGGTTTATATGGTGCTGGGGGTCAAGGAGTCCACTAACTGAGCCATGTTCCCAGCCTGTACATGTCTTATGGCATTGCTTCACTGAGGGTGTGGGTAGGCACACGGTTTTCTGTCTTGCTGCTATAGGTAGGGGAAGAACTTGGTATTCTCCCCCTCAGTGTTTGCCGATACTGGAGACTTCTTGTTACTGGAATTGTATGTAATCTTTCCCTGTGGTTCTACTGATAACATAACGGGTGAGGCCCCCTCTGGCACTATAGGTGAGAAGGGAGGGATACCAGTAACTGTCCATTGGGGTGTAATTCCAAGTTCTACTGTTAGCACCTCTGAGGGGAGTGGGGCTTTCTTGTAAGATGTTGTTGTCTGGATTATTACACGATTGCCTTCAATGCTTCTGTGATCAGGGAGGAAGGGAGTGTGGTTGCCCCTTGACAGCCTAGTAGGGTAGGACTCTAAGATCCCTTCTCAGCCTTTGCTAGTGGGCTAGGATACAGCCATTCTTGTTTTTCTGTGATGTGTGGCTGTACCAGTGTATTCACTGTGGGAGCTTTTCCTGTTTTTTACTAGGGTCACCTCTTCTGGTCTTTGACTATAGAAAGGAAGATTTTGTTGATGGAAAGGCCCTATTGCACCATGGTTTGTCGGTCACTCGCTTCTTTAGAAGCAAATACGGGATTTATATGGCAAAACCAAATCCCAAAGACCCTCATTGCTATGTTGTTTCTTGAATCTCACGGTTCCTAACTAGTTTAATCTTCATCTGTTTTTTGTTTTTTTTGTTTTTTTTGGAATCTTCATTTGTTTGTTTCATATATGGGATTTAAAAAAATTATTCAGTGAGAACAACAGGGGAAAGTATATGTACTTCATCTTCCTACAAGTGACGGCATTGCCTTATACTTTGAGAGACTTGGCATGGCTGTAGTGTTCGGTCTGATGTTGACTATGGAAGGCTGTATGATATCCCTGACCATGCTCCTGTGTGTGTGTGACTGTATAAGAAAACAGGAACTCTGCAGAAGGGATTAAGAATCTTGGTTTTAGTGAGAGTCAGGGAATCATCTAGGGGAGAAGGCAACAAGGCAGAGGATATATCCATGTACCTTGAAGGTGGGAGGAGTGGAAAGAGGTCAAGGAATTTGACAGCCATTGGACAGTGGTAGGGATAAGGAAACAGAGCGTCTCCTCAGAGCTTCCAGTTCTGCCACACTTTGGTCTTAGCCCAGCGAAAGTGCAATTAGCTGTCGAAACGCCAACTTCTGTGTTCTTCTTAACCACTGTGGTTGTGGTCATCTACAGCAGCCAGCGCACGGTCAGAAAATACTGGCGGTATGGTGCACAGGTTACAGTGACAGCCAAGGTTATTCTGAACTTCTCGAGGTTGTCCTACTTTGTATTTGGAGCATTTGACGTGGGGGAGTGACCATGTGATGCCGGTATTGCTCAAGGAAGACTGGGCTGCAGGTTGCACTCGATGAATCACATAGATGGGGGTCAGAGAGGCTAAAAAGGAGGCCACTCAGTCTGTCAGGGAGACGGGCTTACTAAGATGTTAGATATGGGCTGCAGAGACAGAGACGTGTACCGGGAATATTTCAAGGGGAAAAAATAGGCTTTGAAGACCAACTGGTGCTGTGAAGGACGAAGAGTATGAAGTCAGCAATGACGCAAATTCGTGAATAATTAACAGGGTCATTAGGAGAGAAGTGGGGGTGAAAATTGTTGCACAGTGTCCCCATCTGTCACAAATTATGGAATAGGCACGAGGGACTGACTGCCTTCTTTCTTTCAGACCTGAAAAGTCAATCAGAGGCCTTTAAGCTGTATGGGTTCTAAATCTGTCTGTAGAAAAGCTGGTTAGTCATAGCCTAATTTCCTTGAAAAAAAAAAAACACCAAACCAAAACAAAAGAAAACAAAAATCGAGCCAAGGTCCAGGTGTTGGGTGGATGTGTCTTAGACAGAGCCTCTACTTGTGTCACCTGTGTTCATCGAGGTTTGACGACACTTCTGCGAACCGCTGATCAGCTAACACATCAGCAGTTCCGAACTTTTCCTTTGTTTGATGTTTTTCTATTTAAAGATTTCTCCAGGATATAAATAAAGATGTTTGCGAAACACCCATCGAGTGTGTTTCTTAAACTTAAAACTAAAAATACCATCCTTTAAGCTATAAATATAACTGTGAACCCAAAATGTTTCTACTATTAAATGCCCTTTAGATTCTGGCGATGGTATACAGATAACTGCTATGATTAGCCCGCTCTGAACGCCCGCTTCTGAAAGACAACCTGTAGACATGTGGAGTCAGGCCGTGTTTGTTAGACTGGACCACTCTGCTCGAACCTTCTCCCAAGTATCCACACAGAGCTGAAAACCAACCAGGAGCTCCATCCATTTTGAATTGTCTTCACAAAGTAACAACTTTGTGTCTGAAACCCTTTTCAGTTTTTTCCTTTAAGGTTTATTTTATGTGTATATATGTGAGCTTGCTTTTCTGTCTGTGCACTGTGTGTGTGCAGTGCCTGAAGAAGGTGTCAGATCCCTTGGAATTGGAGTCACGGGTGGGTTGTCAGAACCACCTGGTACAGGCGATTCGAACCAAACCTCTCAAAGGGCAGCCAGTGCTCTTAACTTTTGAACCATCTGTCTCTCCAGTGCCCTCCCACCCCCACTCCGACCCTTTTCACTCTTAAATCCATGGATTCCCAAGTTCACCATGATATTAGTTGTAAGCTGTTGTCTGTTAGATACATTTTTGCATCTTCATTTAGTTACAAGCCTCTTGTTCAGAGTGCTTGCTAAGAAGTCTGGGGCTCCAGTCAAACTATGTGGTGGTATAAACCTGGAATCCCAGCACTGGGAAGGAGAGGCAGGAGCCTCAGAGGTTCGAGTACATCCTCACCTACACAGTAACTCGTGGGTTCTGCAGGACTGAGTACTACCGGTTCTTTTTATAATTTTGCATGTTCAGCAGTAGTCAAAGGAGCACAGCTTAACTGTTTCCACAACAAATGTAAACACGTAATACTTGGTCTTTCCTAAAGTATAAGAACTTAAGGTCTTCAGTATTATTAAGAAATTATAGTTCAACAGTAGACGATGTCATGGTCTGTCTATTAATATAGCAGGTGTTTTTGCCTAAGTTTTTAGTTTACATTATTGTTAAAAGTCACATTTTTTTTAGTTACATAAATTGATGATTTTCTTTTTACTATTTACTCTTGAACCTTTCAATTTATTCAATTCATCAGTTGACATTAATAAGTCACTAAGGGAAAATAATCCTAATGTGGGTTCAAATATCAACAGTAATTAATAATTAGAATTTTCAACAGTTGTGGCAGAAGAAACTTACTTGTGCCAATTACATTAGATAAAAGCTTGGATTTTTTTGAAATAAGCTATAAAATTAAAATTTATTTTTCATCATAAAATTTTAACCACTTTGGATAAATAGCTCATTGATCTTAAATGTATTCACAGTGTTCTGTAGCCTTCCCTACTATTTGTGGGATTTTTTTTTAATCATTCCGGATAAAAAGTTTATACCTATTAAACATAAAACCTGCACTGATCCCTTCTCCTAGTTCCTGGTGACCTCTGTTTTACAAAAATCTCACAGCGCAGATATCTCATGTCTGGCTTATTTTACTTTGTGTATTTTCATAACTCGCCCACATCATCATAGTTAATGGTACATATCAAATGTGTAGCCTGGTCTTGGTAGCATGCATCAGAATGTTATCTGCCTCTCCTATTTTTGCTTTTATAGGGATTCAACCCAGGTCTTTTGCATGTAAGGCAAGCCCACTATCAGGGAGCGACACTGCCAGCTTAAATCCTGAATACTATTCCGCTGTATTTTGTTTATGCACTAACTTGTTAATGGGCATTTGAGTTGTTGCCAACGTTGGGATATTGTGAGCAATGAGGGCCTGTGCTCAGTTCTTTTAGAGTTGCTGGACTGTTGTGGAATTCTCTGTGTTGCTTTTGGAGGCACTGCCAAGTTCTGTTTCACAGCAGTTGCTCCATGCTACATCTCCACCTGCAATGCATGCTGGTCTTGTATGCAGTCATGCACTGCTCTGTGTCCTCAAATGGCCAGAGATGGAAAGAGTTGGAAGATTATTGTGCTAGAATATAAAGTGTACAGTTTGTCTAGACATGCAAATGACTTCCCAGCTGATCACAGAAATTCTATACCTAAAAGCAGATTTATCTACCTGAGTCTTTCAAAGTTTATCCCAAATGATTTTCCCCTTTCTAGTGATTTCCTTGTGCATTTCAGGATTAAAAGCCTTCCCCTACACCATCAGAAACCCCACAAAATCATCCACATGTTCCCCGACATGTGTGATTCTCCGAATACTTTTCTTCATACTCTTTGCCTCTTGGTGTCTACTTCCTGTCTGCCATTTTGATATTCTTCAACTATTTTACTAGTGAGTACCCTAGTGAAAGCTAGTTTACCTGTAGGTCTGTCATACCTCTGAGATGTGAGTAGGAAGTGCACAGAGAAGATTGGTCCTCTGGTCATTGCTAGACCAAACCAGAAAATGCGTTAGGCAGCTGGGGAGATGGTTCAGTGTACAAAGCACTTGCCACGCATCATGACGACCAGAGGTTAGATCCTCAGAACCCATGTAAGAGCCCGGCAGACTCTTTGGCCTGCCTGTAAACTTTTTATCTGGGAGGCAGAGACAGGGTATCTGTCCCCTGAGGCAAGCTAGCCTAGCTTGTCTGTGAGCTCTAGGCTCAGTGGAGAAACTGCCTCAGCATGTTAAAGTGGAGGGTGACTGAAGAAGACATCTGACCACAACTTCAGGCCTCCACATGCACACACATGCACAACACACATGTACATACACGTACACATATAATACGTGCACACACATACACACATATGCATGCACACACATACACACTAATACATATACACACATACATATACACACATACACTTTACATGCAGTTGCACATATACATACATACACAACACACATACATACACCATTATACACACACACATACCACACCAGACCACACCATGTACCTACACATGCTTAGAAGAAAATGGGTTAGGTTTCTATATTAAATGACCAAATCATGGCTTTTGATGAACACTGGGGTCAAAGTTGGTTCATCCTGGTAACCAGCGTCTTACATGGAATGTCTGAAGGTAACAGTGAACAGACGGGATAACGTAATGCAGTGACAGCCTCCTTTAAGGAGGTGAGGGAGGGCAAGTGAGCCCCACATAGAGGCAATGGCACAGTGTCTTCCTGCACTCAAAACCACAAATATTTAGAATACACTTGAGTTGCACAAAAAGCAGATATTTCCAAAGAAGCAGCCAAGCTAACTACACATTGGCTCATACTGAAGCCAAATTACTTAGTTATTATTTTTTTTTTATATCGCACATAGGTCTATCTGAAATCTGACTAATTAGGGCCAGGATGTGGCCTAAAACACTCACCCCAAACCCAGCTTTACCTCTCAAAAAGGCTGCATTCAAATGGAGACAAGTCTCTCCCTGCTGCTTCCAAGAGCATTAGTGAAGGGCCAGTCATTTCTTGCTCTTGGAAAATGTGCTACAGTATTGGAAGATTGGCTTTTAGTAGATGTGTTAGCTTTACAAGAACCGAGTTTTCAACATTAAATACTTTAAAAGACACATTTTACTTCTTTTGTTTGAGAGGAGGCTTTTAAGGCGCGACAGACAGCGCTACAGAAGCTAGCACGGTACCCCGTCTGTGGAAAGCTATCTCCGTGAAAGGCCGCTTCCTTTTGCTCAAGAAGCAATTGCGTACATCATTGCCTAGCAACACTCGCTTCAGCTCTGACACCTTATTCATCTTTAATATTCAGGTTCAGATCAAGTCTTTCCAGAGACAGGGCAGGTTGAGTCTTTGAAACCAAGCAAGTGGAAGTTGTCACTTGGCAATTTTCACCCTCGGGCTGTCAGCATGCTCTGACTCTTCAGCTTGTAACCCATGTTTGAATTGGAAATCTCTTTTCACTTTAGACTCTTTGAGGTCCTTCTGCCATTGTTCCCACTTGATCTCGGTTTCTCCTAAATCCCTACAAATGCTGCCACAATGTCTGTACTTGGGGCATCACATTTAAGTATCTTAGCATGACTCCTGAGACCCATGACGAGGAAGGATGCATCCCCAAGTCCTCTGTGTCAGTCAATTAAACAGTGCTGTGTTCTGTGTGCCATTTCCTCAGCTTGTGTTTGTTCTGGGGTGTGGTGAGGTGTGGTGGGGTAGGGTTTAACCTTGGCTGGATGAGTACTGCTGATCTTTCCAGATAGGACCCTGTATCCTTGAAGGACAGGGATTCATTCTGAGAGATATGTCTGTAGGCAGTTCTGACATCCGGTGTACAAACCTGGATGTATAGGCTGGCCATCACCAACATGGCTTTTAGAAGGTGGGGCATGGGACTGCTGCATTGGACATTGGGTTTTATGGAAAACTTCCTTTCTTATTGGGGGGTGGGATGAAGAGAGTACAAGGGAGAGAGATGAGAGAGAGACAAAGAAGAGAGAGGTGTGTATGTGTATCTATGTGTGTGGGTGCATGTGCACACAGACACAGACACTTGGCCTCTGGATTCATTGGGGATGTCTGATTCCTTTAGATAGGGCTAGGCCCCTTTGACTTGTGTCTCATATGATTCTGGGCCACAGTGCCTCAGTATGCTAGATCTCAGTGGTTTACTTCTCCTTATTAAAGTAGGACTTTCTTAAGGGACAAGGATTCTGCTATCTATCTATCTATCTATCTATCTATCTATCTATCTATCTATCTATCTATCTTAGTTTTTCAAGATGGGGTTTTTCTATGTGTAGCCCTAATCTCTCCTGGAACTTACTCTGTAGACCAGGCTGGCCTTGAACTCACAGAGATCCAACTACCTCTGCCTCCAGAGTGCTGGGGTTCAAGGTTTGGGCCAATACCGACCAGCTCTGTCTTTTATTCTTAAATCCCACCTTTCTCTGTGTGGCATGTCTGAATTTGTCTGAATGTGTGACAAGGCAGAGCCTCTCCCCTACGGCAATAGTTCTTGGATGTTCCTGTAGGAATTCATGAGCTGTCTCCAGACCTATTCTTTCTCTGTCAAGGACTCTGCTATTTCTTACTACTGTTTGAAGCCCATAAGAGTCAAGCATCAGATCAGGGTTATGATACATGTTGGCGTGAAGCAAAAAGGCTCGGAGTATACAAAAGTGAAGGTAGGATGCTTTGAAGATGCAAAAATATAAGAGGCTAAGCTACGCTTTTCTAAACATTTGCACAAAGGAAAGAAATACTAAGGTTGTTTTAAATCCATGTTTTTTCAGCTGATATAGAAGATCAACTGTGATTTTGTGGATACTAATATCATTGGCTTATATATCCTAGGCTTTGAAAGTATGTGAAGGTTAGCTTCTAAAATATAACTTCTACCACCATAGAAGACAGATACAGCCCGACTCGTTAGATTTCTGAGCTATTGTTTGTATTTTAAAAATCTCATCTAATTTTAGAAGTATTGAATTTATTTAGAAACATAATGGTATACTTCACCTTTCTAGTCTAATTGTTAAATATTTTGTTAATATCCTTTCTTGTTAAGATATAGCATCGAAAGAAGACCATTATTTACCATTATTTATTTTAAATATTTTATTCTCTCCCTCCCTCCCTCTCTCTCTCTCTCTCTCTTTCTCTCTCTCTCTCTCTCTCTCTCTCTCTCTCTCTCTCTCTCTCACAGGAAACAAGCATCATTGTGGGTCCAAGGAGACATTTTTCGATCCAAACTGAAAAATAGACCGTCCAGTGAAGGAAGTATTACTAAAATTATTTCTAGCTTGGATGATATGTCTATTGCTGGGAACTTATCTAAATTACAAAGCACAGAAAGGATTGGAGAGGTGAGTTTTCCCCAGGAGCCATCTATCTCCCTAACACCAACATTCTTTGTCCATTTGTTTTCGCATTGAACACACATCTCATGAACTTTTCTTTCTTTTTAAAACATCTACCTTTCTCTCTCTCTCTCTCTCTCTCTCTCTCTCTCTCTCTCTCTCGCTATCTGTGTGGGTGTGTGGGTGGAGAGGTGTATGTGCATACATGCTACAACACATGTGTGGTAGTCAGAGGACAACTTTTGGGAATTGGCTCTCACCTTTTACCAGGTGGGTTCTGGAGATCCCAGCTGAGATTGTCATCAGCCTCGGTGGCCTTGGTGGCAAGCATCTCTTCCTGCTGAGCCACATCTCCAGCTCAAGTGGCCTTCTCTATCGCCTGGGCTCCTGGGAGGGCTACGTTTCTAAGCTTGGAGTCATTCTCCTGTAGCGTACTGAGCAGAGCACAGACAGCAAAGACAGCAGTTGTCCTTGAAGAGTCAGGAATAAAGTCATAATTTAAGGCGAACACTTATGAAGAGTGTAGGCCTATTTATAGAAAGGCAACAGGGAAGTAAAGTTTCCATTTGAAAACAGAAATAGATACTGAGAAGAAAAAGTTGGGTGCTGCGATTGGATTGTAGCAGAGGCTGTACCTAGCACAAGTGGTCCTTTGAAAGCTTCCATTTCATTTTGATTTCTAAAGAGTGCAGAGGGAAATCAGAGTCAGGACAACTTGTTTTACCCAGACTCTTCTCCAAACAAACCACTTTAAATCGTCATTCTATCGTGGCTGATTTACTCCACACTACCCCCTCCCCCCAGTAAACTAGATAGTATCTCTATTTGCTTCCAAGGATCTTGTGTTCCAGAGGTGGGCTGACTTCAGCTTTAGAGCATGATGCCTTCCGTGTCTGTCTGATCTCAAACTTATTGTTCTCTGTTTTCTCTGAAGTAGCAGGAAATGACTTATGAAGGATTCGGAGTCTGAGCTTGTGGGGAGCTGGAAGCAACTGTGTTAGCATCATTTGTTCTAATTTTCCTCTGTGGCTAGGAAGTGAGAGTTCAGAAAAGGGATGTGCCCAAGAGTCTTGAATTATTTAATAGCAGAATCACTTTCAGAACTGGGCATCCAATGCTTAGTTTAAGTGGCTCTTCCTCCCCAAGCCTCAAGAAAGGGTCTGTAGCCCAGGCTAACTTGAAACTCATGATGATCCACCTGCCTCAGCCACCTGAATGCTGGGATTGTAGTCGTAAGCCATCGTGCCTGACCCTAGCTTAGCTCTTTGCATAACATTGTGCCTGAAATAAAGCTAAGAATTTGGGTTATACTTTTTATTCCTAAAGAGGTAAAAGGCAGGGCTGGGGAGACAGTTCAGTGGTAAAGCTGTTGCCTTGTTAGCGTGAGAACTGGAGTTCATTCCCGCAGAGACCAAGGACAAGCTGGGCAAGAGTGGTAGCTACCTATAATCTTAGAATAGGGGAGGCAATGGTAGGGGATCCCCTGAGTAAGAGACCCTGCCTCAGTAATTAAAGTGGAGAGTAATCAAGGACACTTGATGTCAGTTTGGAACATCAGACATTTACATACATCTGTATGCACATGCATGTACCTACATACATGCTCACACATGCACACACATGCACACGCACGTCCTCACACACATGCAGAAATGAAAGAGCCTGGTGAAATATTTAAGCAGTAAGTGTAGATTTACACTGCCTTAGCTGGAGGTCCGTTGACCCAGGCCAGAGTCTTGAGGAAATTTAGCTCCCAGGACCCACATGGATGGAATACAGAGCTGTCTCAAACCACGCTTGGCATCCTCTGAAGGCTTCTTCTAGTCAGAAAGGCATGCGAGCTTGGCGAGGTGAGGGTGTGCTTCACCCTAGGACACAGGGTGGAGATTGCTGAAGGAACAGGGACCTATCTTCTGGTCCAAAGACAGTGCATTCCCCTTGTTCTCAAAAGGTGAAGGGAATGGCAGCTCTCTAGAACCTCCTCTACTCCTGAGGGCAATCTCATGATTGAACCACTCCACCAAGAGGCCCCCATCCAATACCCTCACTGTGGGTTAGGATTTCGACATAGAAACTCTGGGGAATGTGTTCAAATGTGTAAATGTCAGTAGGGCCCATCGATATTTATTTCATTTTAGCTGTTCATGAGTGCTATTGTTTGTACTGTTTGAGTGAGGAAATCAAGAAACAACTACACCAAACAACCCTTCAGGTGCCAGAGCCCATCGCTGCAGGGAAGGCATGACGTTGGGTGCTTCTATGGCAGTGAGAGCACGTGGTAGCTATTTCTTCATGTCATAGCCAGTGGGAAGCAGAGAAACTAGGCCTGGGAGATGGGTAGGGCTCTAAAGCTTAACTCCTGGCTTCCTCCATCCCTCTCAGCAACCTATTTTCACCTCCGGAAAGTTCCACATCCTTCCAAAACAGTACTACCAGCTGGGGACCGTGTGCTCAAACACAGGAGTCTATGCCCGGTGTCCATGTCATAGCAGATGGCCTAATCCTACTTAGTAGCTTCTTTGTGGCTTGAGGACCACTTCATACATAGTCGATGCCTTATACAACAAACACTTCTGGACATTTTGTAGATGGGTTAATCCAGTACCAGAACTGGAACTCATACCATTATAACCCAGTGCTAGTGCGATGAAACACTGCACAGAGAGGGGGAATCAAGTGGAGTCAGTGGAGTTAGCGATGCATTTAGTATTTTGTGAGCGTCAAGTAGAAAAATCCGAATGCCTCAAGGATTTTAGTGTTTTCTATATTGGTCTTTACTGGTCTACAGAGGAGCGGCCTATGAGAGTTCTGGATATATTTGTGCACAAAGTACAAAAGGCTATGTCCCTCTAAACATTACCTTTATAAAAGTAAAGGATTGAAAGCAGAGAATCTCAGTTCCGTTTGGATTTGTGGCCCTACGGTAGTTTTCTTGTGATTGGTAATTAAGAGGCACTGTCCTGGCTGAGTTAGAACATCCGAATATAAGAAAACAGTATCTGGAAAGGCTGGGACTTTCTGGTGAATTTCTCGGCACACTCAGAACTGTGGAGTCCTTCAGAGCCGAAGCTGTGCCTTTGTGGAGCCTGGCCTTCAGCGCTGTGAATTACACTCACCACCCATGTGGGCGCAGCTTCTGTTCCCCGTCCACGCTCTTGCCGAGCTGGGAGCTTTTCTTCCGTGCTGAGGTTTTCTAACCTCCTCCCATCACGTTTTTGCTCCCTGGGCTGCACAGTCTTAGTAAATGCTACTTGCATGAACAAAGAAAGCTTAGCATTTTAGATCCAAGAATAAACGAGAACAGTCACATGAAATGGAGCCGGTCCAAATGGTGCGATGATGTCACATGCTCAAACACAAAACAATGCCAAAAATAAGGATTTGGTATGACATTCAGGGGCAAAAGAAGCCGAGAAAGTGGCCGAAAGAAGAAACGAGAAAAGCTTCAGGTAGAGACAAATATTTGAGCTAAACTAGGAGTTTAGTGGTGACAACCAGCTAGGTAGTATCCACTGTGTGCCAGGAACCATTTTGAGAATCCTACGTGGATTAACCCCTATTATATAATATGGCTCAGCCACTAGAATGAAGACCCTTTGAGAAAGATATAATGGAGGCAGAGAAGGGCAGGCAGCCACCCAAGGTCACACACAGGTTGTAGGGAGTTGTCCTTTGAACGTAGGCACACTGGTTCACAGATTGTACTTCTCCACGAGTCCACTCTGTGGCTCTAGTATGTCACTCTTCTGTGACTTAAAGCAAGACCTTTGCCAGCTCCTCCCCTGAAACTTCTCTCAGAGTCACAAAAAGTTCGGTCTTTGATTTAGCGACTCGTCTACCAACCGTCAGTGGCTGGCTAGAGATGTCACTTAGACGCAGATGCCAGACGTTGCTCATGTTCAGCCAACTCTGTGTGAATTGGTGACTGAGCAGAGAGGACCGTGGTGCTGCGTCTTTGAGAATCACATCTTCCATCTCCAAGGCTTTAAGTACCTTGCTCCCACCCTCAGGATGGGGAGGTGTGTCTGTTCCCATGGGAATGCCACCAGGAGCCACCAGAGGCTTTCAGGAGGACAGTGGCAGCACAGAAATTCACGGTGTGGGGTGCCTCTTCTAGCTTTAGTTTGGAAGGTGTGCTGGGGCCACAGAAGACTGGAATAAAGGGCCAGGAGGTTGGCGATGGGGAAGCAATCCAGGCCAACGAAGTGAGCTCACACAAACCCAAACTAAGTCACCTTCCTTCTCTTGTCCCTTCCTCTTCCTTCCCGTTTCTCCTCTTCCTCCTGCCTTTCTTTCTTTTTGGTGGTGCTGGGATGAAACCCAGAGCCTTGCGTATCCTAAACCATCTCCCAGGCTCTACCACTGAGGTACAGCTCCAGCCTCTGAAATCTAGAAGCTTCTGATCTCAGGAACTTATTGTAAAGATATCTTTGTCTACCCCTAACTTCCATATTGGACAGGTTCAACATCGGAATACTGAGAAGAACTTTGGCACTAGTGCCCCATCCACCTTTTCTATAAATTGTTTGAATTTGTTAACCATTCACTTCTCATACTCGACTGCCTTCAAAAATAAAACCAAACACAAACAAGCAGTTATACCTTTATACTCCTTAGTCCTTCAAATACCCTAAAATATGTACATAAATAAACAATAACATGGTTTCTCTTTTGCTAGGTTTCTTTGGACCTACTTGCATATCTAGATCTTTTATCGAGTTGCCTCCTCCTTCCTGACTTTGCTGCACCCGCCTCTAAACCATCTTCTCTCATCAGACTATTACAGAAGCCTCTTAACTCTCACCTCATTCTTGGTCCTTTCTGTCCTCAATTCATTTTCTAACCACAGAATAGCTGGAAGGACATGTTTGCAGTATATTCAAATACATTTCTAAGAATATACAGAACTCCTAATGCAATGTATACAAATAAAATATGAGGACCTCCTGGTTCTTACAGGTCTACAGAACAAGTCTGCATTCCTAGAAATGAAATGGGAATTTGCAGATTAGGATGACATTCAAATCATCTGTCGAATTTTAAAGACGTACTCTTAAGCTTTGCTAGGAGAGGTTCAAGAGGGTGTATGTATACTCTGGAGGGTGACTGGTTAGAAGGAGAGAGAGCTTTAAAGTGAGCTTAGCAAATCTGCTTCATGAACTTTCCTTTCACAGTACTAGGGCAGGGTTAGACAAACACTTGCATCTAGAATGACGTTTGTTAAAGCCGTGTACAGCGTTGAAAGGCAGAGAACAGTCTGACCTAAAAGTGCTCATTAAATAAACAATTTGGCATGTCTAGACAACAGGATTTTATGGAGCTATAAAATGACAAGGCGGGGCTCTTTTTCATTTGTCATCTTCATTTGAAACAGCACAGTAAATATGTATTCTTAATGAAGAAATAACTCTCAAAGCCGAGTGTAATACAACCTGTTTCTGTAAGGAGGAGAAGGTCAGGAGAAAGTCAGGGTGACAGGAGAGAGGGGAACATGCATAGTACAGTAAAAATCCTGGAGAGTGGTGCCAGTCGTGTGGTTGTTGCTGACTTTTGATAGGAAAATGATTTAACATTTGTGTTTTATTTCTTAAGACAAACATATGATAAGCATACTATATATATACTCTATTGTCTGTTATCTATCATCTATACATATATCTAAATCATCTATCTATCTAAATCATCTATGTGTCTATCATCTATCTATCTATCTATCTATCTATCTATCTATCTATCTATCTATCTATGTATCTATCTATCTAAATCATCTATGTGGCTATCATCTATCTATCATCTGTTTATCTCTCATCTATCATCTATCATCTATCTAAATCATCTATGTGCCTATCATCTATTTATCTATCATGTTTATCTTTCATCTATCTATCTATCTATCTATCTATCTATCTATCTATCTATCATCTATCTAAATCATCTATGTGTCTATCTATCTGTCTGCCTCAGTTGATTTTCTGTTGCCATGACAAAGCACCATAACCCAGTGCAGCTTGTAGAAGGAAGAATCTGTCGATGCTTACAGTTTCAGAGGGTGACTCCATGACCATTTTGATGAGGAACATGCCATCAGGCAGGCAGGCATCGCTCTGGAGCATGCCTGAGAGCTTATACATTTAAGACAACAGCCATGAGGCAGAGAGAGAGAGAGAGAGAGAGAGAGAGAGAGAGAGAGAGAGAGAGAGAGAGAGAGAGAGAGAGTATATGAGAATGTGCTGACTGGGAAACATTGGCTTTTGAAACTTCAAAACCCACCCCTAGTGGGAAACATTGGCTTTTGAAACTTCAAAACCCACCCCTAGTGGTAAACCTATTCCAGTAAGGTCATGCCTCTAAATCTTTCCAAAACAGTTCCACTCACTGGTGACCAAATACTTAATTATATGAGCCTATGGAGGCCATTCTCATTCCAATCACCAGATTCCACTCTCTGGCTACCATGGGTTTGCATTTAGTGCAATTTCAAAAGTCCCCATAGTCTTTCACAGTCCCCTCACTGTCTAAAATCCACAGCCTTTTCTGAGACTCAAAACAATCTCTTAAATATAAGCCCTTGTAAAATCAAAACAAACAAACAAGCCACAAAACCCAATATACTTCTAACATACTATGGCACAGAAATATATCATTATTCTGAAAGGGAGGAATGGGGCATAGTGAGAGAATATTGGATCAAAGTGTGATCGAAACCCAGCAGGGCAAATTCCAAATCCTGTAGCTTGGCCTCCAATGCCAAAGGGCTTAGATGGCTCCACCCGTCCAGATTTTCTGACTGCAACACCGTTCTTCCTCCTCTTCTCTTAAAGAAAAGCACTCTTCTCTTCTCCAGGGAGTGTGAGCAGGGACTATGTATGTATTGTTTCCTTCTCTTTCTTCTTTTTAAAGATTAATTTATTCATTTTTAAATTATCTTTAATATTTTTTTACAGTCCAGTCATTACCTCCCTGCCACCACCCCCATCGATCCTCGACAGTTCCTCATCCCATTCTTCCTCCCTCCCCCTGTCTCCAGAGGGTGTCTCCACCCTAACCCCCACCCCTCCAGGCCTCCCCACTCCCTGGGGCCTCAAATCTCTCTAGTGTTAGGTGCGTCTTCTCTCACTGAGGCCAAACCTGGCAGTCCTCTGCTGTCTGTCTTAGGGGCCTCGTACGATCCAGTGTATGCTGCTTGGTTGGTGGGCTCAGTGTCTGAGAGTGAGACTTTGATATAGGAAGAAAGTAAAATCAATATAGTAAATGCAGATCGTTAGGCGTGGGACAGTACATTATAGGATTATTATTTGTTTTTGAGACCTGTCATAAGTAAAAAAAATCTTTAACCTGCTGGTCATGGAAGCTCAGGTCTGTAATCCCAGCCCAGGAGGCTAAGGTGGGAGCATCATAAATCCAAGGCTAGCCTGAGCTAATAATGAGACCATGTCTCAAAAAAGCAAAAGGCAAAACCAAAGAACGGCAACAACAAAACTATGACTCTTTAAAATTTGTAACTTAGTGAAGAAGAAAAACCCCATATATTATTATTATTATTATTATTATTATTATTATTATTATTATTTTAAATAGTCTGTTAATTTAGCTATATAATTTTTTTTTATTAACTTGAGTATTTCTTATATACATTTCGAGTGTTATTCCCTTTCCCGGTTTCCGGGCAAACATCCCCCTCCCCCCTCCCCTTCCTTATGGGTGTTCCCCTCCCAACCCTCCCCCCATTGCCGCCCTCCCCCCATAGACTAGTTCACTGGGGGTTCAGTCTTAGCAGGACCCAGGGCTTCCCCTTCCACTGGTGCTCTTACTAGGATATTCATTGCTACCTATGGGGTCAGAGTCCAGGGTCAGTCCATGTATAGTCTTTAGGTAGTGGCTTAGTCCCTGGAAGCTCTGGTTGCTTGGCATTGTTGTACTTTTGGGGTCTCGAGCCCCTTCAAGCTCTTCCAGTTCTTTCTCTGATTCCTTCAATAGGGGACCTATTCTCAGTTCAGTGGTTTGCTGCTGGCATTCGCCTCTGTATTTGCTGTATTCTGGCTGTGTCTCTCAGGAGCGATCTACATCCGGCTCCTGTCGGTCTGCACTTCTTTGCTTCATCCATCTTGTCTAATTGGGTGGCTGTATATGTATGGGCCACATGTGGGGCAGGCTCTGAATGGGTGTTCCTTCAGTCTCTGTTTTAATCTTTGCCTCTCCCTTCCCTGCCAAGGGTATTCTTTTTCCTCATTTAAAGAAGGAGTGAAGCATTCACATTTTGATCATCCGTCTTGAGTTTCATTTGTTCTAGGGATCTAGGGTAATTCAAGCATTTGGGCTAATAGCCACTTATCAATGAGTGCATACCATGTATGTCTTTCTGTGATTGGGTTAGCTCACTCAGGATGATATTTTCCAGTTCCAACCATTTGCCTACGAATTTCATAAACTCGTTGTTTTTGATAGCTGAGTAATATTCCATTGTGTAGATGTACCACATTTTCTGTATCCATTCCTCTGTTGAAGGGCATCTGGGTTCTTTCCATTTTCTGGCTATTATAAATAAGGCTGCGATGAACATAGTGGAGCACGTGTCTCTTTTATATGTTGAGGCATCTTTTGGGTATATGCCCAAGAGAGGTATAGCTGGATCCTCAGGCAGTTCAATGTCCAATTTTCTGAGGAACCTCCAGACTGATTTCCAGAATGGTTGTACCAGTCTGCAATCCCACCAACAATGGAGGAGTGTTCCTCTTTCTCCACATCCTCGCCAGCATCTGCTGTCACCTGAGTTTTTGATCTTGGCCAATCGCACTGGTGTGAGGTGAAATCTCAGGGTTGTTTTGATTTGCATTTCCCTTATGACTAAAGATGTTGAACATTTCTTTAGGTGTTTCTCAGCCATTCGGCATTCCTCAGCTGTGAATTCTTTGCTTAGCTCTGAACCCCATTTTTTAATAGGGTTATTTGTTTCCCTGCGGTCTAACTTCTTGAGTTCGTTGTATATTTTGGATATAAGGCCTCTATCTGTTGTAGGATTGGTAAAGATCTTTTCCCAATCTGTTGGTTGCCGTTTTGTCCTAACCACAGTGTCCTTTGCCTTACAGAAGCTTTGCAGTTTTATGAGATCCCATTTGTCGATTCTTGATCTTAGAGCATAAGCCATTGGTGTTTTGTTCAGGAAATTTTTTCCAGTGCCCATGTGTTCCAGATGCTTCCCTAGTTTTTCTTCTATTAGTTTGAGTGTGTCTGGTTTGATGTGGAGGTCCTTGATCCAGTTGGACTTAAGCTTTGTACAGGGTGATAAGCATGGATCGATCTGCATTCTTCTACATGTTGCCCTCCAGTTGAACCAGCACCATTTGCTGAAAATGCTATCTTTTTTCCATTGGATGGTTTTGGCTCCTTTGTCAAAAATCAAGTGACCATAGGTGTGTGGGTTCATTTCTGGGTCTTCAATTCTATTCCATTGGTCTATCTGTCTGTCTCTGTACCAATACCATGCAGTTTTTATCACTATTGCTCTGTAATACTGCTTGAGTTCAGGGATAGTGATTCCCCCTGAAGTCCTTTTATTGTTGAGGATAGCTTTAGCTATCCTGGGTTTTTTGTTATTCCAGATGAATTTGCAAATTGTTCTGTCTAACTCTTTGAAGAATTGGATTGGTATTTTGATGGGGATTGCATTGAATCTGTAGATTGCTTTTGGTAAAATGGCCATTTTTACTATATTAATCCTGCCAATCCATGAGCATGGGAGATCTTTCCATCTTCTGAGGTCTTCTTCAATTTCTTTCCTCAGTGTCTTGAAGTTCTTATTGTACAGATCTTTTACTTGCTTGGTTAAAGTCACACCGAGGTACTTTATATTATTTGGGTCTATTATGAAGGGTGTCGTTTCCCTAATTTCTTTCTCGGCTTGTTTCTCTTTTGTATAGAGGAAGGCAACTGATTTATTTGAGTTAATTTTATACCCAGCCACTTTGCAGAAGTTGTTTATCAGCTTTAGTAGTTCTCTGGTGGAACTTTTGGGATCACTTAAATATACTATCATGTCATCTGCAAATAGTGATATTTTGACCTCTTCTTTTCCGATCTGTATCCCTTTGATCTCCTTTTGTTGTCTGATTGCTCTGGCTAGAACTTCAAGAACTATATTGAATAAGTAGGGAGAGAGTGGGCAGCCTTGTCTAGTCCCTGATTTTAGTGGGATTGCTTCAAGTTTCCCTCCATTTAGTTTAATGTTAGCAACTGGTTTGCTGTATATGGCTTTTACTATGTTTAGGTATGGGCCTTGAATTCCTATTCTTTCCAGGACTTTTATCATGAAGGGGTGTTGAATTTTGTCAAATGCTTTCTCAGCATCTAATGAAATGATCATGTGGTTCTGTTCTTTCAGTTTGTTTATATAATGGATCACGTTGATGGTTTTCCGTATATTAAACCATCCCTGCATGCCTGGGATGAAGCCTACTTGATCATGGTGGATGATTGTTTTGATGTGCTCTTGAATTCGGTTTGCCAGAATTTTATTGAGTATTTTTGCGTCGATATTCATAAGGGAAATTGGTCTGAAGTTCTCTTTCTTTGTTGTGTCTTTGTGTGGTTTAGGTATAAGAGTAATTGTGGCTTCGTAGAAGGTATTCGGTAGGGCTCCATCTGTTTCAATTTTGTGGAATAGTTTGGATAATATTGGTATGAGGTCTTCTATGAAGGTTTGATAGAATTCTGCACTAAACCAGTCTGGACCTGGGCTCTTTTTGGTTGGAGACCTTTAATGACTGCTTCTATTTCCTTAGGAGTTATGGGGTTGTTTAACTGGTTTATCTGTTCCTGATTTAACTTCGATACCTGGTATCTGTCTAGGAAATTGTCCATTTCCTGAAGATTTTCAAATTTTGTTGAATATAGGTTTTTATAGTAAGATCTGATGATTTTTTGAATTTCCTCTGAATCTGTAGTTATGTCTCCCTTTTCATTTCTGATTTTGTTAATTTGGACGCACTCTCTGTGTCCTCTCGTTAGTCTGGCTAAGGGTTTATCTATCTTGTTGATTTTCTCAAAGAACCAACTTTTGGTTCTGTTGATTCTTTCTATGGTCCTTTTTGTTTCTACTTGGTTGATTTCAGCTCTGAGTTTGATTATTTCCTGCCTTCTACTCCTCCTGGGTGTATTTGCTTCTTTTTGTTCTAGAGCTTTTAGGTGTGCTGTCAAGCTGCTGACATATGCTCTTTCCTGTTTCTTTCTGCAGGCACTCAGCGCTATGAGTTTTCCTCTTAGCACAGCTTTCATTGTGTCCCATAAGTTTGAGTATGTTGTATCTTCATTTTCATTAAATTCTAAAAAGTTTTTAATTTCTTTCTTTATTTCTTCCTTGACCAGGTTATCATTGAGTAGAGCATTGTTCAATTTCCACGTATATGTGGGCATTCTTCCCTTATTGTTATTGAAGACCAGTTTTAGGCCGTGGTGGTCCGATAGCACGCATGGGATTATTTCTATCTTTCTGTACCTGTTGAGGCCCGTTTTTTGACCAATTATATGGTCAATTTTGGAGAAAGTACCATGAGGAGCTGAGAAGAAGGTATATCCTTTTGCTTTAGGATAGAATGTTCTATAAATATCCGTTAAGTCCATTTGGCTCATGACTTCTCTTAGTCTGTCGACATCACTGTTTAATTTCTGTTTCCATGATCTGTCCATTGATGAGAGTGGGGTGTTGAAATCTCCCAGTATTATTGTGTGAGGTCCAATGTGTGTTTTGAGCTTTAGTAAGGTTTCTTTTACGTATGTAGGTGCCCTTGTATTTGGGGCATAGGTATTTAGGATTGAGAGTTCATCTTGGTGGATTTTTCCTTTGATGAATATGAAGTGTCCTTCCTTATCTTTTTTGATGACTTTTAGTTGGAAATTGATTTTATTTGATATTAGAATGGCTACTCCAGCTTGCTTCCTCTGACCATTTGCTTGGAAAGTTGTTTTCCAGCCTTTCACTCTGAGGTAGTGTCTGTCTTTGTCTCTGAGGTGTGTTTCCTGTAGGCAGCAGAATGCAGGGTCCTCGTTGCGTATCCAGTTTGTTAATCTATGTCTTTTTATTGGGGAGTTGAGGCCATTGATATTGAGAGATATTAAGGAATAGTGATTATTGTTTCCCTTAATATTCATATTTGGATGTGAGGTTATGTTTGTGTGCTTTCATTCTCTTTGTTTTGTTGCCAAGACGATTAGTTTCTTGCTTCTTCTAGGGTATAGCTTGCCTCCTTATGTTGGGCTTTACCATTTATTATCCTTTGTAGTGCTGGATTTGTAGAAAGATATTGTGTAAATTTGGTTTTGTCATGGAATATCTTGGTTTCTCCATCAATGTTAATTGAGAGTTTTGCTGGATACAGTAACCTGGGCTGGCATTTGTGTTCTCTTAGGGTCTGTATGACATCAGTCCAGGATCTTCTGGCCTTCATAGTTTCTGGCGAGAAGTCTGGTGTGATTCTGATAGGTCTGCCTTTATATGTTACTTGACCTTTTTCCCTTACTGCTTTTAATATTCTTTCTTTATTTTGTGCGTTTGGTGTTTTGACAATTATGTGACGGGAGGTGTTTCTTTTCTGGTCCAATCTATTTGGAGTTCTGTAGGCTTCTTGTATGTCTATGGGTATCTCTTTTTTTAGGTTAGGGAAGTTTTCTTCTATGATTTTGTTGAAGATATTTACTGGTCCTTTGAGCTGGGAGTCTTCACTCTCTTCTATACCTATTATCCTTAGGTTTGATCTTCTCATTGAGTCCTGGATTTCCTGTATGTTTTGGACCAGTAGCTTTTTCCAGTTTACATTATCTTTGACAGTTGAGTCAATGATTTCTATGGAATCTTCTGCTCCTGGGATTCTCTCTTCCATCTCTTGTATTCTGTTGGTGAAGCTTGTATCTACAGCTCCTTGTCTCTTCTTTTGGTTTTCTATATCCAGGGTTGTTTCCATGTGTTCTTTCTTGATTGCTTCTATTTCCATTTTTAATTCCTTCAACTGTTTGATTGTGTTTTCCTGGAATTCTTTCAGGGATTTTTGCGATTCCTCTCTGTAGGCTTCTACTTGTTTATTAATGTTTTCGTGTGTTTCCCTAAGTGTGTTCATGTCTTTCTTGAAGTCCTCCAGCATCATGATCAAATATGATTTTGAAACTAGATCTTGCTTTTCTGGTGTGTTTGGATATTCCATGTTTGTTTTGGTGGGAGAATTGGGCTCCGATGATGGCATGTAGTCTTGGTTTCTGTTGCTTGGGTTCCTGCGCTTGCCTCTCGCCATCAGATTATCTCTAGTGTTACTTTGTTCTGCTATTTCTGACAGTGGCTAGACTGTCCTATAAGCCTGTGTGTCAGGAGTGCTGTAGACCTGTTTTCCTCTCTTTCAGTCAGTTATGGGGACAGAGTGTTCTGCTTTCGGGCGTGTAGTTTTTCCTCTCTACAGGTCTTCAGCTGTTCCTGTGGGCCTGTGTCTTGAGTTCACCAGGCAGCTTTCTTGCAGCAGAAAATTTGGTCTTACCTGTGGTCCTGAGGCTCAAGTTCACTCGTGGGGTGCTGCCCAGGGGCTCTCTGCAGCGGCAGCAATCAGGAAGACCTGTGCCGCCCCTTCCGGGAGCTTCAGTGCACCAGGGTTCCAGATGATCTTTGGCTTTTTCCTCTGGCGTCCGAGATGTGTGTGCAGGGAGCAGTCTCTTCTGGTTTCCCAGGCTTGTCTGCCTCTCTGAAGGTTTAGCTCTCCCTCCCACGGGATTTGGGTGCAGAGAACTGTTTATCTGGTCTGTTTCTTTCAGGTTCCGGAGGTGTCTCAGGCAGGTGTCCTGCCGCTCCTGGGCCCTCCCCCACGGGAGTCCAGAGGCCTTATACAGTTTCCTCTTGGGCCAGGGATGTGGGCAGGGGTGAGCAGTGTTGGTGGTCTCTTCCGCTCTGCAGCCTCAGGAGTGCCCACCTGACCAGGCGGTTGGGTCTCTCTCTCACCGGGTCTGGGCTAGCTATATAATTTTTAAAATTAGTTTTCAGGCATCATGTAACCATAGCTTAAAATGTGAAAATAGAGCATGAGAAAAAAAATCACATTTCTTACTTTTCCCCAGACCTGTGAGCAGACTATATTGTCAGTTTCACTGTTAAATTTCTAAAGACCAAAAATTATTCTTTAAAATAATGAGGGAAAAACAAAGCAAAGGCCTTTCTTGCTGACCTCCTGGTTGTGTCAGGTCCTGTCCCTTCCATCTTCTCACAGGACCTCTTGTTTTGAGTTCACGAGAGAGGCCCTTCCTCTTGAGCTTTCATTGGGGAAACGCTAGCTGGCCACTCCTACTTTCCAGGCTGTGGAACTTCAGAAGGAAACATGCTTCTCTGGGAGTGCTCTTGGCTGTTGAGCTGCCGCGAGGGCTTGCTTGCTTCCTGGAGGGTTAACTATCGCAGAGCGTGACTGAGTGGATGTCCCCAGTTGTCTTACAGTGCACGCTCTTAAGTAGGTTATAGAATTTGCAGTAGTGGCTCCTAGAAACTTCTGTGATGTGTTTAGAGTCAGGATTGAGCCAGGCTGCTTTCCAAAGCCTAATGTGTCCACATGACAGTCTCTGGTTCTGACCCATTGTCATAGACATATTCCAGACACTCCCGTACCCAGCCCCACACTTCTTTGATTTGGAATTTGACTGATATATTTAAGTGCTGAGTGTGTGTTTACTGCTGAATTTATAACAATTTTAACAGATTATAACAATCTGCAGTAAGATCATTTCCTGTTTTGTAAGTAAGATCATTTGCTCTGATCTGTAACTGTAGATTACCTATGGTCTATTAAGAAATCGGTATAAAGCTAACCTATTTGTAATGACCTTTCTATGGAACATGCCTGTTTTCCAGAATAATTTTGAAGACGAAGATATGGAAATTAAAAACAACGTAACGCAGGGAGACAAACTACGTGCCTTAAAAAGCCAGAGGCAGCCCCGCTCCTCGCCATCCTGTGCATTTAGGTAAGGTCACGGTTGAACCTTTCAGTTCGTAGAGTGCTATTTGTAGGTAACGTGTTTCTTCTTCACTTACAGAGTATTATTCTACAAATGCCGAGTTTACCTGTGTTTTCTGATACATGGCTCTTTTGCCCCCACTCCCAGCTGTTACGTGTTTTGTGCTTCATGGCTGTCAAAGTAGCTACACTTTAGATACTTAGGAAAGCAGTTGTTACATCTCCGTCTCTGGAATTCTGCCTCGAGCTGCTGCTGAGCAGTTATTTCTGGTTCTCTGTTCTAAATTCTATCTGGTGTTGTACAAGAGGGTTTCTGGTGCTCTGGCCGGTCCTCACAGGTGTGCCAGGGTTTGTATGGAAGCCAGAGTGTGAGGAAAAGAAAGATTTGGGCCAAGTTTTGGTGTATTCCACTACCTGACCTCATCTTTGATTTTTGAGGATTGCATAAGTGATTCCTCCATGTGTCTGAGAAATTTTAAGTCATCTTGCATTTGAAGTTTGAAAATTACTCAACAAAATCAGTGCTGGGAGTGGACATCTGACTACTGGAGTTGAAACCCTGTGATTGTTCACATAGGGTTGAAAACAAAAACAATCTTATAAGGGTGGAAGGTTAAATCGTGACAGTGGTTCTCAACCTGTCCGCCATGACCCCTTGGGTGACGCTCTCACAGGGGTCCCATATCAGATAACCTGCATATGATTCACAACAGTGACAAAATTATAGTACTAGAGAGGCAACAAAAATAATTGTATGATTGGGGGAGGGGGAGCTACCATAACATAAAGAACTGTGTTAACGGGTCACAGCATTAGGAAGGTTGAGAGCCATGGTATTGAAAGAAAGTATAACTTAGCAAATGCATATGCAAAGGAACCAATCTTTCCTGTACAAATCTCAGAAGCCATGTTTAGATGTGAATTTTCTTTTGAATCCTCTGATGTTCCAAATCAGTTTCCACAATACCGTCATGGCATTATCAGCAAACCCTTCTGTACTGAGCTGTCTTTTTGTGTAAAAGTGAGATGCTATAAGTAACATTCATGGTGAAGCACAAGGCTGCCTGCTGGTGTTGGGATACGGTCTGTAAAGTAGGCGAGCACCCATATCCACCTGGCAAGGTCTTTCTCATCTTTGCAAATGCCACATGTGGTCTTCGTTTAACTGTGGGGACCTGGTGATACCTGAGCTCTTGTCTTCTTCTGTTTTCGCAGGTCAGATGATATGAAAGGACACCAAAGGGCAGTGGCCCAGACTTTCAGGTATTGTCCACATTAGCCGCTGTCAATATATATGACTTTTTAGACATGTCTACCAAGAATCAGACTCCATGAAAATAAATATAACTACCAGCTTCCTCTGTTCATTCACTGATTTTGGTAGCTGGGATAAACCCGGGCTTTGTAACTATCACTGAGAACCCCTTCCTAGCTTACAGCATTTCAAGTCCTCTTTCTTCCTGATGGTTAAAAGATCCCCATCCCCCACCCCAGGACCTTTTTCTACGTAGCTCTTGCTATCCTGGAACTCACTATGTAGATCAGGCTGGCCTTGAACTCACAGAGATCAGCCTGCACCTGCCTCCCAAATGCCAATTAAAAACCTCCTGGCTTAAACTTTAAGATGATTTATTTATTTTTATTTTATTTATGTGTGAGGATGTTTCGCCTGCATGCGTATGTGTACACGTTGTGTATGTGCCTGGTGCTTGTTGAAGGCATTGGATCTCTTAGACCTGGAGTTACAAACAGTTGTGAGCTGCCATGTGGGTGCTGAGACCCGAACCTGGATCCTCTGCAGGGGCAGCCAGTGGTCTTAACTACTGAGTCTTCTCTCCAAATCAACTACATTAAACTACATTAAAAAATGTATTTATTTTATGCATATGAATACACTCTCGTTGTCTCCAGACACACCAGAAGAGGGCATCAGATCCCATTTCAGATGGTTGTGAGCCACCATGTGGTTGCTGGGAGTTGAACTCAGGACCTCTGGAAGTAGTCGGTGCTCTTAACTGCTGAGCCATCTCCCCAGCCCCAAACTACATTTTTAATGCTCACTGTTGAAAGAACATTTTCTGTCCTTCCCTCAGATTATGTGTGGTGGTTATGACCTCTAGGCCCTTTGAGCCTCCAGCACCTTCTGGTCTCTAGTAAACTCCAAAGAGCTTTACAACTTTCCTTTCAACCCAGAGACTGATTCTGATCTCTTCCCATTTGTTATGGCCCTTTACTCTCTATATTTTTGTTTGTTCATCTCTATTTGTTTGTTTGTGTAGTTTTTTTCCTTTTTGTATTATTCATGAGAAGAGGAAATATTAGTGCTCCTCTCTTGAAGAAAAGTGCTTTGATCCTCCTGAAGTGGTACCGGGACACTGGCATTACCCGGATCCATTGTGGCACCTGCTGAGAACACTAAAAGTGATTGACTAGTTAGTATTGTTGACAAAACAGGACGAAGAACCTGCCATTTTCTCCTGGAGGAGAAAATTCTTTTTTTTTTTCATTGCTCCCTGGCCACCCTGACATGAACAAGTTGCTGTCACACGCTCTTACCATGTTGGATTATGCAAAGGCTCTCTGAAAACATGAGGCAACATGAGTGATTTCTTCTGTCAAGTTAGTTTTCATGTATTTATAATAGTTCAGAAAACTGACTAACATCTAGTGGATGTCTAGTAAGCAGCAGTAAGGTAATGGGAAACTGTGGATCTGGCAAAGCCTTGAACTACGCTCCCCAAGGGGATAAACATAAGGTCCCAAGGAGATAGCCAAGGTGGGCAAAACAAGTTCACAAAAAAGAAATGATCCTCAGGGTTGGATGGAACTCTTAGCAGGAAGACCAAGTTCTTACTCAAAAAAAGAACGGAGATATAGGCCTGTAGCAATTGGGATGAGCTAGGCTATGCTGTAGGGACAGACAAAAACAACTCCTGGGTTTCAGCAGCAACATTCTGTTCTTTTTTTTTTTATTAACTTGAGTGTTTCTTATTTACATTTCGAGTATTATTCCCTTTCCCGGTTTCCAGGCAAACATCCTCCTAATCCCTCCCCCTCCCCTTCTTTATGGGTGTTCCCCTCCCCATCCTCCCCCCATTGCCGCCCTCCCCCCAACAATCACATTCACTGGGAGTTCAGTCTTAGCAGGACCCAGGGCTTCCCCCTCCACTGGTGCTCTTACTAGGATATTCATTGCTACCTATGAGGTCAGAGTCCAGGGTCAGTCCATGTATAGTCTTTAGGTAGTGGCTTAGTCCCTGGAAGCTCTGGTTGCTTGGCATTGTTGTTCATAAGGGGTCTCGAGCCCCTTCAAGCTCTTCCAGTTCTTTCTCTGATTCCTTCAACGGGGGTCCTATTCTCAGTTCAGTGGTTTGCTGCTGGCATTCGCCTCTGTATTTGCTGTATTCTGGCTGTGTCTCTCAGGAGCGATCTACATCCGGCTCCTGTCGGCCTGTACTTCTTTGCTTCATCCATCTTGTCTAATTGGATGGCTGTATATGTATGGGCCAAATGTGGGGCAGGCTCTGAATGGGTGTTCCTTCTGTGTCTGTTTTAATCTTTGTCTCTCTATTCCCTGCCAAGGGTATTCTTGTTTCCCTTTTAAAGAAGGAGTGAAGCATTCACATTTTGATCATCCGTCTTGAGTTTCATTTGTTCTAGGCATCTAGGGTAATTCAAGCATTTGGGCTAATAGCCACTTATCAATGAGTGCATGCCATGTGTGTTTTTCTGTGATTGGGTTACCTCACTCAGGATGATATTTTCCAGTTCCAACCATTTGCCTACGAATTTCATAAAGCTGTTGTTTTTGATAGCTGAGTAATATTCCATTGTGTAGATGTACCACATTTTCTGTATCCATTCCTCTGTTGAAGGGCATCTGGGTTCTTTCCAGCTTCTGGCTATTATAAATAAGGCTGCGATGAACATAGTGGAGCACGTGTCTTTTTTATATGTTGGGGCATCTTTTGGGTATATGCCCAAGAGAGGTATAGCTGGATCCTCAGGCAGTTCAATGTCCAATTTTCTGAGGAACCTCCAGACTGATTTCCAGAATGGTTGTACCAGTCTGCAATCCCACCAACAATAGAGGAGTGTTCCTCTTTCTCAGCATCCTCGCCAGCATCTGCTGTCACCTGAGTTTTTGATCTTAGCCATTCCCACTGGTGTGAGGTGAAATCTCAGGGTTGTTTTGATTTGCATTTCCCTTATGACTAAAGATGTTGAACATTTCTTTAGGTGTTTCCTGGAGGAGAAAATTCTAACCACAGTGCTGTTTAGTGGGTAGCTCCGGGTTTCTCCAAAGCCGAGTCACTTCCCTGTATAATCTTGCCACGTTTGCTTTAAGGGAAGATGTGGCACAAACAGTGCTTAGGGAGATGAATGACAAAGGAACGGGTGGGGCAGACAAGGCTGTCTGAAGTAGACGGAAAGCACGGACAGTCCAGCTTCAGCACAGGATTTTCCTAGGACAAAAGACATTTGGTATTAAAGCTGTGACAGAACCCTGGCTCTCCTCAGTGGAGCCAGTTTCCCCCGAGGGTCCACAGGGAACCTGATGATGGAGCAGCCACTGAACCCTTCAGAGTGGAAATGAGAGACAAGTCTTTGCTCTCAAAGGGTTTACAGTGGGTTATGGAAATAGGCAAAAAAAAAAAAAACCAAAACAAAACAAAAAAAAAAAAACCGAGAAGATGAGGTACAGTATAGGAGAGGTGATGTGCTGGGAGAGTCACCATTGAAATGCTTGCTGATCCTGCTTGGGAATTCAGGAAAGCCTCCTTGTGGGAGGAAACAGCCAAATGGTTCAGGCACAGATGGGAAGCTTGAGATGGGGGACTGGGGTGTGGGGCAAGGAGAGAAGCGGATGCCCTGCAGGAGAAAAAGGATAAACAAACTACCCAAAGGGGTGAGTGCCCTCTAGTCAGGGAACCCACAGCTAGACTAGCATGTCAAGTCAACTTTGCTACTGGCTTAACGGGACAAAAACAATGGCTACAGTTGCACAAAGAGATGATAGATGGTCTTTCTCCTCGCCTGGGTGTACAGACAGGTGAGAAACAACTAAAATGAATAAGGAGGCTTGAGGTCATCATGCCCTTGACTATGTGGGTTTAATCTTGTATCTTGTAGCTAGTAGGACCCACTCAGAGAAGCAAGTGCCAGATTTTAGAAGCCTTTTTAAATATATATATATATATATATATATATATATATATATATATATATATATGCTAAGTCAAGGGTTTTGAGCTAGATTTTGTGGAGATGGAAGAGAGGTTAAATGGTTTGAATAGTGAAGTATCAGATGTTTCAGATTTCATCAGAGGGAAAGAAAACAAGAGGATGAAAAATAATGACGGCCTTATGTAGCGCAATCGGAAGCTGGACGGAAGGAGGGGATCTGAACGGAACGTTCCCATTCTTTTCATGTCTTTTAGGGCATCGAGCATTCATAATTTACCTTATCACCGTCCATTGCTGGCTATTTTAGGTAGCGCAACTTTAGTGTGACACTCTGTCCCTTTTTCCCCCCACCAAGATTAAGTTCTTCACCACAACCAACAGTGCCGACTGTGAAGACCCCCAAAGTGTGTTTGTCCCCTTCAGTGACAGCCAAAAGGATAAGCAGAGGTTCTCTGTCTTCAGGAGCAAACATAAGAAGGTAATTCTTCTACCTCTTCCAGGGCACCAGCCTGAGGTAAGAAAGGTCTTCTGCGGGCCAGGCCATCTGGCTGCAGGTGTATGAGAGGAGGGTTGCCAGGAAGAACTAGAGAAGCCCCAAGAACCCACTCTATTTCTGGGGCTTCTTGTCCTACCTCCTTGGCAGGGGTAAGGCTGTAGAGGGGCTGGTTAGACAGTGACTCTCCATTTTGCTTTATGGGATGCAGATGCAGTCAGGCATACAGAGATCCACAGTCCCTTTCCTCACCCAGAGTGTACAGTGGGACCAACTCAGCTGGTAGAGATGCTGGGTGTCAGCATAGGCTAGAATACGTCTGGGGCTAAATCTGGGCTTAACTCAGCTTGCAGACTCTCCCTATAGTTAGTTACTTATTGCTTCTGGAAGATACAGTTCTCGAATGTTCTATTTAAGTCAGTGTTAAGCCAGTCTCCTGGGTCTCTGTTAACTGCTTTTGACCAAGGAGCTTGACATGTATAAATAAGACCGTGAATGTTATTGCCACCAAGAGTGATGAAGCCCTTTAGTCATCTGTTTGGATCAGAACCATCTCCTTTGCGTTGCTGCGATTCCGTGCTTACATATAGGAGTATACATTGTTGTTTATTTTCTTTTCCCCTTCCCACCTGTGTTTTCTCTCAGCTTCTCCATAAATTCCCGGCTAGCCAGTTCCCTGGGGAACTTGAATTCTGGGACAGAAGAAACTGAGAACAAAAAGACCACATCACCCATCAAGGCTGCTTTCATAGCCAGCCCGTTCACCAGCTTCTTGAATGGCAGCACCCAGACACCTGGCAGAAACTACCCTGAGCTCAACAACAATCAGTACACCAGAAGCAGCAACAGCAGCAGCGGCGGCAGTCTTGGGGGCAACCTGAACAGCTCTCCAAGCGCCAAGCCCGAGGAGCATAACACCATCCTTAGACCTTCCTTCTCGGGGGCGCTCTCTTCCTCCTCAGTGAGATTCCTGAGCCGTTCTATACCTGTAAGTTCACAGACACCACCTCTCAGTCCTCAGAACCCTGAATGCAACTTCTGTACCTTGCCTTCCCAGCCCAGGCTGCCACCAAAGAAATTTAATAGTGCCAAGGAAACCTTATGATCGACACTTTCCCTCTGTGTTGTGCAACTGTCCATGTGCTACATTCTGCTGGCTCCTCTTCAAGTAAATGCCGAGTTTCAACTGGGTTTTCTTCCTTCCTTTTTTCCGTCCCCCATCCTTCTGCTGAAATGCAGGGGCGTGGGGGGGGGTTCCTTAAAAGGGAGACAGCTTTCATTCCATCGATCACGGACCTGTAGGCTTTGGTTATTTTTCAGTTAAGTTCTTAATACGAGGTACCAGGCAAGACGGGATACCATAGCATTTGCTTTGCTTGGAGTGGTGTGTTGAGAGTGATGGCTTCCCTACTCCTCAGATCAGGATTGGGGTAAACAAATGTGGGAAGCCCTATAAGAACAGCACTCTTCCCACAGCTGAGCACCAGGCCTTCTGCAGGGAACTGACCCCACTATTCATGAATGTGGCAAACGAAGGTGTTAATAAGAGAACATCAGAGGTCAGAGAGGTGGGTAGGTCCCTGGACTTCCAGGGTACGAGCAGGTAGAGTCTCTAGGAAGACATTTACAATTAGCCACCTCTCTTCTAGGGACAAGTGAGAACTGCAAACGATTTTTGTCAAAGAGATCTTTATCTAGTCACCAGGCTCCTATTTAATAGCCTTGTTGGAGTGAAAATCGATTGGACAAGTCTCCACTACGAATTTAATATTTGGATTGTGTCAAACTGAAATCCGTTTCTCTTGAGAGGGGAAAGGCCAAGTAGGAGAAGTTTATACAATGTATCAGGAGGTGTGATGTGGGCAGGTCTGTTACTCTCTTGCAGGAGCAAGCCTGGCTCCCTCTGGGGGAGGGAGCTGTGTCTACATTTGCTGCCCATACTGCTCTTCACGCATTTGCTCAGCCAATCATTAGGACAAGACAGCGCTCTACAGGGGCAGTGAGCTGTGGAAGAGAAGTGCAGAGTTTGTGGCTTGTGGCCCATTAGTAAAACACAGCCCCATGATTAGTCCATGTTGGGACCCAGTTTCCTTAGCCTGTATGAGTAAGAATGTAGTGTGTGTGTATGTGTGTGTGTTTGGATGTGTATGTATTTGTGTGTGCATGTGAGGGTTTGCATATATGTGTGTGTTTATGTGTATGTGTTTGTGTTTTTATCTATGTGTTTGCAAGTGCGTTTGTGTACATGTGTGTGCATGTGTGTTTGTGTTTGTATCTGTGTGCATATGTTTGCATATGTATTTGTGTGTGTATGTGTATGTGTGTGAGTGTGTGTATGCATGATCTTGTGTTTGTGTTTTCATGTGTAGGGTCTCTGGACTCATTTGTATTACAAGCTTCTTTTCAAAAATTGATTTTTCTATAGTCCATATGCAATCCTTTCCCTAAGAGGAATTCTAGTGTATATAATTTTCTAGTGTGTATGATTTTATGTCTATGAAAAAATTCAGTTTAAATTTAAATTTTTAACCTTTATGCTTATTTCATTATGGACAGGTGTTTTGCCTATATGTATGTATCTGTGCACCATGTGCATGTATGTAGTGCCTGTAGAGGCCAGAAGAGGACATCTCTAGATTTTGTTATAGACCAGGGTTCCAGTTAACCTCCGGCCCATTCTTTGACCTGATTCTGATCAGATTCTAATCCCTTTAGACACACTGAGGAGATCTGTATTGTAAGTGCGGAAATCTACAAGACTGTGTGGGATTCATGGGTAGGAGCTAGATGGGAAAAGGCAGTGTATTTAAACTTTCACAACTGTGCTGATGCAGCCAGCACATTACAGAGTGAACTGAGTTCATCCAATATGTTCATAAATTGTTTTGTGGATCAGCCTCTTTTTTTAGAACTGACTATGGATCTTTTTATTTCCAGGAAAAGTGTTATATAAATAATGATACAAACAGCTCGTGGATTACACTGCCAAACGCTGCTGCCATGCTCCTTGAAAGTTTGATGCTAGAAGCATCAGGAAATTGTCAATTTCTTCCCTTCTGGGATCTCTGTTTAGGAGGGATAAGTGAGACCCCCATTCTTCTCTTCTAATTAGAGCTCCCCTCTGCTGGGTATGGGATTCTTTGCACAGTAGAAATCACTCCTGCACCCCATGATGTTTACACAGTGAACTTTGGCCTCATTCTGGGCTCTGTTGCTTTTTCTCACCCTTTCCCTTTCCTCCTCCTCCACGGCTTTCTTTGGCCAGAGTAGGGTATTTTTCCAGTAATTAATTATAAAATGTGGGAGTAGAGTTGCCAACCCCCTCCACCTCTTTTGCAGAGAAAGGCATTTATGATTAGAATAGGCAGTATGGCTACCCTTTCTTCTCTTTCACCCTGAGAGAAAAGCAGATCTCCTGTGCAGACCTCTGTTCTTTATCTTTGTCTCTGAAGCCTTCTGTGACCTGCCATGACATGGAGGCTTAAGTTCTTGCCCTGCGGAGCAGCTGACAGGAAGTTTAAATGAAGATGGAGGTCCCCACTTCCTGTGGAGATAAGTACAGGTTTGGGAACAGGACAGTGCAGGACCCCAGAACAAGTGGGACAAACTCATTCAACAGAAACATTTTAGGGGAAGTAAAACATTCGCCTATGTAAACACAAGGACCTGGGATCAGACCCTTAGAACCACCATAAAAGCTGAATGCTTTAGTGCACATCTGTAATCTCAGTGCTTCTGGGGTGAGATGGGAGGCAGAGACAGGAGACTTTCCAAAAGCTAACAGGCCTATATACCCCAGTGACATACGACAGAAAGAGTACATCCCCCCAAATGGTGGAAGGTGAGGACAACACCCAAGGTTGTCCTCTGACCACACACACACGCACACACACACACACACACACACACACACACACACACACACACACACCCCATCACAGGTAACACCTCCCCTCCCATCACACACACACAACCTACTTTGAACTTCCTAGGTAAGAAAATGAAGTCTGAGCAGTAATATCCTCCCTGTACCCTTAAGAAAGACCCAGAAGCTCTCAGAGGATTGTGTGGGGGATGGGTGTTTAGAGGGAGCCTAATATTTTAAAAGCTACAATTAGCAGCTCATTTGAAAGCTGCAATTGCTCTCTCACTTTTTGCTGCAGCTCAGCCCCCAGAAAAATGTAAAAATGATTTCCTCGTTCTGTCATTAGCTGCCTTAACACAGAAAACAGGAATAAATGTTAAGGAATCCTTGCGGCTGTGGCAGAGTGCTAAGCCATAGTCAGATTTTATTTTCATTATCTTGGCCTATTGGGTTAGCCTTGTCTCCACTGTCCAGAGCAAAAGCATGGGATTGCACTTTGGGTGACCCCCCTCAGCCCTTTTGTAGAAACTGGTTTGCTTCCTGACTGAGAAGTTCTCAAGTGCTTAAGGAACGGGGGACATGTGATGAGGGCGTGGGTGGGGTGGAAGTGTTTTATTAAGTTGAAATTGCTTGTGGTAACTGTCTTGAATATTTGCTATGTTATATTTTTAATGACATTTTCAGTGAACTGCGAGTCATCACCCTGTCCTTACCTGACCCCAAGTCTTTGTTGGGGACTGATGTTTTTCCCTGTAAGCTGTTCTGTATCCCACTTTGGTCTTTATTGTAGCACTTCTTAGTACCATGGATTTCACTGTCCTGTGGTAGGCTCTAAGCACTGTGGGAGCAGAGATGGTACCCTCATTGCCATGGTTACACGCCTGGATCCTGTTATACAGTAGGCACTCCGCAGGTGTATGTTGGCTGGATAAAAAGATGGATGGATGTTTAAATGGAAAGGTATGGTAAGAATGATTACTTTTCTTTTGTATATAAAAGTCTCAAGGGGCAAAGAGATTAACGTTTTTTGTCCAAGATTTTCCTACAAACAGATAAGAGAATCATAGTTGGAATCTAGGGCATTGTGAATCCAAAAGACATAGTATTTTGATGGCTTTATGTTGCATATGTACTGTTACAGCAGATACATATATATATATACATATGCATATATATACATATATATATATATATATATATGATAGATATTTAAACAATTCCCCCCCCCACTTCTTTTCCCTAATGGGGCAAGGAAGCTGTGAGGTAAGGTTAATGTCTTGGTCGTTTGGGTTTTGTGGGATGAATAGGAGCCTGCAAGCAATCCTCGTGAAGGTCAGACTCTGGAGAATGGCTGTTTTATACAGCAGCAAAAGTAAGAACAGAGTTGCTTTAGTGCTGTGGTTGAGTTCCCAGGTTCTAAAAACAAGTTGACCTGACTTGGAATTCTGCTTCTGACACTTCCTTTTATGGAGGTATTTGTCAACTTTTTAACTTCTTTGAGCCTCGGGGAACCAATGTAATTATAACGCTCAGAAGGAAATCGAATTTTCTTGTTTGTGTGAGGCTTACACAATATTACTGGAATTTTTAAGATACAGAAACATGTCTGTGGCTTTGAGAATGACTGGTGATTTACAGAGTGTTGAAGTTGATGTCATGATGTCCATTGTAAATGGTTATGGTGTTTGGTTGACAAAAAACGACATGAAGGATTGTGCAACTGCTTACCAACAGTGCTTGGTGGCTGCCAGCTACTGTTGCTGTTAATAGCTGTGAGTATTCCCAGGACAGCTGAAGGACTGCATAGCAAAGAGCAGACTGGGAGGTGACACTGAAGCCAAAGGGAAGAGAAGTAGAGAAGGAGCTGTGAGGGACTTTAAAGCAAGAGCGACCGACCAGCCGGGATGATTTGGTTGGAAAACTAATTTTTTAATATTATAGTAATTCTTCTATTTTTATTATTAATTATTGTATTTGTTTACATTTCAGATGTAGTTCCCCTTTTGAGAATAAAATATTTACTTCTCTTTTGTGAAATAATCATAGCTATGTATCCCTGGCTGTCCTGGAACTCATTTGTCCCCTCCTGAGTGCTTGGATCATGGTGCCCGTGCCACCATGCTCAGATAAATGATTAACTTTTTAGTGTATAAAATAATGGGTGTTGTTGTGACATTTTATATGTCTGCTGTTGTGCTTTGTTCATATTCATACCCTGAACAAGCTCCTTTGTACCCCGTCCTCCTTGCTCCCTCCTCCTTCTCCCTTCTTCTTCCTCCCTCCTCCTTCTCCCCCTCCCTCCTCCCTCTTCCCTCCTCCCTCCTCCTTCTTCCCTCCTCCCTCCTCCTTCTCCCCTCTCCCTCCTCCCTCTTCCCTCCTCTTTCCTCCCACCCACTGCTTCTTCTCCTTTCAAGTAGTCCCTCTGCTCTCATGAAGTGCATGCGTGCATCCGTGTGTGTGTGTGTGTGTGTGTGTGTGTAGAAAACGTGATTTGTCCTTTTCCTGCTTTACCTTCTCCTGTCCCTTCCTCCTCCTTCCCAGAAATTCTCTCCCTCCCTCTAAACAGTTTCCTCTTCTAAGTCCGTGTCACACACGTACATATTGAAATCTAGATTCTGCATATGAGACAAAACGTGACCTTCATCTTCAGTAACCTAGCCTAATTTGCTTACATGATCTCCAGTGCCGTCCATTTTCCTGAAAACGATATGTCCTCATTCTTTATGTCTAAATAAAGCTACATTGTGTATATATACTACATTTTCTTGATCTACTCACTGGACGGTGGGTACCATGCCTGGTTCTGTATCTTACCTGCTGTGAGTGATGTTGCAGTGAACACGGCGTGCAAGCATTTCTGTGCGGAACCGATGTAGTGTCCTAGGAGTGGCGTAGCTGTGCCATGTGGCAGTTCTACCAGTATCCATGGTGACTGCACTAATTTCCATTCCCACTGTCCTAGTTTGATTTCTGCTGTTGTGATGAACGCCAGGGCCAGAAGCAACCTGGGCAGGGGAGGTTTGTTTCAGGTCACACTTTCATCTCCTATCACTGAGGGATTTCAGTGTAGGATCTCAAATAGGGAGGGAACCTGGAGGCAGAAGCTGATGCAGAGGCCATGGAGGGGTGCTGCTTACTAGCTTGCTTCTCATGGCTTGCTCAGCCTGCTTTCTTGTAGAACCCAGGGACACCAACCCAGGAATACCACCATTCAGTGATCTGAGTCCTCATATTGATCATCAATAAGAAAATGCACCACAGGCTGGTCCACAGGGCGAACTGGTGGAGGCAACTTCTCAATTGAGGTCCCGTCTTCCTAATAACTTAAGTTGGTGTGAAATTGACATCTAATGAGCCAGCACACCCACCATCAACATGGCCTCACCAACTTGTATTGTTTTTTGTTTTCTTCATGATAACCATTCTGACTGAGGTGAGACGCAATCTCTGTCCTGTTTGATGGACGTTCGCGAGAGGGCTAAGGATGTGACATGCCGTATGTGTTTGGTCATTTGTATTTCTTTTGAGAAATGGTCCATGCTGTTCATTTTTCTGATGTATAACTGATAGATTTTTCTCCCTTTCTGTAGGTTCTATTGTTTCTTTTTCCAGTGCAGAAGCTTTTAAATTTCATACAATTCCACTCGTTAGTTTGGTTTTTCCTGAGCTAGTGAAGCCCCCACCCCCCCGAAAGTTCTTAACTGTGCCATAGAAAGGTATGATTTGGCAGAGATATTTCTGGCATCTGTGTGGAAGAGAGCTTTTGTGGAATATGTAGAAGCGGGGAGACCCATCAGAGAGAGCCCTTTCTGCTGTGCTTGGCGCCTGCCTCAGTAGGAGTCCTTGAGTAATATTATATAGATTAAATAGATTCTGACTTTAAACACACATTTTAGCATTGATAATTCTAAATAATCCTATATAGTCAACAGTGTTAGCAGTTTCATTAATTCAAAAACAATATGCATGTGTTTAAATTACAAGTCATTATTACTGTGTGCGCACGTACACATGTGCCATAGATGTGCATGGTCAGAGGACAAGTCTATAAGCTTGGGTTTTTCTTTCCTCCTTTTGTCTGGGCTCTTGGATTGGGATTCAGGCCGTCACACTTGTGTGGAAACTGCTTTACCTATTGTGCCAACTCTCCTACCCCTTTATTTAGTTTTATAAATGAAAACTTAATCAGCTCAAGAAAAGTTATGGTCCTTAAACAGGCCCCCCCCCCCGCCTTTGTCATTTGCAATATTTGAGCATGAGATGCTGTAAAATAAAACGCTTTGTTAACTTAAAGAATGTGCATATTCAGTTCCAAGATTTCAAGAGAACGTTCCTTCAGTGTGGGAGTTCCATTATTCCCGCTTTGTGGGGACAGCCTTTTTGAAGAGGCAGCCGTGGCTGTTGGCTCCTAGGTGTGTTCGATCACCATTCCTGTAGTAGGAGCTTCTAGAAGGGGCACTGGGTGTCACCCAGTGAAACCATTTTGGTGGTTTTCCTGGAGTTGTAGCCTGCATTAGGCTTTTCTTTTGTTCGCTCAAACCCCACTCTTCACACGTCTCAGGGGCACCGTCCTGCAGGCAGTAAGGTCCACCAGTGATGGCACTCAGTGTTCTAGAATGTTTCCAGTATTCTTGGTTCTGGGATTTTCTCATTTCCTTTGTTGGGCTGATGTCTTTTATGGTCTCAAATCAGACTCTTTTAATTCGTGTTTTAGAAGTGGCCGATGTTCCCACGAGGAGCCAGTTACTCCCCACTGCATTTCTGCATCATCACTTACCTGGCGTTGTCCCTAGACACTGTGTGGCCTTTCGAGTGTCCTCTGCAGTCTGTTCTCACCCCCTCTTGGCTTCAGGGAGATATTTCTCGAAGCCCTTTGCTCTCTCCACCCATTTCTCCTCTTTAAAGATGTCTGTTATCCTTCCACTGTTTTGTGAAGTTGTTCCCAATAAACTAATTTTGCTCACAGCTTCCCTTTTTCTGTCTTATGCACCTATCCATGGTGAGTATTTAGTACTTTGTTCTTATTGACATAAAGTGTTGCTATTCTGTACATGAACATCAATGTTTACGTATTGTCCATACATGACAAATTATATGGACATTTCATGAGCTTCTTGAAATTCAGGGTTGGTTTTTAACATGTTGCTCAGGCAGACACAATAATGAAAACCTGAAAGACCTGCTTGGTTTCAAGTCAGAAGTCAAATCGAAAGGACTTTTCCACTTTTTCTTAGCCACCACTGCTGTCTCCTCCTCCTCCCTCTTTTATCCCCTCTCCTCCTCTTCCTCCTCCCTCTCCTCCCACCTCCTCTTCCCTCCTTTTCTTCTGCCCCCTCAACCCCCCACTCCCCCAACACACACACAGGGTCTTACTTATGCTGCCCAGCCTAACCTCAAACTGTGGATTTTCTGCTTTAGTCTCCCAAATGTTGGGATGGCCGCCCGGGCCACCATACCTAGCTGGCCTTGACATTCTTATACCTTGTTGAGTTTGACTATGATCCCTAGGCTAGCACTCATTCTTCTACTAAGATGGGTTGGGCCGCCCTTTGTTACAAAGACTCTGGATAAACAATTTGAACAGCCGGTGTATCACGAGGTCCTTCTGTGTTCTACCATCAGGCAGAATATCAGTATACTCTAGAAATAGTCAATGCTTAACGTAAGGTTTGAAATGATAGGAAATTATTGATTCTATCCTTGTACAAAACCAGCGTGGTGAGAAGCCACTGAGTAATTGGTGTGTTAAAGCCCATTTCGTTGTTATTTCAGAGCACTGTTACTGATGACAGGAATGAGCAGTTTAGTAGCCATGTGCTCCCAGGAAAGCCCTCCTACCTTTCAGTACTGTGTAATGGATTTTCCTGATTTCAGCTTGATGCCCACTCTCTGTTTTGAAAATACTGACCCCTTCCTCACTTTAAATATGACATCTAGTCATTGAGTCGTTGCGAACAGTCTACTGACCTAAGAAATGACAGACTAAAGGTGAACTGTATTAAATATTTTGAATTTATGGATGCTTAATCGAATGTTAGTGCACTGAATAGTGAAGATGGTTCTGCATTTCTAAACTTTTGTTGTTTCTGACTTGCTGTGATTATTTTTTTTCCACCATTCCTCTTTCCTCTGACCTTGGTTTGGATTTGTGTATATTCTCTCAGCCAAGAGACACTAGTAAGAGTAAGAACAGGAACTCAGTCAGAGCATTAAATCAGGTCCTCCGCATTCCACCCTGAGCCCCTGCTGCTCCTGTGTTCCCCACCCGGGGGATCTGGGATTGGGGAAGTATCCCGTGGTTACAAGGTCAGCGAGATGCAGAGGAAGCCTTTAGATTTGCAACAACTACTTCTGCCGGGTTTGCAGACGTACCTGGCTGTAATTTAAGTCTCTAATGTTAAACACTGGTTTACATTAACTTTGCATAAAGCCTGACAGCTATTTTTGTCTCTCCATTTGAAAGCACCTTTCAAATACAAGTGGCAAAATTGCTACCAAAAAAAAAAAAAAAAGTATGGCATGGGGTGGTTTATATTATCTTAATTGCCTTTATTATTAAACTTAAATTTACTTACTCATTTCTTCATCTTCTTTCTTTCTCTCTTTTTCCCCCTTCTGCCTCGGAGGAATGTTCTAGAGCCTGACTCATGCTGGATGAGTGCTTTGTCACTGACTAGTTATATCTCCAGCCCCTTCCCCTTTATGTTTTGACAGCAGGTCTCACTAGGAGGCAGGCTGGCTGAGCTTGCTCCGTAGCCCAGCCACCCCTTCCTTGAACTTGGGGCTCTCTAAAGTGGCTGGGATTATAGGACTGACTGAGCCACCAGACCTGGCTGCAGCCATTTTCTTACATAATAAGAACAATTCAACGAGGTCAGTAGCAACGAGTATGACTTTAATGCTTTATTTTTATTCTATTCGTTTTTTAGGAGCAAGGAATAAAAGAAAGTATCTTTTATATATGTATAATATATGTATATTATATGTATATAATATATATATATAATATATATGTATGTATACATATATATATATATGTATAACTTAACAATTTAAAATTGCTGTACCTCATGTATAAATCTGTACTACAGGGCTCAGGGTTGTTCTGAAGCAAAGTCAGACAGAGATACACGTTGTTTTCTGCAAGACCCATAGTTCCATAGAGGCATCTCCTGGCTCAATTCATCTTCAGCCTTCATTCCTGGTCTTTCTGTCATTATGTTACCTCCGCCACACTCCACTTAAAACACCTACTTCCCAATTTAGGACTGTTTCAAAGGCTTGTACCGTGAGATGATTTTTCTTTTGCTTTAAAGTTCATTGGTTTCTGTAACACATCTAAGGCTTAGATGACTCCTGACGGTCATTGCTATTTGGGTTCCTTGTGTTCTGATGGCTTTTGTGGTTATGGAGAATTCTCAGCTATTAATTTTTTAGATGCATCTTTTCTCTTTTCCTCTTACCTTCCCCCTGAACTTTGGAGAGAACCAGGTATTACCTCCCATCCAGTGTGAAAGTACCCGCCGAAGGTCCCTAGCACAGAAGGGAAGTGAACTCAGGGTATTTATGCTGACCCCGTCAATGTATCCTCAGTATTTCTGATCTTTTGTTTTATATTTTAGTTCTGAGCTCTAACTAATGCGGTGATCGAGCTCCTCTGTTTTCCAGGTATTAACTGTCTTTACGGCATGTGCTTTCTAGCATCTACCTGTTTATGGCGTCTGATGCAATGATTTCAATGACCTCATTTTTCTCCTCTAGCATCTCTGATCTCTGTGTTACTACAGCCATCTGTTTGAGTCTGGGCCTGCCTGTTTGGGTGTTGTAGTTTTTCCTTCTCACTATGACCTGTTCCTTGTGGGTCTCAATGCTCAGCCACTCTCTCTGGCTTTGCATTTCCTCTTCGGAGGCCTTTGTCTTGGATGTGGCCTTGTCTGTTCTCTCTGTCACTTTCCTTGTAAGCTCTAGCATTCTAGTTGGCAGGTTCACTCTGAATGTGAGGCTGTGTGTGTGAGTGTGTGTGAGTGTGTGTGAGCGTGTGTGTGTGAGGGTGTGTGTGAGGGTGTGTGTGAGGGTGTGTGTGTGAGTGAGTGTGTGTGTGAGTGTGTGTGTGTGAGTGTGTGTGTGAGGGTGTGTGTGTGAGTGTGTGTGAGCGTGTGTGTGTGTGAGCGTGTGTGTGTGTGAGCGTGTGTGTGTGAGTGTGTGTGAGTGTGTGTGTACACACGCCCGTCTGTGTGTTGCCCAGGGGCTGATGTTTGATGTCTGTAGAGTTGTTAGTAGGGGGACTGATTTACTCAGAGCATTAGAACCAATTCCCAACAGGTGTCGTCCTCATTCTCCACCTTCTCTTTTGAGGCAGGGCCTCTCACTGAGAGCCTCTCTGCCTTGACTGACTTACCTGTAAGCTCTCTCGGGCTCTTCTCCTCTCTGCCTCCCCAGTGCTTGGGTTACACTGTACCGGGCTTAAGTACGGGTGCTGAATATCTGCGTTCAGATCCTGATGTTAGACAGGCGCATTGCTCACTGAGCCATCTCCCCAGCCCCAGATGGGAGGTTTATATTTGTTTATATTTGCTTCTCCCTCATGATTCTTCTCTTTCCTGAAGTTTCGTTTTATTTAATTTATGTAAGAATTATGCCTATTTGTGGCTCCAATGTGATGTTTTGATATGCAGTGGTGAGATCAGGAGCGACTAACATATCCATCGCCTTGGCTAACTTATCCGTTCTGTGGGTTCTGCTGATTCTTTGGGGTCTTTCAATTTAGGGACAGGTCTGAATGACTCCAGGCTCCTGTCTTGATGAGCTGGTCCCAGGCTTGCTTCTCAGGCATGGATGTGTGCATGAATGAGCCCTGGTCTGAGGACAGTGGCCATGGCTTCTGCAGCCCCCTTTCATAGCTGGGAGAGCCTGAGCCAGCCGTGGCATTAAGCCTGGGGTCCTTGTGTCCTTTTTGCCTGTGTGTCCTTGAGAACAGAGCAGCTGGTCACCTCTGCTTGCCTCCAACTCTGCAGTCAGTGACCTACCACTGAGGCTTCATTTGTTTCCAGGTCACAAGGATGCTTGATCTTGCTTGGAGCCCTGCCATGGTTTCTCCTCCTTCCTTATATTTTACAAATATTTAATATTTGTCCGCAGGGAGGAGGGTCATTTAGAGCATAGCTTGCTGGTCCACCTTGATGTTATGTCTGCGGCTCCCCATTTTAGGGCCTTTTGGAATTTATCCAATCAGCTTTTAAAGCTCATTGCCCTGTGCGTGTGAGCATCAATCTTCCGATCCTGTCAGGCAGTTCCTCGTGTCCTGGAACACCTCCTGCTCCTCCCATGTGCCATTCCTTACCTGCTGTGTTCCCAGCCTACTCAACCCTCCTCCTTTCCTCTGCCTCTCAAACTCTCCTGTGCAGCTTTTCTTGGCCACACTCGACTCTAGCACACTCGGCCTTTTCAGAAGTTACCCTGCTTTGCGTGTTTGGCCTACATCACTCCTCTCCTGTATAGACTCTCCTATTTGGTGGATGTCAGCCCCCTGGATTCCCTACAGAATTGCTTGGTAAACCTGAGGTGAGGCAGATATATCAAGCAGAAGACATGACATCTAACTTTTGGATGTCTCGTGATATCTCGCTTTTGGACAGGTTTACCTAGCAATTGCAGGTTTATTTATGTATTTTTATAGTTTTAAATATTGATAAGGTGATTTCTTTCTTTTAAAATTTTGAAACTCTGTCTCTAGTAAGGACATTCCGCGGACTCTCTTTCTGTGCATGAGACATATTTGTATTGTAGCCCCTGTCATATACGGAAGGCATTTCAGTGGGAAATGCATCTATATATGCATACACAGATAACACATTACTTAGGAGGCCTTTGGGTCTGCCAGAGCTGCCCCCAGACCCTATGGCGGTCCTTGTGAACTATTGGATAGCCCCTCTGTACTTTCTCCCCATCACTGGCACCTCTTGCCTTTCATTTCTCATATACTGTCATCTGTATTAGTTTCTGAGAGAGTTGACCCAGTCACATTCATTTGCCATTGTTCAAGGGTTCTGCTCTGTCTACAGGGCCGACTCCTGATCTCTTTCTTGGCTTGCCATTCAAGGCCCGACCCCATCATCCCTGTGCCCTGCTGTTTGCCTCCCATTCAGCCTCTGCCTTGGCATCTTGGCATTCAGTACCTCTGCCCTGCTTGAACCCGAGGCCGAGCACATGACATTTGCTCTGTGGTTTCTCTTTTTCTCCGATTGGATTTATATTTCCAGACCTGCTGAAACAGGCTCTTTGGATGACAGGTCTGCGACCGGCCGGTCCAGGTAGAAAGCCTTTTGCTCCTTGACTCACGCAACAGTTCACACACCTGCCACTCAAGATGTCAGGTATCCAAGAGTCTTCTTTCTGCTGCGGGCTTTTACGCTGCTCAGAGCATCTTTGTTCCCAAAGCTCCACAGAACAAGAAGCGCCTACTAGGTAGTGTTGAGTTAGAAGCTGGATACTAGATCTCTGCTCATGTTAAGCAAATGAGCCCGAGAGCCCATAGACCCCTTTAGCCTTGCTGGTGTGTGAGGAATCAAAAGAAAACCGAGTTTTCAGTTTTAACCTTAGTATACAGTCATCTGGAAGTTGTCTATTATTTTTAAGGGAATATGACTTTAACTATAATAGAAAATAAATTTAAAACAAGCTGACATCAATATAATTTTGGTGTTCGGATGAACTGAAAACACTCAGGTAATGGTTGACTGAGTCAAGGAGGGTGTCAACAATCTGTCATCTAACAATTGAACTCTTTGTGATTGCTGAAAAGCCTATATTAAATTCCCCCAGAAAAAAAAGTCTATTAAAAGCCATGTAGGAAGGTAAAAGAATATTTTACATCATGTTTTAATTAACCAGAATAGTCTTGCTCCTTCTTGGGGCACTTGGAATGCATGGAGGGTACAAGGAGACCGTGCCTACCCCTCTCAGAGACGATTTTATCACAAAGCTTTGGGCTTTTTGTCTTGACCATAAAGCCATCTCTAGTGGACTTTTGTCTACCGTCCCTGAAAAGTTTGCATTCTGTCACAAGAAGTGAATTCTTTAAAGCATTGAGAAGCTTTAAAGACTTTGTGGGAATATGTATCAGTGTGCACATTTTGTGTGTTAATTCCTAGGCAGTGCAGAAAGCCTCAAGCTATAATAGAGACATGAAAGGCATATAAGGGAGGAACATAAAGAGGGTTGTAGATTAAAATTCTCTGTGTTCACTTGTTCATCAATGCTTTGGAAGCAAGGGTATAAATAAAACCTCATATTATCAAATACATAGTTTTCTTAATTACCTAAAGTGTTAAACTATTTTTTCTTCAGTGTATTTTGCCTCTATAGTTAGAATTCACACTGGGGATAACAAGCAGACCATGTGTTTCTTGCTTAAGAGACCTGAGGAAATAAAGAAACATAATAGATACCCAGTGTACTAAACGGCCTGTAGTTGCAGAAAGGGCTCTGGCTTCCCAGGGTGCTAAGCCATAAGCTTTTATACGAATTAGTTGAACAGAAGATACATCGTTACTGTTCTGCTGTCAGGATGTTAATCTGTCATCCTTTCTTATTTGTTGTTTTTGACAAGCAGCTTATGGTTGTATTTACTAACGTCTGTACTGTATGTATGTCTATAATTATGAGACATTTCCCTGCCACGATTAAGTGGCTGGGCTGTTTAAGAAAGAAACGCCCCCAGAAGAGCTAAAGTTTTAAAGTTACAATGTACATCTGCCAAAACAGATTAGCAGTGAGTTTCCGAGCAGAACAAGCAGTCCTGAGCTTACCTAACACTTTGTTTTATGTCAAACCTTCTTGCTTTCAGGGGATGTAGCTTCCTGACGGAAGTTTGTATTTTGACACAAAACCTTGTCAGGCAATAAATTTCACCCTTGCTTCCCCGATCGAGCATTTCTGTATTCTTTCATGTTAGCCATACTGTGATAATGCTGTATATTCCTAAGAGACTTGATCTAGTCTGAGTCCTGTGAAATTTACAGATCAAAGGAGCTAGAGACTAAATATCTTGGTTAGGTGACCACTTGTGAATATGAAATAACGTTTACATCTCAGGTCTCATGACCATCCCCACTGTCTCTGCCATTATCTTGATTAATTTATCTTAGAGACATTGGCATTAACACGTGGAGACCAAAACAAAACCAAAGAACAAAAACCGAACAACAACAACACTGTCCAGACAGAATTAAAACATTATTTAACAAGAATACTCAATGTGTAGATTTTTGTTGTTGTTGTTTCTGAGACAGGGTCTCTGTGTGCAGTCCTGGATGTTCCGGAACTTACTGTGTAGTCCAGGATGACCTCTAATTCAAAGAGATTCTCCTACCTCTGCCTCCACAGTGCTGATATCAAAGGCATGCACCACAACGTCCGGCCATGTAGTTACAATAAACTTTTTTTTTTTTAAATTTTGGTCCTGATAAAAAATAATTTAAAAATGTACTATCTCCTTTAATGTGACCCATATAATGTTTTGTAATTCATATATTTTGTTCTCATCAGGGTGAGAGAGCCTGTTAAATGGAAATTCACGTAGTGATACAGGACAAATCCTTGTGGTTCCGACGAGGAACTACTGTGCAGATGGCCCATGTTTGTGCCTTGGAGCTGGGCTCCCAGGCTTCAGACGCCTTCATTTCCTAGTTGAGTAATCTGGGCCAAGTAACTGCTATGTGCCCCAGTTTCCTCATCTGTAAAGTGGTGGCATGCAGGACTTAATGAGTAAATACATACAAGGTGTCTAAACTGTGCCTGACGTATAGAAAAGTACTCAGTTGATATCTCAGACCTGATAAACTGAAAGTATTTTATCTAATTTATTAAGAACCCCTAAGTTTTCTTTTCAGCTGGCTTAATAAAGTTAATGGTAATAATAATATTGTTTTTCAAGTACAATGTATATTCTTATTGTAAAAAACAAAAATTTAGTAACTGATTACTATCTTTGCTACAACATTAGTACAGGTTGAATACCCCTCATCTGAAATGAATTTGAATTTTATTTACATGTATATGATGAAGTCTATTGGGGCTGGGGTCTGTATATTACAAGACAGTTTCCTATACAGTCTGCACACAGCCTGAATGTTACATTATGTATTTTTGTTGTTGTTTACTTGTTTGTCTGTTTTTGTGCCTGCATGTTGACTGAACCCATCATATAAAGTCGCTGTGGGACTTTCAGCTTATAAATGGTCAGTCGTAGGTTGTGAAGGCTTCCGCTGTTTGGTCTGTACTTCTGTGACATATACAGAGGGAAACATTCTGTACAGTTGGTTGTCCTGTTGATGTCTGTGCAAGGAGCCTGAAGCCATGTTGTGTTTGGTGTGCTTTTGGTTGAACACACAGCTAAGGACACTTAGACACCCATCATTTGTGCTGAGAACCCACGCACGTGCACTGATGCTTTGCTTCAAAGTCTCCATGGCTGAGTCCAGGTGGCCCACAGCGCCCCTGGACCTAACCTCATGATGCAGGCACACAATGCTTTGGCATCTATTGTTTCTGTCACCACATACTGTTCCTCCCCTGAGGAAGCCAGTGTTGGTTGTGATGTCCTGAAGGCAGCAGATGTCATAGACTCTGGTGTTTCTCTTTCCCTTTAGTCTTTTTCATTAAAAAGTTTTATTTTTAGATTGAGAATAAAAAGGATGTTAATATTTTACAAAATACTGAAGTTGCAATGATTGGATAGACTCATTTTTACAGATCTTTTATTTTATTTTTTAACTTTCCTTGTACTCTCTAAAGAAGCCACGGGGTATGATTTGTTCCAAGACTCTCAGTATTGCATCTTCCTCCTGCACTGCCTAATCCATCTGTAATTGTTTGCTAAACAAATGCACTGGCAGGACAAAGGGTCCTGCTCTGGCCAGATTTGGTTGCAGAGATCTGCAGAGCGATTTCAGCAATGCGAGAGAGCAAGCTGGGTCCAGGAAAGCAAAGCAGGAGGAATCGTCCTGAGCTACATTTGGAGCTGGACTGAATCCCGGGGTTTGTGGACTTTGCTAGGCAAAAACAAAAGCCCTGGTGGGGAGACCAATGAGTACATACATGTTCATGTGAGTAAGAGAAGCTGAAGGTATTCTAAACCTTGCCTGATTTCCAGCTGAGGGACTGCAGGGAGTTAGAAAATGAAAACTATAGCCACACGCATAGATTTACAGGATACATTGATGTCTGTGTAAGAATCCTTGAAGAGAGTTTCAGGCGACTGAGTGATGTTTGCCACATCCTGCATTGACTGGGAACTGACGAAGCCCTGAGGCTCTAAGGGCTGCTTGCAAACACAACTTTGTTGTAAACTTACAAGCTGTTTAAGGAACTCCTAATTTCTGTTAGAGCATGTGCAGCTTTTCTAATCAGAACAAAAGCATGAGTTGAATGTTCCGGAAGGCACAGCATCTGCATCCCACAGGTGTAATATCCTTGCTGACAGGGAGACACTGCACTGGCTGTGCCTCTGACTGGTTTTCCAGACTTCAGGAGAAACTGGGGGAAAGCAGTGGGGCAATAATCACTAATATTGCAGCTGTTGTCCTATGAGCCGAGGGCTGTATATCCCAGTCCACAGGACATCCCCTCTGTGAGATCACTATTTATATTGTGATGCTTAATTTTTATCATCGCCCTCCTTTCAAAGCTTTAATCTAAACCACACCCCCAGTTAAGAAAGTTAACCCCTTTCCCCTTTTCTAAGTGTTCTTGACATCAAATGTCATTTAGCCCAGAGACCCACAACTCTCCCTCTTCCTGCATGCAGTCCTTTGCTAGTGAAACACGAAAACTTTACACTGTAAACATTGCTAATTAAGTAAACTGCTAGATTGGGTTAAAATACTTAATAAATGGCTAAGTTCTTTGGAAAGTGAATGTTGTGTGCATGTGTCTGTGTGTGTGTGTGTGCACCACGTGTGTGTGCGCACATGTGTGTGTGTGTATGTGTGTGTGTATTTATGTGTGTATGTGACTATAGCTATATCACCACCAAAATGGACCAGTATGAAAATTAATAAGATCCATAAATAAAATACATCCTGTTAGCAAAATACTGCAGATTGGTTTGAGTATTACTGAGAAAGAAAAGTATCTTGTAGAGAAACAAGAGGTCTTTGTTGCTCTAGGAGTTTGATGAGAGGAACTGTGCAAACGATTGCTAATGCTTAGATCTGTATTCTGATCTGTATTCTTCTGTACAACCGTTATGTGCTACCCAAAAATTAACTTTGGTGAACTTTCTGCTGTTTTTACTCCTTTCCTGGTTTGTGTCTCTGTCCGGGCATTCTGATGCACGCAGCTCTTGTTCCTCTTCTGTCAGAGTGTCCAGCTCAATGTGGGAGGATTCGTGTCCTCCCTTCATGCTTACGTGCTGTCACATTGTTATAAGACTCCTGTGCTCTCCATGCTGTTGGGTCCTCAGATCAGATTCCAAAGCTAGTTTTCCTTTGTGCTCCCTTAGTGGAAAGGATTTATAAGGTAAACTCAAGCATCCTCAAGGACTATATTTAACTGGCTCCTATCTCTGTTTGAGAAGAGGATACTTACGTGTATTAAGTAAAAAAGAAAAAAAATCCAAAGTTTGTTCCAACAGCTCTCAACAGGTAATAACTATCATTTAATGTTGTTATGTAATAGCATTACTATACTAAGGCTCAAGAATCAAATTGATTCTTTACTTTCGATTAGTACTTGATTGGGATCACGCTTAAACGTTGTTAAATCATTTGAAAAATGGAATTCTCCAGTAATCACTTCACCTAACCAAATGCCTTGCTGTCTTGGTAACAGCTTTCTTTCCCCACTGTTTGCTTCCTTAGCTCCTTATGTGCGTCTTTTACATAACATACCTGAGCGGCCTTGTGTTGGAGGAGGAGGCTGTATGACGTGTTAGCAGCTTTACATGTGATGGAATTTAACCTCAGTTTATGTCTCTCCCTACACAGTCCCTTCAGTCTGAATATGTTCATTACTAAGGCCTTGCCACTCCGGTGAAGACAGTTCCAGTCTTAGACATCTGGATGTGCAATGTGGAAGAAACCAGCTGCTTGTCCGGAGGATGTCTCTACCTTTTTACCTTAAATTAGAGAGAGTGTTAACATAGTACTGTGGAGAGACTAGAGGCCAGAGCACTGGCTACGACTACTATACATGCACTGGAATGATCTTTATGGAGCTGTCCATACTTGTAAAGACAGTTTTAATGTTAAATTGGTATTTTAAAAGGTTATTTTTAATGTATTTCAGTAATGCATTTGTTACTGCATTTACATGTACAGTGTTACATTATATATGTATCATGAACTTTATAAAAGACTATTTTGATAATTTTATAAATATATAAAATTATGTAAAAGCTACACTATATTTTGATTTAGATTTTCCTGCTGTTTGCTACCAAAAAATTTGTATTTTAAATTTGTTTAGCTTTAGTATGGTTTTGTCTACAATGAGTATAGAATTCTTCCTTATTAAATGAAAACGAGGGAGCGAATTTCTAGATGTGATTTTAATGCTCCCCTGTGAACTCAGTCGATCAGGCCATTCTCTGCTGAAGCCTGTCTGAACTAAAGTTCATCCAAATTTATCTTTACCAAGAGTGGGGGTTGTTTGATAGTTTATTTAGGAAAAAACTATGCCCCTTTGTTTTTGTTCTGCAGCCTTTCAAGTAGGAGGCTTAAAAAAAACTTGACAATTTTTCAAGATCAGAATTAATGGGCGTTTCTCCTGAAAGCATGATTTTTCCTTTCTGTGAAATGACAGAACATTCCAATGCTTTTATTTTTTTTCCTTCTTTCATGCGTGCTTTAAAAAAAGAACATGCCTTAAATCATTTATTTTGCTTATACCTTCTTGTAAATATGCAAAGGAAGGATACGAATTTTAAGACCCATGTCTACGGTTCGAAAGAACACACTCAGTAAATGTACAATAATGTTGTTAAAAGACCAAAAAGCACTTGAAAGGGGTTGATAACTCAGAACATTCTGTTCTTGGTACGCGGTGGTCTTTGCCCTGTGAGCATGCATGGTCTGATGTCAGTTTTAAAGCAATGAAGGAATAAACCGAAGAAATCGCTGCTAAGTAGATCCGTGCACTAAAGGGGACATTTGAATGGACGCACCCTCCTGACCCCGGTACAGACCGGATGTACACACACGGGTCTGTCTGGAACCGGATGTGAAACTGAAAGGACCCCGCCCACCTCCCAGGGTACCGCCCAGCCCTTTCAGGTGTGATTCTGTATTTAAGTTTCCAGAAGCCTCTCGGCTTCTTGTCTAATTTGAGATGGAGATTCTTAAATACTGATTCTCTTCCAGGCTGCTTGAGAATGGGCAAGGGCTAGTTAAATGGATTCATGCAAAGTGCTTTATTCCAACTATTGAGTTATTTATCTGTATTTATTAGGAGGGGGTAGGTTCAGACTATTGTGTATGCTTCAGGAAGACACCTTGCTTATGTTTTTACCCTTCTCAGATGACATTGGAACGGAGTTTGACTCAGGTTTGCTAACATAAGTTCCCAGAGCTGCAGTACCAAATAATTGCACTCGCCTGACGGAAAGTTGAATTGTTTTAAGAATCGAAAACATAAAGAGGAGTTAAATTGTTTATCTTTTCCAAAGTTGAAAGAGTAAAATATTTTATTATGAGTCATTATTTTAAAAAGTTGGCTCACTGTATAGGAAGAGAGTGTTATTTCTTTCAGATTATCATTGTAAAGTAATTGAGGTGGCATTTGAGATGTGGGGGGGGGAAGAGAACCATATTATTATGGTTTTTAGTTGTTCTATGAACACTAAGGAGTGCAGCTACTAAAATGATGGTAAAGCTGACTACTGTAAAATTTCCATAATTATGTGTGTATATAGATGCCGTATGTATCTACATGTGTATGTCTTAAGCTTATTATACACATGTGCATACATAAGGCACACCAAGAAGGGGATGTTTGTATTATAGAGATTATATAGCGCAGAGATTCTCCACTTATAATAAAAATGGTTTGCCATGTATTTTGTTATGAATAGTTTATCTTCCAGAAGATATTTTGTTCTATTTTGAAGTGTAGAAGAATACACTGCTAATAAATAAAAGTTTTATGCGATTTACTTCTGGGCATTCATCATTTGATTTTGAGTTGTTAGTGTACTAAACTCTCTTGGAAATTTTATTTTTTACTCCGTTTGGTTGACTTCCTTTGGCTTCCTCCGGCTCAGGATTCAGTTCATCTTGTATTGATCCCCCCATTATTCACAAGACACACACTCAGAGCAACTTTGTACTTTGAATCTCACAAACATCGGAGATATTAGCTTCCTCTTCTCTCTTTTTATAGCTGATTTTCCTTTCTGTTAATAAAATACTGTTATGGCCCTGAAGCTATGGATCTTGCTATGCCGTTTGCAACTATGGATGATACTGGACAGCAGCCGGTTCCTTTTGAAGAAGAATGACCATTTTTCATAAAGGAAAAAAATTACAGAACTAAATCAGTTGAGCTATTATGATGACCCTGTCCTGCTCCTGTCCAGAAAGCACAGGGAAACCCTTTCCTGTGGATAGGAAGGGAGTTTATATCTGGAGGTTTTTTCCTCTCTTCCAAGTACTGGAGATCGAATCCCAGATCTCACTGTAGGCAAACTCCTGTGCTACAACTCCAGCTTATTTCCAGAGTTGGGTGGGAGTATCCAGGTAGCTTCTTCTCACTCAGGGAATGAAAACAGCTGAGGCCAAAGGTTCTCAGGAGATTTTTTTTTAAAAAAAAATAAATCCCTGGACTGGTTTCAAAGAACAGAAGACTTTGTAGAGATTGAATTTCTGTGGCGAAGGAAGTTAAAATGAATAGAGATGACTAACCTCAACAGAGTTAGCTAACTTCAATGAACTCTTCATCAGCCACATTTGTGAGGCATCATTGTCCTCAGGTGCAAAACGATTTATCAGTCTTAAAACACATCTGGAAAGACAAATCAGTTATTTATGTTTTTCATCCAAGGTTCAAATACAGCAGAAATATGAATTGATCAACATCAGATCCATGACATATTTTTAAAACTGTTCTGATGGGCATACTTTCTTTGGTCACGTGTTCAGCCATCTAGATGTGAAACGTTTCTCTGAGTCGGTTGGTGTGCCAGTCCAACAGTACTCTCTGGTCTTTCATGCCTGGAAGGACAGCCAGTTCTGGTAGAGTTAAGGGCAAGAGCCTTGTTGTTCTCTAACCAGTTCATAGTAAAACTAGAATTTGGTCGCTATGTGTCTCTTCAGAAGATTAAATAGTAATTACAATTACAGAGTACCTGATTTCATAAGATTTAACTACTTTATTTACAAAGGGATTGAATATAGGGGGTGGGAACCACGACATACAAGGGAAAGTGGAAAATAATGTATTAAGTTATTTTGAACCAAATTGAAATGTTAATATATTCCCACCTGGTTCCTCCTCTATGGATTGAATTATGATAATCAGGTCAAGAAGGAGAAAAATAGCTTTTCTAGAGAATGTTAAACTTCTTTTGGTAGGTAGAAAGCAGAATGACATTTAATGCAAAAATATATATCTTTGGTGGACGCAATTGGTCTCAGTGAACATTTTCACATGCATGTCTGGTTTTAACACACATAGAAACAATATCAAGGTGAAGGACATCGCTACTTGTTATTTCTCTTTGAATTTTAAGCAAGTTGACCAAAACATGTTTGAACAGCTACACCGTAAGGGAAGATGGGCCTACTTCTAAGTAACTACTTACTAGTTACTACTAAGGCCTAATAGTAACTGTAAAAATGGCTACAGACACCAAAACAAGTTAAAACCCAGGAATGACTGCAGCCTCAAGCACTTATGCTAAACCTCCAGAACTGGTGAGTGTGAAAATTATCCATCAAGTAGGTCTTCTTTATATTATGACTCCTTGTCTTAGTTAGGGTTTACTGCTGTGAACAGACACCATGACCAAGGCAAGTCTCATAAATGACAACATTCAGAAGTTCAGTCCATTATCATGAAGGTGAGAGCAACATCTAGGCAGTCGTGGTGCAGGAGGAGCTGAGAGTCCTACATCTCCATCCAAAGGAAGCCAGGAACAGATTGAGCATCCCCAGGCAGCTAGGAGGAGGGTCTCCAAGCCCACCCCCATGGTGACACACTTCCTCCAACAAGGCCACACCTTCTAAGAGTGCCACTCTTAGGATGAGCCTAGGTAAACCATCACATTCCTCTAAAAGGCTCTGGGGTGGGACTTCAGAAAACAGCAGGTGAATTACAGGGGAGAAAACTGGGGCTAGACACCAGTTTTTGAAGCAGCTGGTATTAATACTTAAGATACTTTTCTCACATTAGATTGTGAATTTTAACATTCAGATCCCCCCATAATTAATTGAATACAAGACTGAAAAAAATCAAAATCAGAGACCATGATAGTCTTATGACTCTATATCTGTCTGTCTGTCTGATCATCTCTCTTTGGGTCAACTGTCATCTTTATCACCTACTTTGCCCCTACAAGATTTACTGTAACTTTAATATAACTGTAACATTTTCTTTAAGAACTTGGAAATTAGCTAGATAAAACCTACAAGCATCAGAGGCTCCAGGAAAGTCAAGATTAAAGGAGCTGGTTTGCTGTTGTCCTTGTGGGGTGAGGAGGTGGGACTGGGCACCATATTCTAAAATCTGGATTTCCCACAGGCAGAGAGCCTTTTAAAATATCATTACATGAATTGTAAGAGGTAGGTGTAGCCTAGGGGGAACATTCCTGGCTTTCCTTCAGTTCTAGGAAGATTCGGTCCCATTGGATTTTGCCTATTGAATTTTGAGGCAGCTGTACTGTGCCAGCTGGGTTAGAGGCCTAACTAGCTTTTCCCTCGACTTGAGGAAAGGTGTAATTAATTCCCTTATGCTTTCTTCCTTTATACCAGTCTTGGGCAACTAGCCTTAGGCTTTTCATGCTACTTTTGGTCTCTCTAGGAGTTCACATCACCTTTAGACCCTGAGCCTTCCGCAGCTGGGATAGAGTGAAAACTATAATGTCCAACACACAGGCATGTTGTCAGAAGACACTTTGGAGGTAGAATCATGGGGCTCAGAGACTGTCACCATGAGCCTTGCTTGGGGGAGGGGGCAGGAGGAGGCTCTTTCTATGATATTGTACCCAAGGCTGGGTAAGGGACAATGCTGTGTCATGCCAAGAATGGGGACTGCTGAGTACAGCCTTGAAAACCAAGGATGATGACAGATGGAGACTTCTGGATAGCTTGATCTATTTTAAAGTCAAATCTGCTTGGAAAATTATCCCTGATTAACAATTCCTGTTTAAGTGACAGGTTGTTAAGGTTGTTAATTTTAAGGTAAAACAAAAGAGGAAAAGTTCACCCACCTGGTCTGCAGGGGAGAAAAAAAGTCAGCTGCTAAGTCAAGATTTTAGACCAGGGAAAGCTCTGTGTTTTGGGGATCCCCAAGACCCCTCCCATTTTCTGGGACTCAAGAAATCCGAAAAAGAATCTAAAGTAAAACTTCAGGAAAGGGAAAGACTTAGGGTTGAAATCTCAGGCCTGAGATACAGTCACCAAGGAGTCTTCTCCTAGTAAAGCCCAGTACACAATCCCCAAGCTGTGAGTGAGGAAGTGCTGTGTCTAGGGAACCCATTAGAGACTGAGGCCAAGGGTGCCATTGGTCTGTTGTGTGCTCAACCTGCCCAGCGGTAGCCAGGATTTAGACTCCAAAAGGAAAGCAGGAACGTGAATAAGCCAAACTGGTTGCACAGTCCTGGCACAGAAAACCACTCTTACCATTGCAGGGAGCTTTCTTTCCATATTTTAATTACAATTAGATACTATCAGCTTTACCCATCTCCTTCTTCCTTCCAGCCCTTCTCTGCTACCTTCCTTGGAACCCTCCCAGGTATGTATGTCCCCACTTTAGTTGATAGCCTATTTTCATTATTGTTACATATATGTCACACACACACACACACACACACACACACACACAATCATAATCTGCTGAGTCTGTTTTTGTTGGTGTGTTTATATGGTTTCAAGGCTGATCACTGTACTGGACAATTAATAAAGAAGTTCATTCCTGGGAGAAGCTAGCTCTCTTCCCAGCAGCCATTAGTTGCCTATAGTTCTATGTCTAGGGGTGCAACCCTGCAAAAGTTTCTCCCTTCCACATTAACATGTCCATTGATATCATGATGGTTGTTGTCTTGCTTATGTAGCCATTTCCGGGAGAGAATTTCATAGCAGACTTCCTGATATTCTGGCTCTTAAAATCTTTCTGACTTCTCTTCAGAGATGTTTCCTAAGTTACTGAGGTAGAAGCCAAGATGGGAAGTCTTGTACATCTTGCTTACTTTTGGAGTTCTCCAGCAAAAGCTCAGCTCAGCCTTGTTAGTCACCCTTTGTAGGGACAGCACATGAATGCACGTCCTGTACCAGAGCCAATTAAATCTGTAAGAACTAATGTGTATTTAAATGAATGTGTCGTTTCATAGGAAGCTAACTCTAATCCTCTATCCTAAACTTCTTTGGGGGAAATAAAGATGTGTGATCTAGGCTCTGTTGACTCTAGTGCTCCAGATGTGTTAGAGCAGTGGTTCTCAGCCTTTCTAATGCTGCTACCCTTTAATACAGTTCCTCATGTTGTGGTGACCCCTAATCACAAAAATTATGGTTACTGTTCTTCATAAATGTATACCCATCTTTGCTATGGTTTTGAATTGTAATATATCTGCATTTTCTGATGGTCTTAGGTGACTCCTGTGAAATAGTCATTTGACCCCCCCAAAGGGTTGAAACCCTTAAGAACCATTGTGTTAGACCTTGAGATTTTATTTCTTAAATACATAAATCAGAAGTAGTAATAGTCTGCCTTTCTATTGTCAAAAACAAAATAAAAACCCAACAAAATCCCAGCAAACTGACTTCCTACTTGTTATGTGTGGTTGTAAATAGACCCTATGCTAAATTTGACTATTCACTGGCACCGGGGTGGGGTTCGCCCAACCCCATGGCTTGCTCTATGCTGCAGTTCTGCTCTGGTTCCCTCCACTAGCTTGCTAAGCTAACCAAACCAGTTTAACCTGAAATGCCTGGAGCTATTGCTCACATTTCTCAGGCCATCCACCCCCTGTGGCTGGTCTGCATATAGACAGCTATGGTTCACTCATCTCCCCTTAGGCCTGTGGAATAAAAACACTAGAGACTTATATTATACCAGCCAGATTTATAACGGTAAATCTTCAGCCCCCAAATGCCCGTGGAAAAACCATAAAACTCAGCTGATATGAATACAAGCCACATGCCTAGATTGGGCAAATATGCCCTGCACTATTCTACTGCCCAGCTATGAGATCCCTAGCTACTTGCAGCTACTCCAGGCCATGTGAGTTGGCTCTATCTTCTCCCTCTGACCTCCATCTCCCTTCTCTTCTCCTCCTCCTCCTCTCCTTCTCTAAAACTTTCAGCTCCACCTTTCCCTTCCACTGCCCAACCATAGGCTCTAGCCTTATCTGACCAATTAAGATTTTACCTGACATCACCTGAGTACGTCGGGAAACCCCTCTTGAGGGAGCAGAAAATACAATCAGCAATCTACAACATTTCCCCCTTTTTGTCCAATTAAAAGGCTCTTTTCATTCGGATATAAATTGAGCACAACTATTACCATTCTACAATTTATAAAGTATAAGATACACTTAACACTCAGCCCATCAATTTTGTCAATTAAATAAAGCAGTCTACCATCTATCCTAACCTAAAAGGTTTATAATTCTACACCTGTTATGTCCTGGTTTTAGTTTACATACTATCTGAAAACCATCTTCTCAAATACATAAAGTATCTTTCTCAATGCTAGATAGCTTAGGTTGGCTAAGAGACTGTGGTCAGTCTTTAATCCCTGCCAGAAATCCGAGAGTGACGTAAATATTACCTGAAAATATATGAAACACTAACATAGCTTCCAAAACTCAAATTACAGTGTCCCCTATTTCCTTAAAACCTTGGAGCATCTGTCTTTGGCTGTGTGGCCCAGGATCAGATGACCTTTGTAATGCAGAATTTTGAAGGACTGATTACCCTGTCTTGGCAGAGATTATTAGTCAACTATTCCACACAGTGTCCTTTTTCTGGACAGCATTTTTGTCTGTAGATTAATAGGCAATTTCTGCCCCATGGCTACCTTGCCACGATAAACAACCTGCCTAGAGGTGAAGATGCTCAGTCTCGTCTTTGAACCAAGAAGGGGTTGCTGTCAGGAGCAGATACGTCTCAGCATCAAATGATTAGCTAGCATTAAATGTCACATTCTATGGATTTCTGACGCTTTTGAAAACTATCTATCTATGCAAAGTAATCTGGACTGTTGGCCTTTAACTACTCTTAGCTATTTCTAACTGAAATATCTTGAAACATCTTTACAATGAACTGGAATTCATGACATCAGAGTTCGAGCAGGTCAGTTTAGCATGTCTGAGGATGAATCTCGCCAAAGCTGTATACCCTACAATATACAAATCTCAAAACAAAGTTTAAGTACCATCAAGATATCTGCAATGGATTGTGTTAGTCTGTGTGGTGTGCACAGACTAGCTCCGCCTTTTCCTTCCACATCCCAGTGGTTCTACCCTTATCTGACCAATTAAGATTTCACCTGACCTCACTGGAGTACATGATATGCTCCTCATTGGGGCTCCCCCTTGAGGAGCAAAAAATGCAAATAGCAATTCACAACACCTCTCTCTCTATCCACCTCATTACAGGCCAAAGTAATAGAGAAAACTCATCCAAATAGACACTTCTTTGTTAAAGAACTATCATTGCTCTTGTGGCTCAGTAGAACAATTACCTAGTGTGTGCAAATACTGAACGTGTGTATGTGTGCATGTGTGTGTGTGTGTGTGTGTGTGTCTGTCTGTGTGTGTGTGTGCGAGTGGGTGTGCACGCACATGCATGTATGTACATGTGTGTGCTAGTTTAAAGATTTTGCTCACTACATCTGTCTCGTCTGTTGCTAAATAAGCAAAAGAAGTTTTGAAATATTACAGTTTTAAAATATTAAAGGCAACACATGATTGTAAAAAGAGACAACACAGCACAGTTTAAAAGGATATACTTAAAACAATAAAAGGAAAGTTAAAAGAATGTACAACTTAGTTATAGAACTATAGCACTGAATGTACTATCTGACTCACATTGGTTATAGTGTTAAAAGTACTCCCAGGCTTTGCGGCAGGCTGGCCATCTAACAAGAATAGCCTAGAGCTGGTGAGATGTCTCACTCATGGGAAGGTTTATTATACTAGGACTGTTCTTCTTGGGGCTTTGACTCACAAGTCGAGTTCAGAGTAGATCACCATGAGAACAGGCTAAGTAGAAGGCCTATGGGTATTTGTGAAATTTTCTGCGTAGGCATCCTGTCCTAGTTAGGGTTTTATTTCTGTGGACAGACACCATGACCAAGGCAACTCTTACAAATAACAACATTTAATTGGATCTGGCTTACAGGTTCAGATTCAGTCCATTGTTATCAAGGCGGGAACATGGCAGCATCTAGGAAGGCGTGATGGGGGAGGAGCTGAGAGTTCTACATTCCATTCCAAAGGCAAACAGGAGAAGACTGGCTTCCAGGCAGCTAGGATGAGGGTCTTAATGTCCATGCCCACAATGTGTCCATGCCACAGTCCTCCAGCAAGGCCACACCTACTCCAACAAAGCCACACCTCCAAATAATGCCACTGCCTGGTCCAAGCATATTCATACCCATCGCATATTCCAATTGCTCACTGTATTAAAACTTTATTGATGTCCATTTTAAAACGGACATCAACATAGTCAGGGCTGCTGTTGGAGGACATGTTGATTTGGTGTCTGTGATCCACACTGCTGGCGGCATCCATGTTAGTACCTGTGATCTGAGCTGCTGTAGGAAATGTGTTGAAGTCCATTGCAATGCACCGATGACTGCAGACTGAGAATAAGAGGCTTTGGTGGCAACCTTTCCCTGTCCCCCACTCCAAGGAAACAGTGCAGACAGGAAGCTATTGAACTGAAGTAGAGATCTTCACAATTGCTGGCTTCTGGTGGGGGGTGGGAGTGTGTTGGGTAAGGACTCAGTTTTCTTTAAGGGGCTAGCCCTTGGCAGTTTGACCATGCTCCAATGTGTATATGGGTTGTTGCATGTAAGTATTAAAAAACAAATCATGCTAATGCCGGCTATGCTCCAGTAGTGCCATCTCCCCTCCCCCACTGGGAGCTGCAAGCCTCAGTCTTCCCTGTTTCCCTGAGGTTCATCTGCCTCAGAACTGCTGGTTGCATCTTTGCCCCCTGCTGTCATAAATCCCTGTAACTCAGTAACACCAAAACTCCAGAGGCTTGTAATTTATCAGTCAGATTTGTATCAGTAAGTTCTCAACCCCCAAGATGCCCACACAAAGAACTCAAAACTCAACTGATATAAACACTGTTCTCCTAGATGGGGTAGTTGCCTATATTATTCTCTTCTATGACATCCATAGCTACCTGTGACTCTTTCAAGCCCCGTGGATCAGGTTCATCTTCCTCTCCTATAAATTCCATCTTGCCTCCTCCTCTCTGTCCTCCTCTCTTTCTGTCTCTTTGTTTCTCTGTCCCTACTCTAGAGCTCTCAGCCCACCTTCTTTTTTCACTGCCCAACCACAGGTTCAAGCCTTAACGTTTATCTGTCCTTACCTGCTTACAGACAGCAATCTACAATGGGTAGCACAAAATAGACTTGCTTTGTGGGGGGAGGGGAGGTGAAGGTTGGAGGGTGTGGACCTGGGAGGAAAGGGAAATGAGTGTGGTAGGGTTTATTTATTTATATTTTTATTGAATTTTTTGTTTACATTTCAAATGTTATCCCCTTTCCCAAACCCAACCACCCACCCCTTCCTGCCTCCCCACCCTGACATTCCCCTACACTGGGGCATCCAGCCTTGGCAGGACCAAGGGCTTCTCCGTTTGGTGCCCAACAAGGCCATCCTCTGCTACATGTGCAGGTGGAGCCATGGGCCTGTTCATGTGTCTTTGGATGATGGTTTAGTCCCTGGGAGCTCTGGTTGATTGATATTGTTGTTCTTATGAGGTTGCAAACCCCTTCAGCTCCTTCAATCCTTTCTCTAGCTCCTCCAATGGGGACCCCATTCTCAGTTCAATGGTTGGCTGAGAGCATTCACCTCTATGTTTGCCATGCTCTGGCACAGCCTCTCAGGCGACAGCTATATCAGGCTCCTGTCAGCAGGTACTTCTTGGTATCAGCAGTATTGTGTGGGTTTGGTGGCTGTGTGTATATGGGCTGGATCCCCATGTGGGGCAGGCTCTGAATGGCCATTCCTTCAGTCTCTGCTTCAAGCTTTGTCTCTGTATCTCCTCCTATGAATATTTTCATTCCCTCTTCTAAGAAGGACTGAAGCATCCGCACTTTGGTTGTCCTTCTTCTTGAGCTTCATTGGTCTGTGGATTGTATCTTGGGTAATTTGAGCTTTTGGGCTAATATCCACTTATCAGTATGTGCATACCATGTATGTTTTTTTGTGATTGGGTTATCTCACTCAGGATGATATTTTCTAGTTCTATCAATTGGCCTATGAATTTTATGAAGTCATTGCTTTTGATAGTAGAATAGTACTCCATTGTGTAGATGTACCACATTTTCTGTATCCATTTCTCCGTTGAAGGGCACCTGGGTTCTTTCCAGTTTCTGGCTATTATAAATAAGGCTGCTATGAACATAGTGGAGCATGTGTCCTTGTTATATGTTGGAGCATCTTTTGGGTATATTTCCAGGAATGGTGTAACTGGATCCTCAGGTAGTAGTATGTCTAATTTTCTGAGGAACCTCCCAGACTGATTTCCAGAGTGGTTGTACCAGCTTGCAATCCCACCAACAATGGAGGAGTGTTCCTCTTTCTCCACATCCTTGCCAGCATCTACTGTCACCTGAGTTTTTGATCTTAGCCACTCTGACTGGTGTGAAGTAGAACCTCAGGGTTGTTTTGATTTGCATTTCCCTGATGACTAAGGATGGTGAACATTTCTTTAGGTGCTTCTCTGTCATTCAATTTTCCTCAGCTGCGAATTTTTTGTTTAGCTCTGTACCCCGTTTTTAATAGGGTTATTTGACTCTCTGGAGTCTAACTTCCCGAGTTCTTTGTATGTATTGGATATTAGCATTCTATTGGATGTAGGATTGGTAAAAGATCTTTTCCAGATCTGTTGGCTGCCATTTTGTCCTAATGACAGTGTCTTTTGCCTTACAGAACCTTTGCAGTTTTATGAGGTCCCATTTGTCGATTCTTTATCTTAGGGCATAAGCCATTGATGTTCTGTTTAGGAAATTTTCCCCAGTGCCCATGTGTTCGAGGCTCTTGCCCACTTTTTCTTCTATCAGTTTGAGTTTATCTGGTTTGATGTGGAGGTCCTTGATCCATTTGGACTTAAGCTTTGTACAGGGTGATAAGAATGGATCAATTTGCATTCTTCTACATGGTGACCTCCAGTTGAACCAGTACCGTTTGTTGAAAATGCTGTTTTCTGCTGGATGGTCTTATCTCTTTTGTCAAAGATCAAGTGACCATAGGTGTATGGTTCATTTCTGGGTCTTCAATTCTATTCCATTGGTCTACCTGCCTGTCTCTGTACCAATACCATACAGTTTTTATCACTCTTGCTCTGTAATACAGTTTGAGGTCAAGGATGGTGATTCCCCCCAGAAGTTCTTTTATTGTTGGAGATAGTTTTTTATATCCTGGGTTTTTTGTTGTTCCAAATGAATTTTTAAATTGCTCATCCTAACTCTATGAAGAATTCAGTTGGAATTTTGATGGGGATTGCATTGAATCTGTAGATTGCTTTTGGCAAAATGGCCATTTTTACAATATTAATCCTGCCAATCCATGAGCATGGGAGATCTTTCCATCTTCTGAGATCTTCTTCAATTTCTTTCTTCAGATACTTGAAGTTCTTGTCATACAGATCTTTCACTTGCTTGTTTAGAGTCACACCAGGGTATTTTTATGTTATTTGTGACTATTGTGAAGGGTGTCATTTCCCTAATATTTTTTCTGAGCTTGTTTATCCTTTGAGTAGAGGAAGGTTACTGATTTGTTTGAGTTAATTTTATACCCAGCCACTTTGCTGAAGTTGTTTATCAGGCTTAGTAGTTCTCTGGTAGAACTTTTGGGGTCACTTAAGTGTACTATCATATCTGCAAATAGTGATATTTTGACTTCTTCCTTTCCAATTTGTATCCCTTTGACTATCTTTCATTGTCTGATTGCTCTGACTAGGACTTCAAGTACTATATTGAATAAGTAGGGAGAGAGTGGGCAGCCTTATCTAGTCCCTGATTTTAGTGGGATTGCTTCAAGTTTCTCTCCATTTAGTTTGATGTTGGCTACTGGTTTGCTGTATATGGCTTTTACTATGTTGGGTGTGGGCTTTGAATTTCTGATCTTTCCAGCACTTTTATCATGAAGGGGTGTTGAATTTTGTCAAATATTTTCTCAGCATCTAATGAAATGATCATATGGGTTTTTTCTTTGAGTTTGTTTACATAGTAGATTATGTTGATGGATTTCCGTATATTGAACCATCCCTGCTTCCCTGGGATGAAGCCTACTTGATCATGATGGATGATTGTTTTGATGTGTCCTTGGATTTAATTTGCGAGAATTTTATTGGGTAGTTTTGCATCAATATTCATAAGGGATCTGAAGTTCTCTTTCATCGTTAGGTCTTTGTGTGGTTTAGGTATAAGAGTAATTGTGGCTTCATAGAAAGAATTGGGTAGTGTTCCTTCTGTTTCTATTTTGGGGAATAGTTTGGACAGTATTGGTATGAGGCCTTCTACGAAGGTCTGATAGAATTCTGCATTAAATCCAGAGACTTTTAATAACTGCTTATATTTCTTTAGAAGTTATGGCACTGTTTAAATGGTGTATCTGACCCTGATTGAACTTTGGTACCTGGTAACTGTCTAGAAAATTGTTCATTCCCTCCCATTTTCCAGTTTTTTTGAATATAGACTTTTGTACTAGGCTCTGATGATTTTTTTGAATTTCCTAAGATTCTGTTTTTATGTCTTCCCTTTCATTTCTGATTTTGTTAATTTGGATACACTTTCTGTGTCCTCTCATTAATCTGGCTAAGGGTTTATCTATCTTGTTGATTTTCTCAAAGTACAAGCTCCTGGTTTTGTTGATTCTTTGTATAGTTCTTTTTGATCCAACTTGGTCGATTTTAGCCCCAAGTTTGATTATTTCCTGCCCTCTATTCCTTTTGGGTGTATTTTCTTCTTTTTTATTCTAGAGCTGTTGGGTGTGCTGTCAAGCTGCTAATGTATTCTCTCTCCAGTTTCTTTTTACAGCTCTCATTTACAGCTGTGAGTTTTCCTACACAGGATAATAGATGGAAAACTCCAACATAAGGAGGGAAACTACACCAAAGATAAAACAAGAAAGTAATCTTCTTGCAACAAACCCAAAAGAAGAGAGCCACACAAACATAATTTCACCTCCAACAACAAAAAAATAATAGGAAACAACAATCACTATTCCTTAATATCTTTTAACATCAATGGATCAATTCCCCAATAAAAAAACATAGACTAACAGACTGGATACATAAAGAGGACCTAGCATTTTGCTGCATACAGGAAACACACCTCAGTGAGATAGGCAGATACTACCTCAGAATAAAAGACTGTAAAACAATTTTCCAAGCAAATGTTCCCAGGAAACAAGCTGGGGTAGCCATTCTAATATAGAATAAAATTGACTTTCAACAAAAAGATATCAAGAAAGATAAGGAAGGACATTCCATATTCATCAAAGGAAAAAATCCAGCAAGATGAACTCTCAATCCTGAATATCTATGCTCCAAATGCAAGGGCACCTACATTCAAAAAAGAAACCTTACTAAAGCTCAAAGCACACATTGCATCTCACACAATTATAGTGGGAAATTTCCACACCCCAGTCTCATCAATGGACAGATCATGAAAACAAACTAAACAGAGACATAACAGAAGTTATGAACCAAATGGATTTAACAGTTATAGAACATCCTTAAACAAAAGAATATACTTCCTTTTCAGCACCTCATGACCTTCTCCAAAACTGACCATATAATTGGTCACAAAACAGGCCTCAACAGGTACAAGAAGATTGAAATAATCCCATGCATCCTATCAGGTCACCACGGGCTAAGGCTGGTCTTCAATAACAACAAAAATGTCAGAAAGCCCACATATACATGGAAGTGGAACAATGCTCTACTCAATGATAACCTGGTCAAGGAAGAAATAAAGAAAGAAATTAAAGACTTCTTAGAATTTAATGAAAATGAAGGTACAACATACCCAAACTTATGGGACACAATGAAAACAGTGCTAAGGGGGAAAACTTTTTTAAAAAAGGTCTCAAATTCATTTTTTTTATTTTATATTTTATTTTATGCATATGAACATTTTGCCCACATGTATGTTTGTATGGTTGTGCCTAGTCCCCACAGAGGCCAGAGAGGGCATCGGTTCCCCTGAAACTGGAGTAAATAGAGGGTTTTGAGCCACCCAGTGTGTGCTGGGAACCAAACCCAGGTCCTCTGTAAGAGCAACAAGTGCTCTTAACTGTTTGGCTATCTGCAGGCCTTGTTCAAAAATTTTAACGAAGCCTTTTAAAAAAGCGCTTTTTCATTTTAAGCCATCACCTTGCATAGAGTTCCCTATGTATCTCTTCAGTTTTTCAACACTGTGGTCAAATGTCTGACAGTAACACAGGAAAGGATATCTGTTGGTTCATGGTTTGAAGGGTTAGTTCATCATGGCAGGGAAGCACACTGGCAGGGGTCATTTAAGGATATGGCAGCAGTTGGGGATTTAGCTCAGTGGTAGAGCGCTTCCCTAGCAAGCGCAAGGCCCTGGGTTCGGTCCCCAGCTCCGAAAAGAAGAAGAAGAAGAAGAAGAAGAAGAAGAAGAAGAAGAAGAAGAAGAAGAAGAAGAAGAAGAAGAAGAAGAAGAAGAAGAAGAAGAAGAAGAAGAAAAAGAAAGGATATGGCAGCAGGAGCACAAGGCTAATTGCTCATGTTTTGGTGACCAGGGAGCAGAGATGGGACAGGAAGAGGTGTTGGGTTACAGTTCTCATGGCCCATCCTTTAGTGATGTGTTTCCTCTAGTTAGGTTTCAAGTCCTAAAACCTTTAGACCTTCTAAGAACAGGGCTACCAGTGGATGATCCTGGTGTGCCAACACATGAGTCTGTGAAGATCATTAACATCCAAATCCTTTTTTCAATAATAAAATATTTTAATAATATAATAAAACAAAACAAAGTGAACACACTAGAATCAGGCAAGAGAAACAAACATCTAGAAGGAAAAGAGCCCAAAGAAAGGCACAAGATTCACTTGTCCACCCATTCACACTTTCAGAGGTCCCATAGCAACACTAAACGGGAAGCAATCATGTATACGCAGAGGGCCTGGTACAGACCCTGCGCAGGCCCCATGCATGCTGCTACAGTCTCTGTGACTTTGTAGGAGCTGTGATCACACTGATTTGGAAAGCCTTGTTCTGGTGTTCTCTGTCACCTTTGGCTCTTAGACTGTCTCCTCTTCAGTAGAGTTCCCTGAGCCCCGATGGGAAGGATTTGACAGAGAAATCCCATCCAGGCTGAGTATTCCAAGGTCTCTCACTCTCTGCATAAAGTCTGTCTGTGGGTGTCCATGTTTGTTCGCGTCTCTGATGACTCCTGAGTAAGGCCCTGATCTATGAGGATAGCAGGAGATCATTAGGAGTTATTTTATCACTACCTTTTGGGTTGGTTATAGAAGGGAAGCATTTGGATTTACCCTAGGTAAATCATCTATCCATCCATTTAAAAATTATTTGTTATTTTTAATTATGTGTTTGAGTGTGTCTCTGTGCGTGGGTATAGTACCTTCCCATAGAGGCCAGAGGTATCAGATCTCCTGGAGCTGGCATTACAGGTGATTGTGAGACTCTTGCTGTGGGTTCTAGGACTCGAACTCAGATCCTCGGGAAGAGCAATACATGATTTTCATCACTGAGCCACCTCTCCATCTCTCATCTTCCCTACCCCAATTATCAGAGAAATTTAGCTTTAGGCAACAGAAGCCTCATTGAGCCCAACAACTGGTAGGTGCCTGGCTTTCACTTAGGCATGGCTTGAACTGGAAGGTCCACTGTTTTAGTCAAGTTTTCTATTCCTGCACAAACATCATTGCTGTTCATCAGCAAAGGAAGTCAGGCCTGGAACTCAAGCAGGTCAGAAACAGGAGCTGATGCAGAGGCCATGGAGGGATGTTACTTCTGACTTGCTTCCCCTGGCTTGCTCAGCTTGCTCTCTTATAGAACCCAAGACTATCAGCACAGGGATGGCACCACCCACAATGGACTGGGCCCTCCCCCTTGATCACTAGTTGAGAAAATGCCTCACAGCTGGGTCTCATGGAGGCATTTCCTCAAGGGAGGCTCCTTTCTCCGCGATAACTCCACAGCAGCACTCCATCTGCTCCTCAAGGGGAAATGCATCTGGCTGCTGACACAGGCCATGTTTGTCGCTCAAGTTTTGGTCACTCAGAAAGAGACCAGCTTTGCCAAGTTGAGGTTCGAGTGGCTCGCATTCTTTCCTGGGCTTATGAACTGACCCTGGAACGTGACACTGGGGCTGTCGGGGTCAGAACTGGACTAACAGGACAGAGAAACTTGTTTGAAATCAAATGAAAAATTCTTTCAGGTCAACAGAGATTTTAGTTTAAAACAAACAAAGAAACAAACAGACATCTATTTATGGAGGGTTTTGTTGGGAAAAGGAAACAAGTGTCTATACGCAGCTTAGGGCAGGACAGATGCTACTGGACAGTACAGCACATGACAGAAGGAATAAAAATGCATGTACAGAGTATTCAGGCATTTTATGCCCCGTGTTTGAACTTCTACATCTTTAGAGCAATGCCTGCTCAGACTGGGGGTGTGGGTGTGGGTGTGGGTGTAGAGGTGGTGGAGGGTCTATGTGCTGTCCAACACTTCAACTTCTCACCTGAGGGGTGGGCTGGAAGGGATGAAGTGAGGCAGTGTACTTAGGATTGCCTTACATCACAACAGGCTGTGAGCACAGGCGACTTTTTGACTTGGTTTGGTCTGTGTTTAAGAGGCGTCTGAGAAGTCTAGTGAGAAGCCGAGAGGAGATACTGACCCATGATACAGTCTGCTAGTATATTTGACAGCTGCTTTCTCCTGTTATATGGTAGAGAACACACCACACACACACACACACACACACACACACACACCACAGACATATACATATACATAAACACCACAGACATACATATACACTACATACACCACATACACATACCACACACATATATACCACATATACCATCCACATACATAGCATATACACAAACACCATACACATTATATATTTACACCACACATACCACATACATGTATACCACACACACACCCATCTACCCCACAGGCACAAACATACACATCACACACACCATGTTACATATACTACATATACACACCACATACACACACATACCACAAACATATACACCACACACACACACACACACACACACACCATAGACACCACACACACATATCACACACAGACATAATACACTCCATACCATACAAACACCACACACACACACACACACACAAAACACACACCATGCACGTTATATATATGTATACCATACATGACACATACTATGCACAGACACCACACACATTCATCACACACAGCCACCATACCACACACATACATCACACATCGCACACCATGCATAAACATACACTATCACACAGACACCAGAAGTGCTATACAACACACCCACATATACATGCACACACCATGCATACACACACACTATACCCCCACCACACACACACTTACACTACACAGCTCTTTCAGACCAGTTTGATCTCTTTAATAGCCTGAAACATTTCTAGTGCTTGAAAATACCTATCTCTATCATATTGACAACATTTCAAGCATATTTTTTTAAAAAAGAACATATTAAACCTTTTACTGGAAAAAGTCCACTTTTGGACAAAAACCAAGCCCAAGCAATTTTAACTCAAGTTGGATTTCCTGGAAAAGCCGAAGATGTAGTTCAGAAAAGAAATGCCTTGGCTTCCCTTCAAATCCACACTCAAAACTAACAAGCTCAGTCAAAATACCCTTTGCTTCCGTGGTTCCCAAATAGCTGTGTGGAGAAGGAGCGTCTGTTTCTTGTTTTATTGCAGAGCTGATGAAGGTGCAGATCCCCAGCCAGGGGTTGGGAGCACATCCAGGTGGGTCTGGAGATGTAAAAGTCACAACTCAGTGAACTAATTCAGAAGAGAATGCAGAGACTCCTAAACGAATAAGACGGGAACATGGGATTACACTTAAGAATGATCGTCTGAATCTTCTACTTCCAAAGAGCTACCAGGCTGCGAGACGACTCCATCATTGACCCTGTGACTTCAGTAAACTGGGCATCGTTGAATAAGATGTGACCAGACGGTCTGAGTGTATTGAGGTGCTGCTGCAGCATACCATGGAGCGGGGTGTGGGGAGCAGGTATCAGTGACAGATATTTATTCTGTTCAGTTCTGGTGGTTGAGACGTCTGAGATTGAGGCCCTCAGCAGAGCCACCGTGACTCTGGAAGTAGCAGGGGCTACTCCCTGGTTCCTATGATGGGAGTTCTTTTTGTGTGAGGTCTCTTGCTGTATGGCCACTGATGCAATTGTAGGTGTGTGCTCTCATGATCTTATCATGTCCTCAGACACTCTGTCTCCTGACATCATCTCCTTCTGGGGTAGGATTTCAACAGATGAGCTTCCAAGGGGTATAACTGTTTGAGAACAATATCAATGGCTCTTAATCTTTTCTTGAAATTGTAAATTCTGTCCAGCAACTAATAAAAAAATGTAAGCTTCTTTCCAAAAAAATGCACGAGAATGGATTTTTGTATATAAATTTAGAGTCCATCATTATTTAAAACACACACACACACACACACACACACACACACACTCACACGATATATACTCACTGATATGATAAGTGGATATTAGCCCAAAAGCTCAGATTACCCAGAATATAATCCACAGACCACATGAATCTCAAGAAGAAGGACGACCAAAGTGTGAATGCTTCAGTCCTTCTTAGAAGGGGGAGCAAAAATATTCATAGGAGGAGATATGGAGACAAAGTTTGGAGCAGAGACTGAAGGAATGGCCGGCCATTCAGAGACTGCCCCAACCTGGGGATCCAGACCATATACATACAGCCACCAAACCCAGACAATATTGTGAATGCCAAGAAGTGCCTGCTGACAGGAACCTGATATAGCTGTCTCCTGAGAGGCTCTGCCAGAGCATGACAAATACAGAGGTGAACTGAGAACAGGGTCTCCAGTGGAGGAGTTAAAGAAAGGATTGAAGGAGCCGAAGGGGTTTGCAACCCCATAAGAACAACAATATCAATCAACCAGAGCTCCCAGGGACTAAACCACCACCCAAAGAGTACACATGGACAGAGCTATGGCTTCATCCGAATATGTAGCAGAGGACAGCCCTGTTGGGCACCAGTGGAAGAAGAAGCCCTTGGTCCTGCCAAGGCTGGACCCCCCAGTGTAGGGGAATGTCAGGGCAGGGAGCAGGAAGGAGTGGGTAGGTGGGGGAACACCCCCATAGAAGCAGGGAGAGAGGGAATGGGATGGGAGCTTATGGACAGGAAACTGGGAAAGGGGATTGCATTTGGAATGTAAGTAAAAAAAATATCCAATTTTAAAAAAAAGTAAAAAAAAATGCTTACATTAGCTTTTCTCTTACTCAGTGTTCTGTTGTTATGAAGAGACACCATGACCGACACGACCTACTGACCTACTCTTGTGAAGGAAAGCATTAAATTAGGGTTGTTTACAGTTTCAGAGGTTTAGTCTATTAATGTCATGATGGGAAGCACGGCTGCTCATAGGCAGACATGGTGTTGGAGAGGTAGCTTAGAGTTCTACATCTGGATCAGCAGGCAGGGGAGAGAGAGAGAGAGAGAGAGAGAGAGAGAGAGAGAGAGAGAGAGAGAGAGAGAGAGAGAGAGAGAGACTGGGCCTCACTTAAGCATTTGAACCTGAAAGCATGTTCCCAGTAACATATGTCCTCCAACAAGGTCACATCCCTTGTGCTTTCCAATGTTGCTATTCCTTACATGTTTTTGGGGGCTGTTTTCATAAAACCCACCATAGTCCACTCCCTGGCCCTCATAGGCTTATAGCCATATAATAATGCAAAAATGAGTTCAGTCCAGCTTCTAAGTATATCTATCTCAATTGTACATTCTGGGAGTGGGGAAATAATCACAGGATGAGTTTTGGGGACTCATTGAACCTAATGTGAATCAGATTTCAGCCAAAACTCCATTTTGGGGTTTAGTTCCAGATGTAGTCAAGTTGACAACCAGGAACAGCCATTACAAATCCACCCCTTGTCAACTTGACACACAATCATATCTCCTTATGCTGTGATTAATTTCCATGCTTCCTGCCATGACAATAATGGGCTAAACCATGTACAATGGCAAATGTATTATATGTTTAAAACAGGTGGTAACTTTGAGGGATACTCCTTTAGTATTTCAAATATCATTAGTCTGGCTTCTGAATATGTAAGACAGACTCAATTAAATGCTTTCCTTTATAAGAGCTGCCATGGGCATGATGTCACTCCACAGCAATGGAGCACTGACTAAGACACCTTCCCTTGTAACTTGAGTATATGGTTCATGAGCTCCCCACACCAGGCAGATTTTCTACGTTGAATAACCATGTCACTTTTGTCTTGCATCATCTGCCCATGTCAGGAGTCCCCACGCTCACCAGTATGTTTAGTTCTGTGATGATTAATACCGGCCCCTCAGCTTAAGTGTCGACATAACTCTCATTATCTTAAGCTCCATTCCTATACCAGGCCCATGCAGGTATTGTCTTTATTTTCCAACCAACAAACCAGTTTGCAAAGGTAAAACAATTTGTTCAATTGGATAATAACACTTACTGTTACTTGGATAATAACAGACTCTGGACTTAGCTCTGACCTCTTAATCTCTTTGGTACATGGCTTAATCTTGGTCCTGTTGACATTTTGGAATGGATAATCCCTTATTGTGGGAGAGCTGTCTTGTAGATTGTAAGATGTTTATCACACCCTTGCTTCAATACCCACAGCATGTCAATAGCACCCTGTCTAGGTTTGCATTGCTGTGAACAGACACCATGACCAAGGCAACTCTTATAAAGGACATTTACTTGGGACTGTATAAAGTTTCAGAGGTTTAGTCTATTATCATCATGACAGGAAGCATGGCAGCGTGCAGGCCTACATGATCCTGGGGAAGCCAAGAGATGTACATCTTGATCTGAAGGCAGCCTAGAGGAGACTCCAGCTCATACTGTCCAGACATGAGAATGTATATGAGACCTCAAAGCCCCGCCTCCACAGTGACCCACTTCCTCTAACAAGGCTATACCTCCTTGTACTGATTGGTGTATGGTTGTGGGGATGGTGCCAGTTGTGTTTGAAAAGATTACCTTACAGTTCACTCCTACACCCTCTCGGCTGCTATCACTGTGTGAGGATACCAATCCTTTAAAATCTAACAGGGCAGGAAAAAAGATGGAGTCATCAGGTTTCCTAGGGCCCATATGAAAGAGTTCAGGGGGGAAACAGACCAGCTCATAATTCTATATTTATTTCCTAACTTCTGAAAGCTTCAGGCCTTCTTGTGGAGGCAAGAACTTGTATGCAATTGAATGACTGCCAAGTCAAAACAGGCAAACAAACAACTAAAGAGCTTTTTCACTGAAAAAAAACTACAGTCTAAACAGGCTGCAGGCCAACACGATTTTGGGGGCATATTATCTGAGGGCAAGATCTGGGGAAAGGGCTTTTATTTAGCCGGTCTTAGTGTTGAACTTAATGGAGTTATTAGGCGATTTGGCTAAAGCAGAGAGGGGAATGAGCAGTTCGGAACAGCCACTTGGAACCTGTTGGTTTCCCAGAGCCTCATGTTACAGAGGACCATGAATTCAGTACTGGGAAATCGTTCTGGCAGCATATGCCACAGACTGTGGTTACTTGAGGCTTAAACTATTTTAGAAAAATAGCAACAACCCTGTATTCCATGACCCCAATATTAGTTTATCTCTTGAAAAGATAATTGAGATCGAGGTTGTGGTTAGAGTCCCCTAGGACCCTAAGCAGTGAGCACACATTTAAGAATTTTCAGCCAGGCACTCTGATCAAAAGAAGAACCTTTCTCTCAGCTAGCTTACTGTGTAGAAAGGGGATTCCAATGCCCAGGATGTAATACCCACTCTAGTTGCTTTGGGGTATGCAGGCTAGACAACTTGGTGATGGAGATTAAGACAGCTCCTGGTAGGCAGGGAAGTCTTAACTTGGACCTGGAAGAGGAAGAGTACTTAGCCTGAAAAAAGAAGTGGGGGCAGACTGTGACGCTTCAGGGAGGCCACAAAGGGCCTGAGGTGTTCTTAACAAAGATGCCTGGTGGGAGAGAAAGGGGATGATGTCCACTCCTAAAGGACAAGTTATACAGTGAGTCTGGATGGAGCTGAAGAAAAGAATGAATTAATCTAAGCCACATTAAGGAAAGTGAACTTTACCAAAGGAAGCAGTACAGTGTGGTGGCCAAGAATAGGACACAAAATGTATTCTTGAATCCCAGTTCTGTTTTTCTGGTCGTGTGATCTTCACTTCTGTGTGGGAAAACCATTTAACTTTTTTTTGTTGCTATTTAATTTAAATAATTAGGGGTCAATGTTACCCAGAGCTCATTACCTTTCTAGTGTCCAGTACCAAGATCCCAGAAGTCCCTGCCAGTGGTCCTGGGCATGCTACTATGGTTCTCATGGAGACTCCTATTTATTCTCTTTACAGTTACTCTACCTTCTGGTACCCTCAGTCTGAGACTATGTTAGGGGATAGCTCTGTGTCAGAGAGTAGGGATGGGATTTAGATGGGCAGGCTGTATGGAATCATACTAAACACGTGACCTCTCTAGCATACGGTGGCAGAGCAGAGGATGGGGGAGGCATGAGTGTGGACCTTGAACCAATGGCAAGCTTTATACACCATTAGTTTCTTGTAGTGTGAAAGGGATTTTTCAATTTGAGTTTGTGTTTGCAGTTCTTATGAAAATACATGTTTCAAGTTAGGAGACTATAATGTATTTGACTTAGTAGACTGAATAATGGCGTAAAATCGTTAGACATATGCTGTGTGGATGTACGTTTGAAGCTGTGTCCTGGAGTAAGCCTGGCTATGCTTAGATCAGGCACAAGGGCTGAGTGCTATACGGGAGGAAAGACAGTCAAAACGGGCCCTTAAACACATTACCAACAATGAAGCTGTGTCCCTCCTGAGGGCAGCAGGACCCAATGAAGGCGCTAGAGCAGGATCCTGTCATTTGCTAATTACATTTTTTCCTGCAGGGTCTATCTACTCATGCCCAGAACTACTTCTAGAATTCTACAAGGCAAAGACCATTTCCCAGATATATACATTAGAACCAAGGATCGAGAGACATAAAATATTGAACATTTTAAGAGGTGTCATTAGAGATTCAGAAAAGTCATTTTCAGTGGAGGGAGTAAGACCGTATAGAAGGTGGTTATGTTAGTTATATTATGCTGTAGCCAAATATCAGACAACAACTTAAGGGAGCGTAGGTTCATGATTTGTGGGGATACAGCCCATCCTGGTGGACTTTATGGTGGCTGGAGCATGTGACAACTGCTAGATCATATCTTAGGGACTAGAAAACAGAGTAGACCAGGAGGGTAGGCTATAAACTCTAGGGCCTATGCTCCAACTACCCACTTCCTCCAGAGAGGGTTCACCTAGCACAGATTCCCAAACTTCCTTGTATTGGTCAGTCTAGTCTTGACACAGACTGCAGTTAGATGGGAGTCAAAAACCTCAACTGAGGAAGTGTCTCCATCAGATAGGCCTGTGGCCATTTTCTTGACTGTTGGTTGATGTGTAAAGGCCCAGTCCACTATGGGCAGGTAGGCCAGGGCTGTATGAGAAAGGTAGCTGAGAAAGCCAGGGGAAGCAAGCCAGTAACTAACATTCCTCCATGTTTCTGCTCCAAGCTCTTGTCTTGGCTTCCTTCAATGATGGACAATATAAAATAAACTCTTTCTTCACTCAACACTGATATCATCTTGGAACCATGTGATCAAGCAAATGAGCTCATGACCAGGGCATGGGGTGGGTAGTTCACATTCAAGCCATACCATTCAAGTGGGGATGATTTTATATCTGGGCAATCATTTGGCTGGTTGTGAAGGAAATTCCTAGGTTTCCCTGACTCTGAACCCCTTGGCTCAAGAAATATGGAGGTTTTGTGGGAGAGACCTGGACGTAGGAGTTCACTTCACAAAATAAAATCAAAGAGGTTGTGTGTTTATCTTACCCGAGCTCTTAGCTTGAGGGCCTGCAGGGTTGTGACCAAGCTGGAGTTAAAGAGCTCAGCCCTCAGAAGTCTGCTCATTTGCCTTCAGTTTTTCTACACAAAGGACTTCCTGACCTCAGACGCAATGAGGTTCCTTTCTTTTCTGTGGCTGGTCCCATGTCAACTTATTAACGGATTTATTATAACTTTTAGCACATTGTCTTAGGATAGTTTTTCCTTATCTATATGCCTGTCGCTGTAGAGTGATCTCACTGAAGGCCAGAGATGCATCTTAATTATCCTTATGCTTTTGCCACCCAGTACATGACAGGGGACCAGTACATTTTTGTGTGAGTGTGTGTATTTATGTACTGGGCAAATAAGTCGATGAACAAACAGGTAGGAATGCACCTTACTTCCATCATGAGTCCTCTCACAACACATCACAGGAAGCCTGCAGTGGGCTAGGGAGATGCTCAATTGGTAAAGCACTTGTCATATAAGCATGAGGGCTGGGGTAGGACCTCCAGCATCTCTGTGAATGGTCTGCAAGGACCCCAGCATCCCTGTGAATGGTCTGCAAGGACCCCAGCATTCTTTTGAATGGTCTGCAAGGACCTCCAGCATCTTTGTTAATGGTCTGCAAGGGTCCCCAGCATCCATGTGAATGGTCTGCAAGGGTCCCCAGCATCCCTATGAATGGTCTGCAAGGACGCCCAGCATCCCTGTGAATGGTCTGCAAGGACCCCCAGCATCACTGTGAATGGTCTGCAAGGGTCCCCAGCATCCCTGTGAATGGTCTGCAAGGACCCCCAGCATCACTGTGAATGGTCTGCAAGGACCCCCAGCATCCCTATGAATGGTCTGCAAGGACTCCCAGCATCCCTATGAATGGTCTTCAAGGGTCCCCAGCATCACTGTGAATGGTCTGCAAGGACCTCCATCATCCCTGTGAATGGTCTGCAAGGACCCCCAGCATCCCTGTGAATGGTCTGCAAGGACCCCCAGCATCCCTGTGAATGGTCTGCAAGGACCCCCAGCATCCCTGTGAATGGTCTGCAAGGGTCCCCAGCATCCCTGTGAATGGTCTGCAAGGGTCCCCAGCATCCCTATGAATGGTCTGCAAGGACCCCCAGCATCCCTATGAATGGCCTGCAAGGACCCCCAGCATCCCTGTGAATGGTCTGAAAGGACCCCCAGCATCACTGTGAATGGTCTGCAAGGACCTCCATCATCCCTGTGAATGGTCTGCAAGGACCCCCAGCATCCCTATGAATGGTCTGCAAGGCATCTAATTATCTTAGTGCTGGAGAGGTAGGAAGAGAGGAGTCCTGAGGCTTGCTAGCCACCCAGTCTAGGCAAATGGGTGGATTCCATTCAGGGACAGAGTTAGTCTCAAAGAGTTGTGTGGACAGCAACTGAGGAAGACACCTGACAGTGACTTGTGGCCACCACAGGCATGAATACACACACACACACACACACACACACAAAATGATGATATTATACATTATAATGATAAAAATGTCAATGGAAGTAGAAAATAAATTACTTTATTGAAATATACATAATACAGATTTTCTAGTTGATACTTAGACTAATTAATTTTAAGTGATTAAAATTACTGTAATAGCAAAGGAAGTGATCAGTTTAGCAGGTTATACTTGTTTCAATATCTACAAAAACGTTTGCAGAAAAAGAAGTTTCCTTTAAGTTATTTTAGTATAACCCTGATACAAAGAAACTAACACATAATGATTAAAATATGAATATATTTGTTAGAAAAATATAACCCATTACGTCAACACTTTAAGGAGAAAAGCATCATTTCATATAAAAACTATCAGTAGGCTTGGGCAGAGACCCCTGACTCTAAGGCACCAGCTCAGGAAACTACAATTGCGGTGGGATTTGTGTAGAACTCTGAGGGAACGGTATTCATGACAGGATGACTAGAGCACAGAAAGGAAGAGGGAGTTTAGCTAGAGGTCTGGGTAGAAGGAAGGGTAGTAGACAAGAAGGAGGGTGGTTTGTGCTTGGGAGTGAGAGCCTGGGAGAAGACCAGGCTAATTAGCCAGAGAAAAGGACGAGAAGAGAGTAAAGACTAGAGCATCTGGCACAGTAATTAAGGAACCCATGACACTCCGGTATTGTGGGTGAGTCCAAGGGAGCGGAGGAGCAAAGGAGAAGAACGAGAAGCCTAGAGAGAAATGGCTGATGGGTGAGTGTACTGGGTGGTAGGATGCCCCGGTTCATTAATTAGAGGCTGCCGTTGACCTCAGCCGAAGCTGTGCTGAGAACTGAAGGCAGTGTGGGACATGCAGTGGGAGAACAGGAAACAGAAGCAGAAAATAGGTGCTTCCGCTACAAAAGGGAAGTGGGCTGTACGGAGCCGCCCTGAGAAGGAAGTGAAGTCCGGGAGAGGTTTCAGTGGGTTGTGAGGAAATCGGCAGCTTTGTGAACCCACAGAAGAAGTCAGGCTGAGAATACACCAGACGGGGAGATAAACGGACCAGCTCCTCCGAGGGAGGCATTAGGAAAGTGACTAAGAGTAAATGTTTTCCAGGGAGAAAAATAAGTAAAATGAGAATGGTAATCGTTCACCAATCCAGGAAGTATTTAAAAAGTATCTACCATGTACCAGACTATGTGCTGTGAATCAGAAAAACACTCTGCTTACACTATATTACTTAAGTCCAGTGACCTAAAACAGAAGTGAATCTAAAAGGAAAACCAGAGAAGACTTTGGCCTTTCAGGCCTAGGCCAAATCAAGGAGTTTTGCCACTGGCAGAAGCACAGAAAACTTCATGGGAAGGAGTCCCTGAGATTGGTCCTTACTGCTTGTTACAGAGGCCAGTGGAGGCCCAGAACCTGAAACTTGAACACAGAATCCCTTTACGACCAAGGTAATGCACTGCGACTTTAACTGTGGTGACATTTTTGACCCATGGCTGA